>NC_089646.1:69382400-70007400 GCF_037042795.1 Molothrus aeneus
AAATACTGATGGAAATTCCCTAAAATAATTTTCAGAGTAAAGCACAAAATCTATTAGCAGCCAGATTTTTGAACTCACACTATGCAAGCTGTAAACACAGACCTCTGCTTTCATGTTCAGCACAAAAGATGAAAAATAAATCTGACATGACTGCGCTGTGCATGTGCTGTCTCATCATCCCTCATCCTCCAAGCACCTTTACAAACAAGATTCCCTCCATTACCAAACACCATATTTCTCCCCTGGGAAAAGTAATGTGAAAGACAATGTTGCACAGCCCAGATTTACAGAATGTAGGTGGTCCAAGACAGAAGGTCAAAGTTAAGCTGAAGAGCTAACATCTGACTTCTGCTAAAAGATACTAATTCAGCTGCTTTTGGATTTTGAACATTCAACTGGCTTCAAGTATAGCAGTAGGTTCCGCTCTGCCTGAAAAACTCACATAGCAAGTAAATTCACTGAAACATCCACAGTTCTCTGAGTACTATTTTCCAGTCCCTGACAGTAAAATGAAGTACTTCTCGCTTCTCTTGCAGAAGGTTTTCTTTGCCTGTTTGTATAAATAAATAGTGACCTATAGGCATTCAAAATACATGCAGGGAGTGTATTTTGAGTGCTTCACAAGCTTTTGTCCTCATGTACAAAACTCTAACTGTACTATTTCATGGATATTTTCCACAGTTGTCAGAATCTATGTTTTAAGAACACCTTTTATATTCAGTCTTCTGTCACCATCCCATCAAGATAAATACTTTTTTCTTTTCATTCTTTGTTGTTTTTTTTTTCTTTTCAAGTGAAGTCGGAAAGCCAAAAAGTGCAGAATAAACAGCATTAAAACAACTCACAACTGATGTTTCATTTCAAGTACAGTGATTAAGGCTTACTGAATTTACAGCTAAACATATCACTACATTGAAAGAAATTGATTAATTATGGTTCAACATAACATATCTGAAAGTTTTGATTAATAAATGAGGTCAGTGGCCTCTGCCTTTCTAGTCAACCTACTTATTTTGCTTTAGTCCAGCTTCTCTGGGAAGAGCAGTGTAATACAGAATAGATTGCATCAGTAGATACAGTTTCATTCTAATACATTCATTCTAATTCATTTCTCAGGAAAACAACTGGTGAATTACAGATTTTAATGTCTTCACTGTCCGGTTTTGCCTCAAATGCTCTCAACAGCTAGCATAAAACCCTTGATCACTCTCACAAGAAATCCTGCAATTTTAGGTTTCTTGTACTGTTCATGACTTAGAACATTACTTTTTTTAAATTCACTTGGAATTTCATTAACCTAGACTGCTACTTAGCTCTAAAATATTAAGAAGCAATTAGAGCATTAAAAACAACTCCATCAAGTCTGTAAAATCATTTTCATTTATTGAATGAAGATCAGAAAAAATACAACACAACTTTATATTTTTTTTTAAAAAGCCAGCATAAGTTTGTTGGATAGCAATCTTTTAATTAAATTGCTTCACCTCTGACACATTGTAAAATATGTTTTCCATAAAGAAAACCACCCTTACCATTACAACTTAAAATAATTTTCACTGAGATAAGTCCGGCCAGTATAATGAAAATAAGTGCATCTGTTTTAAATGATGTTGCAGACAACAGAAATTCCACCTAAATAAAAACACTGTTGTCCAAGGAGTCGGCATAAACCACAAGAATTGTAAACTAAGCTATCCATAGGAAAGAAATCAGCAACAAGACATGCCTCTTGCTGCTTATTGCTGGGTCAGTGCAAGCTGGGATAAGATACAATAAAAATAGGGAAGTAAGGATTATAGAGCATTCCTTCTTCAGGTGAGCAAAATGTAAAGGAAGAAAAGGGACTTGTTTTCCTAAGCCACGGATTTGTTTATTTACAGTCCTTTAACTGTTCTGACAACTTCATCATAAGCAAAACCAAATCATCAAAAGCAAAAACAAAACCAAAAAAGTTTACAGCAGTGAAACACAGAGAAATCACTAACGGAGAAAGGAGACTATTTACTTGCTGTAAGAATGATCAGAAAACCTGAAAAACTGAAGTGAGATTATGATTTTAACTACATTTTAAACAATGAATATTTGGAGTTTAGGTTTAATCTGATGTTCTGTCAGAGCTAGGATGGCTTAATATTCTATTGGCTTTTGACTCAGAGCTTTTGAGTCTATGGCTAGAAGCTGTACCCGCAACAAGCGAAGAAATTGCAGGAGGAAGACTATTTAAAAAAAAGAGTAAAACTGGACAGAATGGGAAACTCTCTTCTGGAAATAAGATCATCCCAAATTTCAGATGTCGATGTCTTGCTAAGAGAACATTTTCAGGTTTAATTAGGATATTGAAGAGGCAGGGAGGAAAGATGTTTGGTCACCCAGCTCACGGACACTTGTGGACTGCAAGGCAGTCCAAATGAGGCCGAAATGTAGCACTGGGTAGGAAGTTAAAGAAAAAAAAATCCCAAGTCTCAGAGAAGCGTAATATCTCCCGACAGATATGGATGAAAGCAACCATCTCTCAACCAACATGTTATTTCAATTCCTCCCACGTTCCTTACCCTGTTATTTTCCTATTGCACTTGCCTAGGTACTCAGTCATTTTAGGGAGTTGTATCTGAAACTTGACGGCACAACTAAGTGCAAAGACAAAAAAGAAAAAAAAAAACCTAAAACAAAAAATAAAATCAGTCCTGCAAATAACCAGCTTTTCAGCAAGTCCTACAAGTAACCAGCTTAGACTCGCCTTTCTACCCTGCTTATTCCCTCTATCCCCCACCCAGCACACCCACACTTCACTGAGCCGAACGACCCCATCATTTCACATGGGTCGGAGTGGATGATGTCGGAAGTCTTTTCCAGCCTATTTGACTCTGGCACTTCGCACAGCTCTGGCCCAGCCCGTGCAGCCCGGCGGGCACCGGCGCTCCCCCGGGCCGCTGTCAGAGATGGGACACACAGGCAAAGGCTACGGAACCACTGCAGCTGCCGGGCTCGCAGGGACGGCGCCACCAGCGCCGGGCCCGACCTCGCCCGACCAGGGAGCGTCCCCCAGCGGGACACCGTGTGCCCCCGGGGAAGGCCGCAGGCGGCAGGAACCCCCCGCCCTGCCGGCAGCGCCCAGCGTCCTGGCGGGGGGCTGGCGAGGAGGAAGAGCCGCTGCAGCCGGGAAGTCACCCGGGGGGAGACGGCCGCAGCCCAGCGACGCCCCCTGCGCCCCGAGAGCCATCGCCGACAGCTCCGTCCCCACGGAGCCGGGGCGGGGACGCTCGACCCCGCCCGGGGAGCGGAAGGCGGGGGGAGGCCGAAGGGAGGGGGACGGCCTCCGCCCCGGGGAGGCAGGAGGGGGGGGAAGGGGAAGGGGCCGGAGCTGCCCCGCAGCGCCCGAGGGGGGCCGGGGCGGGGGCCGAGGCCGGTCACTCACCGCCCGCCGCCGCTCGCATCCGGCACCTGCGGCCGCCCCGCTCCCGGCAGCGCCCCGCGCCCGCCGTCGCCGCCAGGCGCCGCCAGCCGCCGCCCGAGCACATCGAGCGAGCGCCGAGCCACCGAGGCGGGCGGGGGGGGCCGCCAAGCCCTGAGCCGCGCCCCTCCGGGAGCCACGCCCCTCACTGAGACCCCGCCCCTCACGGAGACCCCGCCCCTTCCCCGCCTCCCTTCCTCCTAACACTGAGCGGGGGTCCCTGAAGGCCTCCGAGGGGAGTGGGCTTTGGTTCTGCCATGGGTGAGGAGCAGAAGAAAAAATACAAACTTAATTATAACAGTCTTGAGTACGGCAAGGACAACAATGACAGGACCCGAGGGAACGGCCTGAAGTTGTGCCAGGGCAGGTTTAGGTTGGGTATCTGGGAAAGGTTCTTCACCCAGAGGGTGTTTGGGTGCTGGAACAGGATCCCCAGGGAAGTGATCACAGCACCAAGCCTGGCAGAGCTCAAGAAGTGTTTGTACAATGCTCTCAGATGCATGGTGTGACTCTGGGGATGGTGTTGTGCAGGGCCAGGAGTTGGCCTCGGTGATCCTTGTGGGTCCCTCCAGCTCAGCACATTTTGTGATTCAGTGAACAACAGTAATAAATGATAACTAAACTGCTCCCAAGCAGATAATTAATGCTCCCAGCATTATCATCACTGTCCCTACAGGCAGAAACTCACCCAGCAGTAGTGTTGGGACTCCAGCCTGAGGTGCGAGGGAGGCTGCCGAGGGAGGTCATGGAGTCTCCCTCTCTGGAGACATTCCAAACCCACCTGGACATGTTCCTGTGTCACCTGCTCTGGGTGACCCTGCCTTGGCAGGGGGGTTGGACTGGACAGTCGCCGGAGGTTCCTTCCAACCCCAACCATTCAGTGACTCTGTGAGGGGAGGTGCAGAAGGATGGATGGGGGGCAAAAGCTCAGGCAAAAATACTCAAGCAGTGCTGTCAGCCCCAGGTGATGTAAATCTGTCCTCCTTTCATGATAAACCAGTAAAAATGTTTCTTTTCAAACCCATTGGCTGGCTGGGGAGGATTCTGAACACAAGGTCTTTTCCTTGTGGAAAGAGTCAGGAGATCTCCTTTTTCATTTTTTGCTGGTACTGTTCGATATTTGGTTGCAAAAACCAAATTCAGACAAAAATCTTACAGGGAAGGAGAGGAAAAGCAATGAGACAAAGAAAAAAAAACCAAAAAAACCCCCCAAACAAACAAACAAAAACAAAAAACCAAACCAAAACAAAAAAACAAAACAGAAAAGAAGAATCCATTCCTCATTTTTCCTCCATGACAGCTTGTTTGAATTCTCTCATTGAATGCTTGTCATCAGCTGTGCCAAAGAAAACTGCTCCTTGAGAGGTTGGTGGGATCAGAAGGCCCCACCCGGCGTACCTAGGTCCCAGCCCAGTGCCCTCTGAGAGGGGAGACCTGTGCCAAAAAGCCCATTAACTTTTCTGGGACTCCATAAAGGGAACTGTGTACCCAGAAGGTTTAGTAATAAACAACCATGAGTTTAGGTTTAGCTCAAGTGATACATTTCAGTGCCAAACTGCAGTTGGATTGCAGATTTGATTGAATAGTCACCTCTGCTGTAAAAGATCCTAAATAGGTGAATCATTAAGAAGAGGGAACCTGAACTTGAAAAGAGTCAACCTCCCCAGTGTTAAACCCCTAAGTGAGGACAAGCTGACAGACCTTTTGCTTGTGAAAATGTCACCTAGCCTTTAGGGATTTTAAGCTGCTGTTTCTAAAAGGCTGCTCAGCAGTATTTTTACGCAGATTGTGATCCTTGGGAATTTCTCAGAACAGCACAACCAGGCTAAACTCTGCAAGAACAGAAACCTTATAAAAGGCATGTGTACTTTCTTCACTGGCATCCACACAGGCAAATCCTCCTATTTCCACAAGCAGCATCCAGGAATCTTATGATATATAGGGCCCTGGATAACACTCAGTGCAGAACTTCCTGTGTGGTGCACTTTGTTCAATCTGTGGTGGGTGGTTTCCCCAGCTGATGTTTAGTGACCATCATCTACCCCTTCAGTGACTCCAGAACAAAGCTGACAGTGACTGACTGCAGATGTGACCCTCTGGAGAGAAGAAACACCACCGTGCATATCTCTTTGGAACAAAAGGAAGAAAACTAGTGTGGTTAAAAAATATATATATATATCTGTCATATATATATAACTTATGATGTATATATCATAATATATAGTATATATTTGCTGTCATATATAATGCTGCTAATATAAATATATTACTCTATAGAACTCCAGATGCTGTTAAAGAGATTAATCTATGCAGTTAAAACCGAGGAAAGAAGTGACAATTTGTAATGTAATGACCTGGTAAATAGTAAGTGTTATACCTCATTGAGGTCACAAGAGTAATTGCTCATTCATGCCTTTTTCTAATCCATTTATGCAGATTTGACAGTGATCTGTAAACATTACATCTCTCTACAAAGTTGGGTAAACAGATTTGAAAGCCAGAGAGATTATTATGATCATCTTGTCTAACCTGAATATTGAAAGCTGTAGAATTTCCTCCAGCAATTCCCACATCAAGATGTTTCTGTAGTTGTTTTTAAAAAAGGCATCTTCATTTTATTTCAAAGAATAAAATTTGTTATTTATTTATTTTGGAGAAATGGCAAATCAATCATTCTGCTTTTGAAGATTTCTCAGTGGTTATGCTAACATGTACCACACTACCTTAATGTGCAAAAAAACCTGATAGAAATATAAATGTTGTTTGAAAAGGTAAATTCATCTAGCTGCAGCATCTGTCCATTGCAAGCCTGCTTCTTGTTAACAGAAATATCTTCCTTTTGAAGATGTTTGTGAAATGCAGCAGATTTACTCCTTCACTTTCTCTTGACAAACTGTATGGATTAGCTTTGATTCTGCACTGTGTAAGTGCCTTTGCAGAACTGTTTTCTGAATGCCTTCAAGCTTAGAGATATTCCCTAACTTTTTTTGACATGTGGACTTCCAAACCAGACCTTCTCCTGCTCCTGTTTAAATTTGTGAGGCGAGTATTATAACTAGGGAAATCTGAGGAACAGAGAAATGCTAAGAAGCATAAGGTTGAAAGTGACCTTAAGAAATCACCCTTTCCAGTTATTTTCCATGCCCCAAGACAGGATCAACTACTCTTTTGTTGTAACATAACTGTTTTTTCAATCTTGTTCTTAAAGGCTTCCCAGTATGGTGCTTTTGCCATCACCTCAGGCAATTTTTCCTAATGTTTCTCTACCCTTATCACCAGAGGTCTTTTTTCCAATGTATGCTCTAAATATGTCCCCTACTGCAATTTCAGTCCATTAGTGAAAGGTTTGTCTTTGCTGGCCTGGAGAACAGACTCTTTGCTTCCTCCCTGTAGCAGTCTTTTCCATATTTAAAGGCCCTGTTATCTTATTTGCCTCATTATTCCAAACAGTCCCATTAATATCCTGATATTTAATGTTGTCTGGACTGGTAATCAAGCTTTAACTCCCCTGCATTCTTCTGCAGACACCCAATGTCATTCTGGAAACACAATTCCCCAAGCCAAGCATGATTCAGGTGAAAAACTTGAAAAAAAAAACCAGTAACAACATAACACTAAAATTTAAGCCTCACCATGAGGTAGCAGAGCAAAATAATTGCTTTGCCTATTTTGCAGGCTGTTTTCCTGTGTCTATCCCATTTGTATGGCATTTTCCTTTTTACAACAGCACAAGAGTGGTGACTCGTGCTTAGCCTGTGATTCACTCTACATTTTTTCCAGGCAGCTGTAATCCTGTTTAACTTTTCCCCATCCTGTATCTGGGGAACTGATGATGCTATGTCTATTGCACCTATTGAATACCATCTTTTGTGTTTTTCTTAATAAAAACCCTCATAACCAGTTTGAAAAATTCCCTCTGAATACTAATTCTGCTCTCTAACACTCTTTTATCTGCTCTCTTCTTCATGTCCTCTTCAAATATATCAAGCTTGGTCTCTACTCCATTCTTTGAATGTTTTATAAGGAGTATCAGATACAGGATAGACCCTTGAGAAACCTCTTTCTATACATCTCTCCTTTTGATAATGGCCCCTTTTTGCTAACTCTTCCTCAGAAATGGTCCTGCCTATTCTGACACCATGGGGTTTTCAATTTGGACCGTATTGTCTTTGCTTATGCACAGGAAACATTGACTTAAGCCTTACTAAAATGAAGATATATGGCTTTTTAATACTTCTCTTCTTTGTATAGCACCTATTATCTTATTTTAAAAGGAGATCTTATTGGTTTGATAGGATTTGTTCTTGACAAATCCATAGTCATCATTATTTGTCTGTCTTGTAATGCATACAGACAATTCAAATGCTTCATAATTGCCACAAACTGAACCTATCTGATTTATAACTCACCAGCTCCTCCTATTTTCCTGTGTGTACATAACCAAAAGCCTATTTGAAATTAAGAGGGCTGCTTCCATGACCATGTTGTGTCTTCTGAACTGGAGATCAGTAACCCACCAAAGCCATGGCAGTAGAACCAGGTGCAGAGCCAAGAACCCCAAATCATCATTGACTGCTCTAGCAAATCTGTAATCACTGCACAGCCTTTCTTCACCTCATTGGTTCTACTTCCCTTTATGTCCTTGAACCATCAATGTAACATCCCTGTGGATGTTGGTTTCTAGAAGTTCCCATAGATTTTATAAAAAATTCATATAGCTATTTCAATTTCCAAGCAGATTTCCTGCATTATATGCTGCTCCCAAGACCAGCTGCTTTCTGCTTCCTCCTAAACTGAAAATCACCTGGGTCTGTGTTGTCAAAGCAGCATCCAGGAACTGATTTACTTAAATCTTATGGCTCTATTTCTTTTTTTAATACATAGGTACAGAAATAAATTCTTTGACCATGGCAGCATTTGGCTATTATCCGTGAACTTACACCAGAAACTGTCATTATGAAGTTAAATATATTTATCTTTGCTGAAAGGCGAGAGAGAAAGAAACAACTTACTGATCAGTGTTTTCTCCCAGATGATTTCTGGTATGCTGCAAGAGAAACAACATATAAATTAATGCACACAATATTTTGAGTTTTCTTCCAGAACACGCACAATCACTTTTTCCACATCAAACAAAAAATATAGTCTTTGCACTTTCAACTATTTCCAACAGTACACAAAATTCTCTCACTCTTTTACTTTCTTGGCTAACCCCACCCTAATTCTTCCCTTTCAAGACTTATCCAAGGAATCTGTGCACTACTGACCCAGAGGCATTGTTTCTCTAAACAGCACCAATGAAACAAATTACTAAATTACTTTGTGCAGCTAAAAATACTGAATGCTGTATACCACAGCTCTGTCAAGGGTGTCACTAGTAAGTTGCATCAGTTTTAATACTTCTTGAGACAAGCCTTTATGTACTGTGGTTACTGTAAAAAAAAATGGAAGGGGAGAAGTTGAAATTGAAACCAACTTCAAATTTTGCCCCTTTTCTTTCTCAAAAGGAAAAAAATATCCCACTTCAAAGGCTGTTTGGCAGGTTTTGTCCTTCAAATTCCAGGTGGGATTCTGTTTCTCTTTTCCACAAGAACAAACTCTGGCACAAATGCTTTAAATTCCATACTTTGGGAATAAGCAGGGAAAAGCTATTCATCAGATATTTTTTCAGACTTCTGAAATCATGTTGAGTGAACACAGAGATCAGGTCTCAGTGGTGAACTGAACTGTACTCATGGGACCATTCCTTGCTGCCTGAGCACCCCAGGTCCACTCCACTGGAAGGGAGAACAGCTCTGCTCCAGTAGCAGCTAACACTTCCTAATGTGTCCTAGTGAAAATCAACTTGAGTAACAAAAAACTATTATTTAATTATCAGTTTGAGTCATTTTGATGGAACCAATTTGTTTCCCTTATTTGCCCCATTCAGTGTCTCTGCAAAACTGTATTTTTTTAAAGGAAATCATACAGGAATTCTTGTGTTTAATATTACAAATAAAGGTTCCATTTATTACTAAATACCTTCTTGTTTACTTTTTTTTCTTTCTTCATTATTCTCCCTATCTGTCTCTCTCTTCTTCTTTCCTCTTCTGTTTCTCCTAACCAACTGATCTCTAAGTCTCTTAGGGTGAAAAAGAAAAGGAAAATTATGAAATAGGGTTCAGAAAAAGGTGATGAGAATGGTAAAAAGCAGATAGATAAACTATGCAGCTGGGCCAAGTATAATTAATTTTTCAAAACTAACTTTTTAGGTAATTTAGATTCAGATTAGTATCACAACTATGCTGTTAGCAACAGGTTGCATTTTACATCATTTAGATATATTATTAAGTTCCTTTCAGAGAGAAAAAATATTTTAGTATCTCAGACAAGCAATTAACATTAAAATGTGAATCTTGGTCTGTGCCTTAAATGCATGATCAAAGGTATAGATCATATAAAACCTGTTAAAAACATGACAATATTTAATTTTAATGAACTACAGTTCTAGTCTTTAGTGCTTCTTAGTAACATTTATTCTTAGACACAGAAGTTTAAGGGGTGTTTGGCCTTGACTTCAGATCTTCAGCAATTTCCACAGAAATTTCTGAGAAGAATGTTAGCCAATGTTTTAAAACACAGAGGCCTAAATTTAGACTGTTAAATCTGTATTTAGCCTTGCAATGTGCTGAGCTCTTGGGCTGTGATCCAAGAAAGCACTTATGAGTTCCCATTAACTAGAAAACACTTTCAGGTCTATTATTCACTTTAGCAAGAGAACTGAACGCAAATACTTAAAATTATGCATGCACATTAAGTAGACTGTTGGACTTAGCCTTATACAGTCCCCAGTTCAGGTCAGCTCATACCTGAGACCCTGACTCACTTTATTCTTTATTCATTTCAAAATGTGGTCAATATTTAAATACATTTATAATTAATATTCTGTCCTGTTTCTATGTTGCTATTATATAATAATAACAAAAATAAAAATAAAAATAAAAATAAAAATAAAAATAAAAATAAAAATAAAAATAATAATAATAATAATAATAATAATAATAATAATAATAATAATAATAATAATAGTGTTTTGCATGCCCAAATCCTGCATGTGGGAAATAATCATACACTTCTGAAAGCTGGATCAAAGTTGCACTGCACTGGTTAAGATTAGTTTTCTGTGTCTGGGAGGGACAGGATGATGAATAGGACACACTATAGCAAAGGCATTCAGAAGAACTGTGACACTGAAAACAAGGAAACACTGGTATAGATTGTTTAGGGAATCCCTGGAACCTTGTTCACTGGAAGACTTTAAGAAGTGGCTAAAGCACCTCCAGGAACAATTCTATTCCTGGAGCTATAGTCCTTCCTTAAGAGGCAGGATGTACTAGGCACATTCATAAGGTGCCTTTTAGCTCTGTGAACCTTTTAAGTTTTGACATCAGGCTTGTGTTTGCTCTTGCTGCTGGCTGGCTTTCTATGCTGGTTTCATTACATTTGCCCACTTAGGACTTGTGTCATGATTCAGTTGTGAGCAAGTAGCAGGAGTAAACATTTTTTTTTTTATTGTATAAGTATTTCTAGCCATAGAAAAAAAGGAGGGCATGTGAAAACTGGCTAGAGAAGTTTCCATTCCATTTGTCCATTTCCCAAATCTATCAACTGCAGTGAAAGACATCAGTTGTGATCTGACAGAAATCCTGGTGTTTTCTCTAAAGGCATTTGCAGAAAAAAATGACAAAATCAGAATTAGAGGAGTTAGAAGAGGTCATTTGTGAATGTGACAATCACTGGTTATTGTGCAGCTCTGTAGTAGATACAACCTCTATGTGCAGCAAACCCACTGCTAAAAGTGCCCCGTATGCCCGCCACAAGATCCCTCCTGTTCTGTGCTGTGTCTCAGTTGTGCCAAATGCCAAGCTGATGGTGTGACTGTACCCTCAACATGGTAGAGAAACCTTCATGGAGGAGAGATAGAGTTGGAGGGGCACTGTCTTCCATTTCAACCTATTTTTCCCAATTGATTACTGCTCTCATTTACAAGGCAAAATTGACCAGCTATAAATAAAAAATTGAAGTCCTCAATTACTCACTTGTGTTGCCCTTCATAGAATCATGGAATGATTAGGGTTGGAAGGGACCTTAAATATCACCTAGGTTCAACTCTCCTGCCAAGGCCAGGGACATCTTTCACTAGACCAGGTTTCACAGAGCCCTATCCAGTCTGGCCTTGAACACTTCTAGGGATGGGGCATCCACAGCTTCCCTGGGCAACCTGTTCCAGTGCCTCACCACTCCCATTGTAAAGAATTTTTTCCTAATATCTAATCTAAAGCTTTTAATTTGAACCTATTCCCTGTTGTCCTGTCACTACATGCTCTTGTAAAGAGTGTTGCCACATCTTTCCTGTAAGTTCCCTTCAGGTACTGGAAGGCTGCAATTAGGTCACCCTGGAGCTTTCTTTTTTCAGGCAGAACAATCCCAGTTCTCTCAACCATTCACCTCAGGGAACTTGTAATATCCAGCTGAAACAAAACTCTCTGGTAATTGTAATGAGGCACAATATGTGCATGCGAGATACACTTTGATCGATTGCTACACAACCCTTAGCTTGGGGCACTTTTTAACTGCCAAAATCAACTTGCTCACTGGGAAATGTATCATGAGGGAGTTTGAAAATAGGATTCAGAACCAGCTGGAAAGGCCCAGTTAAAATCTGAACTTCGCCAGTGGGGAGATCTTGACTTTTCAAAGAAGAAAATGATAATCTGGAGGAATGCTTGGGCTGACATTTTGATTTGAGATTGCTTCTGTTAAAAACCCAAAACCCCCCCAAACCCCCAACAACCACAAAAAAACCTCAAACAACAAAACCCCAAAATAAAACTGCACAACAAAACACCACAACAAACCAACCAACCAGAAAATCCCACCCTGCTTATTTTGTTACTTCACTAAATTGCAAGAAATTTTTTTTGCTTGACTTAAAGGTCTACAAATGTCAGAGTTATAGATAAAATCCCAAAATAGCATCCTGAAAACTCAGAAATAGGAGAGACATTTAGTTTTTTCAAATTTCTTTTCCTTTCAGCATCCAATTTTATCTCCATTCTGGAACATTTATAAATTTAAATAGTTGGGTAATCCTAAGGATGTGTGCCTGTAGGTAAAAACTCCAATTCACTCTTCCTCCAAATAATTTCTGAGATACAGATCAGCAGCTTAATTGTATATTTATTGTTAAACATTTCCTTATGCCTGAATTCTGGGAACAAAACATAATTCCCAAAAGACTTCAATAGCTGCACTTGGCATATCAGGATAAAAACAAACAGGATCATGCCAACCTTTAATTTTTGCACACCCAATAAAAAATCACCATCAAACAAAAAAAATAGGCATGAAGAGAAAAGAATTATGTAGACTTGAAATATTGTCAAGGGATCAGTGAATTTTTTTGATCAAAACTTGAAATTTGCCACAGGTACTCATGCCCAAGCATGTTCATTTCCAAGCAGGGAGGTAACAATGACATACTAACCCTGTTTGCTGTGGAATTACATTCCTGCAGAAATCCAGGGGGGCAAAGCACAATGCTAGTGCCAATTGCACATCCAGACATAGTTGGAATTTTCCTAGAGAGTGCAGGGGGGCTGTTTCTCTTTCTCTCCACACACATTATGTGTGTAGCTATTGAACTCTGCAAGACTTGCAAAGAACACACTTTGTATTATCTTTTCATTTCCATGGCATCTGTACATTTAAAGTTTCATGCCTCATTGTGTCTGCATGTGATCATCTTGTACATGTATTTAAATTGCTTCTCTTGCCTCTGATCTTCAGAGACAAAAGCAACATTGAATTCTTTTTCCATTATATATTTTTACAAAAGAACTACTGTAAAAATTAATCAAAGATATGCTGCTTTTTATTGTTATTTTTTTATTTTGGGGGTTACTTTTCCTCATATTGCAGTGGTTTTGAAATTGAAACGTTGCACTGCTGAGAAAGTGCCATGAAAATATAACCCACTGCATTCCAGGAAAATAAATAAGCAAGGCCACCCAAATTTTCAATTAGTGCTAGTGCAGTATGCAGGAAATGGCTGGAGAACCGTCAAAGGCAGCCTTAGGCTGGGTCGTGGATACGGAACAGTGACAGGAAGGTTTGAAGCAGGAATACAGGCTCAGTGTGAAGATGGCTCTTCTCCAAGGAAAACTGCATACTAATAGGTTAATACTGGTTTCCTGAAACATACAGCCTGGGTATTACATGCTGGAATTTACATTCTGACAAAGGCAATTGCTGAGCCTCGAGACTTTGCTTTTTTGGTGATGAAATAACACTAGAAAGTTCAAACTGCATTATATATTTCATGTTTTAAGCTTATTAAACATTCAAAGTACAAACTGTGCACATATTTTTAAGCCACCTGAAATAGCAACAGCCTCACTAGTTTGGGAAACTAGTATGAGAAACACTACATTTCAACAGGTCAAGCTCATTTGGAGTAATCCCAGCAAAAGATACCGATCAAGATGGAGTGATGCCACTTTTAGAATAAACCTGCCTGGAATCGAGAATTACTGCCCAATCAAGCAGATACACACAGTATCAGGCACCAAACACTTTTCCTTTAGCACAGCCTTTGCAGACAAAGTGGTATTTGGAAGGTATCTGAAAGGCTGAGTTGGACAAAGCGCTTCAGAAAACAAAGAACTGAAAATCACAAATGAAGACACTACCTCTCTTTCTGCCAGTCAGAGGAAGGGCTCCCAGTGATGACAGAAGATGTTATGCCAGGCCTTCATCCTGAAAGTAAGTGCCTAAAACAAGAGCAAAATTAATAAACCAGAGAAACTTTATGAGAAAGACCAGTCCAGCTAAAGAATCCAGCCAAGCTTTCCCTACAAGTGTCCTCCTATGTCACTCTTTCCAACTGATGTTGCAAGTGTCAGCTGAGGGTGGCACTACAGCATCACAGAAGACCCTCATCCCCTCAGCCAGACCCATGTTCTACCTCTGCTGTCTTTATGGAGGGTGGTTGGCACAGGAGCACAAAAAACACCAGTGGAAGTGGGGAAGAGATAGTGGGTTTTTCACTGGCATCTGTGGGGCCTAGATTTTTCTGTTTATCCATCTTAATATCAGCAGGTATGTTTCTACCATTACACTAGTGCAGGCATGATCCCATGGCACAGCGAGCAGCCAGAGGTGCCCAGCTGTGCTGCCCTGCACCCACTTAAATCACAGGCTGTGTCTCCAGTGGTTGATCATGTTTATTTATGAGGTGCACACTGGTTTCATTGTCTTTCACTGCTCAGAGAACTGGAAGCCCATGCTGCAAGTCTTTTTAACAGTTTTAATTGCACTAAAGTCACTGGGAAATCTGCCCAGATAGATCCTGGAAAAACTGGGCCACAGAAAGAGACCCATTATAATTATTTGCAGTAGGAGGCAGAAACAATCCTTTTCTAGTCCCTGCCTCTCCCTTGGAAATATTCTGTGGGATTGAATTTGCTGAAAACTGCTCGGGGTCCATTGAGTGATGCACTTTCCACTTCTTCTCAGGGAAGCTGTTTTAAATAAGCTGTATAAAAATTTTAATCATCGCATAGTATTTTAAGTTCTGAGTACCATCCCTACCCTGGAATCTTTTTAGTTTAAAGTCAGTAATTGTGTCAGTTGCCTGTGAAAGAGAAATTAACGGAGCAAGGGAGGAAGTGGTGGGAATTTTGGGAGTTTGCATTTGTGTTCACACATAATGATACATTGTTTGGTCATATGTGATAATTATTTAATCAAATGGAATTTGCCCTGTGGTGCTTTACATGACACTGCTGCCAATCACCCCAAAGCAAATAAATCTTTCAGGTGCTGAAGGGAGCATTTACTTGCCTGTCTTCTGGAGAGCTGCATGCTGTGAATGCCAAACGGCACATCTAACACTGCTGAAGGGATCTGTGGGCAGCCATGTGGAATGGACATCAATTCAGGGCAGAATTTATGCATTTTGGGGAGTCTAGACAACTTTCACAGAAACTTGGATATCTGTGTAAGGCTGGATATATTCTCAATAATTGTCCTGAACAGGATGCTCTGCTGAACAGAGGACACAGATTTTATGAAAAGGTACTT
Organism: Molothrus aeneus; assembly: GCF_037042795.1. Taxonomy (NCBI): domain Eukaryota; kingdom Metazoa; phylum Chordata; class Aves; order Passeriformes; family Icteridae; genus Molothrus; species Molothrus aeneus. The sequence continues at coordinate 69,397,975 of NC_089646.1, forward strand.
CTTCCTTATAGGAGAAAGCACCTCATTTTTTTTTCCACGTGAACACTCAATCCACAATAAATGTTTATAAAGTTCCCCTTCACCGAGTTTCTTAACTGCTGAAGAATAAATATTTAAAGAATCACAAACACTATAATCAAAACCACGTAAGATGCTACAAGAGTGTTCCCTTTTGTACGAAAAACAAAGGAGCTCAAGCTTGCAGAAAACTCCATTGCCTGGTTTGAAAACTGATACACTGTACAATATAGTGTGTATTATCTTTGTGCAGTATTTTTATAACAATACCTTAAATGCCATTGGCTTAATTCTTACCATATTACTATAACAAATCTATGGAAGCTCTGCAGAAGACCAATGGAGAGGAGGCTTGGGGGTTACATCTGCAGGGGCTTTAGCCTCTATTTGGTGAAGTCCTGGGGATGAGACCCGTATTTGTGATTAAAGATATGCCTAAGTGCTTTGGTGGATGGGAACTTGCAAGACTGAGCCCTTTGCTGGCACTCAGGACAGAGACTTTCAACACTAAACAAATTCCTTATGTGGACAAGTTATTATTAATAAAAAGAAGTTTTTAAAAATCCCACAAAAACAGCACAAAAAACAAAAAAATACATTTCCTAATTGTAATAGGTGAGTAACACCTGTAAACCCTGAGAAGAAGGGGAGCACCTGATGGAATCTACCAGCTGATTTCAGAAATATAATTATATGCATAAAGTCGAACAAGACTTTTAGTTAAGTCACTTGGGTAAAAAATCTGGTTCCATGGAACAAAATGGGATAAATTTCCATTTTTGACATGGGCCCAGCATTTTGTGCATCCCCTTTACGTGACACAGGCTTATTTGGAACCATCTTCTGACTCTGAATTTGACTCTAATATTAAGTTAAATGGCAATTTCCTATGACCAGTGACCAAATTATCCAATAAGATCTGCTTAATACAATCAAAATAAAAAAGGTAGAAGTCATGTTATTTTAATGCAACTGATTTGTTTCCTGAATTTTAAGCAAATGGGACAGAAGGATCAAGTCAGTCATCCAAAAATTTACACCAATTTAGAGGTATTTTGAACAAAATCACACACCTTTGCCCAGGTAGAACTTTCTTAATTCTATGTCTTTGTCCCTTCTTTCCTGTCCTGCAAGTATTCGGGGAAAAAGAAAAAGAGGGAAGAAAAGCTCTTCTATTTAGGAAGGCAGGAAAATCGAGAGGAAGTATAACCACAATAACTCTGGACTCCTGGATATCAAAGATACTTTCCTGCTTTCCTGTCCAGACCATCATACAATTGCTCTGTGGAAAACAAAAATAACTTTAAAAGGTTAGATAATAAAAGGTGAGGGGAATGTCCTGGAGACATTCCTGTGCTCTGGCAGTCACCTGGCTGCCCACACACTCCTGCAGCATTAATGCAGAATGCAGCAGATGCAGAACCAGCACCTGAGCATCTCAGCTGCAGATTTTGGGCCACAGCCCCCATGCATACACGTGCACTGAAATCCTAGCCCACTGCCAGGCTGCTTGCAAACCAGCAGTGACTTCAGCAGAAGTAGAGAATGATCAGAAACAGTTTTCACCTTGTGTGTTCTGTATGCTTGTAATTAATGTACATTAACATGGAACATTTCTATACAAGTTCTCTTTTCATCAGCAAGAGGCATACCCATGCATTTGAGCGTGGGGAGAAAGAGAAACCTGTTGCTGAGGTCAATGTTTTATTATTTTTGCTTTCCTTTCAGCCTCCAGGTGTAAATGCTAAATTGAGAAAATGAAAATTTGAGAGTGGGGTCTGACTTTCCATTTATGGTATACCTAATTTTCACAGTAGCCATCAAAAATGAAATGATTTAACTATATTTTTCCACAGTAAATAGCTGTGGACTAATTTCAAATCCAGTGCAGGAGCTGAAGAATTAATAGGAGAAATAGGTGAAAAGATAACAGACACATGCAGTTTTTGTTTGTGAAGCCATTAATGAAAGCAGAGCCCCTTGGCTGAATTACCTACTTTGCTGCTCTCTCATATATCACTATGCCTTTCTCCTCTCTCAAGATGAATCACCATAGCAAAAGACCTCTTAAAAAAACCAGCTCAAAACTAAGTGTGGTAAAAGCCAGAGGAGGAATTAGACAAGCTTTCTTCTGCAAATTATAAGAACTTCTCATGCACATAACTATTGTTTATTTGATTTATGTTCTGTTTAAGCTTTCTGGTTTTCAAAAACCACCAGAGGGAGCCCAAAACCTCTCATAAATATGAGTAAAGGCGTTTTGGAGTCAGCAATGAAAAACATGGAGTAAGAATTAAGCTGTCTTTGGGTTTCAAAGGAACACACTGATTGTTCGTTCACCAAAATCCACATAGATGAAAAAGTTCTGGACAGTGATGGATGAATCACATAAAACTATATTAGAAGAGTATTTTAAATTTAGTCCTGACAATTATGAATACAACCCAGAATAGTCTGAGCATGCCAAAAAACACACATTAGAGTTGAGGATGAAATTATTTAGGCAGCCATATACCATACAATACATAATCATTTAGGAATATATTTTTGAGCTCCACTGCTGCATCTGTTTAACACTATCAGGTGCAAAAACCGAAAGTGAAATTATTTATGAGATGGCCCCAGGGCTGCTTCTCATGACTGCCACTATTTACTCCCTTATAAGAGCTGGTGGCTAAGGTAATCACTGGGGAAAAGCTGATTCTTTGGATAAGAGTGTGAGGAGCACAGTGTTATGATTGCATGACTATCACAGAGAAGCACTTCAAAACCTAGACTGACATACTGTATGACTTTCTACTGATTTGGCTTTTCATCAGCTGGTCACTGACTGATCCAGCTAAGCATTACCTTGACTAGAAAATAAAATATATAAGGAACTATGTGGATGGTACAAGTGGGCTTACCAACCACTCTTACCAGAGAAAACAAAAAATGTCCAGAATAAGTCATGATTTCTTGCTGCAATTACCTTATATGAAGGTTCTTCCAGAAGGTTCAAAAATATCTGACTAAAACAAAAGTAGATCCTAGGAAAAGCCCATGAAATTTGGCATGATGATACAGGAAATGGCATATAATTTGTTTCCCCTTTCCAGGTCAGTATTTTCAGGATGCATGTCCTAATTTTATAGATATGGGAAAAAATTAAAAGTTCAATTTGCAGAAAAGCTTAAGAGGAAGATGGACAAGGGATAAGATCTGGTAGCAGGACCTGACACATGAAAACACTGTTCCTTTGAACAGCCAAGTGAAATTAATGAAGATTAGATGAGCTGCATTTGCTGTGCCAAGGACTGATTCTTTACCTTTATTAGCTCTCAGGAAAGGCTCTACAACACACTCCTTTTCATTTTGGGCATAGAAGGAAAAGCATCTTTGAGCACCCTGGTCTAATGGAAGGTGTCCCTGCCCATGGCAGTGGTGTTGAGTCTAGATGATCTTTTAGGTCCTTTCCAAGTCAAACCATGCTGTGATTCTGTGATACTGTATACATCTTTCCCTTGATGAATTGTCACAGGTTTTAATTGCAACATTTTTCAAACCAAACTTCAACCCTGGTTCTGGAGGTGAACATGAATGTAATTGCCCACAGTTTTTACAGATGTAACTATAGAGCATCATTTTCATCTATTACAGCAAATCTTACCACTTGTTTCACTGTTGTGACCTCAGCAATGGAGGAAATAGTTCTTTCCCAGTTTTAGCTCTGTAGTGCTCCAGGGAAGAAGTTGCTTTAAGCAACGCCTGAAGTGCCTGACTAATATGCAGTTCTGTTTACATGCACATTACAAATAGACTGGTCAATGCCACGAAGCAAAAGCCAGTAAAACCTGGATTTGTAATATTCCTGCCGCACACATCTTGACTACACCAGTGAGTTCTGTAACACTACTGATCTCAAAAAAAACAAAGGGTCTTATTCAACAGTAAAATGAGCACTCTATCTGATCTACTTTACTTGGTCCATAGTATAACTCATTAAAGATGCTTAAATAAAAAATAAATAAAAGGAACAAAAGGTAACATCATGTTATCTCTGGTTCACTTCCTTTTAGGATACACAGCACAGAATTGCAGCCAGTTTATTATTTGAGTACTCTGCAGATGAGGGATCGAGTAGAGATCAGTTAATTAAAAAAAAGAGGATATTATTAGAACATCATCATTAAGGGGGGAAATTGTTTGAAAGCCAGGAAATTCCTTGTTTAGTGTTCACAAAGACCTGACCGCTAGAGCTTCCTCATTAGGAGAGAAAACTTACTCTACCAGAGGGCACACAGATTACAAGGTGCAGAAGAGGATGAAGGAAAAATGCTCATGCCTGCATCAGGTAAAAAAGGGCATCAGTGGTCGTTAAGTCCACCCTGACAAATCTTTCTGCAAGGGACCAATGCAAAACCCCCACACATGACTCTTGCATCACATCTCTGATGAATCAATCTACATCTGTTCTTACTGCTTTAGTGTGACAAAAATTTTGCAAAATGGAAAAAAGAGGGCAAAAATCTCACATTCTTCATGCAAATTGCAGATAACCTTCCTCCCCTTGGACCATTCCCAGAAGGGCTGCATCCAGGGCTGGAGTGCCATGATAGGTGGTGATGTGCCCATGCAGGTGGGGAAAGCAGGGTGGCCACCCCAGGGTGGGCATGCCAGGGGCTACAGGCACCTCGTGGGGCCCAACAGGGCTCTGCTGCCTGGGACAGCAGCTGGAGTCACCTCCAAGGCACAGGCACAGTGCAGCCAGGCACGTTGGTGAGCCTGAGAGCCAGCTGTGGTGGGATGCCTTAAAAATCCTATGCCCAGGGGGCAAGTGTCGGACTGTAGCTGGTTCCTGAAACTCGGCTTCCCCAGCCTTAGCCTCCTTCCTCACCCCCATTCCCACGACTCGGCACAGTTGGGGATCGCTTCTGCTGCCTTGGCCGGCTGTCACTGCCTGGCCATCTCTCTTTGAGCCCATGAGTCACTTCCTCTCCTCAGATCCCACCTTTCAAAACTTCCTTTTTCCTTTTTGAGGGTATGTGTCTGAAAGCCTTTTCTGAAACAGGGCATTGGGCTTACCATGGACAAAAGCTTACCAAAGACAAACTTCTGGGAAGCAGCATGTTCTCCTCTCTGAGGACACACAGCCAAGACCTTACAGTCACATTCCTGTAGTCCCCATGGTGCTGCCATGCACAGCTCCACACTGACCTCCCCAGTTCTCTGCCCTGACACACTTCAGCTCTGGGGGGCTGGAAGGGGGCTTCTTGCCCCATATCCTGCCTGCAGGTGTGGATAGACAGAGGGAAGAGGAGAGAAAGGAGAGGCTCATCCCAGTTTCCCTTGCTGGCACCAGCTGCTGCCTCTTGCTCACAGAGCAGCAGCCCGTGGGTTCAGTCACAGCTGGAGAGAAAACAAGAAAGTAAAACAAAAAAAAATTAACATAAAAAATGGAGTTCCTTTCTTTTATCCTTCTTCTTTTTTTTTTCTTCTTTTTTTATCTGTTGGGAATTCAGACTTAACGTTTTTCTCTACAGCTATGAAGGTTAGAGATCTGTTTCTTGGAGAGCAACAGTGAACCCTCCTAAAATCAGTGACTGTGTCAGAAGCTTCTCTGGCAAGCCAGTCGTGCCACACCCTGGGAAGTTCCCAGGTCTTTGTGATACCCCCTTGTGTGAGATGCAGAGGTTATGTGTTCCTACCCCTCATAGGCAATGAGCACCAAGAAAGTTAAAGGGGGAGGAGAGTGTGGATGTGAGAGGAGAGGTGTGTGTAGGGGAGACTTGTCAGGTTTTGTGTGGTGGTGCAGGCACAACTTGTTCCCTCGGAGATTTCTGTGCTATCAGCAAGGCAATCTCATTGGCTAACAACTTAACCTGCAGGTACAGAGGCCAAATCTGCTTGCACACAAAAATTCAGAATGAAGCTGTTAGTTAACTATCCCATTTGTCACTGTATTTTCAGAATTATGCCTGATATTTTGCCTACCTGTAAGGCTATTATTGCTTCTTTGCTGTGTGGTAAAGAACCATTTACCATTAGGACAGGAAGCATAAAGTCAGATTCTCAGCTGGTGTAAAGCCACATCTGGAATAGGGGGCTATGCAGGTTCATGCTGGCTGACAATTCAAGCTAATTTATAACAAGTATTTGCTGTGGAAGAGATCCTGCGTTTGAGTTGTTTTATAGCAGGGACTTGCAGTTTTCATGCTGATTTTATGCCATGCTAATTAAGTCACTGGGCAGACAATTGCAGTATTTAAATTAAGCATGCAAATGGATGTGGTGTTGAAAGATACTGTTTCATTAGTATCTTCCATTTTCAAATATTATGATGCTTTTCATGGCCAAATACACCCACAAAACTGAGAGGGAATGTGAAGAAAATAAACTGTGTGTATAGATTCCCATGTGTTGCCATACTGGTGTTACAGAGCTGCACCACTTCTGGTCAGGGGGTTTTGAACCCTGGCCAGTCTGCCCCAACCTGACACTGTGACGGAGAACCTAATGGACCTTTCTAGGCAGGAATAAAAAAGCAGGAATTACCACTGCTTTTTACTAACATTGGGAGGGCAACACTAATACAGATAGGAGAAAAAATTTCCAGAGGAAGATGTGCCAAATTTGCATAGAAAGATTAATAAATTACCATAAAGTTGAAGTAGGAGCACACTCCACCAACACTTCTAAAATGTTTTTATATTCACAAGGTTTTTAAAAGACAAAACCCACGAAACACATCTTAGTCCAAAGTCTAAATAAAATATTGGTTTTCAGATGCAATTTTTTTCCAGCACAAGTGTTGGTGTAAATTCGTTATCAAGAAGTAAGAAAGAAATGGATTTCTCTATTCAGATCAAGAGAGCAGCTTTGGTAATGGCTGTATTCATTCATCTTTCCATTCCAAACATCATCTATCATGCCTTACATCCCTTACACTGGACTGCAGAAAACATACCACAAATTCTACTTGGAATAGCAATGCATCTTGAACAAAGCTGCCTAAACTCAAAATTAAGTTTTCAACAACTGCATGTTAAAAAGAAAATCAATGAAAGAAAAACAGTGAGCTCTACTGAATAAACATCCCACAGTTAAAAAAAATATGTTTTGATTGATGAAGGAAAAAGCCATGACATTTTAGGTGGCTTAAAAGAAATTTCAAGGATCATATTAAAAAGAAAGTTGGCATTCTATTAAAATAGTTATCCCAAGAGATAACTGGAATATACTGGGAAAAAAGGACATAGCCTGGCTTTTCCCATTTCTCAAAACAGTTCATTAAATTTTCTTCTCTTCATCTCATGTCCCCAGTTGAGGGAGTTTACACTCAGGATCATCAACTTTCTTGGTTGTGAAGCAGCTCTAATCCACTTACTTGATCCTCCTGCAATCAGTTAATGCCATGCTAATCCTGTGCTGGCCATGCACAATGTGGAAAACTAAATGTATCACATTATCTACAAGAAAAGTATTCAGGAATCTAGATCTGAATCCAAGACACTTTCACCTCTATAGGAAGGTCAGGATGAAACACTCTATAAGATTTATGATATCCACAAAAACAGCAAGGTAAGCTCTAAGGAGAAGCAATATCTTTCATCAGATCAACTGATCCAGCTGCAAAAAGCAGACAACATTTCAGGCACAGAGACCCAATGCAACTATGGGCAACATCAGAGATTTAGTTTAGATTAGCCCCGCAGTGAAAGAAAGTATTTTAGCATTGGAAATTTACACAAATAACCCTTACTAAGATAATTTTTTTATACTCTCTATGAAAAACGTTTTCATGGTGTAATTAGAAATAAATTTTCAGCTTTGATTTTTATTAGAGCAACCCATAGGAATTTATATGCTAGAACTAATAATGCAGACACATTTTGCAGATGCAAAATTAGTTATATTTGTGGTATTGGAAGGCTCTGTCCAGTCTCACAGATTTTTAAACTGAGTACATTGATTCCAGAGGGCCAATGATCCTTTTCCAATGACTCAATTTCTATTCTTACAGACAGTATGAATCACATTCTTTCATGAGAAAGTGTAGGTCAATGGAATTACTATGGAAAATGCAACTTCCTGTTGACTGAACTTTCCAAGTGAACGTCTTCACTTATAGTACTTTGAATGCTACTCTATGAGCATCTTTGCAAAGCAGAACCTCTTTGGGAGAAGCAACCTGCTGCTATTCTTTCTTGTATTTGCCTGACCCTATTTATCTACTTCAGTCCTTTATGAAGGCAACAAGATGCCACAAATGTTCCCATGGGAATGTGACGCTTGTGTATATCATCCTCCCTGAATTTTGTCCTGAATTTCCATGACTCCTGTGCATTATCCGTGGGATTCTTGATTATTTACGCAATTGTAGTTGCCTACAGCTGGACAAGCTCATGGCAAGTTCCTCCTCTGTGTACATTAGCTACCATTGCTGTACTCTATCCTATTTTATTTCTCTTTCAGATATAGAAAGAGGAGTGAAGTGAAAAATCATGGAGACAAAAACAATCGAAGCCATAAAAACGCTGAGCAGCTCAATGCAATGGTATTGTTTTGTTCACAGACAGCCTCTCCAGCACAAAGGAAGTGAGGTGGACTCACACTGAAAATAAACAGACCCCTTCTGTATGGCCAGGGCCCCAGAGATTCTGCTCGTGAGGCTGCTGGTGCTCATGTCTTGGGCTCTGGAAGAAAATTTCTGGGACTTTCTTGTCTTACCTCCCTCTTGGGCAAGCGCAGCTTCCTCCTCTCTGGGTGGTCTTTCCAGCAATGGAGGTCTTGTCCTTCTGCTCTGGTGTGACCCAGCAGTGAACTGAGCTCATTAAATGTACTTGCCTTTCCTTTGAAAAAGAAAAGGGTGGAAATAGATGGATCCAAGTTATGACGATGATGCATTTATATGAAAAAAAATAAAGACAGCAGACTTGTTTGTAGAAATCAACAGCATTTCACCTCTGTGATACTTCTTTCTTGAGAGGCCGCGACTGTCAGATCAAGCATTTCAAGACACGTCATTTCCAGAAGAGAGGAGGTAGACACACTCTTGATCGTGTGCTTCTGTTTATTCTGTGTAAGGGATCTAGGACACCTGTGTTAGTTTTAAAGCTACTACATGTACAGCACTTGACTGCTATATTTTGGCAAGTCCCAGCTGTTATTTCACATGTGTGAACTAAGAAAATACCCAAGGTAAACACAGACTTAGAAGAAGTACCAAAAACATTTACAATAAAGTGCAAGTATAGCCCAGTATGTTAACCTGCTAATATATACAGTGTGCTGGCCCTGATCTATTTCCCTTTAGAGAGGCAAAGGAAAAGAGATGTAACAAAGCCTGTGTGAAGCACCACAACTGGTTACCAGTTTTTTTCTCCCAAAGCAGCAGCACCACTATGAATTGCTTTTCTCTTATTTCTCTTTACTCACAGCTATTACCAGTCAAGCTTACCCAAATGCAGACAATGCAGAATAGAAACATTTTTTTTCCTGTTAATTTTGCACATCTGACAGAATTTAATTTAAATATCAGTTTAAATCCAGATTACTTACATGTGTGCACATGCTCACACTCCCCCTCTACATACACAATGTTAAAAGGACATTACAGATGATAATTTATTTTTCTCTGCTCTTGCTGCATTTCATAATATCCCTTCTCTCTTGAAATACTGCCAGAGAAGATTGTCTTTAATAGACTTCAATGGTGTCAAAAGAACCTCAGGAAATGAGCACTGAGGTGAACCTAAGGTCCACTGTGTGCCACCAGGAGTCTGGTTATACACACTGCTTTGTACAGGAGGCAAAGATCTGCACCCCTGATGTCTTGCCTGCAAAATCCAGTGTTCTGTCCACTTTCTGTCTCCTCTAATTAAAGCCTGTTATTTTGACCTGCTTGGCTTCTTGTCCAGAAGTGATGTTCTTTTACAACCTCCTCTTGCTCACACTCAGTTTTGAGTTACGTCTCAGAAACTCTTAGATTTCATTAGAAATGAGTTTTACTAGAAAAACAAGGCTACTTTATCTCCATGACTTCCTGTACACGGGTCACATCCTTTTAAGTAGTCATCATCTCTGTAAATACTATCCTTAGAGGTAAGCTTTCCAGCTGCCTCCTGACATGTCCTGACGTAACCACCCTGTAGTCTGTGAGCCAAATCTTCTATGGGGCAAACAAATAAAAAAATGAGCTATTGATTCAAATTAAAAGAGTCAAACAAGGAATTTCCAGGCAGCAACCTGAACCCAGATTAATGTTTCCTGATTTATTTAAGCCAGGAGCCTAGCAGGTATGAGAAGCTGTAGTAAAAAAACTTAGATTTCGTTAGTGACAAGACTAAATTTTTTTAATGTGATTTCAGCACTTTGTGTATCCAGGATCAGCTCAAGATCCAAAGGAACATTTCCCAATGTTTTAGCTCTCACTTGTTTAATTAGTTCCTGATGTAAATGAGACCTGTTCTGACGAAGTTATGCAAGCTTGCTATGTAATACCCACATGCCATTTTGTGATTAACTAATTTCTTGCTCAAAAGCTTTCAGGAGTAAAAGACAAGTATTGTATTTGTCCCATGTTTGACATGGCAACTTTCAATTGAAATATCATGACCCTCTAATTATAGGTGCTTCAAACTCAGTAATGTTTTGCTTACATCACTCACTACTTCCATTCATCATAATCCAGGATTGCTCTAGTTCACTCAGCAGTAATTCTAGCTGGCTTTCATCATTCCCATGGAAAACATATACGAACAATTAAATCTCTCAGCAGAAGGAATCAACCTCATCTGGAGATTTATGAAAGCATTGCAAAAAAAAATCATGTATATATTTATGTGAGCAATAGCAATGAATAATTATGTAAATATCTGATAACAACATGGCTCATTTTATCAATGGTGAAACACTGATTTGGTTTGATTCTTGAGAACTTCCTGCATAACCTGAAAAGAAGGAGAGGAAGAGAAAAGACAAGGAAAAGGCATATGTGTTTATCTATAGAAGTTCATAGAAAGACCCCTATGCAGTGCAATCTAGAAAACATCCATTTACTATAGTTATATAATAATAAAATATTAAGTATATATTTAAAACAAAAAAGTACATCCCATTACTTTAAGGCAAGGAGAGCAGGTACCCAAGGCAGAGAAAATTTTACCTCACTCATTTCTTACCCTTGCAGGTTTGGACATGCTGACCTCTGATCAACAATCTACACTGTCCATTCTGTTCCACCTGCTCTGATGACTTATTTGAAGCCCTGCAGAAAACTTGTGTGGGGGCAGGCAATGAAGAAAGGTCTTCCTGCCCCATGCTGTAACCATGAGATCACCCTCCTATGTAAGAGCCTGAAGACATCACAGTATCAGGTGAGAGGCACTTTTATAGCTTTCCATGTATTTTAGTCAACATAGCTTTGCAATATTAGAGAACAAGCAGTAAGCATAATGGTTTGAGGGCTGATAGCTTTTCATGAAATATTCACATCAGGTTGATACTGACTAAAAGTTGTCTTTACTAGCTCCCAATATGTCCTTCTAAGCCTTGAAAGAAAGAAATTAGGGTTAGCATTAGCTTCCTAAAGATTGTAGTTGTGTTTTTATAAAGAAGGAACATTACTGATGGATAGCTCTCTATGTGTAAATAAAATTAGTAATGAAGAATTGTTAGTGGTGCTCATTTTGTGTACGCATATGCAACATGAAGTAAAAGGAACATGAGAAAAGAGGTGAAAAAAAAGGTACAGAAAGAAATTGCCAAGGTTGCAAGATGTAAAAAACCCTGCTCTACAATACAGAGCATGCACAATAAAATATCAAAATAAGATTTGGTCAGGTTAGTGCACAGTTCTCCATCCTATAGACTTCTGCACAAAACTAATCCTTGCAATGCAGATTTCCCTCATGGTAGAAATTTTTATAACTGACCAGCAAAAGACATTTCAGTGTAAAAAGATGATACTTAGAGTCACAGAATGATTTAAACCTTCAGAGGCAGGGATAATGTTAGGTCAGGTTTAGTGTTCATGCCTGAAGTTCCTAAACCAGGGAACACAGATTTATTTTAATTCTATCCTTAGATGAGTTGTCAGTACTTCAACTACAGCATATACAAAACAACTGAAAATGGATAAACAGCTTAGCCCCCTTTGGGCTCCCAGTGGTCCTTCCATTGACTTCCAGGACTGTGTGTCATTTACACTTTATAACACTACAATGCTCATACAGTTAATGATATATCATCCATGCCTGGATCCTTCTAGCTCACAGACATAATGGCTGAGAAAGAGGAATTGACTTTAATTTTCTGCTTTGCGTGACATGACAAAAAGATTTTTCCAAGAACACGTAGGCACTAAGAGAAAGCTGTTTTGGAGATACAAAGCCTTATAAGGACCTTTTAAAGGAGTGAGATCCATGCAGAACTATCAGTAAGAGAGATTAGCACTGCGTAGAGCAGAGCAGGGATTATGAGTTAGGAAAAGAAAGTGCAGAGTCTTAAAAGAAACAATCTATCTTTATTGCCTTTTAAATCAATTAGGGAGCAGACCACCAGCATTTCTACATCCTGCTTTTGCTCATGGTACTCATAGATTATGAAAATGTTGACATTTCACTTAGACTTGATAAGATTTTTTTAAAAAAGGACATTATTTTTAGATGCATTGTTTCTCCTAAGTAGTGTTGTAGCAATGATGGTGCAAGGGTAAAACCAAGGCCAGATGAGTAGTGAGAGGTATTGTCTTTTATTAAACTAAAATAGTTGAAAAAATAGACAAGATTTAGAACATGCCATCTCTCTTCAGGTAAAAGGAATAAAAGATCGTAAAAACGGGTCAAGCTAAACAGTGGAAAGAGATGAACACAAGGTGACAGTCAATGGCCTTGTTCAGGCTTACTGGGAGAAAGAGGCATGCAACCTGTCTATCATCTGCACTGTTCAAGAGGAGCACCCTTTATGATTCCTGATTGTGACAAGTTTGGGGATTGCTGTCCCCAGACACTGTAAGGGACAGGACTGTTTTTCCTCTTTTCTGAGCCTCAAGCATGACAGGCTGCTTTTGACAGTATTTTATACATGCAGGGCCAGGTTAGGAGGCAGACATACATCTTGCTGGTTGATGCATGTGTTCAGGATGGATTTAAGTCTTCGAAAAAAGGAGACCTGGAAAAACAGAATCACTGTCTTTATAAATCCTGCAGATGGCATTGCTCAAGCAAGCATATTTGAATTCTGCATGAAAAGAAAAACATATCTGAATAAAAACTATCCAAGCAAAAAAAAAAAAAAAGCTCCTAACAGTTGGCATCTTCTGTTTTCTAGTATATTTTTTCTTGGATTCAGCTACACTTAGTAAGTGTATATAAAACAAAGCTTTGTGTCCTGAAAGCTAACTGTATCCTTGCTCTGTAAAAGTCAATAAATAAATAGGAACACTAATAAAATTAGTTAGAATTTGGATGAAGAAGCAGGGATTTAATAAATGGTACATAAGAACAGTCTTAAAAATAAATGCTTACTGTTTGGACACTATTCTGTTCCCATTCTAGTGTCATTAACAGAGATGTGATCACAAATATTTCACAAGGACACTAATCCAGGCTAGGCAGGAGAAGCAGTGCTCTCAATGACCCAACAATGACTGAAAAAGAAGGTAGTGGCAAATGTTATGCATTAGAAATCAATACATAAATACTGCAGTTCTGCAAATTTATGATTAATATCACAATGCAAATTGTGATCAGCCTGGAAATGTGTGGACAAAAATGGCTAAAACTACAGATAAACTAATAATTTCAATTTTTTTTTCATGTATTTATCTAGTGTTTATTTTCTGGAATGACTATCATCAGAAAAGATGGCATTTTGCAGATGATAAAAAATATTGATTATGTCATTAGCTTTTAATTTTTTAGCATTTTTATCTTGATAGACTGGCATGTGGAGAGACAATTGCAGACTATCCAGCTTTAGGATGGGAGATGAGCACAGACATTCCTCACTGGTTCTGGGACCCATCCCATGAGGAGCAGTCAAAATGACAATATACACCTTTGCAATATACAACTGTGGTTTTCCATACAATGAATGAGAAAGAGTTAACAGCACTTGGGAAGGGCTCCATTGGGAAATCTGGCAGGCTGTTAGTCAGATTTGTTTCAAATCTTGGCAAGTGTGTTAATTCTCCTTTGGCCCATTGATAGCTGTTCAGCAATGACTAGGCTCATTTAAGTGTTCTTGAGAACTTTTTAAAAATTCACACCATATCATCTCCACAAAAAAAAATGGACATCTACATGTGCTCCAGAGTGTTGAAAATGCTCAGAAACAACAAGCAATATTTTTTTTTTCTCAAGGATTACACTTAGGCAATTAGCTCCTTTTTTTTTTTTCTTTAAACCTTTTTAGGTACATAATATTATCAAGATTTTCTGTTTATCTTTCTGAGAAACATGTACACACATCTAGAGCATGTGTGTATTTATGAATATAATTTATAAAAATATAAATGTGATTATAGTACTGTCATTTTTATAATGTTTAATAATGATATGCAGTGCTAAATTATAATCAACATTTCATGTTCTTCTAAGAGAGAGAAAAAAAATTGACAAACAGCCAACATGTCAGGCCTGTTGCTATTGGTGGCACTTTGAGAGGAATTTTGCTATTTCTGAGGCTGAGGCCATTTCCAGAAGCCAGCAGGAGACTCACACTGAGCCTACCAGGGCGCCCAGTAGCCACTGCAAAAGCTCATCTGCCCATTCATCTCTCTGTCCTCTCTGAGGGGCCCCCAGGCTCAGGTGAAACCACACAACCCCGCAAGGGGATGTGGAGCAGCACAGCGAGTGATGGAGACAGTCTTCAGCCCTCACTGGGTGCTACCTTTTCTATGGAATCCTTTTCCCTGGGTCATTTCTGTTAGCCTTCAGGGATGTACTGTAATGCCAGTATATGTAAATCACTATAGAATAAACCATAACTCTTTGGCATCCTGATAAGGACCTGGCTTAAACTCCACCCATTCACACCTGAAATAATATGAGCATTTGGTTGCCTGCAACTTAAGTTTTGTCCTCAATTTGATTTAAAAGAAACCCCTGTAGTGAAAGCTAGGTCATGGTGTTGTTCTGGGGGAAATGGAGACTCTGAAAACAAAAATATCTTTTGCAAGCTAGGAATGACTCCATTTATAGGTAAAATACTCTTAGTGCTAGTTTGTTGGTCTGTGAGCTGTTTGTGTGTATGTGGACACGATACCTTGGCATAATATTTACTGAGTCCAAACACATTTTTATAATATGCTTAACTGCTGATGTGGTTTATTTTCTGGATGTCATGGTGTCATTAGCAGGCTAATACTGGGGGTGGCCAAAAAAGCGGTCATGATGTGTGTCCTAATTATTTCCCTCCTTCCCAAAACTTTCTCAAGTCTGGTGAAATGACAGGATTGCAAGAAGAAAGGTAAGCTTATATCCAGTGAGGCAAGGGAATGTCCAGCCCCAGGGCAAAAGTGTGCATATTCATCCTCTATCATGTGAGTCTGGGAGGGAATGGTGCCAGACCCTCAAGTCATTCTGCTATACAGCAGGCAGATTACTCTTAATACAAAAAATGTAAACCATGATAAATGGGAGCAGATTTTAGCTATGATAGTCTATGCAGACTTCAATGCATGAGTTAATTCTTTGATGGAAGTCTGAGCTATTTGCGTCGTTGACAGATACATTTTCTGTTCATATGGGTGATTTTATAAAAAGTGGTTATATAAATTAAATATATAGCTTCTCCAATTCAGATTCCTGTAAATGAAACATGTAATTTTAACAGGTCAAAATACAGCATTCTGCTTTAAAACTGTTGTTATATTCAGTTCCAGCTGAAAAAAGTAGCTCAGGTCTATGATGTTTAGTAAGTATGAGTTTTATTCTATTTACTTCTTCTTTAAAAAGACATAAAACAAAAGAAAACACAAATACCCTAAGTCAGAAAATCCAAAAACCTAGCCAAAAGAAATGTATCTGTCCACTTTTTAGTGAATTAATGCATTGTCCAAAGAACATGTACTTTGTACATACATAGGTCTTTCTTGCAGTGGTTCCAGCTGTGCAGTGCAGGACCACCTGGAATAACAATGGAGACACTAGAATTACTTTTTATGCATATACAGCAGCCAGGATTGGGTCCTAGCTACATACAAGAAAACTTTTGTTTTTGAAGATGTTCCCAGCCAGCAACACCTTTATGAATAGCAAAAGTTGCAATTTAAATACTTGAGTTGTGTCTCACATCTGTTTGGGTCCAGCACTCTGCAATTGGTTCTCTTGATTAAATCTACTGCATGACAGGGAAAATCTATGAAAGAAAGTCTGTCTCTAACATTCCAGTTAGATGGTAGAATTTTATACATATTCCTTACTCTTAGCCTCCAGTAGAAATCACATTCTTTGAGTTACGGATAGGTCCCAAGGCCTAAGGAAGCCAAATTTTTGTCCTCCATTACCCAACAGGAAATGGGAAAAATTAAATGTACCCAGAGTGGTGCAGTTAGTCAGCATCACATCTGAACCCTCCCCGGTAATTCAACAGAGGTAGGGGAAGGAAACAAATAGGGAAATTACTGTGCTACAAAGCATTTTGAAAGAGTTTCACAAGAACATATTCCATTAAATGATGACAGGAAACTTGATTGGCAGATAGCAGGAATATTAAGTGCATATATTTTATTATTTTTTTTTTCCTTTACACTCGCTAGAGTGACAAAGCCACCTTTTTATTAAGGAAAAAAAGGCATTTAAAATGACTGTTCCATGCCTTCCAGAGTCAGGGCATTTTTTTCTACTTTTTAATATGATTAATAACTCTAACAGGTATTTTCAAAGCCAAACAGCTGGGTTATTGCTCAAGAAACAGCTGTCTCATTGCTAAATATATCCTTATTCCACCAGCCATCAGCTTGCTGAAGCTTTGCTGGTTACTTGCCTTTAAACATTTGCTGATAGTGAGAAAGTCCTGGTACTTAATCATAGCTGGTGCTACAAAAGCTGGAGCTACTTTGAAAAAATAATACACAGAGAAAAACATTGGCAGAAGGCTTTTTTCTTTGAGGGTGGGAAGGTTTTTTTTTGTTTCAATGCCACACGTTAGGTTGCAACCAGATGTTCATGTTATAGATCCTGCTTGGATTAAAAAAAAAAACCACACACACGAAAAAAAACCCTTTTCATTCAAAAATGTCAATATCGTTTAACAGCAAATGTAATATAATTACAGTATTCAATAAACATTTAACAAGACACAGACATTTTCTGCAAGAAAATATTACTAGAGTGAGCCTTTTAGCAGTTTAGCAGTTAAATTAGTAATTTCTTTTATAACATCTGGTGAACAGTCTCTAATTTCTAAAGTTTTGGAACAAAGAGACATTGGGCAGATTTTGAGTTATGAATAATTTGCCAGTTGTTTACCTTTATGCCAATCTAATTCTCCACTGCATAGATGCAATTGAATACATTACAAATGTGTTTTCCATAAAAAATCCCTAAAATGCAGGAGGGGGAAGGTAGAGAATGAGTTCAAGCCACTCTGGCCCTTCACAGGCATTGCCACCCCTGTCCCCATCCTCCTCTCCTCTCTCAACATGTGATGGAGCCTCAGCGACCCACTCTGAACTCCCAAAATTCAAGAGTGACTCTGTGCACTGACTCAAACCAAAGCTGTTGACCTTCATAGAAACCTTTCCATAAACTGTGTGGATTTGGGATCAAGTCCAATGAGAAGCCGTCATGGCAAGAGGAGTCTCTCAGGAAGTGGGAGAGAGGCAAGGGACCATCTGTGAGGAGGAGGATGGCCCCAGGCACCTGTTAACGTGCTTCTGGGCAGTCTGGGGACACAACCCATGGAGTAGGAAGACTTCTTCCACATGAAGATGTTGCCAACCAATTAACACTTTGCTGTGCTGAGAGTTTTCCCTGGGTACTGTTACTCCCTCATATCCCAGCACTTCTTGCTCTGTGCTTTTCCTCACCTGGCTGAAGATCTCAGATGAGTTTTTGGCAATTTCCCTCCCCTTGCAGCTCAACACTTGCCTGCACCACAACTGCAGTGGCTGCAGTGACAGCTCCTCTGCAGGATCTAGGTCAGCCCACCATATCTGCTGTGCCCACTTCTGTCTACCATGGGGGTAGGATCCATCCTGCATTACAGCCTCTCCTGTGTGCTGGGAGAAGAGCACCAGCAAGTAGCTGACCTGCATCCAGTGCTCCACAAACCACATGCTGGAAACAGTGTGAGAAGCCTTTCTCTAAGCTGTGGATTTCCAGGACGCAGCTAATTTATTGTCCCTTATTTTGAATGCATGATAATACAAAAGTTATTAAAAATTACTCCTTGTCATCATGCCATCCATCTAAGATACAAGATTTTTGTATATTTTAGATGAAAGGTTTAATTATTAGCCTATTTCTAAGTGCCAATATTTTTATTCTTTAATCCCAAAAATTAAATCTGGAAGATTTTTCAATGTATATGCTCCATACATGCTCATAAAACTTCTGGGAAAGTTTTGTCCATAAAAATAGTCTTTTAAAATATGCCTCCTGTTTTTTAAAGAATCAAAGTTGAAAGCCCAGAAGAAAATCTCTTATTGTGGGTGCTTTTGTTCTGTGCTGTGGCAAAGTGTGGCTGGATCTCATTTGCTTTGTGCAGTCCATTCAGTGACATCAGCTGAGCCTGGTGCAAATATAGGCCAGAATGTTATCTGATGTAAAGCACAATAGTGAATTTTTAACCCATCAGATCCTTTTCTTTTTCTGCCTGCTTATTTTTTTTCCCAAAAAAAGTTCAGAGGAGGCAAAAATAAAGCACACATACTTGTGGAGGTTTTGTGCTTTGCTAGATCATCTAGTGCACTTCCAGTTCCCCTGCAGGTCATGCAAACATAAACAGTCCTTAAAAAGGAAAGAGAGAAAAAAGAAGAAACAGAAGCTTAAGCTAGGCTTTGTTTTGCTCTCAGTAACTCACTTCCACATGTGAGAAGTGAACAGTATTTTCTTCTATAGCCTTAAACCCCAAAGCAAAGCTACATAGCGGGAAGAAATAACATGTTTGCAAACACCAAGCAGCATCAGAAATTAGAGGCAGTACAAACCATTTTTTCTTCAGAGAACAAACCCACTTTGGATCAGTAGAGAAAGGCACCTTGAATTCAAAATCTGTTGAGGCAGAGAGGGACTGAAGAGCATTTTGTGCCTTTCATGGCAGAAGATCAATTATTTGCAATGGTAAAAGTGCACAATTTGTCCAAATTCTGCCTTCACTGCAGATGGCTCTTGCTCTAATGACTTTGAACAGCCTTTGTGACCACTGCAGGTAATAGGACTCAGCCTTCTCATGCCTTTAGGAGTGCACCTCATTGCTACCTGCTAGACTGAGAAACAGGAATGCAAATGGAAATAGGCAGAGTTTAGGACAGTTAATTCAGTGAGATGAGAGATATTTTAATGGAGAAGGTGTTTTTTTGGGGGTGGTGATAGTTGTGTGAGATCCTTTTTTCTTCATGATTTGGCATTTCTCTGCTGCAGAGCAGCAGAGCATATCTGGGATGTGACGCTCTGTGGTAAGTGCTCCATCCAGCTGCAATATAAACAGAGCTTTTCACGGCACATTCTAAAGCTGTAACATTAAGGAGAATAATGGACGATGCCTTTTGATATCTTTGTGTAAACGAAGAATTTTATTACAGTGAATTACCATGTTAATTTATGAAAAGTAAACAAAACCAAGTGCAAAACTGATTCAATGTATAACCTAACTTTCCTGGTGCCTAATGAGGTGACAGTGATGGAATCAAAACAAATATCTTTATGTTTCATAAATGTAGGGAAAAATACTTCTGTGTTCAATCACCACCTGGAGTCACTGACAATGCTGGCACACCAACACCACAGGTTTTAAAGTAACTAAGAGTCACTTTGTCTACTGGCTGAGGATACAGGCAAACTCACTGTGGACCACCATGGGTAGTAAGATAACAAGGATGCAGGGAAATGGCAGATAAGGTTGAGAAGCAGTTGGACCATACTACACATAAATAATAAACTTGGCCCCTGTTGTTCCCCCATTCATCTCTACACTATTGCAGAAGTAAAACTGCAAAACACTTCATACAGAGCACCTCCCTTGGGCCAGAACTTTCCTTTGACTTCCAAGGTTTTTTGGTTTTTTTTTTGGAAGAAGGCATTGAAATCTGGGCCCACGGCAGACAAAGGGTTACCACTATCCCTAACACATTATCCATCTCTAGCTGGCAAGTTCCTTCCTGTGATGGTATTAACTAGGTGCAGGTGCCCTAATAGGCCATTTCTCCAGAAAACTGTGATCGTGGGAAAAGCTGCAACCCAGAGTAAACCTTCGGTAGGAACATTGTCCAGACCTCTCTGGGACAACTTGGATGGATCTTTAGCTCTTTACATGTATCCTTTCAGATGCTCAGGGGGTGTATGGTGTGCTGAAGCACTCCCTGCTAGGAGAGCCTGAGGAGGAGACTCTGTCACAGCTGCACACTGAGAGAATTTCTGTGCAGAGACAGGAGCTGGCAAACTTGGTTTTTCACAACCATTTCCAGTCCAGTTCCATAAACAGCCATAGAATGCAATAGAAAATTCAATACCCTACCAATTAGTAAACTACATCTGGATAAATCTATTAGGGGTCCAAGAGATGTGACAGAAATTAGCTTAATTCTTATGTCTGTGGATTGGACCTTTATGTTCTTAAAAGCCATCTGGAGAACAGCCATTTGTGTCTCCTACACCTTACGAGATTTTCCTGGGAAAAAAGACAGAAGGCACAGCCTCCCTAGCAACGCTCTTTTTCCCTCTCTTGTTTCACAATAGAAATATTTGCAGTGAAAGTAACTTTTTTTATGTGGAAACTTAACAGAGAAACTTGGGGATCCATGGCAGAATTTGGCATGGAAATTCCAATTGCCCTCTACACAGCCAAAGATTAATATCATATCAAAAGCTGTCAGTTGGCAGCAATGACAAAAACAAAGCTGGGAAAGGGTCCACTTGTCACTGTCCATACATTTCTTAGTCTGATCAGGGGAATCCACAGTGTTGGCAAGGCTCTAGCAAACAGTCAGGGCCTTGGACTCAGCCTCTTCTTGAGCTGCCAAGACATAATCACTCTAACATCCTAGACAGCCTAACCCTACCTCCTTTTTAATAAGCTTCTATATAGGAAACCATTTATAGATAAAATAAAGGAAAATTATTGTGCTCACTTCATATTCCTGAAGAAGGAAATAGAAGCAAAGTAAATTAAGTCCAATTTGCATGGACTTTTGAACACTCACAGTTTTGGGTATAAGCTGTGGAGCAGACATAGAATGTTGTAGCCTTTATAGTCAACATTTTATTAAATTTTTCCTTGTAAATTTTGCTGTGTCTTTATTGCATTCATTCAATAATGGGAGAACTTTCCTGTAGCTAATTCTATGCCTTGAAATTTCCCTTCTTGTTAACCTGTGATTGCAGTTGAATGCAAAGAGTGTCTGCCATGCAATACAATAAGGGTAGATTCAGGTACCAAGGTGACTGTATTTTTTATTAAAATACCATTTTATATGCTCAGTTTCAAGCTGATGACTACATTTGCAACACCTAATTGCCACCAGTATCTACAAATACTTTGCATTTAATGAAAATATCAAACTATGGTCCTTATTTTGGTTGAAGCAGTAGGTTGTATTATGCAGTGTAAAATCCCATTTTATGAAATTTCATAGAAATACAGATATAACTTTGCACTCTCCATTCTTGCTTGAACTTTATACTCTCTATATTGCAGGACTTTAATAATTTTTTTGTGCTTAGTCTCAAAATATTTCTGTTGCACCAGGGAACTAGCTAGTCCCATTGTGGCTAATTTAACACCTGTAAATTGCCATGGCTACCAACAAAAAGCTTTCTAGCTTTATGAGGCAAGTATCTATTTCATATTTCAAAGCAGTGGTAGATTTGAATCCACTGGTTGCATCTTATATTAAAAATTCTATTAACTTTGTTCATCAACACACCATCAGGGAGCACACAAATTCTCACACTTTTTAAGGCCAGAAGGTAAACACTTTGGTCAGCCAAAGCTGAACTTCCTCATACTCTTCTACAGATCCTCACCTAATAATGGCTGAATTGGAACCCTTTTAAATATCCAAGACATTCTGCTGCTTACAAGAGCAAACAAGAAAATCGCTCAGCTATTTGAAGACTTTGTTTGAAGACTTGTTTAAAACAAAGGTCTGTGTCATCTTTGATTCTGTCCATCACTCCACAGCTACATCAGACTTTTGGTAAAACCTAGCAAGGATCTGGAGGTCTTATGTGCAGCCAAATCATCTACTCCTCAACTATCCTGTTAATTCAGCTTTGGACTTGCTTGAGGCAAAGAGCCTGGTCTACATCAGATATGAAATGGCCTGGTGTTCACAGCTGTGTGACCCAGGCTGCAGTCCATGGAAGGCATGAGTCATGGACTTCAGCTTGCCTTATAAAGCAAAATCAATTCATAGCAATACAAACCAAAGATCACAATTCTTCAAAACTAATAGGATAGGCAGATGCCATAAAACTGGCATTTTAGTGCCCAATGATATCCTTCACATATCTGCAATGCAAGTATGACATTCCATAAGAGATGCTTGCCCAAACAGCCTATCCACTTTACAGGGACAAAGCTGGAACACCTGCAGAGGTGAACCCATGGGGTTTCAGTTTCATCCTTGTACCACAAGAATTATTCCTCAAGAAGGCAATGAAACTCCATCATTTGCAGGGACAGAGAGCCTTCCTCCATCTCTTAAGAAAACAATTAAAAAACCAATAAGGGAAAAACTGCCAATAAAAAAGATTTCTAATTCAATAATTTAGTTTCACGCCAAATTCTGGATTACATTTAGGTGACATGACTGGTTGAGTTGGTTACTGTAGAGGCACTTGGTATAAAGAGAAGTGTCAAGAGGGCATGAAGAATGACCAAAAAGGGAAAAAAAACCTGTATCAAACCCTCTAGCCTCTGCTTTGTGCTTTGGCTGCTTCTCATGAACAGTTTTACACCTACATGGGAACAAGTACAGAGTCCTCTTTTCAAAGGCTGCAAATATTCTGCAAAGGGCCCACTAGGAGAAGCTTGTAACATAGCCAGATATATTCACTTCACCCTTCTGATTTAGTGGGAATTGGTCAGAAAGGTCTCATGAAAAATAAACAACACTTTCAGATGGAAAAAAAAAAGGAAAAGAGCTTGGAATACATTGAAAGAAGAAATGGGAATGTGAGAATACAACTGCACTGATCTCCTTGATAATGAGCCCAGTAGGAATGTTATTCCTCTTTATACATGTGACAAGATTGTGGGATTTCTTTTTTAGCAAGTCCCTTCAAAAATAGGAGACTGTGACATAAAAACTTGGTGCTGCTAATTCAGATGAAGAAGGCTTCCTTACATGTACTGTATGTATCTTGGCAACCCTGAATGGAAATTAAAAAAAAAAAGCATGGGGAGATGCTTTTTGCAGAACACATAAGTGCAAGTCTGCCATTCCACTGGGTTTAGTTTAGTTCTGCAGATTTTCTCTATTAAAATCAAACCCAAATAAAAGACCTAATTCCTCTATCATTTATACATACCTCATGTAAATCATAAGGCAAATCCACTGAAGCTAGTGTTTGTCAGACTGAAACCAAGTGTTACATGCACAAAAGATGTGCTCAAGTCTGTGTACAAAGTCAGGACTGGATCTGGAAGTATTTGTGTAATATCAACTCTGTGTAACATCTATTCACTCCTGACTTACTCAGAAGAAAACCCTTCAAAAACCAGAATAAGATCCTTTCTTTAGGATTGCACAGAATACATCCATAGAACAAATCTTGGTATTAAGATGTATTAGTAATCTTACTTTGTTCTACATTTTCTCTCTTCTGTTTTCATTTGTTCTTCCTTGCTGTAACTGCTGCTCTGCCTTCTTTTCCAGGCAGCAAGTGTCTGTCTGATTCAATGAACTTGCATTGATTTCTACCTCTCAAAAATCACTTTCTGTTGAAGAATTTACACTGACCGAGTTTCTTTTGTGCTCTTATAAAAAACCAAACCCAATACCTGTTGAAAATCTGAAAAGCTTCAGGTATGAAAAGTCAAAAGGTTAGGTGTGCTAAAAGGCTATAAATATGCATTTCTCCTCTATTTTTTCCAAGAAAAAGGTGCAGATATATTTTATGCAATAGGGATTCTTAAGAGTGGACATGTAGTTGCATTGCTAGCTTTTCTGTGACAGTTTGGAGACACGAGTTTCTTTAAACATTCAATATTTTTCTTTGTGTATATAGAAACCCTTTTTTCTTAAAATACTAAAAAAAATAACAAAACTAAACGAGCAAAGATTCTATCAGGAAAAGAAAAAGCTGCACAAGGATTCTAAGTCGCCTTTCATGCAGGGGTAGGCTGAGATCTAAACCTGCTGAAGATGATGGAGCGGGGAAGGGGAAGCGGATTCCCAGAGCAGGCGCAGGGATGCAGGGGAGGGCAGAGGGGCGGGAGCGGCCCCGCAGCCACCAGGGGTCAGCCGAGACCTCCCCAAACCGCGCTCGGTGCCCCTGGGGGGGCGGCCGTGACAGTCCATCCCCAGAGCCGGGGATTTGGTACCCTGTTCTGCAGCTATTTCGCGGGCTGCTGCCTGCACGGAGCACTGACGCATCCTTTTTATTCCCTCTGCATTTTATTCCCTCTGATTCCGCTAGCAAGGGTTACTCTTGCAGTATCCACTCGCAAGGGTTTCAGTTTGTGCTGATACAGCACGGCAAGGTTTGTTTTTTACTTTTTTTGGGCTTTTTTCATACCCCCATGAGAGATGTATTTCTGCTGCTACTTTGGGAGCAAAGCAATCCCACCAGTCAGAAAACTGATTCTGTGGTGAACGTGTCTCTATTATCCAGAAACTTATTCAGAAGTCACACATATAGCAAGACAAAAAATATTCTAGGAATTATGGATATAGTCATACCAGGTGCCAAATTTGTGCTTTTTTAAGAATTCAGTTCACATGTAGCTCACTTTTTTCCAGATCAAATGCTTCACTGAACTAAAACTAAAAAAGAAACACAGCTAGCCAAACAGCCCGAGATCACAACCCTACAAAAACAACCCGGGACACACACACAATAGAAAAGCAAAGCTTCTGCAGCAGCAAGGAAACAGACTTCAGTCTCAGGCTTCCAGGGGGGTTAAAAAAACAGCTGGCTAAACGTGCAACTTTGCATAATAGGTAAATACCTCTGTCTTATATTCCACGAGTCAAGAGCTGCAGAATCAGAGCATGAGAATTGTGTGCTGTACCTGAACCTGCATTACAAATCCTGGGTTTGTCTGCACGTGGAGGGAGACAAGGGTTTGGCAACCCCAATTCAAGGAGAGGACTTGAAATTGGGAAGAATGCTTATGGACACATACTAGAACCTAAGAAAGTCCCTGAGACAGAAAAATATAAACCAGCATGTATTTAAACACTTTCCTGAACCCCGGCCAGTGTCTGTGGTAATGATTAGAGGACTTTAATGATCAAGCTATTTTAATTAATATTCAGATGGTTTTATTTTTCATGGAAAGAAAATATAAGCTTATAAACATACCCCAACATAAGCAATTTTTGCCTTACATAAATAATTGGGTTTTTTGAAGGATTTCTTTCCTAAAAATTTTTTATCAGAACAAATAATAAGACAAATAATGTCTCTGATAATCAAGCAAATTGAAAAAAATGAATTAAATGCAAAAAATTAATATTTTTTTGCTAATTTTCTGACTGACTGTATAATTGTTTGTACATGGAAAAAGCAATTCACTTGGATGTTTTGACCCCAATTTAGAACACTTATGTATTCCCTCCTCCTGGGATACAAACTGTTCTTCTTATTAAATGCAATAGCTCTGTAAATATAATAACATACTTGTAGTATAATGAACTTTTCCACATTCAACCTTTTTTCCTGCTCTCAGTTATAATGACTACTTAGTCTGAATAAAACATTGTTATACAGCTTCTCTGTACAGGATAATATCATATTTATCTGAAACACAGTTAGCTTTATTCTGTCTTAACTAAAAAACCAGTCATATAATTATTTTAGAACTGTTTATGTCAGTGTTGGAGACAACAAAAGGTGACCTCCAGATTATGAAGTTCTGTAAGTGTTCATAAAATGATGTAATTCAGAAACATTTCTGCCTGTTCCTCAGGAGCAATGGTTGTGATCTAAATTTGAGTCACACCACACTATATCCAGAATTTGTCAACAGAAGACTGGGAAAAAAATCACAGCCATAATTCTATCAATGTAGCAATGGCCAGCCTAAAGGTAGGATTAGATAGACCAGGCATTGACCTGCCAAGACTGGACATAAATTCAAAGCTAATCACATTAAGTAGATTAAAGAGTGGGTTGACACTAGGTGTTAAAGTTACTGTGGACTGAATGTAATATATGAAAATTCAGATTTCTTCCAATAGCCATTGCCCATTAGACACAAATGCACATGTGGACAGGTTTCTATGCTACACAGCTGTAGAAATAAAGGCAGTGAATTTCCAGGAGGAGAATATGACCTTCAGGTTTCTTGACCCAGGCAGAAAATGTGGGCATCTCATGTTCTAGCAGACAAGACACTCTCTCTAAGGTCCTTGGAGCACTGCCATAAATCTTCGGTTCTAGTAACAATGTTGAGAAACCAAGGTCTAGATGGCATTTTCCTATAAGTGACTGAGCCAGTTCAACGGGGTTGTGCCAATTAGTACCAGCAGGTGGGTTCACTCAAATATGTTCCAAATCAGAGTGCTATTTTTCATACAGACCCTGCCTTTTTCCATCAAAGGCAAGGGACATGATCACAATACTTTTAGAATGATATGTTTCATGGGAAGCTTCAAAACTTTTTTGGGAAACACTGCTTGCATAAGAAGTGGCTCAAAATTGAGGAACTTTTAAAATAAAATTAAGCAGACTTTAGGAGTTTTGGAGGACTTAAGACAGTGTAGAAACTTGTGCCAGAGCAACATTTCAACAAGACTGCTGTGCACAGGGTTTGTAACAGGGCTCAGAGGCAGCTGAAGGGTTGAAGAAGGAAGTTTGTTTTTTTTATTTTAACTGCTTGGTCACAGCAGCACTGCTGGGGAGGAGCACTTCCTATCTGCTGCCTGCAATGTGCCTCTCTTCCTAAACATGGCACAAAACACATCAGTTGCTACTGGGAAAAATTATGAGTTTTTTCTTCTACTGGAGAATTCTGTTGGCTCTTCTCCACACTGCTCTGCTTCCAACTCCCTTACACCTTCCCTCTCAGACCCCAGCTCTCTTAACCCTTCCTTCCACACCCAGAAGTGCTTCTGTTCCTTGTAGTTATACCTTCTCCTTATAGCTCATTGTGAAAAAGATGTGGTGAGGAAAGAGGAATTGCAAACACACCTCTGAAGCTTTCAAACAAAAAAAAACAGTTGAGGTCTGAAGTGGAAAATTTCAGCCAATTCTACTTTCCTTTTTGCTCAAGGCCACAGTTCAGCTGACCAAAGCTTTTATGAAGCAGGAGAAGTGCACAGTTCAACAACAGCAATGCCTCACACACAAATACAAATACATATACATGCTTGTGTGTGTGGATTTTTTTTTTTTTAAAGCTGCTGCCTTGCTCTTCTCCCTTCCTTTTCTGCTGTCAGTGCTCCTAGCTGTGTTCCTAGAAAACCGTGTTTCAGACTGACCTTGGCTTCCCAGCATCCTGACAAAGAAACCCTGCCTGATGGCTGCTCAGGGCTGAGGTAAGGAATTGTGCCTCTCTCCAATCTGGATGTTAGGAAAGCAAGCTAGCACTAGTGTTTAGAGATGCTGCTAATAGGGCTGAAGCAAAGTTTCCCAACAAAGAGGACACTCCAGCACATACATGGTGACTGCTGGAATGTTTCGTGCATTAAGACTGCTGCCCAAGAATCCCTGCAGGAGACCAATCTATACTTCTACAGCCAAGGAGAAAACAACCAAGAGCTAAACTACGAGGGTCAAAGGCATGTAGCATCCATGTGAGCATGGTTATTGAGAGAGACAGTAAAGCCACGCTGCTGCTGGAGCATGAAGCATCTCCAAGGGACTTAACAGCTGTCAGTGCAACAAGTTGGGGGTTCTGCCAGGCAGCCAGATGCTGTTTGGGAAATGTATCCAGTACAGCTCAACATCTGGGACCCTTGGTTGCCACTGAAAGCAGTGTGCTATTATGGACAAAAGGCCTTTGGGGCTTTATGTACCTCACCCTTCTTTTGAATTAATTGGGGAAAATTCCTGGAAAGGTAGGGTGCTAGAATGGACAAGTCATGTAACAAAGCTGAAGAGTAACTTCAGCAATTTATTTATATATTTACAAAAACATTTGTTTCTTATTAGGGCTTTTTATTATAAGAGCATTGTTTGAGACCTGGGAAATACATACTGAAATTAAACCACTGGATATTGTATTTATACTATGATATATATGTGGGAGGGGGGGACTTTTCCTATGGGTGATAACTCTGAACTTGCTCCCAGTTACACCCAGGCAAAACTGCCATTAACATCTGTAAGAGGAGAATTTGACCTGGTGAGAGTCACTCAGACTTCCTCTGAACTCAGCAGGGCCCGAGTCAAGTCCAAAGGATGACTCAGCTCATGGAAGCTCATTCAAACCCACTTTTCCTCAATATGATCATAAATCATTTGCTCTCCTAGGTCAGCTTCAAGGAAATTTGTATCCTCTTATGCTTATTTGTGTCTGGCTGAAACCAGGGATACGCCAGTTGGTATACTAGGACTAGAGTTTGCTACATTTCTTTTTTCCAGTTTCTGTTTTATTCATTAAGGACAGAAGGATCTATAAATGCCAGTTCTCTTTTTCTATTTTCTGAGAAAGGTCTGATTTTTGAAAGCATCCTGCATTTGCTGCTCCTATTCAATTTTCCTGCAGTAAGTGCTCAACATCTCTAAAAATCTCTCAGGCTCAAGCTGAACAAAGCATGCAGAAAACAACAACCTGACTCAAAAAAAGCCCATAACTCCATCTGAAATCTTAAAATGCTTTCCCTGTTCACCCAATGCCTCAGTGCATGCTGAAATGCTTTGCTGGGAATTGGATGTGTCTAGTGCCAAGTACATCTCACAGTGCTTTGGTGGTGGATGCTGAGGCTGAGCTCCCAGAAGGCAGAGCCCACATCTCCAACGGGAGCATGGCACTATATCTCGTGTCCCAGCCTCAGCCCCTGCATGATCTTGCAAAGATCACTGGAACCATGTGAACCCAGAAGAACTAAAACAATACCCAAATTCCATCTGCTCCTCTGATTTGCACTTTGAATAGCTCTCTGCAGCACTGCTGAACAGGTGAGCAGCATTATTAACAGCAACAGGAGAGAACCACCCTGGCATTTCTGATAAGGTTTCTTACCTGAGGGGCACTATGGCACAGCCTGCAGCACTTTATATCAACAACTGACAGACACAGATTTACTGTGGAGAGGGGAAGGGGCAGAAGGAAAGAGCCCCTGCCCTTTTCAGGTGGAGTCAGCCAGAGCAAAGTTCATACTGTGCGATTGCCTGCCCCAGCCCCTGTTAACATGGGAAACCTGAGCTTGCAAGGGTCACTGTGGGGAGTTCTGCAGCACAAGAGCTGGGCAGCAATTGTCTGCCTTGCAACAATATGATTTTGTATTAACTTACACAAACTGTGGGTCTATGTATAAGTAAACAGAGAAACAGAGATAGAAAAAAAGTCAGTTTTTATTAATTCAAAATGCCTAGATGTTAATTATTTGAGAACTGACATTAAAACAAGCATAAGCCTAAGAATAATTTCAGAGGGTTAGAAACTTAAATGCGGTTAAACCTTAAATGGAAATAGGTAAGTAGCACTGGATAAGTTATTTCCATAACTATTTAGACAGTTAGCAGCTCACCAACCATCGGTAGGTAGAAATTTTTGTTGGTAGAAACAGAGCACTGAGACCTGTCAAGCTCAGAATTTTGTGTTATAGCTCCTGAGCTGTTAGGTTTTTATGAAGCTCCATGGGTTTTAAGAGGTGTTCTAGGATAACATGAAGAAATGTCTTAAATCATATGGTTAGACTAGAGACTACCATACAGGATGCACATTTCACCTGCACAGCCCTTGACACAGCAGACACCTTCAATGGATCCTCCTTAGTAACTGCAACTAGACAGGTAAACATGCTGATCAAAATGATAAACAATAATTTAAAAATTAATAATAGTTTCCATTCATTATTTCAACATTTTTCTCAAACTGGCACAGTGAAAATTTCTGTCTCATGTCTTATTTAAGTGAGCAACATGTCTTATGTGCCCATTCTTCTAGATTACATTTGCATATTTATGATTACATTTCCAGATTCTCCAAAAATTGCTCTTCTGACTCATAAGTTTCAAGGAAAGCTTGAGTAGCAAGAAAAAGAATTTTAAAATAGTCCCCTTCAGAGACATTAAAATACTTTAGAAATGGAAAAAAAAAAGGATGGCAAGTTTTCTAAGTTGTGCCTCTAGACCTCGATGCATTTGAGCCCCTCACATGATTTTCACACAAAGTTTTTCAGAGTTTCAAATTATTAGAATCTGAATTGAGAGCAACTCTAAATCTTGGTGTGTAAAAGGCTCTATAAAGTAGGTTAGCCTATTTTTTTTTTTTAACCTGAAAATTGTTCTGGCCTCCACAATCTGTGCCTGGAAAACATTCTGGGCAAGATGGAGTTGGCTGACTCTATAGCCACATGTTGTACAAACAGGCATCACACAAGCCAGTCATGTACAACCAGAACTCCTAATAGTCTTCAGCTTTCAAAACACTAGCCCCTACGAAGGAGGGAGTGAAAGGAGCTGCCCTGCTTGTGTGGAGGGAACCTAACAAACACTCAGGAATTGCTTTGATACTTTCCAGTTTATGGACAGCAAAAGCGCAGCTAAAAAAAAGAAAAAAAAAAAAAAGGCATTGAAACTTTACTCACAATGCAGCCCTGATTTTGAGAACCTTATTGAAGAGGATGGAAGGTAGTACATGTAGTTTTGGTTTGCTGGATGGACAATGAGCACTGAAGTCTGATTCTTGTTAAATGGGGGGAATAGCCCTCCTGCTATTCCGGGGTGATGTTTGCATCTGAACCTCATGATATTAAATTCCAGAACATGCTTAATTTTTGACCTATACTCATTCACAGGAAACTCTGGGCATACATAGCAATCAAGCAGCTGGCCTTGGTGCTCACTTATGCCTTCTATTGCCTGGGGATATGTTTGAAGACAACACAAAGAAATATTGCTTTTGTTCTTGTTTTTAAACCCTTACAAAGGGTCTAGGCATAACAGTACTGTGCAGGAGTGAAGATGAATGGATGAGGGCACAGGGTCTAACAAACCATATTACTCGGCCATGGCTTCAGGAAAGTTTTGTCCCTATGAGCAGTAGTTGCTATCTCACAGGTTCTTTTTAACAAATTACATAAGCAAAGCAGTGCAGTAGGTACAGCACTTTTTGTTCTTAAGTGTCCTAGAATATACCTCAAAATAAGCAGCCTTTAGGCTGCTGACAGGTAACTCAGAGTATGACAGCCAGTTCTGACCAAAGGCAGCAAGGTTAGACCTGTTACAGAAAACAACCACTGCTTTAAGATCAGTCCATCAGAAACCATCTGTGTTGACCTAATTATTCTACCTCCACTGAAATTGATGGAAGTCTCTGATACACTTCATAGTCCCCAGAAACATAACTAAACATAATTTTACCTCTGCAAATCACATCCATTGTGACCACATTTAACAAAAAGGATTTTGCTCTCTATGCCAAGGCATCTGCACAGAGCTTAGGGAATCCAATACTGGGCAAGCTGAAACACATTTATTTTATTTATATTAAATCTACTACATAACATCTGGGCTTAATGTAGAAGTACATCATAGCAGACAAAAACATTGAAATCAGAAAACAGCCCCTAATCTACCCTAGCACCTTTCCTGTGCATAAATAAAGTTGCCATTTACAAAAAGGCCAGGTCAGAGAAATGAGTGTAAATGTCCTAGGCTGGGTTTGTCAAGCTGAAACTTTTCAAGCCTTTGAAAATTTGTGGCCAGAAGACAACAGCACAATCAGCAACAGTGCTTTCCTGCAAAACAGCAACCCTAGGACTTCATAATTTTTGTAGGAAATTTAATAACTTGTGGTAGAAATAGAGAGTTTAGGGCTTTGCAGTAGGTAATTCCACGGTTACAAAAATATTTATATTTGTCTTGAAATGAAGCTACGAAGCAAAGAACTTCAGCATTACAGATTGGAAAGAGCCTTAACGCTGTCTTCTTTTTTCAGCTTGCCACCTTTAGGATACTTGGTGTTGACCCATTCAAAAAGTCAGTCAACAAAGAACACACCTGCTGTGCCAGATGACAAGCTAGGAGGCTTTTGAAACATGTTCAAACTGTCTTCTACTTGCTCTTATTTAATGTTCATATTTAAAAGAAAAAACTCCAAAATAAGAAACAGTTTGCCATTTAACTTCCCATTTCAAAATTCTTGCCTCCATAAGAGAAATTAATTTTCCTGCACATTTTCTTTGGCAGAAAAATAAAATATTTCTGATTCATATTCCACAGATGTTAAACTGTGATTGCTAGTATTGTTCATTGTAGAATTACAGACTGCATTTAATACTTAATGTGATTTAACAGTCTTGACCTAAGCATGCTCCTTTCTGTGAAATACATTAGCATTGAACTGATTTAGAGTAAAAAGGTCTAGTGTTGTGCTTTTTTGAACTGATGTGGGTTCTTTTGGAAACAAAAATTAATTGAAACAGCAACAACAAAACAATCAAAAAAAAAACCAGAGACCCCACCAGAACAACTAAAAGAAATCAAAACAACTGAAATTTACACACTGATTAATGTCAGGAGGTTTACCTCAGAGATAACCAACTTTTCATTATTTCAGATGGATTTCAAGATTGAATTGTGTAGAATTGGAATATTTGGTGCTATGACCCAGACTTTCACTTACTTCTATTCTCTTATAAATTTCTACAGTTGATTAAAGTATATTTCAGCCTTCCCAAACATTTCCATTAAAGTTTCTTTCTGTTCATGAAATATTCTTTATGAGAATGCCAAACCTCAAAATATATCCTGAATCAGCTGGTTCAGGCAGTATTTAACATTTCTTTGGGCCCAGGTCTATGAAGTCCCCAGCACTTATCTGCAGCTTGCTCCAAGGCTCCATGAACCAGATGTTGTGGGCACCTCAAGATTGAATAGTCAAGCCCACATTTCTGGTGCAGCAGTGGAATGGAAGGCATGGTTTAAACCCCAAATGGTGAAAACTTATTTCAGGAAGTTACAGGGCGATTTTGGGCAAAAGGACAAGAAAATTCTATAACACCAGCCTATTTTACAAAGTCCCATTAGATCACTTAGAAAACTTTTTGGCTCCTGAGAACAAACCCTCAGAAAAGAATCTCAATTAGCTTCAGATGCACATGAGTAACTCATTGGTTCTAATAAGTACCAAGCCTATGCATGTGCTTTTTGAGCATTTATGAATGTACCAGGCTAAGATGCTGGCAGATTTACATGCTGGATGCAGTTCTGCTTTTTGATAGAAGGTGAACGAAGATGAGCACCTCCCACTTTGGGAGCAGCAGCTATTCCACAAGCGCAGGAACAGCTTTTCTCAAGGTGCATTCTGGGTAATAGGAGGAAACCTCAGATCTGCAACACTCCTAGTTTTCTATCATGCTTTCATTGCAACCTTTAAATCAATGGCAGAAGAGCTTTGTTTTGCCTGAATGATGAAGATTGTTATTTTTAAATTACATGTTAAGAGAGTTAAAGTGCTATATGCTTTCCTGGGGTTTAAATATATTTCTGGATTGTGATCTTCAAGGCACTGGCAATGCCAGAAAAAATTAAAAAGAGAAAAATTAGAAAATATTTTGAAAATTTTATCATCCTAGCTCAAGAGAAATTAAATTTGACTCTTTGTCATTACTTAAATATTTGAAAAATGTTGATTAAATATTAAATGTTTGAATATAATGATGTATTGCAATAACTTAATAATTAAACTCCCACTGGTGTTTTACATTAGATCTGGTTAATTTTCCCCAAGATTTCTATGCAGGTCTGCTGGCATGATGCAGAGGGATTTTAAGTCTAAAGAAATCAGAAAAAAATAAAAGTATTAGCAATTGCTACAGTTAAACCTAAAAGTAGGAAGAACTTGTTTTTAAGTTCTAATGCTATGTCAAGACTTTTAAATAAATCAGATCCAGGGATATTCCTGGCCTGAAGGCCAGTCTGACTGCATCTGCTGTATTTGGCCTTGGTCCTTTCTACCACCTCACCTTTGTTCTTTGCATGGTGCAATGGTGTCCCTAAGACATAGACACAATTTTAGTTTGGGGTTTTTTTGGTTTTTTTTTTGGTTTTTTTTTGGTTTTTTTTATCCAATGTGCCTGAAATAATGCGCAGGCCCACCAAAATGGTGCTTTGATCATATGAGCCTGATGCATATGACATATGTTTCGTGAGCACACAGAGATGTTGGAGGGTGCAGAGTCTGCTCAACCTCAAAGGTCTGTCCTGGCAAGAGGCATTTAAATGTGCATCAGGCTTTTCTGTATTCTCTATTGAAACTGATTGCTGCTCCCTGCTTTCCCAGTGCCAGGAGTAGGTATTGCATTAGAGAGCACCATATAGCACAGCTCAAAACAACCAGAGACCACACTCAAAGTTAGGCAGCATGGATGCTCAGAAGTCAGTGCCCAAACATACTCCGGGGACAAATTTTATTTAGCAACAGAAACAAAGCCCAAGTGTTTAAAGGAGCTTTACCACACCCACAAGAACTGTGGGTTGTGATAAAAGTCAAAATACCATTTATGGAAGCACACTTGGCTTTTTCAGCAATCTTGTCAGAGTTACAGCCCAGCTCTAAGGACACACAAG
The DNA here is from genome assembly GCF_037042795.1 of Molothrus aeneus. Lineage (NCBI taxonomy): Eukaryota > Metazoa > Chordata > Aves > Passeriformes > Icteridae > Molothrus > Molothrus aeneus. The sequence continues at coordinate 69,433,053 of NC_089646.1, forward strand.
CAGCTGTGTGTGAAGGAAGCCCATGTGCTCTGGGTGAGGAGAAGGAAAGGGCCACCCAGCTAGGACACCTTCCCTGGCACTGTCCTGCTCTGCTCCAGCACAGCTTCTGCCACAACTTCTCCACCTGTAAATGCAGGTGCTGATTCTTTCCAAGGGATTGGAGAAAGGGCTGGGACTGTTTCATGATGCAAAGAATAGCATGATGAAAAAGGAGGCACTAGCAGTTCTGAACATCAAAATGGTATTTGTTATCAGTGATAAAATTAAAATAGATTGTAATTTGCTTTCTGCAAGAGCTGTAATTAGGATTCTATTTGCTTTTGAGTCATGTATGGAGCAACATTTCATCTCTTGAGGAAGGGGTGAGAAGGTAAATTTTCCATTTGTATATGTATATATCTGTATCTATCATATAATATTCACACTTTGCCTTTCTTGGTTAGGCATTACTGGCTGACCTGGTATTCAAAAAAGAAACATTCTTTGCTTTTTTGTTAGACTTCTTTAGTGTGAAAACACCTGCATAGTTACCAATTAGTGTTTAAACATCAGGAGAAAGGTCTAAAAGCTCAGGTAGGAAGAGAGATCAACAGGAGAAAATGATCCAGGGCCAGCCTCGGCGCTGATTCTAACAGTGTGACTTAAAGCATATCACATCGGTTAACAGTTTTGAAAGGTATTTAAACGGATGGCTCCAATCAAAAGCAGTAACTTCAAAAGAAATTCTTAAAATAGGAAAAAGTTAGGACTTTCACTGAACTAAACTTAGATCTTAAATCCAAATATGAGTTCTAAAATGTCCTGATTTTTTTCCATATTAACTGAGGTTAGTAAGAGTTATGCTATTGTAAACAAAGGAAGATTTTCACAAAAAAAGTTCTGTATGTTGTGGTTACATCCATAGTTATTCCCTAAAATTAGAGGTAATTCCTCACAATAAATAACACCTATAAAGTAATAGAAAGGCAGAAGCTTCTTAAAATAAGTCAGAGGTGAATTGTATGGAGTACTGTTGAAGTATAGTGGTAGGAGTCCTTTGTTCCATTCATAATATATCTTTTCAGCTTAAAAATGAATAAGAAAGAACTATTATATTGAAAAAAGTAATGCTTAAAGTAGATGTGATACATTTTCACTGTGGTCAGAAAACGATCTACAGATAGGTTGGCTAAAAGTCTGTCTTTGGCTACTGTTATATCTTTTCTTTTAGTTTAATGATATATTTTGTTCCAATCATTTATAAATAAGTTTGTCTTGTCAGGTTTTTAGGATTTTTCTGAGAAGTCTGAGGTGTGGTTCAGCAGTTTTATCCCCCTAAACTGAAGGGAGGTTGTAAGAGGTACAACAATTTTCTCCTGAATGTGGATTAGGTAGCACCTTCTGTGTAATTTCCTTCTCTGTCTCTCTGAAGTGGTTTGACCATCACATTTTCTCCAAATGGCACTCCAAATGCTGGACTGCCTGAGCTCTTTCCATGGAAGGACTAAGGTCTATGGAGGAACCATAAATGTTGCAAAATGCACCTTCTGGGAACTTCCACCACAATGCAGTTAGGGGGATTCAGGCACACCATTTCTGATGGTTGAGTGGGAGGAAAGAGGACCCAAAGACTTGTGAAGTCAGAACAAGCTGCTGCAGGCAAAGTTGTCCCCTTTTTCTACCACAATGATCTGTACTTTCTCAGAGAAGCTTCCTACCACCCCATGAGCTGAAACATGAACCACACTGGGCTCTTTGGGCAGTCTCACTGGTAAGTTTGGTGAGGGTTTCTGGGACCCTGAACACTTGGATTGCCCCCTGATGCACCTCCAGCATATGTGGCCAACTTACAAGCAGGTGGAGGCAGACACACCCAGCAACTGATAGGATATGCCCAGCTTTAGCCCATTTATCGTCCCAGACTACCCCGGCTGATGAGGGGCTGTTGAGGTAAGCCTCACACATCTCTTTCTTCCCAGCTACCTCTCTCCAGCAGGTTTATCCATAATGATCAGGGGCTTTCTTCAAAGAAATTGTTGCCAAAGCCCTTTCCACCATCCAAACAATTCATCAGATAATGTCTGACTCATAACATATCCAACCCATTAATTTTGGTTTTAAGTGGTGTGACCATCTCTAGGAGTACACTGACTGCTCTGTCTCACAGTTCAATGGTAAGACAACCTAATAGGGCTGTATTTTCAAAATGTAGCTTTGGTGTTTTCTTTAAAAGAGCAACACAAGTCTTCTAGCTGTTCAAACTTGTTGCCGTTCATGGCTGTGTTCTCTAAGCCTCCTGTTATGAAGGACCAAACAGGAGAACTAGATTTAAATTCTTTCTATCTCTTGTTATTTTACATACCTTTAATTTCTTCCCTTTAAAAGTTGAGAAACAACCTTTTACTGTCCCTTTTCAGGTGGAAGATAACGCAGGTCTCAGAACATCTTGGCAGGATTGGGGGTCATACATGTACAAAGTTCACCAAGAAATACGTAGTAGAACATATTCTGGCAATACAGTGAGAAATTTTTGAAACTTGGTTGAGCTAAACCAGAAAAAGCCCTCAGTCTCATTTCATGACTTCTGTGTCACAGGACAGCTGTTCCAAAATCTGTTGTGCTTTAGCATCCTATATTGTTCTAGGACAACATCCATATTTCATTAACTCCTATTTGTCATTTGCATTGTCTGCACATTAGGATACACAGTACATCACAAAATATTTCTTTGTTGAGAGGCAGCTCACTTATGGCATTATGATAATGACAGTGTGGCACATTTCATGGCACATTTTTTCAATACTTAGACATAGATAATATTTAAAACATCTATTTTGCTGTTATTGAATCTTCCCACTCCAGAAGACTGAAAATTACCAGAATTCATGTTCACAAGTCTGACTTTCTATAATCATATTTAAACAACGTTAATTTTAATTATTTCTGCATACATATCTGTTTCTCTGCATAACTCTCTCTCATGTTTTTCTGTATAACTCAAACTCTGATCAACAGAACCAAACTTTTAATATGAGCATTCACTAACATTCTTTAGTAGCCAAAGCTATACTTTTTGACACTTTTTACTGTGATTTATTTCAGGGAATGGCGCAAAATTACATGCAAAAGAACATGTTGGTTTTTAATATTCCCCTAACTTCAGAGTTTTACTGAGGTTTCTGGTTCTGTGTGTTACAAAATCTACAATAGTGATAATGCTAAAATCTTTTAAAATTCCATAATTACATTCAGATTTTTACCAGTTTAAAAAAAGCTCCTCAGAGTGAAATGTAAGCTTTTAAGAAAATACTTCAAAAGAATAAGATAAAACACATTCTGGCTGGCCATTTTTATCCAGATAACAAAGAAACTAATTCATTGTTTGGACAGGCCAGTGAGTAAAAAGTAACTGAATTTCTGGGGGAGATCAAGTACTTAATTCAACACATGATCTGCATCAGCTTTAATTTGTGGCAAACATATGATGAATCTAAAATAATTTTAAAGTAAATATATTAGAAAGCTTATGGAGATTGTCAAAAGAGATTTTTTTATGAAAGATTGCATAGCTACTCTTGCTTCTAAACATCACATGAAATATTTTCCTGCTTTAAGCACACAAAAAATTGAAAGTAAAAAATGTTCTTTATGGAATAGAGTGCAATAAATTAAGTAAAGACCTAGAGACTGTGCCACTTGAGGAAAGAATGAGTCCAGAGTTTGCAGTTTTATTGTTAGTTTACATAGAACTGTATTTTACTTAGGACAAAATTCAACTTTGTGCAGTGAGGGAGAACTAACCTAAACAAAAGCAGCCCATTTTAATGTGCACACTAACAGAGTCCATAGAAGAGAAGGGGAAAGATTGAGGACTAAAGGAAGGAGCACTCTGTGAGATGTGTGGCACTTGGGGAGACTGCACTGTTCCTGGGGAGGGGGTGACACCTCTGCCAGCTCTTGTTTCAAAGAGTTGACTAGGACTGGGCTCTGTTAAGAGCCCTCAAATGTCCCCTCAGAAACCTCCCCTCTCCCTTCCCTGTGGGGCAGGTGTCTCCCATGGCCTTTGCGTTTGCCTTCCCCACCTGTGGAAGAGGCAGAAGGAGTGGTGCCTCTATTTTCTCAGCTCAGAGTTAAGTGCAGGTCCTGGCCATGTCTCTGGGCAATTAGCATTTTTACCTACTCTTGGGCTTCAAGCTGCTCTGGGTGGACTCCGAATTTAGGAAAACTGCTGGAAGTGGGGCAGGTGTCTTGCTTCCCAACTGGAAGACAAATGCTGCCAAACAATAGCACCCATGCATGGAAATCCCTGGGCAGAATTGCTACCAATCAGATTAGCCAACCTATGATATAGAGGGAAATCTGAATCAACTTTACAGGATCTAAGTTTATAGAGGAAATGGGAAATTATTCTAACTGACATGTGGAAAAATTGAAGTTCTAACTTCAAAAAAATGCCAGCCAACCCAAGAAGCACCAAGGAAGCTAATAGCAACAAGCTGGTTCACCAAACATAAGTGCAGTAATTTCAAACAGAAAACACTAACAAATTGGAGTTAGTACAATTAGAATCACCACCAGCAATCAATATTGATATGTCACAGCTCTTTCCACATGACAGCATTGTGTGTTTGGCTAAAACTGTAATTGTTCTCATATGAGGGCACTCCAAGTAAGGATGAATGAGATTATGAGATCTGCAGAATGCTTTCAGGATCAATGTCATAAGGAGGGATTGATTTAGACAACAAGATTAACACTCAGAATGATGAAGCACTGTATTTCATATCCAAATAAAGAAATGGAAGATTTAGTAAAGCAAATAACTGGAGAAATTGACACTTACTGACCAAATCAACATATATAAGCAAAGATAATTGATATGAGCAAAATCTGATATTAAGATTCAATCTGCCAGCTAAAGAAATGCAGCACAAACCTCACTGTCAAACTAGGACACCTTCTTGTATTGCTCTTGTTTGGCTTTGCCATCCATGTCACTATTAAGACAAAGTGCAGATGAGCACAACACAAGTATCACATGATTTAACATTACACCAGGAGACTCACAGAAACAGTGAGTATAATAACATATAGCTCATGTGCTTGACAATTTGGTATACACACAAGTACAGATGAAGATTTTGGCCAAGGTTGCAAAACAATAAACATATTTGGAAAAGAAATTAGCTACTACAAGCATCACACACCTCACCCTTAAAGAAGAATCCTCACAGACTTCAGCTTAAGCCTAAATGCACAAATCTTGAAATATTGAAGGGATCTCAAAATGTGAAAGGATTTGTAGTGTCACAACAGGCAACAACTAAATTTACTGGAGTAAGCTGCATTTGTTCATCAATAGTCTGTATCTTAAGAACTAAACTACAGATTTTCAACAAACATTTCCATTTGGATATATGGAAGTGAAGGCTGGAAATGCATCAGAGATAAAAACAGGTGTCTGTACACTTCTGAAAGCAAATAGACATTTAAGGGAACAAAACCATGGCAAGCATAAGGATGATTCTCTTGGCTTAAAAACCAAAAGTTAGTCAGAAGAGTAGGAGGAAATTTATAGCATATACATGAAAAATGAATATAGAACATCTGCTAAGAGAGGGATATATAGGGGGGCAGGGCCAAAAAACATTACTCAACACAAGGAAAACTCATGGGGCTTCATAACGAAAAGGACAGAGAGCAGCCAGAAACAGACTGGACTGGCAGGGGCCATGCTCATGCCTGTAGCACATCTAAAAAGAAAGGTTCTCCTGTGATGTAGGCTTAGATGAACTATGACTGGACTCTAGTAATTCAAAAATGCTTGCTGGTACATTTGTTTCTAAATGAGAGGAAGAGTAAAAGGGCTTTGATAGGGAAGTGGCTGTAATTGTAGTTCTTATGACATTACTGACCACTGCTGTGAACTCCTTCCTCTATGTTAATTCATAGCCAGGAGTAACTGCAGGTACCAACACCTCAAGTCACTAAGAACTGCAGCTCTATTCTTTGTCCAGCCCTTAATATGTAGCTCTTGCCTGCGCTATTCCCATCTGGACTATCATACCCAGGAGCAGGTGTGAAAAAGCCCATCTTTGCTCCCTTCCTCAGAAGAAATGGGAAGGCCTATGAGTGAGTAAACCAAACAACTATATCACTCATGAGCCATACTGCTGGACAGCCATAGCCCCTCCCAGTGCACCAGCTAACTTGCATAGAAATTGTCACTGGTTAATTTTCCAATGAGGAATTTTCCAAGCAAAAATGCAATCTGAGCATCCTTGAAGCTTCCTCCTTGTATAACTTGTATTATGCAGTATAGGAAGAATGAGGATATTCATTTAAAGCCCCTTTGGAAAAGCAGCTTCAGTTCTTCTGAAGGCAATGGTAGGGACAAACTCTCACTGCCTCATGGAAAAAGTTCCCAGGCTGTGCTTCTTTATGAACTGGGCACTGCTGCCCAGGGGTGTCCTAAGTTTGTGAATTTGACCTCAGCATCTTTCTAACTTCACCATAGTATGGCAGTGTGATTACATAAAACATCCTGGAGTTCCCCAAGGCAATACAAATGACAAACTTACTCTAGTCTTCCCATTTGGAAGAGTGTGATTGCATCAGATGAAGCAATCTGATATTCTAACTAATTTCTAAAATTATGCCTAGAGACTGGATTTTTGTGACTACTCCCTCATTTACATGAAAATTCAGGATAACCAAAAGAAAATGAGGTTGTAAAACATGTTAACAGTTTAGTTCATTCCTAAGAGAGAAACTTGTCAGTATGATTAACCTGCAAAAGAATAACCTGCTGTAATTTGTCTTTCAAGGATCTACACCCTTGTAATGGTCTGAAAACTAAGGCAACCAAGACAATACTAAGGCATTTGTTAGTTTGAAAGGGTCCCCCCTCAATACGATCAAGAAAAAGCCTCTCTCTGATGGTACTTTTCAGATCCCTGCCCATGTTTTTCACATGCTAACCTGGGATGATTACTTGTACACTTATATATTGAGGGACCAAGTAAATGCATCTACTATCTTATTTTTACTGGGACTGACCTCCAAACAGAACAGGAAATCTCTTTGTAAGCAAATTCCCATAACCAGTCCCCTTGCTGTTTAGTCTGCATTGGATTAAGCAGTGACTTGCTTGCTTCTTTGATTGGCAACTATAGTACTATAAAAACAAATGTACAGAGCAAATCTCACCAGAAAAGCCTCCCAATCTGCAGACTCTTTCAGCTTTATTTGGACTGAAACTTGATGATAGCTCCACTAGACAGGAAACACTCACCCCTCCTTTCTAATATGGCACTACCAGGAGGACACAGTTTCTCACAGACCAAGTAGCAAAGCTGAGAGCAGGAGAGAGAGCAGGAAGACCAGACACCTCCTATAATACATGTCTCAAATTCAAACTGTTTTAAGACAGCAGAAGCTGACAACACTATTTATTTAATCTGCATTTAATTCTTTAATTGAGAAAAAACATGGTTTACACCATGCTTGAAACTGGGTGAGATATGGAGAAAGCAGAGCAAAAGCATCCCAGGTATTTTAAGCCCACCACATGGTAGAAGCTGGAAGGAGCAGACACTTGAACAGCAAACCTTTTTTGGTTGTTGTTGTTTTGTTTTTTTTTTTTGTTTGGTTTGTTGTTTTTTTTGGGGGGGGGTGGGTTGGTTTTTTTTTTTTTTGTTTTCTTACTGGATATAACACACTGCTGGTTAATAATACTCTGCAATTCTATATCACCAGGAAGCCCCTGGTGATATACAACCAGGTGGTTGGGACTCTGCCTTTGGTGCTGTAAGAATTCACAGATATGCAGAAGGGCTCAATATGTACAGCTCAGTATGTACAGTACTCAACATTGACAGAAAAGATAAACATACACGTGACAGAAAAGAAGTTGGGAGCATTATCCTGCTGTTCTCTAGTGTATCTACCAAGTCATCATATTTATATGAAGTGACCACATATTGAAAAGCCAAAGAAATAAAATATTTATTTTTGAGACCAAATAAGAGATGCCACATAGTTGAACTAGCACTAAACAAAGGAGCCACCAGCAGATGTGAAGTGCAAGTCTTCTCCTTCTCAAACTTGCATCATGTGCATTTAACACTGCTCTCAATGTCAAACCTCACCAGCCATCCCAGCCAACTGCCCCAGTTCCTTAGAATCCTACAATAACCTGAGTTGGATCATGATCCTGAGTTGGATCATGTTCATTGTCCAAATGAACTCTCTCAGGCTGGTGCTGTGACCACTGCCCTGGGAAGCCTGTTCCAGTGCCCACCCACCCTCTGGTCCAAACATAACCTCTGCTATGTATTGGGCTGTCTGTTGGAAAGTTGTGGATTCATCTCCTGCTGCTACCAGTACAACCATGGTCAAAGAACACATCCGAGAACTGGAAACTGTACAGGCAAGTATGTATGTGTGTGTGTGTGTGTGTGTGTGTGTGTGTGTGCATGCACACAATTCATCCAAGTCTGGATGGACACAGAAAAATTTCTTCTGCTGCTTCTTCAACAAAATAAAAGATGGATCAGTGACAGATTTGAAATTATGTAGCCACCTAACTGTGCACAAGAACTTGAATCCAAAAGAGTCCTAGCACGTTGAGAAAGGCAAATCACAGCTCCATACCTGAGCCATTTGCACTCCATCTGGGCCTGTTAAATGCTGGTGCCCAGCTACACCCAGGCTGAGGTGTCCTTCCTAAAAGCCCAAGAGGAAGGACACAAATAAAATTTCTTTGAGATTCTCTAGCTTTTTTTAACTGAGGAAGTGGAGGTGGCCACTTACTATGAAGCAGTGAGATGCTAAATCCAGCAAACACCAGGAAAGCCATGAGCTCGTCCTTCTCCCTCCTAACCCCAGCTATATTCTGACTTTTTATCTCACCTTCCTTCTGCTGACTCTCCTACCTGCTCCATGGGGCATTTGCTTTATTGCTGAACTCCAAGATCTCATTTGATAGGGTGAGAAGCATAAGGGGTAAACACCTCCATCCCATTCACCTGACTCTTATTACTCTGGAGCACATTTCCACACCTGCTTTCATATGATTTATCTGAAAACAGTTAAAAAGACACTAGAAGAAGTATCTTGCTGGCAAAAAAGTAGCTGTCTGATGTTGGTTTCCACCTTCTTTTGGTGTAGGGTACTCACTTTAGCCACTTCTTGGGAACATGAGCTCCTGTGCAAGATGGTCACAGGCTGATTTTGCAGTTCAGACAATGAACTTCTTCTCTGAAAAAGAAAGAAAAAAGGTTAGGCTTCTTAGTTTTCTGGGATGCCTGAAGAAAGCCTTTCCTGCAACAGGCACCAGCTCATCCCCACCAGCAGGGCTGCTCACAAGGCTTTCTCCCAGCCAGCTCTGGGGGTGGCTGGATCCCTTCATGGGATGACATAACTCACTAAACCTGCAGAAGGCTACACCTGCCAAGGGTGTTGGGGGGAACCTTTTGGGCATTTTAGGAAGTTGGATTGCCTCAGCAGAGGCCAGTGATGCCAGAACAGCCACAAGAGAGGGCAAGGCTCGTGACTGTGGGGTGAGGGAGTAGGGCCCCCCCTTCTTGGCTGGTTTGGCCATTGGAAGCACAGCCTGAGATTCCTGCCAAATTCCTGGATCACCAGGCTGGAGGCAGAAAGCTGCAGGGCTCCCAGGCCCTCCCTGCTGAAGCTGGCAGTGTGCCTGGCACCCCAGGGTGTTAACTGGGACAGGGAAACAGAACTGCTGGCTGGACAGCAGGGCACAGGGACACTTGCCAGCTGGGGCAGAGCTCCAGGGACATCCCTTGCACAGCCAAGAGAGGCAGGTCTGCACCCTGCAAAAGAGCATCAGCCTCATCTGGGAAAACCCTCATGATGCCCTAGAGAGATAAAAATCCTTGCCTTTAGCTTGGAGCACAGCAGTAAGGGGAAGTGTCCCCTCTCTGTCAGAGAAAGGACCTGATGTCAGGTGTCCTGTCACTGTGGAGAGCTTAGACTGAGGTTGAACTACTATTTCCAGCAGCTCTACTACTTTTGGGGTTGTGTTTTTTTTTTTGTAGGGGGCTTTTTTGTGGCCAAGGGACTATTGGGGCTTCTCAAGGGATAGTTGTCAGAACTCCCATTGGTGGATGTCATCAGGGGTTAAAAAAGCTGAGTATCTACTTACTGAGCTCAGGAAGGGAAGAGAAGAAAAAAAAAGAAAAAAAGAAGAAAGAAAAACCAGAGGCAGTCCCAGGCATGCCCAGGAGCAGACCTTTGGGCACCTCGGGAATTTTACTGGCAGGAGCATAGGCACTTGCAGACTTCAGACGCCTCTAGGGTTAGGCAGTAGCTGAACAAGGGTTTTGAGGATCTAAATATTGGCCACAAATGCCTATGAGGCAGTTAGGCAGAGCTTACATGCCTAAACCTTTTTTGTGGCTCTAGCCCTAAACTAATATTATGGAAAATACCAGCAATTATTAGGGACTTCTTATCAGATTGGATACATATTTCCTTTGCATAACTTTACCATGGCCTCATTTATGTGGTGCTTGGAGAGGATGAATACCTGTTCTGCATGAGTAATTATGCCAAAGGCTCGTGTGAGGGAGGTAGTTTGTGACTGCTGAGCATGGCCAGCTACATTTACCCACACAGCTCCAGCACTCACAATTGGTCTTACCACTAAATCCCCCTTGTTGCTTCGTTTGCCTGATTGCAAACAGATCCCAGAATTTGCAGTTGCCCTGAGATGATTGATGCCAAGATGCTGCAGTGAAAAGGAAGTATTCTTTCAAGTGTTATCACATCCACGAACATAAGCAAAGCCACGTCACGTGACAAAATGTAAACAGAGCATTTCTTAGAAAAGCCATTTATTTGCCTCCATGATTTATTATTCAATGACATGTAGGCTATTTTTTCTTTGTTACTGGCACTCATGTTCATAATAACAAGGTACTTGACTTGAAGGTATTTGGCCAACCTTTCCAAAGTGCTATGTAAGCAGTAATCAGAGAGAGCTAGGTTCATGAGTCAACAAATTGCTCTCCCATGCTGATCAAACAGTCTTGGCATCTCTATAAAAAATACAAAAGCAGATTTTGGGCTGGCTTACCCGGTTTTCTCTCTAAAATTATTTATTGTATTTGCATTTGGCAGAGTTCAGGCTTAAAATAACCAAAAGTGACAGTTGTTTTATTAATAAAATTTTACATGTGATTTTCATTTACGTTTAGAAGGATAAATGAGACAGCAAGTTAGCCTCCAAAGTTTTTGTTGCCATAAATTGGGTTTCATTTGCTCAACCTAAAGGCAAATGATTCTCTCATTTTGCACCATATCTCCACAGCCTGCAGGAGAAAGCAGTCTAATACTTGGGTCAAAGCTAGCCAGATTAGTTGAGCTGAGGTTTATTGTGAAAAGCTTATATTCCAGCCTGCACCACGTTATTACTACTAAAGCAAGTAACAGTCAGATAGACTGCACAAGCTGCAGGCTTTACCAGGAAGAGGAACTCAAATCTAAGCAGGATTTTGACTCCATTTCCATCATATATGCTCACAAACCCAGGTCTTGAATCCAAAACACATATTCCCATGCTCAATATTGCTACTTCACTGTGTAAATGAATGCTAAAAAAAAAAAAAAAAAGAATCTTTAGTTGTGAATCATCTCCCTGCTTCTGTGTGCAAAGTGAGTAGAGCTGTGTGAATAATTGCATTTATTTTCACTGTGACTGCTGAATTCAAAATATTTTGGAAGCTTGCATTAAACAGATGCAACTTCCCTTTCTCCCCTGCTCTTAATTTTTTCCATGAAATGAAAAGAGGACAGCCTCATGTGCACTGAAAAACTCCTTCTGACCCCCAAAATGAAACACTTCGTTTTTTGGACACACATAGTAAAAGCAAAGGAAATTAAAAGGCTAAATTTCATAAAGGAAGAAACAGTGTTCTCCCCATTCCGATTCAGTAACCAGTATGCAAGAGACAAATTCTTTGGTTTCCAAGGTCTTTGAAGCTGCCATGTCCATTCCCTGGAGATGCCACTTATCATCCCTCAGCTTAAGGGGGACCACCAGGCTGTGGCTTTCCCTGCAGCCAGTCTGCTGTGCACCTTTTCTCTGTGCTGCCTGTTTTGTGGTGCCCAGACATGGAAGCAGCTCCCAGGGAAATGAGGTGAGGTGTCACTGCCTGAACCAGCTGCCTCAAAAGCAGCAGGTTGTCCTGCTGCAGACAAGATGCTCCCCCAAGGTACAGCTCTGCAGGTGGAAGCTCTTCCAAGCACCCTCCTTTTGGCTCTGTTTTGGTCTGTCTGTGTAGTAAGCTGTTCCCCAAACCCAGAGGCTTCTTTATTCTCAGTGAAGGAGCCTTTCCTGCCAGGCTACACAGTTATGCTGCTTTTTAACCAAAGGGTTACTTCAGCATTTGGTTTCTACCAAAGCGCTGTTAAAATATTTTCACTTATTGCAGGACCACAAACATCTGTTAATTATGGGTCCGGGGTTTATTTATTTATTTATTTTAATAGCTAGGTCTTATTGACCTTCACTTAAGCACTTTTGAATATTTTACTCCATATAAAGACTGCTCTGTTGAAAAGTGCTAACAATTACCATCATGGGAGTCTTGGATTCAAAGACACTTTGCAGACCTCATTAAGCCAAGGAACTTGCCAAGTCCAGTCTTTTCAGCTCAGTGGAAGCAACACTTAAGTCCCTTCATGTAGCAAAGCAGCTGCTAGCAATGGAGCCTGCCTGGCATGGGCAGAGAGAGCTAAGCTCACCCAGGGAGACTCGTCAGTCCTGGTACCAGAAGACAGGGAGTCACACTGGAAGCAAAGGGAGCTGTGAGAAGAACCTTAAAAAGCAGCAGGATGGCTTTTTTGACATAGAGCTGATCAGTGAAGCAGAGTCAAGATCTCTGGGCTAGACAAAAGCCTCCTGGTTGTTTCATGTCACAGGAAACATGACTTCTGTCTAGTCTCTGTGTAGTTACAGTGATAAATCTTGACCAGTGCAGAACAAGACTGGCAAGGTTTTCCAAGCCCAGCTAGTGATGGGCTAGCACACTAGGAGGTCTGCATCATGCCCTTGAGAATTCTTGTCTCGTATGCTGGAGAAAAGCAGATATTTGAGAAGTTTCAAAAAAGTAAGATAAGCCAAATCCACTCTTCAAAGAGAGGTAAGATGCTTTAGGCACTCAACAGATCGAAAAGCCAGACTCCATATTTGCATACTAAACACGGAGGTAGGAGAATGCCTCAGGTTAGGCAACAGTGTTTCTGTGCTTTTCAGCTCTGTGAAGGATTGACTACAGGCACTCAACTGCATCAGTCTGAGTAAGGCAGATCAATCTTACACTGTCACAGGAATATGCACAGGGCAAGAGCAGTTTAGAAGCCTTCAGTCTAAAGGAAGTGAGAAGCTTGTTGGCATTGGTATTCTATCAGGGAACTCAAAAACAAGAAGGAAATTAACAGACCCACAAAAGAACTGAGGCTTCTGAATCCAGCACTATTTAGGCACTTTCCATCTGTGAGGGAAAGAAAAAGATGTGCAAACACATGACAAGTATCCTGATTCCCAGGCCAGTGCTGTCCACAAAGTCCATCCTTCATTCTTTGTGTCCTTCTCAGCTCAGAATGTTTTCAAATAAGTATTTTCCATGGACAAATCCTCTTTCCTCTCTACTTCCAGTGAAGTTACAGAGATGAACCCTCATATTTGCTCAGCACAGCCCCTCAAAATTTGTTTGCCCCAAGCAACTTTAATATAAAGACTAACTCTTATATTAAGGATTCTCCCTATATTTGTATTCAACCATATACCTTGCAACTCATCCAGTATAACACCCAGAAGCTGCCCAAACACAATTCCCAAGTGTGATGTAAGTGAATACCTCTCTGTGGCATGGCTGTTAACAAGTTTTATAGAAATAAGAAAATAATACAAGATTTGCCCTGGAACAAACCTGAATGATAAAATCCCTTAGTGAACATTTTTGAGACATTGTTTTTGCATTTAATTTACAGCTTCCTAGTGTTTATCTCTTCAGGTGGGATTTTACAAATTAACCATGGGTAAGACACACCCCACTTCATAATTCCCTTATCTAACTTAAATAGGAGACAGATAGCAACTTCTATACATGCTCACACCTTGCTAATAGAAAACAGTGATATATTGAAAATTTCCTTATCACCTCCAGTTCCCACACAGGTGTTCTTGGTGATAAACTACTGAGTGATATAAACAGTGATTTCAGGTAAAAAGTAACAATTAGTCAAAAGGAAAAGAAAAAGAAAAAGAAAAAACAAACCACAAATTAAACCACCTTTCCTGAGTAGGATTTGGAACTGAAAATACTCAAATACAAGACTACAAGTGTGAATTTTTTCAGTGAGGCACATAATCCCTTGGATTTGCCTTTAGTAATGCTTGCTGTCATCTCTCACAACCCATAGGCAATTTCTCTTCCCTTTTGAGATGATCTTGATGGGCAATTCACAGATATGATAAGGAAATGTATGATATTCCTTTTGGTGTCAGGCAGTGCAGGTTTGTCTCCAGTGGGTGCTATCACTGATAGGGTGTACAGCTATTCCTGAACAACAGTGGTAGGAGAGTTATTCTCATTCTGGATGAGGAATTCATCAATTCATCATTCTGGATGAGGAATTACTAAAAAAAAAAGCTCTCTCCATTTTAGTTCTTCTGGCATTGTTCTTTCAGATGTAATAGAGAGCATTTAATGTATTTAAACCAGCTAAACTGTGTTGCTGCAACTCTGCAATGAACATATCAAATACCTCAGGTCCACAGAAAATTGTGGAAGTTTGTGTTCTACATTGCCTTTGATTATTTTTTTTTTGTATTCCAAAGAAAATCTTTATTTTATAGCCCTTACTAACTCCTTCCAAACAGACCACTAGAGGCCCAAAAATTTAAAGAAAATTCAAAATAGAAGTGCATGGCCAAGCCTTCGCTCCTGTCAAGGCCACAGCTTTCTGGACAGTGTCACTAGGGACAAAACTGGAAACTTGAGCATGTGATGATGTTTTCAAAAATCCACCCTCTCACAATTTTCCACCATCTGCATTAATTATCCAATAATGGTATAAACTAAGATTAGTAATTCATAAACCCCTTGATACATTAAATTTTCCAGCAAATATTCCAAGGTTGTGTCTCAGGCTTTTTCCACAGCAACACTGACTGTGTTCTCTGTCAGGACAGGACTCTGGCTTTGCATTTATTATTCATGTGGTACCCACAGGGTTCACTGGCTGCACTCAGCCAGGCAGACATCACCATGACTTGACAAGGGTACCTCAGTCTAAAGAACAGCACTGCCATTCTCTTATCAATTCTTCTTAAAGTTTCTGCCAACTTATAAGGAATAAAAGTACTTTCAAAAAGTGGAAATTTTGTTTTAGGGGAAAAAGTAATGCTTTTTTTTCAGTGGCTTTTAGATTAATTCTATAGAACCAACAGAGTCCTGTTGAGTAGGGAAATTCATCTTAGATTTTATATCAGACCTATCAAATTTCACTGTTATTTCTGCCTCACATGCTTTCTGTAGTGGTTTTATGCCTCAGTTATATTCTCCACATATTGGTGTCTATTGAACTTCTGAAACTTGGAGTTAGATATCTGGTTAATAAGTCTGGGTTGGTTTGGGTTTTGGGTTTTTTGTTTAGTTGTGGTTTTGTTTTTTTTTTTTTTTTTCATTCCCTTTCCCAGAGGCCACCCAACAGTTAAAAAAAAAATCTTCAATGTTTTCCATAGGTCAGGTGTTGTCTGGATAGGTTTCTTCTGGCCTCTACAAGAGGTACCAAGTTAATGACAGAGGTTTCTAGGGCCAGAATGCATGAATTACAAATGGAAAGTTCCAGTTTCTCAAGAAGAGGTGCAGAGTGACACTACATAGGCACAGCATGCCAGTGCACAGCTGAACAGCATCCTTAGCATATCTACTTAGCAAATATTGCTTTCTTAAACCCTCAAGACAGATGGGAGTAGGAATTTAGACCAAAAGTGCCACTGGCAGAAAATCTATTCCAAGGGCAATTATACACAGTATCAAATATATTTGATTATTCCTGAGCATTCTTGATAAGCATCAGATATGCTTAACACTTCCCAAGAAATCTTTTTGCAGGAACAGGACCCCATAGGTATAATTTATCATGCATTAAGCAAATTGCAATAAATCTCTTGAAGCATCTTTGCATTCTTGAGATCTGTTGCAACGTTTTCATTTGGAGTGGCCACAAGCAATCACATAGGTATTTTTTATTCTTGTTGCAGTTCTTGTAACAGGAGTGTTGGCTGTGGATTATGCCTCACACTCCAGCAGCACCAGTATTCTCTCATGTCACTGACTCTCCCTTACTCTGCTCAGTCAGGGTCCACTTGGATGCCACCATCTGTCAGAGTCCACGAGGAGGCATGGGGTCTGAGAGTGGATTCTCATGAGAAAGACAGCAATGTGAACAGGAAATGTCCCATCAGGAATCCTTTCTTGGGACAGGCTCCTGTGGAAAAGAACAAACCCTTATTGTCACTATTGCAGCTTTAACTTTATATTCTTGTGCTCATCCTTTGATTCATTCTCTCACCCCCCACTCTATTCCCATCCGATGGGTGGGAAACAGGATATTTTGTGAAATTCTTTCCTTCCTGTGTGGGTCTACATGACATCTTTAATTAGCAACTCTCTGCAATGGAAGTGAACAATTAGAAAGCACAACTATCCTGCTGATGAGATCGTAATACAGTTGCTTTTTGAACAGGTATTTAAGGCATCACTTTCTGTCATTTACTAAGATCATCGATGTTATTATTTAGAAATATCACACACCAAAAAAAAGTCTTAAAACACTTCCCTACAGAACTAGTGATCAGGAAGAGCTTTACAAACATTCTCTGTCTTTGTAACCCCTGAAGGTTTTTTTTGGTTTTTTTTTTTGTGATGCAAAGAGGGGTGGACTCTTCCTTCTTCCACGGACAGAACTCCAGCCAGCTGGCACCTGCCATTTTACCTGGAATAAGTAGGAATACTTGTTTATTTAATAACCTAAATGCAGGAGCTGATCAGGGTGATGTGTCCTTCTACAGAAAACCCCAGTGGCTGAAAAGATTTTTGTCAGGGTGGGATTTGACACTATGGAGGCACAGAGATCAGCAATGCCTTGGAAGAAGACTAAATATAGACAAACCTGGCATGCTCAGAGGACCTGGAACTAATCCTTCCTTGTCTTGTCCTGTAGGCTGGTAGGTGTAAATGCTATTAAGCCTCATCTGGCAGGTCTGCCCTTAAATGCCAGCAGTCCAAGTGATAGCCCTCAACTTCTGGATGTCCCATAGTGTTGAACTATCCCTCTCTTCCAGATCCACCAGGATGAAATTTTCTTTTCCTACTGCTGCTCCAAGGGACATTAAGATGATCCTGCTTTCTGATTTTCCTTCCCTTTTTTCCTTTGCTTCTTTTTATTAGTTTGAACCTCTGCTGTTCTACCTGGCACCTGGGAGAACTCATGTACACCACTACAGAGCAGCATACACTCATTTTGTGAAAACAAACAGTAACAACACAAAAAGCTAGATCAGAGAAAACCAGGATCTCTGAGCCAGCATGACATTCCAAAATTTGGGGCTGTGAACTAAGAAAACTGCAGAACAAAGTACAGGGTTGTGCTTTTGCTAAAGTATCTGTCATTTCCCAAAGGTGTTGGAAGGTTGGTGTGAAAATCCGTGTGGGATCTCACCCGGCTGCACATCACATCTGAGAAGACACAGACAGGAATGAGAAGATTTTCAGGCTGAGCTTACGTGCCAAATCTCCCAACTGCTATCTCACATTGTCACAGCAACAGGTTTGTCTACAGCTGCTTCACAGCACAAAGCAACTGCAGGCAGTGCCTCCTCATTTTCATACAGATCTAATCATGAAACAAGAATGTGCTTGGTCATATTTGTGCTGGGACTGCATGTCCTCAGCAAAGTTTGCACACCCCTATAAATTGGCTTGCAGTTGAAAATAGAAACTACTACTGTAATAACAGAACATTAATGCACATTTCTCTGAGCAAAGATTGCCAGGGTGTGAATATTGCTAATGGTATTTAGGGTCTTTATCTCATCTTGTAAAGTGTTATCAATCAAACTACAGGTGTTAAGCAGGTAAAAGCTGTAGTTTGAGGCAATAGATAAGAACTTTTCCCTTGGATCTTAAGCATTGTTTCCTACTAGACCTTTCCTGAGAGAAAGTGTCAGGATATCAAAGGGGAAAAGAAATACATATTTTTAGGCCTTGGGGCATGAGAGGGAGGGGATTTTGTAGATAGTTTCAGGAGAAGAATTATCAACCTCTCAGAATGACTTCAAATAGCAATCTCTTCCCCAATCACAACCAGAGGTTTATTAAATTTACCAAAGAATTTGCCTTTTTTTTTCTTAAATAACAATATGCTAATAATATTAAAGCTATGTCTTGTGAACTTGTGAAGTATATGTGGAAAGAGAGGCAAGCATATTTGAACTGCATAGCTTACCATATACCATAGGCAGCCAAAATAAATGGGTGGCTACATTACTCTGGGGCTTGTTTGATGTACTGGGATCTAATGCACATCACTTGGTTTGCTCCCAGCAAGTGTTATGCATAGTTAATACACAGAAGGTAAAGAAATCAATTTCAAGGCTATAACTGAAAGCCACTATAAAATTCCACTATTACTGCCATGCTGTAAAGTACATATGTTATTGATTCCTCTGGCCTCCTTCACATGGGAGGTGACTTGGTGGCTCGGGGCCTCAGCCTTTCATCTGAATTCAGACCCTGCCCAAGGAATCTGCTGGTCTTACCTTGAGTCTCATTTTGGGTACAGAAATAGCTGCATTTATAGCAAGGAAAGGAAGATACCTATGCCTGGTCCTAGTTTGAATCACAAGTTTATAGTTTTGGGAGCTAAAAATCTGTAATTCAGAGCAACAGGTCTTTTTATGAAACAAACAAATATTTTTAACAACTTTATGCTTTCTTCCTACTCCAAAAAAGAAAGGGAATGACCAAAATGAAAGATATAACTAAGAGTTACAAGTCCTAAACAGCTTAAAACCAGGGAGACAAGTAAAAGCCCTTTTGCCCTTTTCCCTGTGCAGTTGATCAGAGGCTTCAACTCATTTTTGAGGCAGGCAAACCCTTTGACAGTCATTTTACAGTCTGGGAAGAGAGGCTGGGATGTACCCAGGGACCTTACTTGGGGCAGGCACTGGAAAGCAGAAGCCAGAAACTTGGCCCCACATTTCCAGTTTTGAGTTCCAGCTGCCCAACCTGAACTCTAAACCACAGGAACTGCAAGCCAAAACCAATCATGAAAAGAGAAAAGAAAAAAAAAAGCACCGCTAGGAAAAAGATCTGCAAAATTCTGTGCATATAACCTGAGATCTGATATCTGAGCTATCTACCTTCTAACATAAACCACTGCAGGTGAAACAGCCAATCTCCTCACACACAGGTACATTTAAAATGAGCAGATTTTGTCTGGATTTCAGCCAGAACTTCAGTGTACTATAGGTTCAGTTAAAACATTTTAAATAATTATCTCATATTGCAGTGATCATCTCCTATGGCCAGTCCATTTTCACAGAGTGATACAGTATTGCTTTTTCTAATGGTCTAAGTGTACTAAGAAAGGCAGTGCCCCTGCAAAGGTGAGAAATTTTTTGTGCCTAAACTGACAGTAGGTCAAAACCCAAACTGTGACTCTGAGCCCTTTGTATGCTGGAGACAATAGTCCCAGACTTGTGAACCCAAGCTGTGCCTGTGCCATGGTGTGGTCCAAATGTGGAGGAGCTCTTTCCAGAAGCCCCACCACAGCACCAAGGGATACATGCCAGTTAATTTACCCCATTTATTACCTGAATCTAACAGTAGTTGATCAGCCTCTGAACTGAAGAACTCAATCTCAGTTACCAAGATTGACTGATTGGAGTAACTGAAGCAATCTTATTTAATGTTTGCCTTAAATGATCTGGCAATCTGATTCAGATAAGATTTCAAACAGTCTCTGTGCTTTTGATCTCAAATTAGCTTCAGGATTAACTCAAGCTTGGTTCAGACACAGTAAAAAATTCTTTTAATTGTATCTTACGCTGCAGCCATGCTCAAGCCCTCTTCCTGATTCCACCAGATTAATTAAAATCTCACCTCAACCCAGTTGTGATAGTGACAGTCTGAACTGTAGGACAGTGCTGGGAAGCTGAGGGGAGAAGTGAAACAGAATTTACAGAAACTCCTTTGGCTGAGGAGTTGTTGCAAGAGGGAGAATCCTTGCTGCCTCTTTCTTTTAAATGGTGTGATTTCTTGTCTCTCTGGTACACAAAGAAAAGTGTCAGTGAGCAATAATATCAAGAGACAACATGTCCTTCCAAAACAAATGACATTAAATTAGTTTATACAAGACAGCAGTGAAACCCCAATTCTA
The DNA here is from genome assembly GCF_037042795.1 of Molothrus aeneus. Classification (NCBI taxonomy): domain Eukaryota; kingdom Metazoa; phylum Chordata; class Aves; order Passeriformes; family Icteridae; genus Molothrus; species Molothrus aeneus. Next base: position 69,453,513 of record NC_089646.1, read on the forward strand.
CCAGTGAAAGCTCAAAGAGGGCCTGAGCCTTTAAGGAGCTCTCCTTCTACCTTCTGTTCACTTCACAGGATGCTTCAGACAGAAACGCTTCTAACATTTTGAAGGCGTACTACACAAGGGGTATGATTTCTTTTAACATAAAAATACCTATTTTGTCGTAAGTATTTGCTTTTAACAGCTCTGTTCCTTTGTGCATTCCTTTCCCAGGTACAGTACAGGTGCTTCAGGGCAACTCTAAAGACAATTTTCAACAGTGGCTTGGGAGCCTAACTATGGGTTTGCTAAACAACAGAGCTAAGCAGACCTGTTAGAGTCAAGTTAATGCTGTAACTAACCTCATATAATAAACTCTCCTAGGCAGCCTATTTACAATTTGAGGGGAAAATATACCTTTGAAAATTGTTTTCTAAAGGTATTCTGGCTCACATTTCTCTGTTCATGGTTAGACTTTGTGGTATTAATTCCCTTTTTTTTTTTTTTTTTTTTTTTTTTTTTTTAAGATAGGGAGGTATCCAGGCTTGGGTTTCTAGAATTACATAGGTGTGAATAGCTGCAGACGTGTGCACTGGTACCTTAGGCTTGCTGAAATCCCTACCCATGACTTGCAGCTCTCTATTTATCATTTACCCTTTGCTACTGTTGAAAGGGACAATAAACACTTTGAAAAAGCTGCTCCTAAGTAGCAAGATTACTTCAGAAGGTGAGTTTGAGGTTTTTAATTCCCTTAGAAATGCTCCACATTTTTCACCTCAGGTCTACAGAAGTGTTTGTGTATCACCTAAAACCACAAAGCCTGATTTTGATTAGGCTGTGGGTACCACTGCTAGGTTATTGTTTTAAGATAGCATCATGGAAAAACTTCAGTTATAACTTAATTAATTCAAACACTATCGTTACTTTTGAATGGAAGCATTTTATCCAAGCAAAGGATCACCCCTGAATGACTGTATTTGTACTGCAGAACCACCAGGGCTCTAGGGTTCAGCTAAGGTCTGCATTCAAAGTTATTGCATTAACACTTATGTTATACTGCTGCCTACAGGTCCATATTTAAAATTAGCATGTTATGCTAACTTATGTTTAAACAAGGCTCCTGTTCCAAAGCTTAGGAAACAAGCAAGATAAGAAAGGTACGGGAGAAGCTGAGCCCATTTTACTTTGCATGGTTATGTTTGTGTATGTAATTGAGAGCATTTCTTCCACTGCCCTGAAGCCACCACAGAGGGGCTAGTTTTGTAGAGAGCTACATTTGGGAATGCAGTTCAAGAGGAAGACAGGGATTATGGTAGTGCCTATATTAGAGGTGCTGTGGAGGAAAGCACAGGGATACCTGGAATGGCAGCCCTCCACATGACAGACAGGTAGGTATCTGATGATCTCTCCTGTAGTGTTTGTTGCAATCTGTGATTTCCCCTTGTGGAAACTGCACATTTTTTAAAGCAAATGTATATGTATTTTGAGGTTGGACACAGAATATAAGGACTGTCTTTTCCTAATTTGTGGTTTAAAGATCCCTTACAAGTAGCCTATAAATCTCAAGAACTTGTCATGTTGCATCTCACTAATATACTGAAAAAAGAAATGACATATGCCACAGGTTTCACCAGAATAGAAACATCATCCTTGCAGAGGCTGGAGTGGGGAAGGGTGGTCTTCCTTTCCAGTTCATGTGCATAGTTCTTCTTTGGGTAACCAATTTAAATTGCTACACACATATTTTGAATTTAAAAATATTTTCTGAATACAGGAAGAAGAAATTTCAAGTTAGTGCCTGTAGGAGAGCCAGACACTTCTGCAAGTGCTTCCTCTCCTCCCTACAGAATTGATTGATCTTGGCAACTCAGGATGCTGGTGGTTTCAGCTACAGCTAATAGTCACTGAAATGATTTTCCTCCATGTTCTGTAAACTACACCATTTCTGCAAAAGAGACTCCTTTATTTGAGCAATTAGCAAACTGACATTTCCTAAGATCATATAAATTAATAGAAATGTTAGCATTTAGCACTCAAAATCCGCTGCACCCTGGAGGCAGGATAAGGTATAAGTCAGCTCTAATTAAAGTTATTTCATGCCAGGCAGTCCCTGCTGACTGCCACAATACTGTTTTCTGTGTAATTGTTGGTCAATTTGTTGCAATATATCATCAGGATTACTGAATTATTAGTTATAATTACAACTTCAGAGTCAATAGCAGTGTCACAGCAAGGGTAAGTAAACACTAGAAAATTATGAGAGATGGAAATACCTTTCTAACAGCTACATCATATTAGTAGTACAGAGACCACCCACTGTAACAGCTAGGCACGATGATAAATTCCTACTTGGAGAAAGTGGACTTGGATGTTTTTGCCTTAATGTTCTGCATTCATCTCAGTGACATCCCCCTTAAGCTCCTCTTTGATTCCTGCCCACCAGCTGTGGAGCACACATGCGAGGTAGTTTAAACTTGCTAAAACCCATACAATCTGCCAGACTAAATTTTACAGCTACCAGTGTCAAACCATCTGCACAGACCATCCCCAAGGATGCCTCTCCCAAAGGTCTGCAGGTCATTCTTCTATGGCTCTTTGGTCACCCCAAGTCCCATTTTCACACATGGCCTGGAGGATCAGGAGCCCACAGTCTGTTAGACAGGTACCAGTTCTCCATTCTCCAAAGGCCACCTCTCCAATCACTATTTACTTTTGATTCCTGATATGGTTGGCTGGTTATGACCTCCTGGAAAATTTGCCCCTTGTGTATTTCTGAGAATGGCAACACAATATCCTCTATGGAAGAAGTGTGATGGAAGTTTCTACTCTTTTCACAGAAGAACATGGTATTTGCTGTTACTACTTCGACTCACATGAGAGATACTTTTCAAAACTATTCACCATTTCAAAGGATGCATTAATTTTGGGAAAAAGAAAAGGAAAAAAGAAAAAAAGTATTTTTCTGCAAGTCAAGTCCAGGACTTCCAGGAAATCCAAAGAAAAAATACTTCTGATAAGAAATTTCAAGTTTTACTCTAAGTTCAAGGTGTGTTGGGAAATGGACTGAGAGTTCAGTGTGTGGAAACATGACCTGTAAAGTTCAGCATATACTGCAAGAACCAAAACCTAATTAGGGGAGTTGGTCAGGCTTTTAACTTATCTACCTAATCTCCAACCACAGCCTCAAAGGTTGAAAATGCGACTCCATCTTCTAAACCAAGAAACAAGTCATTAAAAATTCAGGCTGTACAACTAACATTGCACTCATTTAACAAAACAAGAGTTCAAAACATAAGAAGTTAAACTCCACATCAGAGACATTTCTGGAAACCGCAGACTTAACGAACTATCTTCCCCTCCATTGGTTTCAAATGAAACAAGCACAGAGGCTTTCTTTGGCACAGCCTAACCCTGTTCAACCAGGTGTGGGTTTCAAATAAGTTGCCCTTGTGCAGGAATTTGAAGACAAACATTTGTAAACTTTTTTTTGTTTGTTTGTGTTTAAAAAATGTACCCACAGTGGTGGCCCTGCTGAAAGCAGCCCGGACAGCTGGAACAGCAACGCGGAGCCAACCAGCCAAGTCACAGCCCTGGCTGCAAGTGAGCTTGTGCTCTGCTCTCATGGCCTGACTCAGTGGAAAAAAAGAAGTCTGTGAAAACTCAAGCTACAGTGAGATGACAGGTGACTTCTGGGAAAAAAAAAACCTATAGCTGTAGCCCCACATACATTTCTGGAAACCTGGCACAAGTAATTTGTGGGAGAGAAGGTATTGAGCAGAGCTGGCTGGGTGATAGTGGAATAAGTCCATTCCAAAACTGAGCAGGTTTTCCAATTTTTTTGTATGGTCTTGAAATGAAAACAAGAAATTTTAAAATGGAAGGGTGTGGAATTTTGTTGAAACATCTATTTCTGAGTTAGAGAGATCGAATTTTCAGATCAGACATAACCAGAGACCTCAGCCTGGGATACATAAAACTCCCCATTCATCAACACCAGCACCTCTGCAAAATCTTTTGGCATCCAAGAAGCAGCATATTTTACTTAAATATATTTCATCAAATGTGTTCTGACAAATTCCAATCTTGAAATGTCATTGTGTCACCAGTTTGTGGAAAGATCAGTGTTTTAAAAAACTCATAAAAATAAAGGACTGGAGAAGAAGCTGAGGAACAGTCAGTCACTCAAAAGACATTTGTCAGCAAAATTAAATATAAGTTCAGGCATATTCTATTTCATCACATACTGTTCCTTTTAGGGGTGAGGCACTTAAGTAATTTCTCTATTTTGGAATGAGACTGCAAGACAAACAGTTTATCTTCAGTTTGGCAAAAGAAAGTTACATTAACGTCTATCAAGATGAAAGTGGCGCAAACCAGAATATTTTACAGCTTAAATAATGACTCTGTTCTTCAGCTATGTGTAAACTATTCATCTCACAGGATGCAATCAAATGTCACTGTCTCAATATGAGTTCCCGGTAACGTGGAAAACACAAATCCCTGTAATTTATATACGCGCGCGCACACACACACACACACACACACACACACACAGTACCTATATATACACACACACATATAAATTTAATATTTTCATGTATACACATGGATGCAAACCACATCTGGACTACCATTAAAATATTTCTCCTACCTCCTCAATAACCACAGTTACAGTAATACAGTAATCCCTAGAAGGAACAGAGTAGGGCTAAGGTCAGCTGTCTCTGATCACCAGTGTTTGTACAAAGTGATTTTATGTTTCATTTGCACTAGAGATTGATATCAAGTTATAATTCTGGCTCAAAAGAATTTTTATGGAAGAAAAAAATGTTTGGAAGGTTGAAAGATTTTCCCAAAGGAAGGTTCAGGGAATGAATGAGAGCTTATTTATCTTTTTCAACACTTTTTCAAACTGGAAAACAGGGAGAAAATTCCGAATCTTGCTCCTCAAAACACTGCATTATCACAAGAGAGTCTGTATTGTATTTTTTCTGCTGAAATGAAAATTGCTTTTAAAAAAAGAGGGAAAACATAATGTGTAAAATTCAGTCTACTCTTCTGTGAAAATATTACAGTTTTTCCATTTTAAGACTGTTACCATCTTTTCACCAAGATGATTCCAAACATAATGTACATTTTCCATCAAGTTCGAAAGAGTATTTAAGAAACTCTTCATTTCCATGAGAGTTCAGAGTTTGGGTTCTTATTTTTTTTTTCCCCAAATGTTTTTATTGAAACAAATTTCAGCCTATTGTAGCTTGCATTTTGGATTCTCTCAAAATTCAAATTCAAAACTTCAAAGCAAGCCATCTCCGCAACTATTACTTTTGTAGGATTTTGATCAAAGCCATGGAAATTCCTGGTTCCACCCTGCAATAATGAACGGGCCCAGATTTCATTTGAAATCCAGCTCTGAGGAGCTGACTTACCCATCTGGTTTGCAAGAATCCTGCTGTCTTCACCTGACCCAAGAGCATCTCCGCAGAGCAAAGCTCTCCTCCAACTGGAACGTATCCATGCAACACAGTCCCCATTCCCTCGATGTGGGGGGGCACCAACATTTGGCTGTCAACCTCCTGTTTACCAACCTTCTCCAAGTTCAGAAAGCTCCTTCTTTCTGCACCCTGAAGATCAAGGGTTTTTTGTTGTTTTTTTTTTTAGCAATTCACTAGATAGCTGTTTGCCTAAAGAGACCCTCCCACTGCTCTTTTATCCTCTGAAGGCAGGCCAATTTTCAACTACAGCCTGGTGGTTGCCTGGGTTAACCTCTGCCTTGTTTCATGAGGCTTAGAAACCCCAATACACCTTTCAAATGGCGCGTCTGATCACACTGCTCTGGCAGATAAGCAGAAAATTAGAATGAGCTTCTCCAGGTAAGCGCCAGCATGAAGGTACCGTCATCTTCCAGGGGGGAATGCCTGGCAGGCAGGCGTGCAGGCAGGCAGGCAGGTTTGGAGATCAATTTTGATGGGGACACAGAAAAGGCAGCTGTGTAACAGCACAGCAACAACACTCTTTTCAGTGCTTCTGCCAGGCAAGGCTGTGGTGCTTTCTTCTATGGGGAATTTGGGACGAATATCTTGAGAGCATTTTTAAATATTGTACATAAGAAATTTAGGTGGCTGTTGAAGATGAAATTGTCCCTACCTTGCTCTATATAGCTTATATTCAAGTATTTTAGATTTGAAACTTCATGTTTCAATTCAAGGCCTTTATTCTGTAAGTTTTCCTACTGTTTGTAGGATTTTTCCATCATGCTGGTAGCCTCTTCCTCCTCTCTCAGCGAGACCGCATGCCACAGTCCTGTGCAATAACACAGGCAAAAAACATGGGTTACTACAACTTGGTTTCTAGTTTCCATTCTTTATGTTTCTTCAGGTTCAAATGCAAACTTCACAGCACAGAAAAATTTAGGTCTTGCAGTTGGTTCAGACTGTTTTCACGAACTAAATTGTCCTTTGAGGGGTGACATCCAGAAGAGCCTCTGAATTTTCCAAACTGACTCTGGGGATCTAACTACTCCTCTGGATACCTGGCTTTCCTGAAGCAAAAGCTCTCTTTCCCAAATCAGGATGTGTTCAAAATAAGTACAATTGAAAGAAAAAAAGAAAAAACCCAAACCCAAAAAATACAAAACAAAACAAAAAATCCCCCAGCAACTTTCACCTTGGCATTTCAAGTGATTTTTTTCAAATTCAAAAACACAGGAGTTCAGAATTCTCCACCAAATCCCCACTATTTAGGTCTCTATTCTCTTGTGTGCCTTTCACAACTTTCCCCAAAACCCTAACCAGACATGTAACCATCTCCTGCTGAGGCCAGTGGGATTTAGGCAGATCCATGCCCCTGCAGCATGCAGCAACTCAGCTGCTCAGATTCCTTCCACAGCGTGGCCTGTAAAAGAAATTGTTTCAAGGTGTACAAAGCATTTGCTGCCTGCTGCTGTTGGCGGGGGAAAACTGCCATGGAGCTGTTGCCAGGGGAAGGAAGAAATAAAATCCCCTCAGGAAAGAAAAGAACACACAGGTAGAGAAGGGAGAGTGGGGTGGGAGGCGTGGGGTCCCCTGTGGGACCCAGCCCTCACTTGGAAATAAGATGAGCTTGCTGTTGCAACTACAGGGTTTGGCCAAGATCCCCCTGTGTGCACGTGAGCATCCCTCTATGTGGATGTCTGCCACACACTGAGGGTTCTTCCTTGCCCCTCTGAGCCTTGGGTGTGAGGCCTCCTTGTGAAAGTCTTTCAAAAGCAGTGACTCTTACCCTGCTTCTTGGCTAATTGTTGCTTAATGGCACATCAAGGTGGGCACCCACAACGCTTCACTGTCTGGAAACACAAGTGGCTGCGTAGGAGCGCAGCCCTTCTGCAAACACTTGGGTGGCTTGAGAAGCCTTGCCTGGGTCTGCCCCTTGTTCCCAACCCAGAACACGCTGAAGTGCTTTCTCACCCACACTGATTTGCTGATACCCATTTATGGTGCAAGAAACTGGACTACAGACCATGAGGCAACAATTTTAAAATCTTTAAACACCCTTCCTATCCCCATGCAGCCAAATCTGCTTGGAGTATGATGAAACAGCTTTGAAAGGGAAGGAAGCCACACAGGGGCAGTGAGCCGAGAGATGGAGAGCAAAAGCCATGGGAAAGGTCTGGGGCCTGATAGTCCTTCCCTTGATCTCAAGTCTTAAATTTTCTGTTGTATCTATGGTTTCCCCAGAATGTTTTTCTCCAGCTAATGCAGCAGGTTCATTACCCATGCTCATATTATAGTAGCAGGAATCATATGAGAATCCCTATTTCAGAGCTTTAAATGTTAACGCAAAAAAAAAAGGCTCAAAAAAAAAAAAAAAAAGAGATACACAATCTCATTTATCTTCATTCATTTTGGGGTCATGCATATATGAAACTTCCTCTTCTGTAACTTCTTTCACAGTCTCCCACAGAGCCCTCCTGCAGATAAACCCAGCAGTAACAAAACAATGCTGTCCTTGCTGAATGACAGCACCATTCTTGTCACTCTGCTGAGTGGGTGCCTAAAACAGGCACTTTGCCTCTCAATTCATTATTTTCTCATCACTCTCTGAAAACATTGCACCTTCCAAAGAATGAGACTGAGTATCAAAAAGGGATATTCCCGAGTAGAAGATTTTACAGTTCACTTCAGTGTAGCATAAATTAAAAAATATAGTTTTTCTTACCTATCTTATTGAATGGAGTTTTTCAAACTCTTTCTATGGATTCTTTGCCCCAGAGTAAGTGTCAGTTCCAAACCACATTTTTATGCAACGAAGCTCACTAAAAGACAGAAAAAATTACATTAATTTTATAGCTGGTTTACACACTAGGCATATTTTCCAACTAAATTCTCTTTGATCTGATAATGCAATGCTTCATTTTGAAGCAAATTCTACTACTACTACTACTACTCAAAAATTGTTGCCGAATGTCATACAGAGACTGTATTTTTCAAAAATTAATTCACAGCTTTCATTTTAAGGACATGTTTATAGAGGTTGAAAGGAAGTTCAGATAAAGTTGTTGCATTGTGGCAATATATGAAATGAATTGTTTTAATAGGAAAGAAGTTTAAGATAATCTCTCGGCCTTATTTCCTTTACTGGTTAAACCCCTTTGGTCACGTCTGTGAGAGCAATGCTGGCCACTTTTGTTTATTTTTCTTTAACTGAAAATTTTTAACCCTAGAAGTAAAGTTAAGGAGAAAAAATTTGTCCAAGGGGATTCATGCTATGCCAGCATGAGTCCTTTTCCAGTTGCAGATGCCTCACTAAGCCAGTGAAGTGATGATTTTTGCCTTTCTCCCTGAATTTCTGTGTTCCATTTGTTGTACCCACCATCTTCAAAGGGAAGATTTGCATTGCCATGTGCCAACTCCAGAGATACATAAAAGGAGGATCTAACTGTAGCCAACCAGAAAAATTGTAAAGCTGATGGAAACAGGACAGGCCTGACAAGAAGAGAGTAACTCTTCAGAGGAGCTGTCAGGCAGAAAACAAGAAGTGAGGAGATTGTACAGCACCAGCAAAAGTATAACACTACTTTCTTAAACCATAAGATAAAGTTAGGATTTTGGTGGTGAAGTCAGAGCAGAGGTCTGAAATCCAGAGGCTGCTGTCAACCAAGATTTCTGTGGTCTATGTCTTATGCAGATAAGAAGAGAGCTCCCATTCCTGGATGACTGCCAAGGTTGTCCTTCTCCATTGGTTTCTTTTTTTCCCAGCAGAGAGGGCTAGACAGTTAGATATATAGCTACTTATGATTTTTTTTTCAAGTACCAGAATGTTAAAAATGTGAGGCGGACTAGCCGGACAATAAGTTTCTACTGATCTGTTACCTAACAGACCAGAAACCAGGGACTGTTTCCAGTAATATCATCTATGTTTCTGGATTTTACCTTTCTCAGGTCCAGAACAGAGGCCCGGACCAAAACTCCCTGTTTCCCACACAAGTGCTCCTCATGGCTGAGGAGTCTGAGAGTGCAGTGCTGCATCTGAGGCCTGAGGTTGCTAAATCAGCAGTCTTGGAGCTTACCCAGGTGCCTGTATTGTGCAGACATGTCACCAACATGCCCTACATCCACCTCTACAGAAAGGCTCTGGCAATGTGCACATCTGTCCTCCTGCTTGTCAGGCACAATGGGTCACCCTCAGGTTTGGGAGAGATCCCTGCAGGGACTAAGGACTTTCACGAGGCATTTGGACCATGTAGGGACAAAACCTTTCCTCAGAGACTGTTCCTTATCTCAGACACAGCAAAACATTATTAGCTCAGCTACAGGTAGCCAAACCTGACTGGAAGGCTTTCTGCCAGTTTGCTTGTGGCTGGCAGCCTCTGCCAGACCACTCACAATGACACCCTTCAACCACAAAATGTACAAGTCATAATGCACAACACACTTGAGCATTAACAGAGGTGTTACAACACGGATTTACTTGTGCCCATCACACTCTCAAGGAACCTTTGCAGACGTCACTGGGCTCTGAAAGATTTCCAGTTATACCAAGGAACAAACAAAAAAACCCACAGCTTCATTTCCCAATATCAAAGGGAGAATTTGCCAATAGCACAGCAGCAAGCCACACTGACTGTGAGCAAACAAGCTCAGTTCTGCATTGCCTACGTCTGACTTTTGTTGAGGTACCTAACTTTGACCTTTGATAAGTGAAAATGTTGGCAGGTAGCTTCTTTTTATGCTGTTTCTGGAAATTCTGCACATTTGAAGATTTGGTGAGCTGGCCTGACTAACATGTTCATGAATGCTGACATTTAGTTCACAGTTACCACTGAGGTATGACCTGAATTATTTTTCTCAAGACCACAATCACACCCAGTTCTGCAACTGAATTGATTTTAACATAAGTGAAAATATTTTTGTGTTTAGATATGACAGAGAATAGTATGCATACCTTTGTCCAACAAAAGGACAGTTTATGTATCCAAAGCTGAGAGCGAATACTCTGTGGTGTCTGTCTTCAAAGCACCTGAGTGTGAAAGCAGACACTTCAGTTGCTTTAGCCTACACCAAAAGGCAGCTGCCAGGGATGTACAGTGTCGCTGCTGCACTGGTTCATTCATTACAACCTTTTCAGCTCACTTTCTGTAGAAACAAAGAGAAGTAGACGTGCCAGGGGACACTTTTGCAACGGTACAACTTATACAACAACTTCCTCGTTTTAATTATCTAAGTGGTAAGTGGGTGGAGCACCTTCATAATTTGCTTTTCTCTTTTATTACTGAAATAAAATATCTGAAATATCTGAGGGTGCTGGGAGAGAGGTCACTCTTATTGCATTCCTTTGCAGGCAGCATGGCTTTTTCAGGGACACCTGTCCACAGGAAACTCCATAAACGCTTTCTAACAGGTCCCCAGGTAGCAGAGAGAGCACAGCTGCTAAAGAGTGTTAATGGCAGGACAGCTGCTTGGCTGACAGGATTGGAACCAGCTCGGTGCATGTGCTGGGACTGTAAACAGGAATGAATTTTCCTAAAAGCTTTATAAGTAAAAATGTTTATTTTTGGAATATTAGCAAAATAAAAGGAGTTACGATGTTCCTTTAATTTTAAGTCAAAACATAATGACATGCAGCTTTTAGGAGGTTTATTTTATAGCAAAATCTCAAATTGAAACAAGGTGGCTTTGAAACAACTTCAGAAATACCATAGATTTCTTCCTAGATGTATATATAAAACATGCTTGGGCATTAATTTTTTGTCCTTAATGTGTAGTGAAATTGGTCATGAAATTCTGCTTTCCACAAACCATAACTGAGGTATTGGGGAACACCTTTTTGTCTCCCAGGCCTGCCACTGATAGCAAAAGCTCGGTGTGTGGTGTGAGAGGTACAACAAGGTATCTGGAACAGGTTATTCCCATGCTAAAAACATGAAATAGAGGTCCTGTTTCAAGGACTGGCACCAAGAGGAAGACTCCTGACTCCCAGACTTCCCCCAGCCATAGCCTTCCTCTCTGACCCAGAGCCATCCAGTGCCAAGAAAGTGCCCTCTTGTGACAACCCCAGCGCAGGCTCAGAGATGGGATTTTGAACCCAGACAAACACCAGCTTCAATCTAGTTGCAAACAACTTAAATTCTTTTTGGAGCGTTAGTAAACAACACATTCTCTTTGGGAAGTTCACCTGAGGACAGCAGAACACAAACTGCTTGCCACTCACCCCACAGCACTTGCAGTGCAGCACACCAGCCTGGATGATGAGCAGTACTTGTCTAATCATCTTGAAATGCCATCCCTATCTTTTTAGGAATGACAGAGACATTCTAAAATCCATCTAGACTTTACCATGTTTCTCAAAGTCTCTCAAAGGCATTTTCTGCTGTAAATGCTTCACCAGCATCTCGGCAAGGGATGAAAACAGTGGCTCTACCACTTGTACATAGCTCTTCACAGTTTCTCCTCTTGAGTTTGAAGCTATGCTTGGTTTAAAGTTATTAATTGCCTTTTTCACAGCTGGCACCAGCAGCCTTGCATGTTGACTCAAAGTGTGATGTGATAATTAGGCAGGGTGAGGAATCTTTGTTAAATTTCGTTCTTTGGCGCTATTTTGCCTTTGATCTCACTGCTCTCCTTTCCAGAAGCGTTACAGCATTCCAGCAGAAGCCAAGGGTGGGCCTTTCATCGACCTGGGGGAAAAGCTTTGTCCTGTGCCCCACAGCACTCTGCTCTCAGTCTCAAACACCCCATTTGGATGACAGCTATGTGCTTGCTGGCGCGCCTGTGAGGTGCCTACAGCCAGAAAAGCAGGTACGGTGCGCCCTCCATCAAAACACAGATCACATCAACATATCAAAAGAGAAGTAGTAACAAAGTTCAGTATTGAAATAAACAAGTAATCAGGCTTTTAATAATGCTGGTTCTCCAGTAACTTGATCAAAACTTTGTATTTTACTCTGCAAGTTAGAATGGCCCATGGCACAAAGAATTTAAAATCCTGTAAAACCAATGCCTACTCCTCTCTTGGACTTCAAAGCTGTCCATATTCCAGAGCCTTGCAGGCAGTTAACTTCAGCATTCTCTTGATTTTAACTGACCAATTACAAACCATTTAAGAGATGGTGTAAAAATAGTTATATAAACTTAGGAATAAGTCCTAGAGCTTTTCTATAGTTGTGAGTGAATCACTTTCCCAAATGTTCATTCTTGGGCTTTTGTCACTTTTCATTTCTTTGAGATCTGGCCTTTCTACTTGTTCTAGCCTATTTCTCTCCAGACCTGGATGGCAAGAAATGCAGGGAGACAGCGGGCCCACCTGAATCTCATGAATCCTGTCCCTGCCATATTGTTAACAACACTGGGCTTTTAGCAACACATCAATGCGAGCCAAAGAAAAGCATCTGCCCCAGGAGACATAACTGGTAGGATTTTTGCAATATGCATAGAGCAAATAAATGAGAGAATTCATTTTTTCCACCCCAGGAAGGATATGATATGAAGGCCTGTTACACTGTGATGTGTGTTGAACTATGTCCCAGAGATGTTTTGGTAGTAGAAAATAGGCAGGGGTAGGACACCTGCAAGACAGGTACGTAACTATGCACTTGACAATGAAGGTAATGTCAAAGTGAATGTATGTGAAGAAATGAGCTGCGTGGTGTGTCATGCATAATGAGTTACTCTTGGAAGATGCTTTCCCCAGGCTGCTATCCTCATTGTCCCTTGGTCTTCCAAACTGGGGAGACTGAGTATGAACTGCCTGTTAGCAGGTTTTGCTGCCACAGCTCTTTTAGTGGTGACAATCAACAGATCTTGTGCTCATCATCTTCAGTTTCTTCTGGGCAAATGTGTGAAAATTCCAGTAGGAGATTTCACATGACTGCTGGGAGACTGACGCTGGTGCAGGAGCAGATATCTGCCTGCTCCATCTTTTATCTGATGGCTAGGATGTTGCTGCTCTTACCCCAGAGAGAGTTCAAAAGAGTAATTCCCTTTAGGGGTACGAGACCTCCCTTTCACACACAATGTGCTAAGCCACAGAGCTTTTTTGCCCTCTTATGCCAGTCTGCCTTCCCTCTCTTCCACATTGCAGTCCTGGCTGCAGCTGCCCCTATCCGAAATTCAGGAGGTGGGATGCAAAGCCGCAACTCACAGGTTATTGTTAAACAGCCCTGGCAACAGAAGTACAGAGGTGGAAAGGGGCAAAGAAAGCCCCTTTCTTCTCCTCAGAGCCTAAGGATTATGCAGGATACATGATTTACATGGCAGGTCTTTTTGTGGATTGGGTCAAAGAGGTAACCTGATTCCAAGATGCAGCAGAGAACCCAGTGCTGGGTCACATTGACACTGGGCTGTCCATGGGCTGTAACAAGTCAGTCCTGCCTGTTCTTCTGTGGCTTAAGCTTCTGCAAAGTAAATTTTTAAGATTCTTCTTACAGAACATCCCTGTGGGAGTGATACAGGCAATGCACTGGACTAGGTAAGACCCAGCAGCACTCTAGGATGATCACTGTTTCCCAATGAAGTTAATTTAAATACATTTTCCTGAAGCGTGGCTCCATTTTAACTGAGACACCATACACCCCAGCTAACTGCACATGTTCCTGGCTCACCACTGCAGAGGTTTTTATGACATTTCCAAACTACTTCTTCTCCACAGGTGCCACCAATGGTTGGACTGATTTTCATGCCTTTAGTGAATGGCACTTAAACCATTCCTTTTCCTACTGGGGCTTTTGTCTTTGTGCTTTTAGTTTTCCAGGAGGGTCTCTTCAAGCTTCTGTCAAACTCCTGTTACAGCCTGCAGATAGAAGCAGACATAGAATAAAGGACTCATATGTTCCATGTTCTAATTTAAGCACCTAAAGTTCACTGGACTTTGAGTCCTATCCACAGGAAAGAGAGAAGACCATTTGCTGGTAGGAAAATGACCACCAGAGGCTCCATTGGGGCTGAGCTTCTCTGAGATTTTTCTGAAGTTGAAAAGGTACAAAAATGTATTTGAATCTGAGAGGAAAAAGAAGTAATCAGAATATCTTCTTAATTCTGACAACAGTGGATTCTGAAGCAGCTGGTAGATTTTTAGATTTCAATTAATCCAGACAGCAAGAAGTGAGATCACATGGCAAAAATATGAAGCTGGCTCTACTCCAGCTGAAAAATTAGATTTAAGAGATGGCAATTCTTGAACAGAGAATACAAATACAAATAGAAGGGGAAAAAAAAAGCCTGTCTGCAACTGAACACAGTTTGTGGGTATCCTGTGGCAGAACACTTGAGGACACATAAACAAACCTTGAAAACTTGCTCAGATTTACCCAAATATGAGAATGCAGTGGGCCTATCTGAGAAAACCGAGAGATGACAAAAGAGTGGGAGCAAAAGGCAGCAAGGCCGTTTGAGTTGGAATCCAACAAGAGATGGTCCCTGTAATGTGAAACACTTTGCCAGCCAGTGCTTACCATGACCCTGCCCAACAACTCGAGGCATATGCAGCACTTCCTATGAGAGGATTTCCTCAAGCTGCACTTGGGTTAATTTCAGGACACAAGAATTATATCTGAGCATGCAAGGGCTTAGATTGCTTGATCTACAGCAGGCACCAAGTTCAACATAAACAGCATTTTCTCACTATTGGAAAACCAGTGGAAGATCATGATTTGAAAAGAAAAGGTGTGCTAGATTGACAATAACAAGAGAGAGTCTGTGTAAGGATAGGGAGGATACTTCCATTGAGTTCTATCTCTCACAGACAAAGAAGACAATAAAAAGCAATAAAAGCAATAAAAATATTGCTCAGAATAATGAAATATGTATTGGGAAGTTTGTTGCTCATTGGTTGCTCCTTTGTTGCTCATGGCCTGATGGAGCAGTGAGAGTGTAAAAAGTTGAAGCACTGGAAGAATGAAAGAATTCCCAGAACTGCTTATATATCAGAAAATATAACATTTAAATTGTTCAAGGAAGTTTTTAGTTCAAGTTCTGGCAGCAAAATACAGTCACAACTGACAACTGATGGCTTGAGACATCAGGAGCTCTAGGATGGAAAGAAGGCTGCTGCAATTTTAAGACACAAATTGAAAATATTTAATATTTTTACTGGTAGGAGCCTTATGAACTTCAAATTGACTGTAAACTCTTTACTATCTTTGCCAGACACACATTTTGAAAAAAGCACAACTATATTTACTTTTTCCCAGCTACCAAACATATGATCTGCAAGGCAAATTTAAGTGAGGCCGATAGTGCATTTCAGCCTTCAAGGAAAGTCTGGGGTAACAAACTAAATTTGGTGGGAGCCAGTCTAAGTTTAAAGCCTTGTCTAGATGAAATATGGACCATGAAATGTGTTCTTGCTTGAACAACTGCTCAGGATGTGACCCCACGGAGAGAGTGTAACAGCCTGTGGGTTGTGTTACAGCTATAGGGTTGCTGGGGTTTTAAGTGCTATTACTCCATTGAAAAGAAATCATGGGACTGAGAACTGTGTTTTAAAGGCTTAAGCTACTCAGTCAAAGACTCCAGGTCTGGGTTGGGACTCTGAGACTGTTGTCAACATTAGGCAGAGCAAGTTGAAAATGCATATGGGAGAAAGTTCTTTTATATATGCCTTCAGAGCCTACAGCCTGAAAGCCAAAGTCTAGTGTTGAGATGCTGCTGCTGTTCAGGATCTCACCACTGACATACAGCATGTCCTTGGGCAAGTGCCTCGGCCTTCAGCAGGCTTCATGTTCAATAGCTGGAAAACAGAAAATTCTTTGAGTTCCACAGAGATGCCAAATGAAGCTACTGATAGCTGCCAATGGTTCTGATTTTTCTGAGTGTGAAGTCTACTTAATGCAGAGAGTGGCTGACTACAATAAGTTTTGGATCATGCTTTAAATAAAACCTGTATTACTTCTGACTGAGTAGCGAAATTAAATTTCGTTAAGCAGCTAATGTGTCTGTATTCTAAACCGATAAACTTGTAAAGAAGCCACATGAGAATTTCTTCACACAACTTCTCCAGTCAGAAAACACCAATTTAAAAAAAAAAAACAAAAACCAGTTATTGATTTAGTTTTTTCTGGTGTTTTTTTATTTTTTTCAGGAAACAGTCACTTTAGATAAATTTCACAATGTAGAGAATATTAACAAAAATGCTTCCAGAGCAACAAAATATTTTGTTTAAAAAAAAAAGCTCATATGGTAATTTCAGTTTAAACTTATTGTTGTTTGAAAAATCTTCATATCTACCTGGTAGTTATAGTAGCAAAGTAAGTCCACAGCCCAAGGGGAAAATTTGAACTGATTACAATTGGGATGAAACCCATGGTTACAAAACCAATTTGGGGGACAGGAAAGCAGTTCCCGGTCCAGTACTAGCCATAGTAACATCAAGCAAGCTGCTGCACAAGCACAGAACCACTCCTTTTAAACACTTAATGTGCTATGGTCAGAAAGAGCAGGAGTATTCATGCTGGGAAAATGAAGATGTTGAATATCTATGGAATGGCACAGATAAGTAATTGCTTATTCTCATAAAGTGTAAGAATCTACTAGTGAGGTAAGGAAAAAGGAGGAAAAGGGAAAATTTAGAAAATGTGAACCCATAACTGCTTTCTGAAATTATTCCTTTTTTTAAGAGTTTGAATGGGACAAAGGAAGGAAAGTTACATACTGCTGTGGGTAACAAAGCCAGCAGGAAATATGGTTAGCAGTCAAAGGAACGTACACGATAACACTCAAGTTCACATGCAAGAACAAAATTTATCTCCTCTTCCCACCACTGTCAAAAACATATAGGGTTCAATAAAGAGTGTCTGCACTACCAAAGTGCTCATATAGGAAGGGTTTAGGAAAAGTATCAAGCACATCAAAATCTGAAGGAGCAGAGGCAGACATGTACCATGATTCAAGAGAAGAAAGTTAACTGGAGATGAAAAAGAGAGATGTCAGTCAAACACAGAGGGGTACAAGCCTCAGCATTCAAATCCATGTTTCAGACACCTACCTTGATCTACAGACTCCACTCAGCAGTTATAAAGGCAGGGGCTGGGCTGCATGCATGGTGCCTGAGGGCAGCACATCTGTATCTAAGGCCAGGCAGTCCCCAAGACCTGGTTTCACCAGGAGTATGGTCTCCAGAGTTGCCTTTCTCAGGTACTTCTGCGCTTCAAAATTGTGGTGTGCATTTAGCGAGTATTGACTTTAGATGAGCTGCAAACTCTCAATATATGGAAAATACAGTGTAGATGCAGGTTCCAAAGAGCCTTGAAGTTTAAAAATACTTAGGGGCAGGGATTTGTTTTGGAGCCATGTATATTAAATTGAGATGAACCATAGCTTGCAAATGAGTGGCCTGCTTGAGTCTTCATTCAGGTCATAGATTTTATGAAAGTCCCATTACTCTTAAAAAAAAAAAAAATCTAATAATATTTCTATTGTGTCAGTTACTGTAGTTTTGGAATTAGGCTTCAGTCCCTTTCTCTTTTAAAATTATCTCTGCACTCCCTGGCTTTAACTGGATGAAGAAATGCTGGAATAGAATGAAAAATTACTTCTTTTGAAATGTTTCCAACCCAGCTAAAAGCTGTCTGTATGAGAAATCTTTCAAGAAAATCTGTCCTCATCTTATTTCCAGCTGGTTTGCATCCAGTTCCAAAAGTACTGCTGATGGTGGGAGAAAAGTATCTAGATATGGACAGTTATGTTATTTGAGACTCTGAATTTTGGATTGTGAATACAAACAACTCTAGAAATACCAGAGAGATGTGTTAAGGACACTAACAGAAGGGAGAGGTGAATTGAGTCAGCTTCCTCTCCTGAGGAAAGGCCACCCAGCCCCTCCAGTCCTGCTGTTACTGCCCTTACCACATCACAGATGCTTTTCCTTCACTTCCCAGGCTTTTTTCCCCTCACTTCTGTTCTTAAAGGCAGCGGCTCATAATCTCCTACCAGCATTTCTTCACATTTCATACACCTTTCTCTTTTCTTCATGTTTTGAAAGTGAAATCTGTAATTCTCAGCACAGAGCTACTCTATGTCCTTCAAAACACCTCCTAAAGCTCTCCTCTGCCATCGCACAGAGGAAAACCTGGGAAGAGGCTCCCCGGGCGCTGCTCCACAGCCCAACATACAACAACCATCAGTGTAGATGTACTGTTTCCCCATGTTCCCTCACCTCTTGGTAAGCACTTATTTGGCAAGCCTGAAGGAGGCTCTGTTTTCTTTCTCTGTTTATACAACACTGAGGTTCTTATCTGTGGCTAAGTCTCCTTGATCCTATCAACACACAAATAACAACAGGGAATGGTTTAAAACAAAAAAGCCAAGCAAAAATATAAAGCTTAGTTGTCTTAATTGCTTTCACACACAGTGCTGAAAAGTCATTATTTGATACTACCAGAAGTGGCACAATCTTGTTATTATTATTTTTTTACATTGCTGTGTTGTTCCAGGTTTTTTTTCAGCAATCACTGTCAGTTCTAATTCTCCAAACAGGCAAAAATTTGGGTGGAAATCCTGTCTCCACTGAAGTCAAGTGACGGATTTCCATTGGCCTCAATGGGCCTGGAATTCACCCGGTCACAACCTAGAGAAAGAATATTTGTAGTAGCAAACCAAATAAATATATCCGTGTTTTTCTGTGAAAAATCAATTTGAGACCCCTTTTTCCTGGCAAGAGTTATGCATAGCGATATAATATGAGATACAGCAGTACTTGGAACAGGAAATGACTGTGGACACATTGTCAGGGCAGTGCTGTGCTATGCCAATGGCTGAAGCAGAGAAAACTCCTAAGAATTTGTTAAAATACTCCAGGAAATAAAATAAAACAAAATAAAAAACAAACCCAGAAATAAAATAGAGTGCACAATGAAAATACCAGAGTTGAAATTTCTGTGAGTTTGAGAGGAAACAAAGAGATGGGAAACTATATTGCAAGAAAAATAGTACTGCATGGGGGTTGCCAGTGAGGTGCCAGGTGTTGCCCTTGCAAGGGAAGGAAAGCATCTCGACAGAGATTGTCAAGGACTAGGAGTAGCAACACCGCAGAGTACCTGAGGGAACAACAACCCCACAAAACATCTTAATAAAGAAATTGGGTTCAGGATGTAACAGCTTTATTAGACATCCAAAGAGTGATTTTCCTATTCTACAGAATTAATAACAACTGAAGCATATGTGTGTGTACTCAACAGATCACATGAAACAGAAAAGGAATCTTTCATGGATTATTAATTACGTGTTTGTTGTCTAAACATGAGAAACTAACCCTTGAAGGTAGGAGGCCTATGCCAGAAGCATGAAAAGCAGAACATCACTGTGAATCAAAGGACATAAAATATGCTCTCTACATCAGATATCAATGACATTTTCAGGTATTTAAAAACCTTGCTTGAGGAAGCAACTATTCATTACTTTAAGTCAGACCATTATAGAGCAGTGGGTAGTTAGTGAAGTGAGGAATGGCCCAGAAACATGAAATGTCTGTGTACAAAACCAGTGATTTTGTGCCTGAATGTGACTAGAGGCACTCTGCTTGTATGCATGTGACAGACACATCAGTTCAGGATTTTGGGGGAAGGTACCGACCACTTCCTTTCCCACTCACTCGTAATTAAATCAAAACATTTCTCTCTCTCTTTTCCTCTTTGTTTATTTGCTTGCTGTTTTTAATCAGAAGATTAATATACTTTTCCCACTGAAAATGATTACTTTTTGCAGTAGTTCTAACACTACACAGACAAAAATATTTCAGGTGAAAAATTTTGTAATTGCATGTGAGAGAATAGCTACTGTAACACCAGCTTCCAACGGAAACATTGAATTCCCATGACAATTTAAAGTAATTATTGGAGCATGAGACACATTCTTGTAACATGAGCTACACCAATGCATAGTTTATATCATATAATAGGGTATATATTTGTACAGCATAAGAACATCATCAGAATCAAGTGTTTAATCAAAAGTGTAACTGGCAAGGTTCCAAATTGCATTCAAACTGATGATAATTTGTGTCATATCAGTCACATTCAGTTTGTAATATTCTCATTCACTGCAGTGCATGTTGCACAATTCTAAATGTTCCTCATTCCAATGTATTGTATAATGAGTTTTCATTTTTTAATACTTCCTAACTTCTTCCAGATGAGGCACTACTAAATAGTTTCTGCATATATGCTTCTAACTTTGAAGGCAATTTTCTGTGCATTTGAGGTGTATTTTATATGAACACCCTAGAAGAGGGATTTTGCTGGCAGAAATTCAGTTTCTGTGGACAGAGTCTGTGGACAGATGTGTGTTATCAGCGCATACAGACTAGGTCTGTTGGGGAAGCAAGGAGTACTTATGTGCACTCCACTCTTACACAACAGCCCACATCATCAGCCCAAAATGGACTTGAAGGGCAAATGGACATGCCACATTTAAGGGCCAGAGGAATGTATCTTTTAGCCCAACTGCAATCTTTTTACCAAAGTCATGCTCCCTTTCCTAAGCTGTGGCTCATATATCTGGGTCTTTGCAGTTGTTCAGACGCCAGAAGATTCAAACTTCCTTGCTATCCAAAGAGTGACTTCTATTTTTTTTTAGCTTTTAAAATATTTTTTTTACATAAGAATATTTTTCTTCAAAATATTACATAATATTTCATAAAAATACAGAATTGTTCATGAAAGTGAGTGACTTCTGACTCTCAGATCCAGGACAACAGCTGGAATGCATATCATGGCATGAGACCTTAGCTTTGTTTCCTTTCTTATGTGAACTCTCCCCTGCAGCTCTCTCTCAGAGTGCCTAGTTCTACAAATTGTACAATATGGCTAGCCCCTCTAACATTCAACATATGTAACTTCCACCCAACAGATGAATGTGCATTGACTGCTGTATCCCAATTCTTTATATTTTAAATACTTCTAATGTTATTTTGCAACTATTTTCTTATTTTTTCTCTCCTTAACCAGACCAAATGGAGGAAAAAACCCAATGTTGAATTTTTCTTAATCTTAGGAAAAATTATTTTAAAATTAAATAGAGGAATTGAATAAGAGCTTGTCCTTTTCCTTCTTCCTTGCTGTTCTCTTAATCATCACAATGCAATTTTCCTTGATTCAGACTGTTGTATCACAAGCTTAGCTGATGTCCTGGTAGCAGCAAGGGTTGTGAAGAGGTACAACCATTGGCAAAGAGAACTGTGCTGTTGTGTTTGTGACACAGAGGCAGCTTTATTTGCAAATTGGAAGAGTTGCTTTCTTTTAATTTATGAAAGGAAGCAGGAGAAAGAATAAATGATACAAATAAAAATGCTCTGTTGCTACTATGTATGTAGTTATATCATAAGGAAAAGCTCCTCTAGCAATGAACTTCCCAGGGTTACTTCACACCAGTAAAAGCAGGAAGATAACCTCAGGCAGCAAATTACTTTTTTTTTATTAAATGTAGCCATTCCTCATTTCCTATGTAAAAAATTAAAGGTAAATATTAGCTGTAGTGCTTCCAGTAGGACTGCTCCCAGTAAGAATTGGTACCAGAAAATTTCTAAGCACATGCTCCCATCTTCTAGGTTTTTATACCTCAGCACATGGGACAGGTGGTTGCTTTATTTGGTGAAGAGCAGAACCAAGCTCTTGCAGCAATGACCTGGGTGATACCCACCAAACAGGCAGCACCAGCACAGCACTTGTTAAAATGAGCGCAGACAGAAAACACCCATGAGGTGCAAGACCAAAGCAATACAAGCAGAAGTGAGCTTAATTCCACAACAATAAACCTCAGGATGTTGATACACTCCAGGACTTTCTACACTTGGTGTAAAGCTGGCAGAGGGCATGAGGAAGCTGTTTGAGGAATAATGACAGATCTGTGCTAGTAACAGGACATATGAGAAAGTAGCTTTGTGGGAGCAAACAATGCACATTGTGCAAGCATGTAAAGGCAGATGAGACTTTGCAGGTCTATAAAACACAACAAAGGAGTCCACACTAGTGGGTACAGAGATTATAACTTCAATGTCTCACTGATGAGAGCCTTTGTTTTGATTGAAAGAAAGAGAAGTATGAAAGTATTTTCTTTTTGAAGGACCTGAGTACACAATATCATAGATACTCAGATACCAAAGTTATTTATTTCAGTGAGCAGAACAGATGAGGGAAACATAAAAGAAATGTGAGCTAATGGGGAATAGCTGAATTAAAGAAACTCACAATCTAAAAAACTTTGTAATAGCCTAATGTAAGAAGAGACACTGTTCAAATCTGGTTCTATGTCTTATTCACTTAGATATTTTACACTTAGTTCAGTTATTTTATTTTCTTTCATTATTCCCTGGAGAGCAATAAAAGCATATTCCTGGCAATTGAGTTTTTTTGCAGGATAAACAGACAAGCAAAGCCATTTCCTAACCACCCTTTGTTTGGTCTTTTTCAGACACTGTTCAAGAGAAACTGTATTTACAACAGAGAAAAAGTCTCAACTGACGAGCAAATAAAGACACTCTTAGTGTCACCAGTCCTTAAATTGGGATCTCTCAGCCCTGCACCACCAAAGCTTCTATAATCATCACACTATTTTAATTAACATACTGGCAATTTAAATTAACATATCAGTGAAAGAGAAGAGAGTTGTGATACACAACAAAGTAGAACTCCTTCCACATGGCATCAGAGTAGGTCTAGCAAAATCAGACCATTTATGAAATCTTCGTAACAAATGTAAAAGAAATCATCCTAAACTGAGACATCATTCTTGAACTTAGCTCAAGGTGTGTGTTAAGAACATACCCAACAGTTTTCACTGAGCCTTTGCAAATTCAAAAATGGTGAGTCATTTTCAACAGTGACCATGCTCTGATTGCGTACAAAGAACACAATGACATAATAGATGACTACATTGATCTGTAACATAGAAGACAATGGGGAAAAAACAGAGGACTGCTGACTAAACAGTGTTTTGAGAACATTTTTTGATATCAGACACAATAATGATAGGCAGATTAACAACATATGACGAAAAGATAGCTAATGTCCTAGAAGCACCAATATTTTATTACGCTATAGATTAGATAACAACTGGTTTGTTTGTCCCAGTATCACCACCTACAAGCCATGGCAGAGGGAGCATGAGGACCTTGTGAAGACCTTGGTTACCCAAAGATTTTACTGCTCCCCTCCAAGCAGTAGTTGCCTGGGTTGTCTTTTTTTTTTTTTTTTTTTTAATGATTACCACACGGCAACATGGCTATGATAGTGCTTAGTGCCTTTGAAGGAAATTGAAGTTCTTTGCACAGCTTTTATTTTTTTTTTTCAGAATACCTACCTTTGAGTCCAGCAGAGACGATTACTTGGCAACACATTCCAATTTCTATTCAGACTCAGGGCAATTTCTTACCTGTAGAATGCTGAGAAGATAGAGAAGATAAACAAGAGTAAAAGTGGAAGGAGAAACAAAATAAGATCTCTTATTGAATATGTTGAATGGGAACCCCCTAGCTAGCACAAATCACTGCCTAAGACATAACTCCAGCTGTTATTATCTTTCATAGGCACAAATAGCTATTGCTTCACAATAGCACACCTCATCCACAGATATTAAGACAGAACAAATTCTCATTTTCTAAATGAGAGGGTGGGAAAGCAGCCCAAACCCCTCATTTTCCTCCTCATCCTACAGACTACAGAGCTACAAACGTCCTTGTGTCATCCTGTCAGTACTGATGTCAGTGTGTACATAAACACATCTGTCTATTTATTCAGTCATCAAAATTCCAAGTCTGCAAGCTAGTCATAATTATGCCTTCCAAAGAGGCAGGCACCTGCCATTTACTCTACCTTTTTCAATTACATCTAATTGAAGACTTGAGCTCAAATAGAGGAAGGGAGACAAGAGTTCTTCAAACTGTCTAAACACTCTCTGTTGAATAGAAAAAAAGATGTTTCCTACCATAGCTCAAAAGAAGTCCCCCAACATGACTGGCATAATAAAGAACTGGAATATGAGATGCATTTCTTTCCTGTAAACACCATGAGGATGTTTTTTACACAGGTGGTGGCTCACAGCCAGAAGAAAAGCCCCTTCACCCCTATTCTCCTCCCCCATCCCTCATTACTGCCAAAGTTAAGCCATTAGGGAATTTTTTTGAGTATAAGAACTTGGCAAGTTTGAGTAAGTTTCTCCTTTCAAGAGCACCCAGATGATGGAGAACAGCACATTAGAAATGAAAAAAAAAATTAAAAAAAGAAACCGAGTTTGTATGAGGTGATACAGATGAGATGACTGATAGTATATTATCCTCTCTGAGTACAGCTGTAAACTCCTTGGCAACAGTAACCTGAGAGTCCCTGTGCTAGAGTAACCTTCTAGGAATTGAAGAAGCTGGGGGGAAAAAAACCCCAGCTGGCTCCACTTATATAAGGGATGTAATTAAGCCTAAAAGAGAGGATGATTTCAGTCTGTGTGCTCTGCATTAAGAATAGGTGCCTTAGAGCATTGTTGAGAAGGCACTTCTGGTACTTGTGTGTGTGCACACATCTTGGGATTTTCCCTTTACTCAGCTAGTGATGCAGAACTTTCCATCAAGAGCAAGTAGGAGGGTATCATTTGGAGAGAAGATGGAAAGAGTCAAAGAAAGAAATCCTTCTATCGTGTGATGAAAAAGGTTGACCACATTGGTTTGTCCCTCAAATTCATAGACAAGAAACCACAGCTAACATACTGTTAGTAAATGAGATTGCTCATGCTAGAACCAAAATGGCCAAGTGGAAAATGTCTCACATTTGTTAAGAAGCCACTGGCAAGTTGTGTAACAGGAGAAGCAGAGTAGTTAAAAATATAACAACCCCTCATCAAATTAGTGATGCATCCACAAAGATGCCCCAGTATAATCCTTTACTTCATTTATAAGCAAAGGTAAAATACTATTTGTAATCTGAACAGAGGCTATTACTCCATCAGAACTTCCAAGCCCCATTACTACCTTCCTAAGTGCAGAGTGAACCTGTAGTGATCATACATTTAACTTTAAGAAAATGTGAGAGACATTTAAACATTGAGGGCTCTGTACATAAAAATCTATGCTAGATAAATGAAATATAAACTTTATAATGGAGTTAGCTGTTAGAAAGTAGTCAATGGTATTGAGTAACAGCAAGGAAGAATTCAGCTGTTTTTCATTATTTGTATCATCTGCTGGAATGTCAAGGGAAGAAGAATGGAAGATTCCCTTTTTCTGTCTTTCCACCCATTTTTTTGCTTTCTACAGAGAAATGTAGGCTGATGTAGTCATCATTAAACAGTCTCACAAAGTCAAGGTGATTCTTTCAGACTTTTCTGGACATTCCAGAATACCATTAATCGAAGGGTGGAGAGTGCAATATGACAGGCAGGAACCTCAGGGACAAACACACTGCACTAACACCACCAGCAGCTAGCTAAGCTGTGTGTATCTGCTCCTTTTATCTCCTGCTTTGAGGGGCAAGAAACAGAAAAGAACAGTTAATTTGCTTTCCTAGCTAGATGCTTCAGTAGAAAAGATATCTGCCAGGCCACAAAAGCACAATAAGAAAAGAAGACATACTCTGAGGGTTCTAAGTGTATACTTTGAATTTTACTGTATAGCCTCCTTTTGTAATATATAAAGAGGATGACAAGAATTGATGATTTGTCAGTATCACTTGAATATCTCTCCTTAAGTTCATCTCTAGTATTTCTTTTTGTAGCACTGCATATTTCTTCATGTTCTTTATTTCTCCTTATATCACCATCTTTCAATAGTATTTCCAACCAGTTCCTGAGCAGATGACACTGCCTCTCAGACAAAGGGATGGATATTCAATGAATTATTTTCATATGTAGATACGTATTGGCAGCAATTGGGGTTGCCAGAATTGCTGGTACAAAATATGCAAAGAATCATGCTCAATTCTTTAGGATTACTTAAATGTTCTAAAGCAGGTGAAAGACTTGGTCTTTGTTTTTATAAATAAAATAGAAGCACCAATTCATTTGAGAGATCACTCTAGTGGCCAAAAACTGGTGACCTAAATGGAGTGACTTGAAAGATTCACTTGGCTTATTGGCTTTCCTGCCTATTCATTCATTCATGCCCCTGGGAAACAGAAGCATGATTTCACTAAATACATATCATGGTTTTTGTGCAGGTGTAAGGGGATATATGCATGCAGAAAGCCTGCACTCTTTCCTTCACCTTGGCAGCATCGCTCTCCCTTTCTGTTACATTTTATCAGCCTGCCATGAAGAATAAAGGCACTTACTTCATTCTTCTTCCCCGACATGAACAAAAAGCCTTGTTTTTTGACAGCACAGGTTAACGATGTCCACAATGATGACAAAATCCAGGGAAAAACTGAGAAACTATACTCAAGTCTTTCTCTCTCCACCAAAGGTCTGAGCACAAATACAGTTTAGGAGGGTGGGGGCAGGGGCACAGGGAAGCAAAACCAAACGAGGCCAAAGTGTGCTTAAGGAGATAGCAAGTGATGCAGATGAGTAAACCAAGATGACCTGGCACATCACTGCTGCACTGACTGAGAATACCAGATTGTTCTGACAGACTCAGGACTCTGCAGGTGTATTTCTCTCACAACACTGCAAACAGATTTCAGACCTGTTATGCACAAATGTTCAGAGCTAATTCCTACCTTTGCAATGGAAATGCTGCAAGTAAATTATCTATTATGTTCATGTCCATTATTAGACCCTCTTTCATCCATGCACCACAATTGTAGTGCCCAACAACACACTGAACAATAAGGAAAGCCAGGACTCTTTATAGCTCTTGTATTAATACATTTAACACATGGCTATTTACTGCACCTTACTGTAAACTGGCATTCACGGCTTCACTATTTCTTTTATTTCATAGTCACTGCTACTTGTTCAATGTTAAAGCAGTTTCTTGTTCACATGCTTCAAATAATCAGGATAATCAACAACATTTGTGGTTTGCCTCCTATATGACTTGGCTTTTTCATTGCTTACATGAAAGAGGGGAGCACTGTTCATTCTTTTTATGCATATATGATCTATAGATCACTTTTTTTTATTCAACATAGCACAATTAACAGAGCTTTTGCAGAAGCCTCAACAGCCTCACATACCCACATTCTGTGGGTGAGGCTGCATTTAATAAAGAGCAAGCAGAATAAATAAAAGGGTAAAAAAAGGTAGGCAGGGTAAACTGAACTTTAGCCTCCAAAGCATGTTTTTACTCCTAGAATGGAGAGTAAAAACACTCCCATTTGTGCATGTGAAAGGGAGAAAGGAAAGCATGGAATGTTCCTTGGTGCAGAATGAGGTCAGAGTGCTCCAGAGCTCAGTGGGGACTCCTGCTGAGGGCTGCCCTCAGAGGAAGCCAGGAGCCAGGAGCACTTGCATCTCCTGGACAAGAGAGCCTGGGTTCACAGGCAGCCTGAAGATGTTACTTCCCATCAAAAACAACTCCGAGCTGTTGAAACATCTGAAAGAAAGATGTGGCAGGACAAACACAATGCAAGCTACACGTAAGGCAAAGAACTGCTGTGATGATGCCAAGCTGCATTGCCACCAGGCTCTGACAAGAAAACACCTGTCATATGGAGGTAGTTTAAGAAGTTACCTCATGTTGTTACATCCAAATGTACAGTACTTCTTAGGAATACTAATGTCTTGGCTCTGTGCAGCACTGTACTGTGTTGACATGACCTTAATTTTTCCTTAGCTAGATGTGGTCTATCTTCCCTCTTTATCCTGTTTCATGTTGCTTCAGATTTAATTTGTTTCTCCAACATTTGTTTAAGGAGCTGAATGAAATGGGGTGGCACACGCCTTCCCAAGGGAGTACTGACGTTCCAGTGTGGTGAAATGGTGTAATATGCAAGAGAACACACTGCAGATATTCAATACAGCAAAAGGCAGGTTTATTTTTTCTAGAAATGTTTCATTTGTTCTAGCAGGTGTGTCTAAAACCTTTTGCATAATGATAAACCCACACACATTCTTCATGCAAATAGTGACCCAAGAGCTGCTCTGAGTTGCTTCAAGTAGTAAGTGCGTGTAACAACCTGCACTTACATACACACTGTATGTTTACAGAGCGTTCATACAGTGCAAGGTACACAGAGCCCACTGTGCCAGGGCAGGGACACATGGGGCTGCTGGAACAGAGGTGCCACACGAACACAGTCAGAATCTGCCAAAGTTGTCAGAAAATCGGAAAATCTCTTCAGAGCTATTAGGACAGCCATACATTTTATATTTCTTCTCCTTTCTGCAGCCAGAAAATATTTTTCTCTCATGTGTGTTATTTGAAATGCCTCCTGTATCAACTGTTCCTGTTCCACAAGGGTTTGGGGAGCAAGGTATGGGAGCAAATGTGGAGGCTCACCAATCTGGACTTTACATGATGTGACCACTGCACACTTGGGTACCTCCACATGCTCCATTGACCTGCCATGGAAACAGCCTTGGTCAGTAGAGAGTTTCTTTCACCCTATCTCACATCTGCTAGCTTCATCTTTCCTTAAATATCCCATGTGCTGTGCCTCAAAGGTCAGCAGAGCACTTCCTATACCAGCTCTCACCACTAATTTGGTCAGATTATTATTAAGATCTTTATCTTTTCTTATTAGTGATTTCACTTGGCAACTGAACCCAGTCCTGATAGCTTGATGGACATTTTCTTAATAGGAAAAATAAATAATAATGTTTGTCCAAATGGTTGTTCTGGCAAATACGTCTGTGAGCTAGCTGGTTGACAATTCTTTAATCCACTGTATTTGAAGGAAAGTGAAAGGAAAGAAATAAAAAAGAGGCAATTATGTTTGTGGCAATGCCCTAATGCATGTAAGTCTGCTTTTTCAACACAGAATCACCACTCTAGATCTAACTCTGGAACACTGAAGTATTAAAGTATATGAACTTTCTACCTCAAGCCAGGGGGTCAAATCAGCACCCATATTTGATGCAGAACTTTCACAACATCATGGCATCTGTCTGAGCTTAGAGATTGTGAATTACAACAGATGAGAGGCAGACATTTGCTTGCATCTCTGTTTTGCCTGCTCTTTGGTGTCTACAAATTCTGTTTGACAGTAAATAGTTTAGCTTCACCCATTTGATCTTGCACTGAAATGAGCTGAAGTGCTGATCTCACTCACCTCTGAGTGTTAATGGGAGCTGTAACCACACAAGGACCAAGATCCTGATATGCTTTCTTGGCCCACCTCAGTGTTTTTGATGCTTTCAGGACAGTCAAACATGCAGCTTTAAACAAGGTAAGTCACCCACAGTGCAGTTCAAGTTTCCAGGTTTGACTTTGCACGGGGACAGGCAGGGAGTGCCTGGTCAGCAGAAATGTGTTTGCAGAGGCTGGCAGCCCTGCACGGAGACACGGTGTCTGCGGGAGCACCCAGCCTGGCAGCAACAGCCCCAGCCCTCTCTGCTCTGCTCCTGGGCTGCCAGGAGCCAGGGAGGGTATGGGAAATGGGCTGCAACTGCAAGACTTTAGGAGGCTGTAAATGGAAGGTTCTCCACCAGGTCTGAGGTATGGTCCCATTGTTTTCAACTGGGTCAGGATTTTATCTGATAATGTACTTACCGCTCTAAAACCTGCTAAACTGCACAGACATTTGATAACTAGATAATTGATGGTGTTTCATGCAGAGAGTTCCTGTGAAACACTGGAGACTCCTACTACAAGTCAGCAAATATTTTATGCCCATTTGGGTACAGTTACAACATGCCATAGTAAGTAGGATGAGTAAAACAAGAAAATTCACGTGGGATGCCCAGGACAGATTCTGACCTCTGCATCTTCTAATCCCTCAAATGTGTGATGAGTTTTATCTTTCCCTGGGAGCAGTTTCATTCATTTCATAGTGTTTAGTTTTAGTAAAAGCACTAGAATTTGTCTCAGTGTGACTAAGAAAAGTAGCTAATAATTGTCATCATGCTTATCTCTTTGGCATTTTAGCTTGAGTTCCTACTAATAAAGAACTATTTGAGATTTTAACAGAAATGTAAATGTTGAAGTTTCACAGGTCATTGAGTTTTATAATATTGAGTCATTGGGCTATTATACATTGATCGAGCAAATAGCAAATGGTGTGACTTGCCAAAGAGCATTACTCAAATATTGACCAGGAATTGATGACAGTCGGCTACTCTCCAAGGACTACAAAAGTTAACAGGAAATTTCTACCTGAAGCAACTGCAAGCTTCTGCCTTAAGACAGGCAGGTTTCTTTGGTTCCTTTTTGTTACCATCTTTTTTAGTCTCTGCTATATCTGAAGACTCTTGTCATAAACAGAAATGTGCTTGGAGTAAATGCTTTCATTTATGCAAATTTTTTTAGTTTATCTCTCAGTTATCTCTTACTTCCAACAGTCTATTGATTTCTTTAATTAATCATACCTATTATTCTTCTTATATTTCAATATAATTTTATTATGATAATATAATTTTTTATTTAATTATATAAATATATGCTTCCACCTATAAAGGGTGGATGCAAGGACAGGTAGCCTGGGAGCAATACAGAGATATTGTACAGGATCATGTAAGGAAAGTTAAAGCTCTGATAAAATTAAATTCAGCCAGGGACATTAAGGTCAACAAGAAAAGCTTCTATAGGTACATAAAAGGAAGATTTGGGAAAATGTAGTCCCTTTCCAGAAGGAAACAGAAGACCTGGCTACCCAGGATACAGAGATAGCCTCAGTCTTGACAAGCAAGTGATTTGGGCCACCCTGCCCAAACTGTAGAACCCAAAGGCAGGGACTAGGAGAGGGAAAAACTGTCCACCTTGGAAAATCAAATTGGAGGGCATCTAATAAACCTTAAGGTGCACAAGTCCATGGGACTTGTGACAAGATACATCTGCAGTTCTTGAAGGAACTGGCCAAGGAAGTGGGTAAGCCACTACTCATCATATTTGAGATGTCATGACAATCCAGTGAAGAAAAGAGGAAACATTGTCATTATTTTTCAAAAGAGAAAAATGAAAGAACCAGGGAACCACAGGCTGGTCAGTCTCACCTCTGGACCTGGCAAGATTATGGAGCAGATCTGCCTGGAATCCATGCTGAGGCAGAAGGAAAATAAGAAGATGGTTGGTGACAGCCAGCTTTGCTAAGAGCAGATCAAGCCTGACAAACTTGGTGGCCTTCTAAGATGGGTTTACAGTGTTGGTAGATAAGGGAAGTAGATAAGTGACAGACATCATCTACCTGGACTTGAACAAAACATTTGACACTGTGCCACCTGATAGCCTTGGAGAGACACGGATTTGTGAGGTGGACCACTCAGTGGATAAGGAACTGGCTCAAGGAGTTCTTTTCAAGGGCTCCCTGGTCCAAGCAGAGACCTGTGACAACTGGAGTTCCTTGGGGTTGGTCCAGGCACTGGTGCTGTTCAACGTCTTTGTCAGTGACACGGACAGTGAGATCAAGGGCACCCTCAGTGAGTTTGCCAATCATGCCAAGCTGTGTGGTGCAGTACCTAAAGAAGACCTACAGGAGAGATGGGACTTTTTTCAAGAGCTTGTGATGATGGGACAAGAGGTAGTGGGGTTGAACCGGAAGAGGGTGAGTTTAGATTAGATAATAGGGTGGTGAGACACTGGAACAGGTTGCCCACAGAAACTGTGAATGCCCTTCCCTGGAAGTGTTCAAGGTCAGGCTGGATGGGACTTTGAGAGGCCTGTTCTAGTGGAAGGTGTTCCTGTATGTTGCAGGGAGGTTGAAACTAGGCAATTTTTAATGTCCCTCCCAACCCAACCCATTCTATTGTATTAAAAAAACAGGAATGCCAATATATGCAGTACACTGCTTCACTGTAAAGTGTGATTTGTATACAGTACAATGCATCTTATCTTGACCAAAGAACACTAAAGTACAAGTTTCTAGCATGATCTTATTTGATTTTACTTCTCCAGAGTCATAAACCTGATCCCAAAAACAACACTTCAGCTCAGATAGGAGAAACTGCTATGAGAAGACCTTGTCTTAAACTCTACTTTTTTCCTAGGACACAGGACACCCTGCAGGAATTTCAAAACCTGGTTGTAAAGTAGGACCCTGATACAGTTTGGGGTAGGAGGACAGTCTGTTTTTCAAAATATACAGCCAGAGGAGGTTACTCCTGGCTCAGAACCAGTGATCTCATCCATATCCACAGAAGAATGGGCTTCATTGGCTTCATTCTCCTTCTCACCATAAAAGAATTTGAATTAATTCCCTGAAGAACCCCTAAGGCAGTTTGGGAACAATGTTCTTTCCTATGAAAGCTATTCCACACTACTTGGAACAACCAGATATTATCTTGGCCAGAGAGAGTGCTCTTGGACATTCAGCTGGATCGAGGAAATCAGCGTGTCAGTCCCTGTTCTACTGCCTATTTCACACTTTTGTGCGGTATGTTTAATAAAACAGGAACTGACATCAAAGTATCTTCTCTCCCATGTGTGCTGTTAACATGAGATCATAGAATCACATTCAATCTCCTTCTTTATTTTAATTTCCTTCATTTTTATCTAATGGATTTTGAACAAGTCCATAAAATTCAGCCCAATTTCAGCAGAACAGCTGGGAGGATGAGGAGACACACTGCAAGAGGTCACCCAGAGAAGAGCTGTGGATGCCCCATCCCTGGAAGTGTTCCAGAGTGGGTCAGATGGGGAGCAACCATCCAGTATCACATATATTGAGACATTGCTTTGAGCAACCTCCAATATCACATATAACGAGACACAGCCTTGAAGTTCTGCATGGCAGAGGAGGACCATGGGTCCCTGCACTGAACACAAACCTGCTAAGCAACCTTTCCACACAGACTTGGATAGCAAGCCACTGGATCAGGCCCTGCCCACCATGAGCTGAAGAGAGCAGCTCTCATTCATGAGCACACAAGTGGCTTAAGCACAAGCCAAGAACCAATTTGCTGGTTAGTCTGACTGTGCTGGAGGCCCTTGGCCAAAGCCAGCTCTTCAGCAGGGACCAGCAATCAAAGTAAGCCTCTGGATTTCTCACCACACTAAAAGAGGGAGTCTGCCCTGCTGCTCTTCCCAGCTGCTGCCACAGAATCAGAAAAACAAAAGGAGCACCTTCAGAGCCACCTACACCAACATACCTTGAGAAGCGTTCATTCACCACCAAGTACAGAGAGTCACAGAACAAGTGCAAATAAATACCTGTCAACACCTGAGCTCTGAATATGGCACTGCTTTGTATAAAATGCCAGAGGCTTTTGTTTGTATTTTTAGAGATTTGCACTCACATAATTCTTTTCCAGCCTTCCTTAGAGTTCTAAGCCACTGTCTAAAGGTGTTGTATCTGCTCCTGATTTGGGAGTAGAAATGTCTCTGGAATAGCTTTGGTAATTTTCTGCCAGCAGAGGATACCCAGGACCAAAGCTTCCCAGAGTTTTGAATGTAGATCCTGCTTTGAGGCTCCACATATTCACTTCTGCTGCCTTTCAACAAAGAGCACACAAGATCTGATGCCTCACTTCATTCATCTCCATAATTTGGGGAAAATACACAAAGCTACTTTTGAAACTGTACCATTTTCATTTAGGCTTGCAATGTTTTCCAGCAGCAAGAATTTTGCACTGCCAGTCTTTGAGGTTTTAAGAACTACTGCACCTTGCCAAGAACATTTCTCATGACACAGGCTCATGATGGATAGATCAATAGATTCTTGAATCCTCATATCCTTTTCAAATTACTACCCGAGATATCTACCTGAGAAGGCCATCTTATCTGATAACTTAAACAAGCAACCTGTCTGCACTTTAATTGTTATTGAGGATTAATGTTGTTTATAAAATGAAATCAATACAATCTCTATTGCTTATTAACTGAAACATTCTAGGCTCTGCTTTGTTTGCTTTGCTTTTCAATTAGTTTCTATTATTTTCCCTATTGGCTTTTAACAAATAGCTGTAGAAATAAACTTAATGGTTGTGAAACTGTTATCAGAGTCAACAAAGTCCCTTAATGGAAAGTCTTGTATATTTAAATGTAAAAAAGAATCCACTGTTTAATCATTTGACATTATGAGATAAGTTTATTACTATACATCTGTTCTGTGCTGGGCCTTGGCTTGTTTTTAAGCTAAGCAATTAAGAGTTCTTAAGGGTTCTCTAAAGTTCAGATGTCAGAACAGTTAAGTTGGTCTCTACATTTAAGATGAAAAAACTCCACATTCTAATAACATTTGTTGAAAAATTGCAAAACTGAGAATGGGCCAAAACTCATGGGATTCCTAGGAACATGACAAATACCATTCGTTTACACTGCAAAAGCATTCTCAACACTGTGCAACAATTAAGTATGTGAAACATCTTACTGACTCTGTGATCCCAACATGCAAATGGACTGCTGCAATTGCCAGGTTTGTTCCTCCCCCTCAGAATGGAAGAAGAGCAAGAAGGGCTGAAGGATGGTACTCAACTCTAGATGTAGTCTGAGTAGGATCCAGACAATAAGCAGGTGAATGTGAAGGAGGGATGGACAGGTAGAGTAGTTTTGAGGGTCCTGAAGGGCAATGATGTAGATGACAAGTCCCAATTATATAATGTGACAGTAGCATATCCCATTCCAGCTAGCATCAAGATGGAAAAAAATCTGTTTTTTCAGTCATCACTTTTTGGTCTTTGAATGAAGAAAGCTTTTCTTCCACATTACTCACCATGTAGGTGACAGAAGTGTGTTTGCTGATGGGCTTCACAAGCAGAAACTCTCAGTCTGTGGGAATAGAATTCCACCACACTTGCTGAGTTGTACCTTTATGGATCTTCCCAGCACTGCAGTTTTACACATCACTACTCATGGCCAGAGACACCTGCAACCCACATGCTTTTGGCACACAGTTTGTGGGCTCTCAGCAGTTTAGCTGGACGTGGTCATGAAACAAGCAAAGTTACAGGAGAGTGTTACATAACAAAGTGACGAGTTCACACAGGCCAGCAGCTTTGCCTGCTGCTGCAGCTCAAACCACAGGCACCAAAAACAAGTGGCACCATTCCTGCACTTCTCTACCAAACTATTTGGATTTGACAGCATCATTTCTACTTTGTGTTCAGTGACATGAGCGGAGAGCTGGCAAAAATACAAGACAGGGTTGAACCAAGCTCAGGAAACACGGAAACTTTAGGATGCAAGCGTATAATCCCCACCACAGACTACCATTTTGTTCCTGGGAGCACACTCAGACGTACACACAAGGAAAGAGTTCTAAAATCCACTACAAGCAGTGTGTAAACTATCCAGTGCAACCTATCTCAGGAAATGTTCTGTGCTCCCCTGGCTTCTAATAATTGTGCTTTTAATCACGAGAACTGCTCCTAGCCTTCACACAGCACAGATGCATTCCAAGGGAGGGTGAGGCAAATGGTTATGAAGCTTACTCAGGTGCCATTTATTTCATGAAAGTTTTCTGGTTATTATCATCAAATGTCAATTGTCTGTAATTGTGGCATGCAATGGAAAATCCCTGCTTAGGACATGTTCTGCCACTTGCTGGTGAAGTACACTAACCCTCAATAATGAAGCAACACTGAAAAAAATGGTTTTGACATGTAAGCAAGTCTAGGAGTAAAATTAGCGCTTTTTTTTATAATTTTTTTGTATGGTTTTGCTGTAAGGAAACTACCCTGTATTTGAAAAGATAGGTTCCATGCAGAATTAAATAATTCTTCTTACTCAGTTCATTTACTAATCTAATTACTAATTAATAAAACTTTCTGCTTTAATAGCCTCTGTTTTGACTTATCTTCATGAACACAGATGAATCTTGCAGTGATCTTGCAAGACACAAATGTAGCTTATAAGTAAGGATCAGAGCACAGAGCACAACTTGAGCACACCCCAATGCTGTTACAAGACATTCTCTGAGCTTGCATTCAGAGCTTCAAAATTAAGCAATAACTACTTTTAAGGGTATGCTACTTGAGAAGAGAGGAGTAAAATTTGAGGTCAGAACTGTACATGGCTGCATGGGACAGGGTAGATGACCCAGTATTTTAATTCTTTTTTTCCTTCCTTTTAAATGAAGCAAACTAATGTATTTACACATATTTACTAGCCATATTATTCTGATGAGTTACAAAAGTGTGGGAACATCTTGACATTGCTAAAATTGATAAAGCAATCTCTTAAAGAAAACTTTAAAAAATTTCCACTAGCAAACTTCTTTTAACATTAAAGGCTGTAGAAAATAAAAGCACAATGGTAGTTTGCATTTTGAAACTGAGAATGAAGAAATTAATATCAGAATCTAAATTCTGGGTCAGCTTGAATGTAGGTGCAGTAGACTTGCCATCACTTGCAGATTAAAGTTGAGGCTGATTTACTTTCTGAAAAGATGGTACAGTTCAAACAGTCATGCTGGGCTTGATGCAGAAATCATATCACATGGTTTTATGGTTTGTTCTATACATATAGAAAAATATTATCTTCATCTACCTTTAATATCTTGGAATCTTGTGGAAAGAAAAGAAATTAATAGTATCTCAGCAGTCAAGTAATCAGGGTAGATTATGAGAAGATGCACTTGAAAAATTAAGAGGGGAGAGGAAAGGGAGGAATTTCCGCAAGAATTACATTAGCATGCCAAATTGGTCTAATATTCCTCATTAGTGTTTGTATTCTCTGTGCACTGTATTTTTTTAACAGCTGGCCTACTGTAGATGAAAATACACATAAAGAAAATGTGCAAAACTTCCTTGGGCTTGTGCCTGAAGAATTCTTATGATTCCAAAATTATCTGTACTGATTTTAACTGTCACGCATAGGAAAAACACCCAGACTTTATGCAGGTTTCTTAGAAAAGATGAATTAGGCTGCTTTGTAGCAGTCATTCCAGTGATCACATCAGCACTTTTAAACACATTCACTGTCACTTCCTGTAATGAGAAGTGACATGAATATAAGACCGCGTGGGATTTCTAATTTTTTTCCAACCACTGATTGCATACATCACACATATATACAAAGAAGAACAGAAATTATGGAACAAACATAATTAAAGATTTACTGGGAATAAAGGTCCATAATTCTTAAAGAAAGTATATATGTGTATGCACCTCTATAAAAATATAATTATACATGCTGGTCATTTTGTGAAACCACTTAATTTGCAAAATTATTTAATTCTGGGTATTCAGGTCATTAGCAAAAGAAGAATTATTATTGTGTTTATTGGCATAATAATACATAATAATTTCTTATACTTGCTTGTAGAACTGTACAACAATAGCACAAACATTATTCCAGGGATTAATTATTCTCAGGATTAATGTTTTCACAGCTTGAACTAACATGATTTTAGCTATTGTATTACAGCTCTCCTCTTTACCCTCTGCATCTATTCACTTCTTTGGACTCCTGTGACTACAATTTAAGCAACCCTGACCTTTGTTAAATTACTTGGTTAAGGCTGATTTAGGGGCACAACTTTATTAATATGCACGCCTGCAGGAAAATTGGAGAAATGCTCTTCAAAACCAGCATTTTATTTAGTAGACAGAAGAACAAAGTATTATGGTTTTGGCACAAATATGCAACTCTTCACGCATAGGTTGGAGAATAATTGGTTAGCAGCTCTTCAAAAAAAGGATTGCAGAGTTATAAACTGCAAGCTGAACTTGAAATTACAGTGCTGGATGTGTGAGCAAGATTAAACATGGTCTGAAATGTCAGAGAAGACATTTTAAGAAAGCCTCTTATAATGATATACTTCATACATAGAGCACAAAAGTGGTTGAAGTTCAGCACCTAACTGGCAAACCTGCAAATTATTTTCAGAAAGTGTTAGTGGTTAAGAGTTGCTGCAAATATATAGGAATAAAATAACATGAGAACTCAACAGAATATACCCCAAAGTAAAGTGAGAGACATTAAGTGACCATAAATGCAAAGTATACTACCAAACTTACAGGCAAAATATAATTTGCTAGAAAATGGCCAGAGTTACATATTGGCTTGCACAGAATTGTCAGGATCAGATCCCTGCTGGTGTCCTGGCAGGGCAGACCCCTCCCTCTCTAATCAGCTTTTGCAGTCTTGGCAAACAAAAAGAGCTCACTAAAATCACACAGCCTGCACAGGAGAGGCATGGAGCACAGCAGCTTGAGAGATTACACAGAGCAGAAAATATCATTCAAACATCTAGAGCAGATGCAAATATGAATTTTATGGGCTTATTCTCTTGAATGGTATGTGTCTCTATGCTCAAAATAAGTAATGTGTTCCAATTATTTTTTTATATTACATGAACAGTTATATTTGATGTGTTTTTTATGTAAAAAGAACTCAACAAAAAAGATCAGTTTGCCCACGTTTAGAATGACAATCCAAGCACCACATTCTCTCTCTGGATCCAAGCTTGCTCAAAATGTTCTCAGTATTCTTTTATTTGGTTTGATTTCTGTCCCACTCTCCTAAAGAAAAGCAAGTAAAGTGGGATGTCATAATACACACTCACAGACACCAAGGCAAGTTGCAGTAAGTCAGCACCCACCTCTCTAAAAAGATCAGAAATTACTGGTAATAATTAACCAAAAAGCAAGTCTAGGTTGCTTTATTTTACATAAAATGCTAGTATGCACAAATAAAAACTCTATTGAATGCTTGGCAATACAGTGGCCATTTATCATAAAAAGCTATAAATAGAATGGATATTGAAGGAAAAAAAAACTAAACCTACTGAGAGGGTCTCTTTAAATGCCTAATTTTCATCTGAAGTTTTATTTATTGGAAACAGTAGGATACAGAAGCTACCTTACAAAGCTGATTAAGCTTCATTATGGGTCACACACCCAGATGAAAAGAGTATTTTTTTTTTTTACCTCCCAGATCAGTTCTCGTGAATATTACTTTGCAATAACAACTCTGGAAATGACCTAGGAGCCAAAGAACCCTGCAGCAAGAAAGGGTAATATCCTCTCCAAGCAGACCCAAGGATCCTTTGGTGAGATGCCAGTTCTCAGGTGGAAAGTACCCACATTTTTCTGGATTAGCCTGCATCTCCAACCCCTTCTCTCTTCCTACCCTCTGGCTCAGCAAACCACTTTCTCCCCAGTGCTCCCTCCACAACACTGCCTGTGCCAACACAACTTCAGAGCCTCCTGGGGCAGCGTTTTGGCTCTCCTCTCAAAGGCTCAGTGCTGAGCCGTGGAGAAAGCAGCTCAGGAGTGACTTTTTGGGGAGTGACTGCATTACAATGTCATGCTCAGCACTACCAGGGCTCCTTGAGTTCTGCACTGAAGGGGAAAATTGTTTTCTGGCTGGGAACAGTGAGGAGCTGGTACCTTGCTCCCATCCCTCAAGCTCTGTGATGGCTGACCATTCAAGGCCATTCCTGATGGACCAGATGGCAAGGGACCCATGCAGGTGTTTGGTTTCACCATTTAAAAAAGCCCTGTACAAACCAATGTGACTTTTTCCTCACAGCATGCTCTTGCATGCCTGAACACTGTTGAGGACACTGCAGGACTGGATCCTAAGACAGAGAATGCAATTTATGACCTAGCAGAGGAAATAGTCAGTGTATTACATGTATTGTTGGCATTAGCCTGGAAAGAGCATGAAATAGAGGAGACTTGGTGAACAGGACAGTGAGAGCACTGGAAGCACAAAAGTCAAAAGAAAAATGGCAAGCACCAGCAGTAGTAGCAAGCTTGAAGTGAGAGAAAACAACAAACTACATGTGCATTTTTGATGTGCTGTGGCTCAGAGCAAATAATCCAGAACAGTTTTATGGTGTGCATACTAAAATACTACTGCTCAGAATGGACACAAAATAATTTGGGCAAAAGGAACTTGATTATAGCATTTATCTGGGAATTGCTACCTTGTGGGCAAACAGGGAGAAGTTAAAAGAAGACAAACTTTTATGGGTTTGCCTGATACACAATTTAAAATGACTGAATGAAAAGTTTAACACTTGGATCTGCCTGGCTCCAAATACAATCAAAACCGATATGATGTGTGCATGCTCCTCTGATCTCACTAAGATGTACCATATCCTTGGGGTCAAATGCACCTTGCTGTGCTGTACTAGAACAGGGCCCAAGACACCAAAAAAGACATGGAAGTTTCCTGAAGAATACATATGAATCCTTTACTGTGACTTAAGAAATTTTTTCCACCATCTGGATTTCTTTTCCAATGCCTCCAGCTAAATTAAAAGCAGAAAGGAGACAATTTTTCAGGAGCTCTTTCAGCACATTATAATTAGAGATCATTTCATCATCTTAAACATCATTCAGTCAAATAAATGCTGATTTGAGCTGCAGCATCAACAACTGCAATGAACTGAAGTTATACAGAAATAGTCATGCACTTTGCTTCAAGCCAAAGTTGTGTGTATTGCCATGACCAGAGCCAGGACTGTGACCACAGGGTCCAGACTGTCACCTCAGCTCTTGCCATGTCTGCTGGCTGGGGCACCACAGTGCCCACAAATTTTTGTTATTAGCATTCTCACACACGCTTCTGTTCTGAATAAGTCCCATATAAGTCTCTTGAGTGATGATAATTAATTATGGTAACTCCTGCTTAACATTTTTTTTAACTTTTTTTTGATACTCTCTAATAAAGTTGGCACAGTAAGCTGTTAAAGGTATGTTATTTCCAATTTGTTGATACAGAATGCAACCTAGAGATACCGTGATCAGAACTAAAAACACTCCCCAACTTTTAAATCCCTCCACATTGTATGCTTTTGGAATAAACTTGGACAGACAAACCCTTGTTGCCATTGCATAGTGAATTATTATTGCGCTGAGGAACACATTGGTGCAATTGGTAGTTTGGCAGACTTGATGTCAAACTTGATAAATTTCATAAAGGATTTCTATAACAAACTCCTCCTGAATAGTTTGGAAATTCACATAAAGAACTCCTGCAGGATTTGAGCTCTTACTGATTTTCCCTATTTTAAATACGTCTACCATACTCTGCATCTATGTTGGAAACAAAACAAAACCATATGAGAGGAGAACAGCAAGAAAAAAAAGTGAAAGGTGGAATATGATGGCCTCTAGAGACCTGTAAGTCTGACCGCTGTTGTATGCAAAGCAGATAGAGAATAGCATAAAATACAGCTTGGGTTGGTTAAAATGGGGACATGACTTTTAATCTTTCTCTCTGATTTTCTTGGAAATGTGATAGATTTATGTCAAGTCCTGTAAGACATCTGATGTAGTGGCATAGAGGAACTTGTTGTTTTAAACTAGAGAAGATGTGGATTAGCAGAATTATAATGCAGATAAGGTGATATAGGGGATATGGGACTATCCAGTGCTGAAAGGGAATATTGAGAGAAATCAATAACCTAAAGGAAATTGGAGAGAGCCTTGATAACTGGAATAAAATTAGTGAGAATAATATTTAGTGATTCAAAGCAGAAGAATCTCTACTTGGCAGGTGACAAGTATTTCTGCTGTAAGGAGATTTAGTTGTGTCTGCACCTACACTGGGATGCAGGGGATTTTTCTTGGAGCATCCCATCATCTGCTACTTCTTCTGGCCTATGCACCGAGATTTTTCCAAGGAGTAATGTCTATAAACTGCAAGAGGGTAGGAAGATTTTAGGTAGATTTTAGGAAGAAATGATTTACAGTGAGGGTGCTGAGGCACCGGACAAGTTGCCCAGAGGAGCTGTGGATGCCCCATCCCTGGCAGTGCTGGAGGCCAGGTTAGATGGGGACTTTAGCAACCTGATCCAGTGAAAAGTGTCCCTGCTCATGGTAGGGGGGTTGGAACTAGATGATTTTTAAGGTCCTTTCCAACCCCAACCATTCTATGGCTCTATGATTTCCACCCCAAAGAAACAAGCTGAAGGCACTGGAAGTGTGAAAGGATGGCTATAAAGGAGGAACAGGAACTGAAATTTTATATATATATATAAATATATATATATACCATATATATAAAACCATTTATTGCCTTCACAGTAATTTGGATTTGCAAGTCCAGCTTGAAATAACATATGTGAAAGTGTACTGTTCCAGACATCAAAGTTCACGCCTCCTGGATTTTCATCTGTATGGTGTAAGGTTAGTATAGGTTCCAAAGAGCTGCTCCAGCAATCCAACAGGGCACCACACCCCGGGGAGACTCTGCAGGGTTTCAGTCTCTCTCCCTGCCAACTGCTTTTTGGGGTTCACATGCATTTCCATGGACTTTCATGGACCAGCTCTGACACTGAACTTCAGTGCTCAGGATTCTCTATGTAAGTAAGTGGCTGTGGCACGAGCAGATCACTAGAGCTGCCAGGCAGGTCACCTGTGCATACAGCTGGGAGGTGTTGGGCAAGTACCACTGGCATGGGCATTTGCCTACGCAAATGTAGACACTCTATGGGCTTCATCTAAACACAGTCAGCTCTAACAGTCTGTCAAGCCCTAGAAAAGCTGTACAGGTGCCTGGAACAGGGCTATTCCTTTCCAACCACTGACGGAGCACCTATGTCTTCACTCAATATAACTAAATGCAACAAGAAAAAAAGCCCATATAAACTAATAAAAAATGTGAGTCTGCATAAAATTTCCTAATCTGTTTCTTCCCAAGCTCATCTCTGATAGGTATCTACACATCAACCACAAGCCAGAATGGGCTACATTGTGAAAGACATGCATGCTTTACATACATTGCATTGCTACATACAGAAAACAAGTTTTGTGCTCTGACTGCTAGAGTCCAGAAAGCAACATTTTCTTTTACCTAAAAGATCATAAAACTCTATGAAAGGTATCCTCTTTCATAATGTGGGGAACAAAACACCTCAGCAAGTTTCTGAATTAGGAAGCCAAAGGGAAGATGGGGAAAAAGTGCATGATCATTGCCCCAAGTTCAAAATATTTATATTTCCTCAGTCAGTTTCATTTTTTTTGTTTTGTTGTTGGTTTAGGTAGAAGGGGAAATCAATTTAAATTCACAATTACATTTTTTCCTGAAAATATTCTAATGAGTCATTTTAACCAGATGAAATTTCCCAAAACATTATTTGAGTAAGAAGTGTTAATTTAGGCAAACAAGAGCTGGTCTGTCCCCCAGAGAAGAGGCTGTCCCAGTTTGTAATCCCAAGGAAAACACAGTTTCTTGAAGAAATTCCAGTCCAAATTACAAATTATGCAAGTCCTGTGTTTTTGCAATGTCCATCTCATTAGAGTGCATCTAGGTGGAGCTTAACTACTGACCTAAAGAGCTTGTCTATATAGGAAACTTTACCTAAAACTACACATGTAAACATCACTTTAGCCTATTAATACAATCTGAGATATTTCATTGGATAAATTGAATAAATTGCTGTCATTATCATTTTGCCTGAAACCTTCTTCTAAAAACAAAATGAAATTACAGAATAAAACACATCCAATTACATTTTTTTCACTCCTAATCTGTCTCTCCATGACTAAGCTAACACATGCCTACAAAGGTTAGCCTTAGGCTCTGTTGTACAGTCACCTCTTCTGTGTTTCAGCTTGCT
Source organism: Molothrus aeneus (assembly GCF_037042795.1). Taxonomy (NCBI): domain Eukaryota; kingdom Metazoa; phylum Chordata; class Aves; order Passeriformes; family Icteridae; genus Molothrus; species Molothrus aeneus. Next base: position 69,497,425 of record NC_089646.1, read on the forward strand.
GAGAACTTTTTTAAACTGGAAAAAAATATTGAGCTAGAAGAAGTAGTTACTAGGGTTACTGTTTCTTGACTACTGTTGATATGAAAAGAAGATTTAGATATTTGTTAGGGTAAAACTATTCAGAGAAACAGACAGAAGAAGCTGTGGATCTGATCTAATCTAATCCTTTGGCTATATAAGAGCATGTTAGACTTTACTACTGATGTACTGAAGTTACCCTCAGTGGCACAAGGGTAGCAAATAATTCCAACCAAAGTGCAAAGGAAAGTTGAGCCAGGCATGTCAGAAACAATTGCTAGTAGGACTGCAATTAGAATAAAACACTTCCCTCAGAAAACAGATGTGTCAAAAAATCTAGCTGATGGTCAGCACCTGAAGTGATTTTTCAAAAGTCAGAACTACAAAAGTACTTCTGGGTATCCGTGGCTTTCTCATTATTTTTCCATTTCAGCCTTTTTTTTTCTGCACTCCTTTCTCTTATATGCTTTAATTCCTTTCAGTTTTCTGCTCCTTCCTTGACTTTGGCCTAATATGTACTGTTCCCTGACCTGAATTCCTAGATAGACCTTATATTTTTGTTTGCTCTTTCCTTTCCATGCTCTCTACCATTATTTTTTTTCCTTTAAGAAAATTAACAATTCTGGTTATTTATGAACCCTGGAGAATAAAGTTATGTTGAAATTGTGGTTGGGCAGTACCTGAAGCTTCATTAGCAGGATACTGCTCCGAACACCAAGAACTCTATATCCTTCTCATATTAATTAATTATATTTTTGTGGCTATTTAGCATCATTTTCTGATAAAAAGCAGAAAGGGCTAGATTGCATGGTCAAAATTATTAAATTACATGAACCAGGTGCTTCACCTCATGACAGGTGCTGATGTCCTCAGCAAAAATTCCAGGTCAAGAGTTCACTAAAATTATACACTGACCATTGTTTTTGAATGCTTTCCAATTATCTGTGATAGGCTGGGGCTGCCTCTCCTCATAAATTTACTGGCCTGGAGGACTGAAGTTAGAAATGCAAATGCTTTCCTGTACAGACACCAAGTCAGTCTTCAGCATCACTGAGTACAACAAAACAGCAGCTTGCCAGTGTCTTTAGGTTAAACTGTAGTGGAGGGATTTATATCATGTTAAGGAACACACAGCAGAAGAAGACCAAAGCCAGTCTGGATTGAAATATTTTATCTTTACCAGAATCAAGTGATGGAATTTTAATCCTCTTCAGGAGCCAAAAACACAGCCCTGAACAACTTCTGCCACTCATAATTGTCAACTTTAATATGTTTTTATCTTCAGTTCCTAGAGAGCAGCATCTCACATCCATTCCCATCAATACATACACTGAAACTTTTGAATTATGGGTCCTTAAATAAAAAGTGAACCCTTAAAAATTGTGAGCCAGACTAATACACTTGATTGAATCAGGAGTTATTAATCTGCAATTCTTGGGAATTTTATTTCTTCCTACTAACTATTTGCAGCCTTTTCTGACCAGTGCTGGGTATTTTTTTATCCATTTGAAGAAGCTCCTTTAGCAATGCTACCACAAGCTTCTCCCAGTTTTCACATCTTCCAGAATTTCTAGCTGGCTGCAGCTTCCTGTGCTGTTTTACTAGACCCAAATATTTGGAGTTTTGGGCATCATGCTTATGGTGCCTTTTGTTAGTACAGAACAGAGAATCACACAGCAATGGAAATCAGACAAAAGCAAAGGTTCTTTTCTAGAGTGCTTCATGCTGACTTTACCATAGATGCTGATACCCATGAGCTTTCATCCCTTTAACAGCAGGAGTAGGAAACCACTCTGCACCTGTATTTTGTACAAACTATTGCAAATATCACACTGTAGAAAAGACTATAAATAGCCTGAGCCAATGCTGGTTTTGTAGTCACCTTGAGCATGCCATATCCACTGTGGGTGTGATGTGTGGTTGGTTAACTCTACTGTGCCCTGCAAAAGCTGAGAGTTAAGAAACCCTGCCATTGAGAACATGTTTTAAGCTAAAAGGACAGCATAAATGTACAAGCCAGATCTGTTAGAAAGAAAAAATTGTTACAGCTTGCTCTTTAGCAGCCCAGAAGAACATAAATGTTCCAAAGGACACGATGCAAGTCCAGCTCAGTTGTGCATCCCTCCCCTCTGCAGCACGGATGCTGGCTGCTGTGGGCAAGCAAGGGGGCCTCTTCTACTCATGGAAGCTGTTGCATTTTGACAGTAGGACACAACCTGTTTACAAATATCCTGCAGGAAAAGAAGGGTTTGCAGGCCAGAGAAACCACCAAACAACTAACAACATGCAACAACTAACAGCTGATCAACAAGAAACAACTAACCATGCTTTGCCTGAAAGAGTACCCATCTCCAGTCCATGCATCCATGTGTAGAAAGCCAACAAATGCCAACACCTCAAGAAAAGAGTATAGTAGTGTTTTTACAGAGGATTAGGAATGATGACCAAGCAGTCCATAGGACTTCCTTTGGAAATATTTGCACATGCTCAGAACCACTCCACAGAGGAAAGCACATATTCATCTTTTATCATGTGCGGCTTCAGTGGAAATTCTCCTGGTTTTGTCAATCACAGCTCCATAATGAATAAGGGAGAGGATAGATGTACCAAATATTCTGGCCACATTCATAGTTGCCTTGGTAGCTCTGGCCAGTACAGAATGACATTAAGATGTCCTGTATTTAAGTATATATGGACTGAACAAGCATGCAATGTGGTGGTAACAAGGGCTGACAAAATATCTTTACTCCAGTCCAATCTATCAGCCCTCCCTCTGTATCTGGCTCTCTGTGTAGCTACTTCTTAGTAAAACTGTTCTGGAGAGCAAGATCTTCCTTTATTTTTGGAAAACAGTTTTACAATAGTATTTCAGTAATTAAGGACAGCATTCAGTTAATAACTGGAGAAGGCATTTTAATTTATTCAATCTTTTTCAATGAATAGATGTCTTTTAGATGAAAATATGGCTTTTAGAAGTCACTGCACATTGAAGTGACTGCACATTTGAAGTTCTGCTGGGCAACTGATTCCATAACCCTCAGTCATAATTAACCTGCAATCAGGGTAAGACAATTCAACTAACCTACCAAGGTGGATCTTAGAAATGATCAGAAACACAGAGCAAAAAAATAACGGTGGCTAGTAATGGCCAATTAGCACTAAAAAATTTAAAAAAAAATTAATAGGAAACAACTACAGCTTTGTTCTTTGACATTTAGCTACTTAGCTTTTACTAAGCAGAGTATATTGGAAAGGACACTTGGGCTCACCATGAGCTTAGAAGTAGGAGTCAGACCTCGGAATTTTGCCAGTGGGATTCAAAAACCAAAAGCAGCAACAGGCAGAAACCAAGAATTTCAACTCCTTTGCCCTCAATGTTCCTTCCTTGTTTAATTTTTCTATCCAGAAAAGCAAATAAACAAATAATAATTTAAAAGCCCAAACAAACAAACAAACCCAAACCCAGCCACAATGTTCTGCAGGTGACCTTTGTGTGCTATTTGCAATGTAGGAGGAGGCTGGAGGGAGGGGGAAGAGAAGCAGTAACTTTCATGTGCCTTTTTGTGGTAATCATCTATGTTAACCCCACTGTTAGTGCTGCAATGCCTATTTCACCTTCACACCGTGCAAGATGTCTGGAGTCCTTTGAAACAGAGATTAGTCACTTTCACCTCAAGGGCACTATGATGTTAATTGTATCTAGCTGCATTTAAACATCGAAACTTCTTTTTCATCCAAAGGACGAACAACAAAATGACTTTTTGCATCCTGACTCACAAGGGAGAGCCACTTTCTGAATCAGTACTACCACCTTTGGGCAATACCTGACTCTTCTTGGCAAGTGCTGCTTCTCTATAATTAATTGAGTGCCCCAACACCAAACATTACTGAGAAGGAAGGATCAGATCACTGAGGAACAATGAATTTAAAAAAGCAAGAAAGAGCAAAAATAAAAATTAAAAAATCATAGTTTATAATAAACACACATTAAAATAACTTTTCTGTTCACATGAGAATAGTGGCTCTGAACAATTTCAAATTCTGAAAGCAGAGAATGGGAACAAGAAATGTTCCAAGAATACATAAGAATCTGGCCAGTTTACCTGTGCTCTGCTTCTAGAGATGAACATATGGAACTTTCCATCAAAGAGGGGGCAGAAATTTCCTCTATTGTTTCTCTTCTGGTTCTCTCCCTTATATCCTGATGTTTTAAGAAAACATCACCCTTTCAAGTTTTATGAAATACCTGGTATTATTCCTCCAGTTGGGAATGGATAGGATTTTCATAGAATTTCAGCTGTCAAAATACTTGATTACTACAACACATAACTGTTGAAAGAAGCCAGATGGAAAGTGTAGAAGTTTCCAGCTTAAATACTGAGCAAATAAACTTCACCAAAACTGGCTCAAATTGATTTCCATTTTTGTTATAACAACCCATGTTTCTTCCATTTTACATATCAATTTCAACTTCCCAATTGGAAAACTTCAAAAGAAAAAATATTTTATGGAAATATTTATTTATCAGTAATTCCCAATTTCACTTATAAAATAAGGGATAAAAACTTAGCATATGATTACAACATTAATTGTCACAAAGTGATGAACCTTGTGATAAAGGTAAATAGAATCCTAAATTCTGTTTAAACACCATACTACCAATGAAATCTACAGGTATGAAGCCCTTTCTTGGCTAAATAGTGTAGGGCAGTGATTTTTAATTTAAAACTAGATTTTTAAAAATTTTTTTTAAGTTGGAATAATTACCTGTCTTGCAAGGTTCTAGTTTTGATAATTGGCTTGTGATCATCACTGGCACAAGTTTCTCAGGGGATTGAAATTTCAGCAGTATTGCACTTAGAATTTATACAAATATTTGATAGGCTAGCAAGACGTGGTGAGAAGAAGCCAAATGATGCAAGACAGCCTAGAAAGGCAACATGATTTGTAAAAGGAGGAGCAGCAAGAAAGAGAATGAAAAACTCCCTTTAACTAATGAGAGGCAGCACTACACCCACTAGTTTTCGCCCTGCTTTCTTCCAGCCTTTCACTCTGCTCCAAGCAAACACCACCCCTATCATCTTCTGTTACAGACTTTGTCATAGTCCTAAATATTTTAATATATATAAATATAAATATTTGGGTTTCCCCTCTGCATTATACATAAATGCAAAGGAAAAAAACAAAGTTTTTCCATTTTGCTAGCAGAATCCATATGCTCTGTTTCCATATCTGTTTCTTTGCACCTTTTTCTGTGTGATCTACTTTTCTCCAATATGCAGGTTTCTTGCACAAGCATGTATTTCTTCCTTTAGAAGTTCTCCTATTTGCAGACACACTTTTTCATCCTTTTTCTGCAACTATCCCTCATAGTCAAGTTCTGGAATGTTTCTTTCCCTCTGGGCTTGGTATTCATCTATCTCTTCTCAGAGGCAGAAAATACTTCATCATCCCCAAATGCAGGACACTAGGCACACATAGATATGAGAACTATGCTGTTTCTTACAGGAAAGTATTCCCAGGCTGCTAACTAAGCCTCATGGTTCTCTGGAACAGAGACTAATGTAGCCAATATACTAAAATCATAGTGATTCTCCAGTAGTTCCCCTCTGATTGGAATGATCCTGAAAGACACACTCCCCAAGCCTAAGCAACAGAAGATGGTCCCAAAGATGAGAGACAGGGGAATTTTCATCATTCTGAAGGAACCTTCTTGATACTGCAAATGTTTCATGCTTTAATATAACACTTTTTAAATTAAAGAACCCTCTCTTCAAACTTTATCTTCCATGAACCCTGAGCAAGAAATATTTTATAAGAATCAGCTAAGCTTTGCAAGTCCCACTGTAAGAAAAGCACTGCAAGTTCACTCAGATTTGCAGGGCCAGCTCATGGCCCAAAAGCAAAACCAACCTTTGCTTTTCCCTGTCTGTCAATTTCCCAAGCTCATTCATCAAGGTTGTTTTCATTTTCTTAACAACACAGAACTCTTAGAGCAGTGAAAAAGATGTATATATGTATTTTACTTTATTTTAATAACAAACCAAGAAAGAAAGTGAATGAGAAAATGAGAAATCCTTTTTACAAAGGATTTCTGAAGACACCTGAAGTGAAACCAAAAAATTCTGTAGAAACCAGCCATCTCTATTTTAAGGTGATAAAATATTCAGAACTGCAGATTATATGCTTCTCATTTCCCTGTGGCTGTTCTTAAACTCTGAAACAAGATTAGATAACATTTCTTTTAAAAAAAGAAAAAACAACAAAAAAAAAAAAGCAAAACCAAACCACCCCACTTCATATTCTCAGTCTAATCACACATCAACATTAAAACACTCATGTATTCTAGCCTTTACCTATCGCATAGGTTAATAACTAATCTCCAGAGGATTGGAAAAATGGCTCCTTTTATTTTTAACATGTTTTAGTACCAGTTTAATCTGGGGAGGAATTGCTGGGGAATTAATTTTTCAAAGACTCATCCAGAGCAGGGCAGGGGCAGGGAAGGAATGCAGGCTGAAGAAGAAGCTGATTTTGCTTCACTGTCTAGTTCATGGCTTCCACACACTGCTGGAGGATTATGTGAGTATGGAGGATAAACCACACTCTCCTAGAGTTAAATTCACTGCTAGAATGCTAGAAATCTCAGCCATAAGTTCTATGTAAAAAGTAATGCTAAACACAACTGGGCTGCAATATGCCCGTCTACTCAATCACAGCAAAAATCAGAGGACACCCCACCCACATGTTGCAGGAGATATTAACTCTATATAACATGCTGAACTGCAAGTTTAAATCCAGATATCTGGGGAGAAGTCTGGACAGCTCTTCCAAATTGGCTAACTAGTTTGTTTCAAGAGCAGAGAGTTAGGTTGGTTTTCCCCTGGGAAACAATGTTTTGTGACCCTCCTACACAGAAGCTCTGTGGTAGCCTGACCCACTGCTGGTGACAGAAACTCAGCCCCTATGGAGCAGAATTTCAGGAGAGCTCACCAGATGCTTCTAGCAACTATCTGCCAACTGTGCTGCATATGGACAACATCATTAAATTCAATTAAGTAACCTTGCAGTTGCAGCAGGGCAGACACCCAGGCTGGGATTTGAACAATTGGGATTTGTTCTGCATCTACCTCCAGTCAAGGCCAGGATTTGGAGTCAGTCATAAGCATCATATGCACACACCACAGGATGCAAGAGTCCAAGTTATAAGTTGTATTCCTTTTTTTTAAATTCATCTCATGGCTGATGGGTGCTAGTTTTCCCAATGAAGTTACACCTTGCAGGTGTCCTGACTTTGGTGGAAAGCAAAATTGGATGGAAAACCAAATGTAGCAACAAACCATGGAACCGTTATTCACTGTCTGATGGCAAGGAACAGGCATAGCTGCCTTGAAAAGTGCACACCTAGCCACATAATCATTCCAAAATTGCTTCTTAATGTAAAGGATAAAGCCTTTCACCTCCTTTCAGCCTTTTCCCATGGCCAACACTACTGCTCCATAATAACTCATCTCTGAGTAACAAAGTAAACAGCATTACAAAATAATTTCTGAAGCCAAATATCTGATAAAGATGATTAATGCCTCATGAAATGCCCAAGTCATATTTGCAATTATTGCAATATTTGAGATGGATAAGAGGAGAGAATTATAGGATTTGCTGTAAGGCTGAATTATCTACAGGAAGTTCATGTGAAAGTCACGCTACCATCTAACTCACTGGTACCTGCCAGGCACACTCCTTAAGAGCTGGCTTATTTGCTTTCTGGATTTTAGAACTAGAACAGTTAGACTTTTGAGATAGATTTTTTTTTTTTAAAGCTACCTTCATAAATACCCTCATTCTTGAGAGAGACTGCATTGGTCTAGAAACTGCTGCACGAACACAGGAATCTTTCCCAGTGAACAGATTTTGGGGTATTCTTGAATGGCTGCCCAAACCAAAGTTTCACAATGTTTGTTCAAGACAAAGTTTGCCAGCAAATACAAATGTTCTTTCAAAGAAAAGTGATGTACTTCTTCTGAGCGACTCACATGGGTATGTTCTGTAGTTTCCCAGCACGACAAAAATCTAAATGTTTGGCACATGCTTTTGGGGGAAAGAAGACTGAAAGGTACTATCTTAGAGGGCTTCAACCGCATCACATTATATAGTCCATAAATTGTGAAGACAATTATGAATAACTTCCTTTTTTTCCTATGATGGGATCAAGAAACTCTTCTGTTTATAATCATAGATTACCTTGGTAACCAGCTAATACACAATATGATAACATTTGATGAAAGAACAATACGAAAAAGACTATATTACTGTTGGCAGCCACCTACTCCAGAGTTCTCATATTTATTCAAGCAAAATTATTACTATTATTATTACATCATTTTGTTAATAATGACTGAACACTTTGTAAGGATTGTTAAAATCTAAATTCACAACTGGAGTTGTTCTGACTGGACATAACTGTTTTGTTTTTGCTTTCATGATGCCTTAAGGTTCTCTCTTATAGTCAGTCACTTCTCTGGTGCTAATGAAAAGCCTTGCTGCAAATACTCAAATTTAATTATTATTCTATGACCACTCCTATACCCCCCAGTCCCAAATTGCACCAACATGAACACCAGTGGCAAACAAGCACAAACAGGGCATTAAAAAGGTCAAAGAAAATTTGTTTTCAACTTTAAAAAGGTATTTCTGTAAAACTCTTCTCAGCACCTGCTGAGTCCTTATAGCCCATATAATTTTCTGTACTCCTGCAAACTGCTCATTTCACATGTAGAGGCAAGGAGGAAATATCTGGAAGAGGAAAGCTGGCAATGAGGAGGATCCTTCTCCAGCCATTTGTGTCTATCATGTGAAACTCCAGGCTGCCTTGAATAGTCAAAGTGTATGGGAGAAGGAATGTGGACAGACTTTCCCCCCCATTTCCAGAGCAAACAAGTAGAAACAGGGAAATGCCTTGCAGGCCCAGCCGAGCACAGATGGGTGCACAGGGGATAGGGCTGAGCCACCACACTCTGTTTTGCACATTCAATTTTTATGGCAAGCCACACTGTCATCTTTTTCTTAAGGTGTGCTGCAATATCCAGTCACTTGCAGCTACCACCAAAGAGCTGGGTAGTTCAGCACATTCAGACTTACATACAGACTTTTTTACCCATCAGAAGACTCAATGATTAACAGAAACACCATTACTTGAGCCCTTCCTGTGACTGCAAAATCCTGGTGCAGGAGATGGAGCACACGTTGCTCCAAAGGCTAAACACTGAGGGCAAAGCACAGTTGCCTGTGCTTCTGCGCCCAGTCACCACAAGGGCTGTGGCAGGAGACGCTGATAGAATTGGCATGGCCTTCTTCTGCTCCTCTGGTGTTCCTCGCCTTGATTCTCCTTGAATAAATCCCGCTTCCTCCCTTGTTAGGAAAGAGGGAAGCTGGTCTGAAATCAGCTTAGTCACCATCACTGATGCAGCTGCACACCACTAGCTGAAACAAAGAAACCTTTTCTACCCACACCCAATCTGATATTACGCTACCCTGGCCTATAACAATACATTTTTGGAAGTACTTGTCAAGAGTGACAATTTTGCTAACAAACACTACGACAGAGGAACATTAGAAAACAAGCAAGCACAAAAACCTGCAGTAAATGAGACTTTGGAAACTACACTATTTCTTTTATTTACAAGGAACAAAGAACCTCATGTGTGTCAGGAATAAATGGAAATCAGCCTCCAGCTTTCACAAATGAATAATCATGTGTAGAAAACGTAGCATTTTTGTTAAACTAAAGATGTAATTTGCAATTAACTAAGGAACAAGAACTAGTTCTTCTAGAGCCAATCTAGTGAGGTTTTTAAAACTGGCATATTCTGATCTCATCTGTTTCCCTATGGGCAAAGAAGCCGATCTTGAGCTTTCCTGCTGCAGATCAAAGTGATGGCTACAAATGTTACTAAAACAAAGTCTCCCCTACTGTCAGGCAAAACAGGACAAAAAGCAAACAAGAAAAAAACTTCTGCACAAGGATATAAGACAAAATGGGAGAGTACTTCTGCCATGCTAAGAAAGCTGAACATCTAGTAAATCTTGGATTTCAACAAATACAACATTATTATGATAGGAGACTGGTTACCATATATGCGTCAACTCTCTGGGGAATCTGATTTTTATTTTCCTTCCTGTTCAAGGGACAGTTGTTCATATATTTATTTGCATTGCCAAAACGTGGAGATGCAGGCTGTGATCAGAGGTCCATTGTGTAAGGTGCTGTACACACAGTTTATCAAAACAGCCTCCGCTTCAGAGAACCTCCAGTCTAAACAGGGAAATTCTAGAAGTCCCGAGGGGAAACAAAAGCTTGTAAGGTTTCCGAGAGAGAACCAGAAAGTCTTTGGAAAAGCATCTTTGGGTGGCATTTTAGACTAAACGGAAATTTTGGTGTTCTCATTTCAGTGATATCTTTCCTTGGGTTTGTGTCATTAGAAATCTTACCTGTATTTTCTCAGAAATTTGATCAAAACTGTTGCAGATAATAAAACTGAAGCTTGAAGTTTGTGCCCATTGCAAAACCTAACTAGAGTACCTTTCTATCAGAGAATTCATTGCTTTATGAATTCTCACAATTCCTTCTTAAACATCAGGTACCAGAAATTCCTCATTTACTCCTCATCTGCAAATATCACAAACTAACTCCTTGTTACTCCACTACTTGTTCCATCTTTCTTGAAGATCAAGGGAACTTGGAAAAATACAGAAAGCTTGTCTGCATGAGGGACTGTCACATGAGGGAGAGAGCAATAAAAATTCTGAAGGCAAGTCCACCAGGGCATTTTCAAAATTAGGGCCTAAAATATCTTGAGAAGGACACTTTGAAAATAATCTTTTCAAAGAAAATGATTCCCAGATTTTTTATGTACAAGAAAAATATGCAAACCAACAGAAACAGGTGTGTTCCTCTACAAATTATCTTGCATCCATTTAGAGACAAAATTATTAAACATAAGACACAATGAAATGTCACCCTCTAAACATGAATGCACTAGGAAGAGAAGTGTGGGCATTTTAAGCAGGAAAGAAATAAATGGTGGGAGGAGACAAGGAGTTTAGGAAGATATGCTTTACACGATTTGAGGGCATATTCCTCCTTCTCTGTTCTAGAAAACAAAAGGATGAAGCAGGGAACACAAAAAACTCACGGGTAGTGCCAAGATGCTTACCTTTGTGTTCATCCAGAATCACAGCATCATGAAGCTCCTTGTCTTTGAATCTCCTCTCTTTTTCCAGCAACAACACACTCCCTTTGGTCTCTGAATGGACTTCAGGATTATCTACAAGTCTGCAAAGAAAGAGATGGATAGACTGGAGAGATCCTTGCTCCTTGGCTGTGTGGTTGGTAGAGCTTTATAACTTAAAAATTATTTGTCCTAAAGGGACTCTAGATATGCATTAGACTTCTGTCCTACATCTTGCCAAGGAGTGGAGAGCTTAAAAGGAGTGCTACTTCTGCTGGGATGGGCTAGAGGACAAGGTGAGAGAGGAGAGAATGAAAAAGCAGCACATTTCTCACTGGTTATTCAGACCAAGCTGCACTCTCTTAGCCTTCCTTTGTGAACATCAGTAAAACACATTTATATTCCTATAGAAATACTGCTGCTAGATCAGTGGACAAAACTCTGACATGGAAATGCACTGAATTATTGGAATTTAAGGGAGAAAAAATTGTTACAAAATTCACAAGCAGTAATTAACTGGTAGAAGATATAAATGCTATCCATTTTACCACTTATATAGCTGTGTTCTGATCTTATGTTTCAACAGTAGAACACAGTACAAATACTTCACTAAGGTCAGATTTCAAGTGTTGTTTTTCTTTTAAGCAAATAATGGCATAATCTACTTTGGCACTGCTAGCTGTTAACAGCACCATAAAAAAAATTTCTTTTTTTGTACACCATCTTCTGAGTTACAAAAATGTTAATCCCTGATAGAACTGGAGGACCTAATTTTGTTAAAAGCAGAACATGCCGGATTTAGTAAAGGGATTTCTGTTCTGAAGCTTTCAAATCTGTTGCTCACCTTCCTGTCAATCACTGAAGTGAATCAACCTTTTTAGTGGAAGCAACATCATCTAATCTGGAGAGAGAAAAAAGGGTATCAAAAAAGCTAGTTCAGCAGTATGGCAGCCCCTTGTGCTGAGTTCCAGACATGAGATTCTGAATTCTTCAGTTTACAAATGACCTTAAAAAGTACATAGATGTGAAGACCAAAGGGAGATGACAGCCCAAAGTATTTGAAAGATGCTTCAAGTCAGGGACTCTGTAGTAGGCATGCTGACCTGGCCAACTTCACCACTGAGTGCCTCTGGTAACCTTCCATATCAAAGTCAGGAGGAGACTGCAGAGTTGCTGGACAAAATCTGCTAAAGCATTGTCAAGGGGGTGCTTTTATAAATTTTGCTGATAATGAATTCTGCTGTCTCGGTCCCTCTGGGAGCCTCTCAGGAGCCCTGGGCCAGTCCCGAGTCGGCAGACACCGGGGGGGGGGCAGCCCCGACATGGCCGACAGCGGGGAGACACTCTCTGTGTGTGTGTGCCCCGAGGGTGCTGAGGGCACCTGGGCTGGCAGGGAGACACTCTCTGTGTGTGCCCTGAGGGTGCTGAGGGCAACTGGGCTGGCAGGGAGACACTCTCTGTGTGTGCCCCGAGGGTGCTGAGGGCACCTGGGCTGGGGGGAGACACTCTCTGTGCCCTGAGGGTGCTGAGGGCACCTGGGCTGGCAGAGAGACACTCTCTGTGTGTGCCCTGAGGGTACTGAGGGCACCTGGGCTGGGCGCCTTTGCAGCACAAGAGACACCAGAGACATCGGTAGAAGAGAAAGGGCCGACTCTTAGCAGGGGTCAATCCAAGGTTTTATTAGGAGTCCCAAAGGAGCTCCTGCACCTCAGGGGCCTCCTGCCGAGAGCCCCGGGAGATGCGCCAAGGTTACATTTAAAGGGAGGTGGAAACCAAAAGCAGATAACATTTTACCAACCAATAAGTGACCCTAAGGGATGGGTACTGGGGGATGGACATGTAGGACAGCGTATGGGACAAGGCTTGGGGGGCTGACCCCTGGCCTCTGGCTGATCACTCGACGACCTGGACCGAAACTTCTGGATGGAGGGGATGGGATGCTGAGTGATTGACAGAGAGCCAGGGTGAGGGTTTGGGGATGATCTCATCCTGGGAGAGGGATAACACAGGTAAAGGGAGGGGGGTACAGTCTGGGATAAACCATTTGGGAAAAATATGGGGATACAAAACAAAACTACTTCAAAGTATTACAAAATATAAAAACACACTACAACACTAGACAGCAAGTGTTTTACCAAACATGGATGCAATACTCCTTCAAAACTGCAGCTGCGCCCTTGTGTGATTGAAGTCATTCTTAAGATAAAGGCTTCTACAAGTGTTTTTTATTTTGGGGTTTTGGAGTTTTTTTGGGTTTTTTTGGGTTTTTTTTTGTTTGTTTTTTTTTTGAGTGTTTCTGGTGAGTTTGTTTTTTTTTTTAGTTTTTCTTTTGGTGGGTTGGTTTGGTTTTTTTTTTACTTATACTCTGGTTAGCAGAGTAAGTCTAAAATATGATGAATTTTTAAGCCACTGCCATTCAAGTGGAGCTAGAGATTTGATATGGAGCAATAAATTACTGAAATTTTAAAAATCACTGGAAAAACCACTGACACTTTAACCAATCATTGAAGAAATGAAAACCTGGAATGTCATCATTTTAGTCTTTATTACTTCATCACTCTTCATCTGACTACATTATCTGTCCCTGGAGCATTAACTGGATCTACTATAAAATCTATACAATAGACAAAGAGGTTCCTATGCTTTGGATCAGCTATTCTAATCTAGGAAATTCTTTTTTTTGTAGTGAAGTTTTAAGCTTTGAGAAACATGCAGCCTTTGTTCTAACTTATACAGAAATAAACTTAAACTCTAAATTAACTAAATTAAACCTGTTATTGCCAAGGACCACAATGAAGAGAGATATTTATTCAACATGCTTTCCAGTGTCAAGGACTAAGGTCATGGTTTATGGTTGTTTCTTATGTAATGAACATGAAAGATGCAAAGGATTCCATTTTAGGACGGAATTAAAATGAGCTATTTAATATACTAAAAGCTAGTGCATACTGTGTTGCAAGTCCACAGTGTCCTGCAGTGTCAATTTCTGCCTAAGCCATTAAAGATATTAAATGGATTAAGTTTCAAAAATAACCTGTGAGCTATTGACAAACAATTTCTGCTGCCCCTCAAGACAACCCGTGTATTACCAAGTACCTGAAGATCAGGGTAGCCTGAAACCCTCCCTTGGTTGCACACTGAGTGGGAACATGCACCTCAAGCCTTCCAGCCTAAATATGAGGTTCTTATGCACTTGAACCACCAAGTGAAGCTCTTCACTTCCCTCAGCTTCACACAAGGACCACATAAAGCCACGATTTTACATTCTCTGAGTACCCACAAATCAGGCTGACTGTAAAACTGGCCTAAGTTTATGCAAAAGATGCAAGATACTACTGCTCAAAACTTGTAATCTGCATGGAAATAAATTATCTGCCCTGCTACAGACAGTGGCAAAAATCTCCCACCTGCACATTTCCTGCATGTTTTTTTTTCCTTGTTCTCATATGTCTTAGCCTATTATGTGGTAATTGATTACCACCACCAGGGAGATAAAACAGCTCTTCCCTGGCAAGTACAGGAGAATTGCAGTGATAATTAATTAATGTTTTATTATGCAAATAGATACTCCTTTACAACTGGATTTTTTAATATCATTGTATAATTGTACAAAGACTTAATCTCTGGTTCAGAAATCTCACAACCACAAATCACAGGAAGCTGGAAGCCTATCACTGCTTGCCCTCTCCATACACTATTTCCTTAGACATCCACATTTAAAACCTTTGGAGACAGAGTTCAGGGATAGAAGAAAACTTAGTCTGGCATGGCACAGCCATTTCTTTGTGTAAGAGAGCACAATTTCAGGAGGACATTTTTACACTATTTACTTTCTTTTCTTCAAAGGTCAGTCCTGTTATGTTGCTCTTCCACGAGGTGTAAAAGATGCAAGTGGATTCAGGGCTGGAGGAAAGGTTGATCCCACCAGATCACCAGCCAAATTCTTGATATCAGTAATGGGTTGAATTCAGCTCCAGAAAAGATGGCAGCATAGATATTATGATAAAAAACAGCCCTAGGATCCCACTACGAGGTAAAAAATGAAGGAACCTGAAATAGCGTATGTGGAAAGGAGAACTGGGTACTGTTCTAATCTTGAGATTTATTTTTTTTTTATATTTGGGTAGTTTTGGGTCAGTTCTCTAAGAAATACAGAAAGAGAAGAAATCCATGCTCAAAGGTAGGCTGAGTGTCCCCTGATAAACTGGGCTGAGAGCATTAAATGGTCAGGCCAGCAGAGAAGAGGTGACACAGGGTTTAAGTAATCCAGCTCTACTGCCAGTAGGAGCAACAACCAGGAAACAAGAAGGTGGGAGGAGACGAGGAACAAAAGGAAAGAAAAGGTAAAAAAAAGCTTTGCTAGCTGATCTGGTTGATTGAGGTGATTAATTGCCACCTACACAGGTAGGTGTTGCTATTGTGTATTTAGCATTCTGCCAGCAACAAATGTTTGGGACTCCTGGTTGCTTCATGGACTTTGTCTACCTGGAAGTCAAAACCATTTGTATCTTACGCATCATCACTGACTAAACAAAACACCAGGAGCAAAAGATAAACAATCCTAAACAGCTGGATGCAGGGACAGTGCATGCTCTCCCCCCCTGCCAGGGAGCCAGCAGCAATGGGATCCATCCAGCTCCTTACACAGCTCCTTCTCATCTATGCTATGCCTCCTTCTTCAGAAAGATGCTGGTATGCCACCAAGAGACTCATGGCTATGAATACTCCTAGAACCTTGTGACCCTGAAGATTTTAAGTATCTGCCTTGTGTGCTGTTACCAATGGGGAAGACCAAGCAAAAGGAAAGGCAAAGGGGAAAAAAATGACCTATCAGGACTGTTGTACTGAGAAAGAAACTGAACTCCAAGAACATACAGGTATTGCAAAAGATGCTTTGAACCAGGAACCACTTTGATTTTGTTTTTTGTTTCTGTACTTAAACATCCTGCCTCGACTGAGTTTAATAGAAATTGCCACATTTACAAAGAATAGGTAAAGTGGAAGACTGTATTCTACCTTAGAAAAAACATACACATTTTTATTCCACAAATAGAGATTTTGAGAAGTCTTTTCCAACTTTAGTCATGTCTGAGAAGTATATTTTGGAAATATCTCTGCAAATGTTCAAAGGCTGAGTGGCTGTTCTCTTTTAGCCACTGGCATATGTAAAGATATGTTACCATTCCTCTGTCAGTTAGACCAGCTAGCATTTCAAGTATCAGTAATCTGTCTAGCAATCTGATTTATTCTCACCAGTTTCCACATATTAAACACAGCAATAGTATGCACCAAGGAAACAATAACTAGAGCCATGTCAAACATTTTTCTAAGGTTTCATTTTCAGTCTAGCTAACATATTTTCATCATGCCAGGACTCTCCAACCTCTCACCAAGTCTGTGAGCACACCTCCTTTAGTAACACACATAGCTACAAGAAGCAACATGCACTTAGATACTTGTTCTAGTGCAAAAGAAAAACCTAACTGTAGGAAAACATACTTTCAATCAATAGTCAATGCCCTAGAACAGCGGAGACCTGGGAGAAAAAAAGGCAAATTCATCAGCAGATCTGTTAAAAAAAGAAAAGCCTTGGAGGGAGCTTGGAGCACTTTGTGTCACGCTGCTTCAGTGCTTTATCTTGGCCAGGGAACATACTGAGTGTGGCTTTCCCAGCTGAAAATAGGTGTCTATTGTTTTCACTTTTGGTAAGAAGCCAATTAGTTGTCAAACATAGTCATCACAAAATTGTTGGTGTGCATGGCAAAGCAAAAAATACTTTTGTTACATGTTCACTTTGTCAGAAACAAGTTATAATGCAAGAATTTCCAGCAAGGATGGGACGAGGGTTATATCCTTGTTCACAGGGTAATCAACATGCAAACCTTCCTGTTCAGCTAGGCTTGAGCTGATGAGGAAAATGGGTGAGGATTTATAGAAGACTTGTGTGTAACACCCAGAATAAGCGTTACACAGAATGTTTTAAATACAACAGGACAACACCTCTTACATAATTACACCACCTCCTGATATGGATTCCAATATATACAGTCAGATGCTGAGATTTTTCTTTTTGTTGTCAGTGACATTTGCAGAGGACATGAAGAGAGCTGCATTGTCACAGGTGAGTGAAGCCAAAGCTGCACAGTACCAGAAGGATCAATCTGCACTAACACTGTGCAGCAACAACAGATTTGAGATATAACACATGCCTGCTTCCGCCTATTAGGATTGCAGCATTCTTTCAGCATGTAATTAGCACTGCTCACCTGTCTTAGCCAATATTCCTCTGCCTAATATGTGGTATTAAAACTAATCACACAAGTATTGCAAATGCCACATTTCCAGTTCAGGGATACGCAGTGCCCAACCACCCAGCCCTTCATACCAGCCAACACGACTGTCAGCAGAACAGCTTTCAGTCAGAACACCCAGCACCTCCAAGCCTAATGAGCAGCTGTTTGGGCAGGGGTTTCAAGGCTGCCCTTGAAGCCCAGCTGAGCAAGCTCAGGTGTGGCTATGTCCAGCCTGCCAAGACCTATCATGCCTGGGGCTTCTGAGACTGGTCATTGCATGTGTACAGTACAGCGAAGGATGACGAACAGCTGATGCATGGCTGACCTCTCTTATTGCTTAAATCCTTAATCACTTGCTTTGCCTGCCCACAGCAAAGCTAACCATTAGCACCAGAGACAATGGCTACTGAAGGCACAAGAGCTCTGGGCTACCTGTGTAAATAGATCTCCAGAAGGTTAGCAAAGGCCAGTGACCACTGTGGTCTACCAGCTCCTTGTGGTTTAAACCCAGCTCAGCCCCACACAGCCACTGTGGAATGGGGAAGTGTACTGGAAGGGTAAAAGGGCAAAACCTCATGGGTTGAGATAAAAACAGTTTACTAGGGAAAGCAAAAGCTGTGTCCACAAGCAAAACAAAATATGAAATTAATTCACTACTTCCCATCAGCCATCTCCAGAAGAGCAGGGTTCTGCCACACATAACAATTGCACGGGAAAGCAAATGACCTAGCTCAAAATGTTCCCCCCACCTTCTTCCTTTCTTGCAAGACCTTCTTGTTGGGCATGGTGCTGTGTGGTACTGGGATCTCCCTTTGGGCAGGTGGGGTCAGCAGTCCTGGCTGTGTCTTTTCCCAGCTTCCTCACTGTTGGGGCAGATGGCAGGGCAGAAAAAGCCCTGATGCTGGGCAAGCATGGTTCAGCAATAACTAAAACATTCCTCTGTTTTCAACCCCTTTCACCTCAAATCCAAAACAGAACACTGCACAAGCTACTATGAACAAAATGAACTCTTTGCCAGACAAAACTAGTAAATAGCTGAAGAAGAGTGTAAAGGAAGACCATATATTTTGCCCACCATAAAGAGATAAACCCATGCCTACATCAAACCTAGATGTGACTCTTCCATACTGGTGTTGTTTATATCCCCCCCAAGGATAAAGATCTTGTACATCTACAGCATCAACATTTATTCCCAGGCAGTCCTTCATTTCCTCAGAACACTGAGTCTGCACAGGCTGCATTTGAGCAGCTACCAAGAGGCAGTAGGGCAAGGGCACAAATTCTTCCCTGTTCACTGAGCTGGTATGCCTGCTGAGAAGGCAGCGTGTCCTGGGTGAGACAAATCTGCCTTGGAATTTGTATTTAGCCATAACCCCTTAGCCCTGGTGAACCCGGCCTTTCCACCAAGGGAACATCAAATTCCTGTGAATGCTGTTAGAAGGAAGAATTAGCACAGTAAGCACTTGTTTTTACTTCATGTACTGTACATAAAATTAAAATTATGGATACTTGGCCTCTTGGGCAGGTTTAGCTGGAGATACACAAACCAAATGCCCTTTTCCTCTTACATCTCTTTTATGCTTACCACAAGCATATGTTACACATATTTTTGTGTTCTTTTTACAGTGGCAGGTACCATGTCTAATGCTCTGTTCCCACCATGTGCACAGCTGAATTTGTACATTACACAAAGCATGCCATCCAAGTTTATTTTCAGTTACTTAAGAGGATGTTTCTCCCTGAGGCATAGTTTCTGTTTAGCTTGTTTAGATGCCACAAATCCAAACCATTGGAAAGAAAAAACTATACATATAGTTGAAGAACATAAAACCAGCACTGTGAAAGAGTGCCCCTGGGAGGGAGCAGATGCAACGCAATTTTGAAAATTAAAACTCCTGCAAACAGTTTGCCAGTGCCTTTGATGATGAAAGCAAATTTCATTAAAGTGACAGCAGTTGATTTCCTGCAACTGCACCAATGTCATCCTGCAAAACAAGACCAATAAATAAGTATATATTTTAAGGCAAACAGAATTGACACATTGATACAACATTAAGAAAGGCATTAGGATCTTTTGCCTCCCCTTCCACAAACATTCTTGTGTCAAGGCTTCCTTCCTGCAGCAGGCTCACCTTCACTAATATCCTCTTGCCTTTGCTTTTCTCCCAACAGCAGGCCAGAGGAAGGGACAGTCTCCTCTAGTGCAGTAGGTTAGTTGCTCTCATATCCCAAAATAGCAAGTTGTTCAACTGACACAAAGGAAAGAAAACATCCTTGCATCCTGTCTTGCTGCCAGCTTTCAAAAGGTAATTAAACATCCCCCTCTTTCAAAGAGCAGAGCTCTCCAGAATCACAGCGTTTGAGCTCTGATGTTGTCAAACAACAGGGGGTTGCTTAAGCTTTGACTGACCTTTTCAAAGACCTACAAGCAGTTTAATGGGAGCCCTCCTTAGTGGTGACAGAAATGTTCCATTATCTGCTTCCTACTTTCTAGATTGCTTGGGTTAACGGGGAACTTGAACTCTCGTGGTCATGAGACCAAAACCAAGCTGCTTCAGGCAGACTCACATTCATCTGTATTTTCAGTGCAAAGAAGAGCTTTTCTGTGCAAAACTTAGTGTTAGCTTGATCATGCAAATTTTGTTTTCCCCAGTTCTGTTCTATTCACCTGCCATTTCTTTATTATCCTCAACAAATTCAAACACCTAAGTGCTATAAAGATCTAATCCCACTTCCAAACTGTGAAATTATGATCTCCATGTGTCCATGGAGATCATCTGTCCATCTCAGAGCTGATGATGGTGGAATTGCCTCTGAAAGACCTGCCTGGCAGTCAAGCTCTGTTTGTATCCAGCACACCATGTATCAGTTCCATTTCTTCTTTCCTATTCTACACAAGAGATGCTGCAGAGACATAAGAAGAGAGGAGCTGGGTAGGCAGATGCTATGCTGGGTGAGAACTTCTTGCATGAGGAAAATTTCCTTGTTTGTTTGCAATCCACTTGAAACAAAAAAACACTAGGGAGCAGAATTCAGCTCAAAATTGATTCTACAATTCATGTTTGTTTTCCTTCTCTTTCTGTTTTTTCTTCAAACTGAGTCCAAATGCTGGATCAAATTCTGCAGGCTGCAAAGCAGTAAACAACCCACTCATTCCAGGGGAGATCTGCTCCATTTAGAACCAATAAGTTCAGCTCTGCTTCATAATTTTATTTTCTGCTGGAAAGTCCCTGGAAGACAGGCCCCCAGAGAATCAAACCTTCACAGCCAAACCTTCACATGAGATGAAGAAGTTATGCTTTTTCTGTTCTTGGACACACTCTTTAATCTCTAAAATGGAAATGAGTCCCCTGCCATGCCATCCAACATTCAGCCACTTGCTTTTTCTCAAGTAAAATGGGAGAAGAGTAACAGATTGCTTTTCATCTGGAGACACCCTTACATCAGGCCAACTAAGGGGCCAGCTGGCTCCAAGCAAACCTCTAGCTTCTGCATTTTGTTTTTGCCTCAGTGAGATCATTCTCTGTACTGGCTTCCCCTCCTTCCAGTTTTCCTCTGCTTAGACTGTGCAAAATAATTACTGGCAGGAAACTTGTGTCTCAGTTTTCTTCCCCTTTTCCCCAGACATCCAAGGTGTGATGATGTTTTGGGCCAACTCAGGAGTTGGAAAATAGAATAAAAATCCCTGTTTTATCTCCTTCCACAGCGTAGTCACTGCACAAGTGTCCTCTTTGCTCCCCTTGCGAGGTGAGAGAGAAGACATGGGGATACCAAAGCTTCTGGGGCAGGATACAATCACACTAAGCAAAACAACCTGTCTAAATAATTTCAAGACATGTGTGGTGTGGTGAGGATTAGCGAGCATTTTGTCTCAGCCCAGGTAATAAAGGAAGATGCTTAAGGCAGCTCCTGCCTATGCTGCAGTCTGGGAAAGCCAAGGCTGCTGCTGTGGGCAGGAAGTGGGGGTGCAGAATTACCACCATGAAGGGCTGATGGAGGAAAGAGCAGCCTCCCAGAAACCGTTGTTACTTTCCCCAGATTCTCATCATACAAAATAAGGAGCGCAGCCAGCCTGGATTTTCTTCAGGGCACTTCCCCAGCTTGGTGGCAGGAGCAGACAGGCATTAGCTCTTTTACCTTGGGCCAGAAAGTTTAATTCTGCCAGACCTACC
This sequence comes from Molothrus aeneus, assembly GCF_037042795.1. Classification (NCBI taxonomy): domain Eukaryota; kingdom Metazoa; phylum Chordata; class Aves; order Passeriformes; family Icteridae; genus Molothrus; species Molothrus aeneus. The sequence continues at coordinate 69,519,136 of NC_089646.1, forward strand.
AAAAAGATGCCTGAACTGGCCATGCTCAAACAGAGGTCAGGGTCATCCCTTGGGAGCTTCAAGAAAATCACAGCAACCATAATGGCCACAACAAATTAAAGCAATGCGTCAAACAGCTGCCGACATTTCTGGAAAGTACCTCTGGATTATGCTTCTAGCAAAACAAATCCTTACCAAAACCACACAAGTTCTGTAGTTGTACAGGGAGAAAGGGTGTTTGGACTAGCTTTTCATTTGTTTGTTTGGTTTTTTACACTAACTGCTGTAAATTTAGAAAGGAAAATAGTGTGATAAACTAGAAATTATTAAATATGTATTTTTATTACCAGTTCAAAGCACATGGTCAAGAAGAGGGCTGCTTTGTAAGTTACCTGAGTGCATCCAAATGTAACACCAAGTTTGAAAGTGATTCATGAAAGCACCAATGATATATTGACACGGCCCCAAACTGGGCTTCCCTCCTCGCTTCCTTCACTCTGAGACAAACCCACCAAGCATGAAAGAGTAACTTTGTATCAGCACCAGGATAATCAAAGAGCCAATCCCATTCCCTGAAAACCTGTATTTACTGTTTATGAACACTGAAGAGGTTTTATTTTCTATTCCTCTGGAAAACAGAAGGGTCACCCAGCTTTTCATCAGGGCCTAAACTCCTCCTTTTCATCCCTGATTGTGGGAAGTGCTACCCTAGCTGCCACAAAATAACACAGCTAAAGCCATCCGAAAGTACATGACCTCCTTCTTCCCTCTGTGTCTGTGTCATAGATCCCATAGCAGGAAAAGCACACGCAAGGCCACAAGGGAGAGTTTTTGAATGCAATTAAGATGACAGAAATTTTGTTGGTTTTTTTTTTCCACTCTAACTAGCTTGGGCAAACAACAAGATGGAAGCCAGCAGGAATCTCTTCCACCACCCTGAAGCATCTTCCTCAAAAATGGGAACTCATGTTTTTTACAAGTCTCATAACAAAAGTCTCCAGATCCCATTTCTTAGATGCTTTTCCAAAAAATTGGGCTTTTGGATTGTGACACTGTAAAACATACAGAAACAGTAAGATACTTCTTCCACAAACACATATGAAATAAATTAAGTGGGATTCATTTATTTAACACTGATCTGGCACAGGGAAAAAGTACAGCCCAACATAAAAAACTCAATTCTTCTTGTGTGAAAATCTCACAGAAGTTATCCAAACATTACTTTGGCTAATTAATATCCTTAATATCATTCAGACAGTAGCTCCAGACAGTTGATTTCTCTGCCATCCAGTTTTACCATTTTCATGCATTGGTTTAGCTTATGATAATTCTCCTTTATAGCTCTGAAATCTCCTCTTACCTGCTCATCTTGATTGGGTATTGAGTGATTTCTTTTTTAATTTATCATTGAACAAAGTAATTCATTAAAGAAAGGTAGAAGCTGGCAATCAGGCCTTTTGGGTTTTGAGTTTTGTGCACTTTCTGGGTTTGTTTTCTTTTTTGGGGGGTTGACAAGGTGAAACATAAGAAAAAGGAAATAGCTATATTAAACATCAGACTCTTTACCCTTCCCACTGACTGTATGAAAGAGTATTTTGCACATCCAACTGGTTTTGAGTAAGATTGTTACTGTTTGTGAGGCTGGCTCTGAAGCTCCTGCCTTGAACATGTATCAGTCTAAAATGTGAGATAAATTAGCTTAATATATTTTTGAAAGCTAGACCTACTTTTTCTCTACCCTGACCTATTTTTAATAGCTGTAGCAGGAGGAGTTCAAAGAAAAAGTTGCTCTGCCTGGAGCTGCACCTTCCCAAGATGATTGCATCACCAGCAGCCACAAGAACTCAAGAGTCAAAGCAGCAAACTCTTGTATGAGCTGTGAAATACATTCTCACACTCGAGTTCATAAGCAACAACATTAGCGGGCCAGACTTTGTAGATGGGGTGAAGTGATAAGCAAACCCCTCCTTTTCCTACTGAGAGCAAGGGAGTCAGATTCTCCACCCACCACTAGTGAAGGCAAAAATTCTCCTGCTTACAGGTGTGATAGAGGTAGGACAAGAGGCAGGCAGGAAAAGCTTCCACTTAAATGAATTTCAACTCTAAGCTGAGTTGTTAATTCAAACACATCTCACTTTTACTGCTGAAATCTCTCTGCAGTAATGGGTGTCCTACTGTTGGAAATCAAACTCTGGAGCTGGTAAAGTACACAAACATTATCCTACAACGAGAGTACTCTGTCTTGTTCAGATATGGGGAAGGCAAGACTGTGGCAAGAACATGAGAGGAAAAGGCACAAACAACCAGCACAGCTGAGCAAATGTATAGCTGAGGTTTCAAAGAAGAAACCACAGGAGATACCAAATTTTCAGTTCCATGCTAGTTAGCCAAGCTAAAGAAAAATCTGTTGAGCCTCTGCATCAGAATGCAGATGAAGAAGTATGCACTTGGCAAAGAATGGCTGCACAATCTGACACGCACACTACACCCCAGATTTGACTCTAAAATGACTAGTTATTATTATTATTGAAATTAATTGCTCCTGAGTTACCACATCTTGTGTATTTTAATTTAAGCAGGTGGAGGATGCCTTCACCTTTAAAACCTGGAGTTCTTCACCCTCCAGTAAATCCACTCAAAGCACAGCAATTAAAACTCCAAGCTCCCAAAAGCAGATTCAAAGAATCTTTCAAGTGTCCTGAGTGAAAGCCACAGGCGAAATTCTCTACAGGGACAAACAGGTGAGATCCCATTAAAGTCCTCACCACAAGTAATTAAAGCAGAACTATGGTGATGAGCATACAGACAGCAACTGGGACACCTCTAAATGTAAAAGTATGCTGCAAATACTGTTGGTTATGAAAAGCATGCTGCTGTAACATGATTTGAGATAGTGATATCCTGTTTGGGTCAAGTGGGAGAGTCAACTTTGTCTTGTCAAGTGAGCTCCATTTGTAAAACTTCTCCTGAGGCGCTTGCTTCCTTCCAAAGGCTCAGCAATTTTTAATTTATTCTCTTCCTTGAAGATGTGTTTTTTTGTGAAAGTGATGAGAGTGTACAGCACCACTCCCACCTTTTCCAAGATTGCTTTTGGTGTTATTTTGATGCCTCGGGAGTCTCGTTTCAGCCTTATAATAACCCACTTACATATGAACAACTCGTAGTTGTCACTGAGGGATGTTTCATATCTCCAGGCTTCCCATACCAAAAAACCTTGACGCTTATTCTCTGTTTACATTTCTCTGATGTGGAGCAGTGGTGCTTTCCTGTACACTGCTTAAAATTTTCCTTCCTAATAAACTGAATTTGGCAGGTCCTTGCAGTTGTCTGCGCATTGTATCACAGGAAAGGTAAAGGCTTTTAGGTGAGTGACTCAGTGATTAGAGAGGGGGCTGGCTGCATCAAGCCTTCTGTACACACAAGTCCTGCCACTCCAGGAGCCCCCTATGTGCAACAAACACTATCAAGAGGGACTACTTGCAAGCACATGCATGTCCTCAGCTCTCCTCAGCACCAGCAGGAGCAAGGAGCCCTTAGCAGCAATGGAGAGTCTCCAGGGCCTCTCACATGGTCTCCCATCCATGTCCTTTTCTGAATAACCAGGATCAGCTTAAAATCGCTGGGTGAAGGTCTGTTATCAACCCTGGTTTTTGTAAGGAGCTGGGAGAGCTGATCTTGCCACCAACCATTATTTGGTCTGATACTAAACTAGAATCTATCTGCCATTGCAAAGAATTTTCCCTGCTCTTTGATATGTGTTGCTTATCCAATGTTACACCTCTGGTTTCAAATTGCCTGTACAAGAACTGGGAATTTACTGGATGGTACAAGACACTACAATGAGCAAGATTTACTCACCATAGCCTTGGATCCAGACAAGCAACAGAAACTGCACAGATTTTAAGTGGGAATGTGGATAACACAATTCAGGTTTTTGCTTCTCAAGCTGAATATGATTTTCCTCTTATTTTGTTTAACTTTGGCCTGCCTCAGACTTGAGATTTTATTCACAGATGCATAGCCCTTATGTCTAAAAAACCTTCCAGATTACTACTTTCCATCTCCAGTATCTCACAAATAATTATATTTCTACAATTATTAAAAGTTTACTTTTAACTAACTCATGTTTTCTAGAAGGTATTCTGACATCTGGATTTGAAGGAATCAAGAGGTGACCAGTGTATCCTCAGGCTGTTCTGAGGTTCAGTCCACCAATTCAAACTGAAACGTTCTCCTGTTTGTATCTTAAAAGTACCTGGATAAAACTTTCAGACACTGGCAGCTGCTAGGCTTTTGATTCTTCCAGAACAATGGGCAATCCAATAAGCAATTTCTTATACTTTTGAAGGCATTTATCCACAATATTTTATTACCTTCTACTCACTTAGTAAGATATTATTGGAAGTTCTTCTGATTCCTCTCTCATTTACACAGAAAATGAAGAATAACTCGAAATCAATGTCATTAAATTTGTCATGAAAGCAAGGTTTTTGACTGGTAAAAGTTTAGAAGGGATCCTGTGTGCTACTCAGAGTGATTTATTCAGAGTAATCTTCCTCTTCACCACCACAGATGTTATGTTGAAAGAAAAACATTTATGTTTTGAAGTAAACTGCTATGGAGAAGTCTCACATACTTAACTCTGTCATACTTAACTCTCTCATATTACTCAACAAGTGCCAGCCTTGCCAACACTCCCAAATAACCTGACAAATCGGAGAGGTTTTGCCCTATTCTTACCCCAAAAGAGATGCTCTCTGACCTGTTCACTCAAGGGATATCACTGGAAATATTCTGCAGTGAAAATAGGCAGAGGGAAGACAACTTTTCTGGCCTTTAGCAGCATCCACCCCAGTAAGGATATCAGATCAAACTGGAGGAGTGAGAAACACCAACAACAGAGCTGAAAGGTGATGGGGTGCTTTTCCCTCATCATCTTGTGGCTACAGGTGATGTCCTGAGCCCAAATGCTGAGAAGATGTTTGGTTTGCAGGTGCTCTGTGCACAGTGCATGTTGCCCTTTGGAGAGGCAATAGGGGGTGTCCCAGCTTCCCCCAATAACAAATGAAGTTCAGGGGGGTGGCAGGAAAGAGAGGAATAAAACACCTTTGCAATTTGGATTTTCTGTTGGATTTTTACTTCCTACAAGGGTTAAACTGCCAAGACAAATCTCCTACCTCCAGCAATTAAATCTCCTATCTTCAGCAATTACCTCTGGCAATTAAAAAAAAAAAAAAAGGACTACCTACCTACTCCTTCCTAAAAGGAAAGGCTATGCATGTGCCACCACAGGAATGAAAATCTCTTGTCTCTTCTATCCTGAGCTGCTGAATTGGAAAATATGATTACTGCAAGTCCCTGTACAAAGCACAACTTTTAGCACTGCTTCCCTGCCTCATTCCCATCTTTTTTTGAACCTGCAGGAATTACATAAAACATATTTGCAAAGGAGTCCTGTGCTGATGGGAAGGGGTGCACATAGCTGCTCACCTGATTACCTCTCTGACAACTCCTAGTCAGCTGATATACCTCAGCAAGTGAGCTAAACTCTGATCTCAGCCAGAGCAGTCCAGCTTTACTGGGTTTGATTAAATTCTTCAGGTATAACTGCTCATTTATATTAAGGAAAATGTCTACACAGATGTTTACAAGCTCATTTCATGTAATTTACCACTCTTGCTTTCCTGTCTTTCTAGCTGACTCTGCTGTCCAAGTAGCTGTTACACAGATTTAGGCAACTCTCCTTCCCCTCCTTCAGGATTTCTAAACAACCTCCTGGTGCATTGAGTGGAGGGCGCATACCAGAGTGGACTTTCTTCACATATCCAGTTCCCCCAGCAAAATCCTTTGGCTCTCTCAAGCAGCTAGTCTGGCATTAAACACACCCTTATGTTTGCAAGGAAAGGTATGCTCCAGAAGCTTACATCCCTTTGCTAAAAAAACAAACCAAAAACCAATTCCCTTGCTCACAGACCTATCCCAAGGTGCTCACCCCTATTTCATGTTCTACCAGGGACCTTTTCTACCAGTTACTTCACCTTCAATTTTGTCCCACTGCTCTCCTCCACCCTGGCAAAACTGAGCAAGCAACCCAAGAGCAAACAATAAACTGTGACCTCTTCCACTCCATCCACTTAATACATAACAGGCTTTGTATTCCTGTAAGGCTGTCTGGGAAGTTGTTTGGTTTGGTTTGCATCTACCAGGGGTTGTCTATAGTTTAGCTCAAAAAGCCATATATATATACATATATATAAGCAAACAAATACATATGTACATATACAAGTATGCACATATTTTTACCTCACACTATATATAAAAAATAAGCTACACTATATATATATATGCATGTATATGTAGGCAAATCTCACACAGGAAATTTCCATTCTGGGTAGGATGGGGGAAATCTAACAAAGAAATGACCCTTTTGCCCTCTGGCATACCTGCCTTTTGTAGCAGGGGGCTGTTTAGTTAAGGAACTATTTTACACTCAATTGTATCTTTGGGAGACACAACTACATATACACACACACAGAGACTGCTGGCTTTGAGCAGGCTAAACTGCAGAGGAGAAGAAGGAAACCTGTTCTAACAGAAAACCATCATTACCAGCTTCATAGGTATACTTTGAAAGATTTCCAAAGGAGCTGACGGGGGAAAAGAAAAAATAAAACCATCTGTGTATGCAACTTCTGTGTAAACTACCTTTGAGAGGCCTGGAGTTTAAAGATGTTGCAGGACACAGGAAAACACCTGCCCACCAGCACTCTCTCCCCTGATGAGAGCCCCTGTTACCGTTTGGTCACCACAGAGCAGATGCTTCTTCACTGCTAGAGATCAGATACATCCATTTGACCCAACCTGATGAACTACACAAGCATCTGAACGTTAACAAAAGCAGACTTCATTACTCTAAGGCAAGCTGCTATGTGACTTCAGATTCCTATCTGATTTGTCCCTCAGTGGAACATCCATCACCTTTCAAAGAACCATTTGTAAGAGAAAGATCACCATCATTCCTACCTGCCTGAGTTAGACAAACATATTGGAAATATTTTCATTGAAGAGCAGCAATTAAGGAGATTTCCCAGGCAATCTCTCACAGAGTAGAAACAAACCTTTTACTGGCTTGTTTTCTTTTTATTTCACCACCTCTTTATATACAGTCTTAAAAATCTTATTGAGTGATTTTAGTAGATTTTAGAGTTTGGATTTTTAGCTGGATCAGTGCTCTTGGTGTATTTAGTGTGCTCACAGCAACCTCAAATCACTTTGTAGAAGCTAACAAATAACATTAGCCCCTTCAGCAGACAAGAAAACTGGGGTACAGAAAACCTGGAGGTGCAACTGAGAATGCAGGAGAGTTCAACACCCTCTAGTGTGAATCTTTAATATATTCAATATATTTTAAAGTATTTCAATTTTTTTGAATGATAAATACCACTAAGAACCTTTGCATAAATAACTGCAAAGCCATTTCTACTCTTTTGAAGACATGTCCTTTGAATAATGCTTCTTTTTTCAGTAGCTTCATTCAGAGATCAGGAATTTTTTCATAATGGGACATTCAACATGCTAAAAAAACCTGCTGCAACAGTTTATGGAAAACGTAAAAAAGAAAAAGGAAGTAAAGAACACAAGCACTCTTGTCTTGCCTTAGGGCTCTTTGTTTATCCAACCTGAATTTAACCATCCCATGGAACAATCAGCCCAGCCTATCTCTCTAAAGACAATACTTCAGCACTAATGCCAGCCAACCTGATTGCAATCACCAACCTGGATTCAGCCCCAGTTTATGGAAATGGCAAACTAAATTTTACCAGCAGCAGAATGAGCTAACACAAACACTGTCATGAAGCCCTGCCCTTTGTCAACACTTCACTCCTGTCTCCAGTCCTGTGTAATGGATTTGTTATACGTGTTTCCACATACCTTCTAACTGTGCTAGAGAAATTATCACTTCATTGCATCATACCAGCACTAAAAAGGCAGAAAGAAAAAAAGAACTGCAGCTTGATTGTGAGAATGGAAAAAGGAAGCATTAGACTCCAGGTATTATAGAGAATTTGTACTGGAATCAAGACTGGAAGATGTTGGATGGGGTGCAAGTTATGGATTATTATGTCCAACTAAGAGAAGGGGCTTGAATTAAAACATCCAGGCAACTTGGGGGGGAGTTTGTGCAGTGAATAATAAAGGATGGACTCTGTGTGCAGTTAACATTATAGCCTTTATAATTATTGATGAAGTTGTTTACTTGAAACATTTTTCTATTTGCTTTCTCTCCATACTTGTATTAGCCCATTATCCCAGAAAATCAGATTAAGAGAGCAGCTCTACCATGAACACGAAAAAGCTGGCAACATCTGTTAATGCAATGTTGCTGAAAGAATAGCTGACTCACAGATAGAATTACAGGGGATAAAGAAAAAAAGAAACATTGGCTATATGATGATATTTGTCATTCCAGCCAAAGATTGCTAAAGGCTTTCTGTCAAACCCTACCAGAAAGAGAATGTTTTCCCCTTTAAAAGATTTTCCATATTTAAAAAGCTAAAGGTAAAAGAAGAGACTTGAAAGAGAGGAATTATTGCAGAAAAAAATTTCCTCTTCTTTTCACCTTCCCCTGCTGAAAAATGGTGTTGGAAAGACATAGATAGATGTAACAAAAGTGGAAACTTGTATTTTCATCTCCTTAAATTCTTTTACCACAGTTATTAAAAAAAACCCAACAAAAGGCAAAAGGACAAATCCTGAGAAACATGTCTTAGAAAGGAAGAAAAAGTAATAAATTTCCAAATCATTCCTTCAACAGAATGAAAGAGTCTTTCTTCATATATATTTTTCCCATCAGAAATAAAATTTGACACTGTCACTTTGCCTTTTTTTTAATGAAAAAATGTTCCCTCATGCCTAAGCACGCTTCTAACAATTTGCTTCGGTGCCTCAGTTTGCACACATTCCCTCCTCCTCACTCCTGGGAGAGCAGAGAGATCACTGCATCCTTGGGGATGCATATGAGGAGGAGGAGAGAAGATAAGGCCATTCACAGTATCAGCTTGGAAATCCTGCTTAAACCTCTCTTCCCATCAACTCCTGCTTGTTGAGCCCCAGACTGCATAACTAATGCCCCTGCCTCTCAGACAGAGCAAACAGCAGCATGATTCTACAACTGGGTCTCAATTCCAACTGACTGCAAACTCACCCACGAAGATGATGTGTGTTAGAGGATTTAGGGCCACTGGTGCTGCTTTTCCTGGCTTTTGCTGGATATGTCAGTCCATTTTTTCCATAAAACCAGGAATATTCAATAAGGACTGTGGTATTACTCTCTTCAGGAGGAAGAGAGCTGGAAACCAGGTTGGAGTTATTTGGCAATTGGTGCCTCTGTGGAAGAGCAGAGCTTCCAGGTGACATGCAGAGCAGTGCTACAGACTTTCCACTTCCTTTTATTTCCTCTGATTTGACTAGAGCCCTGGCTCAAAGGCATAGAAACATGACCTAATTTTGCCCACATCGACCCTCACAGTAACACCTCTTTCTCACTTTTGATAAGCTCAGAGCAACCAGCTACAAAGAGAAGAAAAAAGTGTCTCTGCAACAGCCATGAACTGCCCTAAGATTTCAGAAAGAAATTCAGCCTGAATCCTGCTGGAGAACTGCAAGGAAATAAATGGTGCCTTTTAAAGTGGCATGCCTCCAAAGGGCAATAACTGAGCTTTACTCTTTCAGTTATTCCCATTAAAAAGAAAAAAATTATCAGAAATGTTTATTCAACAGTGAATAAAATGCTCAAATCAGATAGGCTTTATCTGATAGTAAGGTAATGACTGACTACCAAATCACATGGCAGCGAAACATTTCTCGTGGATACGGTAACGTGCCCTCACCTGAAAACCTCCGATTAAACAACAGTGGGGTGGGGGGACCACAGATAAGAACAGCAAAGTCACGTAATACAGAGCAAGCCTCTTTGGGGAAAAAGAAACCCCAGCTTTTGGGCAACCACCTGCGAACAGAGCTGTGCTTCAGCTGTGCCAAGGGGTCCTACAGCCTTTCAATGAATTGTCCCCCAACTGCATTAACCTCGACAGCTGAGTATGAGCAGCATTTCTGTATTTTATTTCTTTGACTCTTATGGCAGGCAATGTTCTGCAACACTTCTACTATTTACATAAAATTAACTTTAAAAAGGGGATTTTGTTGCCTTATGTAACTAGTATTGTGCAATTTATCAAGAAGTTTTAGTTTAGCTTACTGAAAAAGGAAAAACCCAACTCTACATTCTCAGGAGACATTCTTTAAAAGTTGTTAGACAATTACACAGCAGTAAAGTTTACAAGAAGCAATTTACTTTCTCTAAATTCAATATACAATAAGTTGCTGGCAATTTTCAATCCTATTGTATCACAGCTGCTTGAATGCTCTGTGGAAGTAGCAATTTCATTGCTAACCATTAATCTTCAAACACTTTTAGAAGCTCATAAGACTAAGCCTGGAAAGTCACAGTATCAGAGAGCACAGGGATGAAATAGCCCTGCGAGAGACCCCCAGGATGAAATGAAAGTTCATCTAAGCAGTATCAGCAGTGCCCAAACCACATCTGGCAGATGTGTGTTTAACCTCTGCATTGGAAACTGAGGTGGTGAAGGGACAAACACATGGCAAATCACTAACAGAGACCAAAAACTTCAAACTGGGAAATATTCCAAAATATAGGTTCCTCACATGGGTGAACTTCCCTGTAAATCTCACTAAAAGGCTTATCAAGCACTGGAACAGGCTGCCCAGGTTAGTGGTGCAATCACAGTCTGTGAAGGCCTTTAAAAGATGTGAGTTTGTGGCACTTAGAGACAGGCTTTAGTGTTGGACTGGGCAGTGCTGGGTAAATGGTTGGACTCAATGATCTTAAAGGTATTTTCCAACCTAAATGATCCTACGATGAAGTTAATCCCTGATATTCTTTTTGAAGATAAACCAAATATATCCACAGCTGTCACTTGCCTAAAGCAATGGTCTCTTGAGATAAAACATCTGTATTCAGCACCATGAGCTGGCAACAGCTTGGTCACACAGGATCCACATGGAGGAAGGAGGCTGCTCCTTAACAATGGTTTCAAGGGAGATATTTTATTACTGGGTGAACAAATGCCAACTCAACAGCTAGATACAGCATTTAAACTGCTGCTTTAGCCCCATCATACCTGTGCTGGGCTGTCTGCACACCCTTGGAAGTTATGAAGGGGCTCTTTAGGAAGCCCACTCTGCCCTGACTGCTGGGCACTTTGCATGGTCCCTGAGGAAGGGCTGGGAAGGACTGGGAATGTATCTGGGACACAGAGACGGCTACAGCCCTACAGCCTGCAAGGCAGGTCCCCAAAATGACCTTCTGCTTCAGGACACCTCTTGAGAAGGCCATCACAACAACCCAGAGTCCTGTCACGTGGATCCAATTTTCCAGTTGTCAGATTTTTCCCACCCAATTAATAATAAGCCTCAATGTTATTGCCATCATCTTCACCATCAGCCTTGTAATTCAGCTCAGGTTCACCAAGGTGAGGCCAATGAAGAGGGATTCTATTTTACTGTTCAAATAACCAGTTCAAAGAGAAGTTGGATATCATTACACATTTGTGCAGTTACACATTGCACAAATATCTGTTCCACTGCAAAATGCAATTCATATTACATAAATGCATTAGCAGTATTGCATTTATATAACAGCAAAGGAAATTAAGAATGACCTTAGCAAGGAAAATATTAATCAGCTTGCTCTACCAAGCAACTTTAAAACAAATTGTAGCAGCCTACAGAGGCCTTTTAGTCAACCAAGAATTGCTCATCCAAGCACAAATAACTGACATTTGAGTCAGAAATTTCACTGATATGAACATTTTAATATTAAGATTTAAAGAGACTGTAATTTTAATAAGAAAGAAAGGAAAAAAAAAGAACACTTGGGATTTGGTAAAGAAATTCCCAGTAATTAACTTCTCCTTTGCTTAAGAAAAAGATTTCTTTTTGCAAGTACATTGTGTTCTCATCCCCAACTGGCTTCACACACTGCTCCAAATGCTAAGTATCTATAGAACAGCTCCAGCTTCAAACTATGCTAATGACCAGACATCAAGAATTTTTTCTGGGCATGAAAACAATTTCACTCTTGGACTGAGTTATCTGAAGGAGACATTGGTGTGTTTGCTATCTGGAACAGTTCAATGCAGAAGCAGAGGACTTAAAATCATTTTGGCAAAACCTGCATGGCTTTTGGAGGGCTTCACTTCAAGCACACTTTCATGTTCAAGCTGGACTTAGATCCCAAACATTTGCAGCAGACTGAAGAATGCCTGTTCTCTGATGTAGTGAGGATTAACCTGCTACTTTGTATGCTCATCTGATGAAGTATACAACAAAAAGAAAACACTTACAAAGTGACTCAAAAAAATCTGAGTACCATTTGATTTCAGTCAAGGATTACAGTACACAAAGCTCACTAGCCTGTCACATATAGTAGAAGTAACACAGACAGCATGATGTCTGTTAAAGATATGATAAATGTATTCTCACCAGCACAGAGAAAATGCAATGTCCTTAATGGTTAAAATTCTAATTATTCTAATTCTAATTAGTGGATGCCACATGTTGAAAGAAGTGTTACTTTCTGGATTCTCCATGCTAACACCATCAAGTTTATATACTTCAAAGATTTTATTTCATGGGTAGTTTCTCATGCAATAATGTTTCCTTATTGCATGTGGATTATTGTAACACTTCTAGCATAAACTCAGAGGGGAGAAAAATGCTTTCCACAAGGCTTGGTTCTATTCCAAAGGAGAGAGAAAGAAAAACACGCACTGGTCTACTTGAATATTGAAATAGGTCCTTAGCAACTGGAGCTGATGTGACCTGGACTTTGTCAGTGCTGAACACAGGCATGCAAGTTCCAGTGGGCTTACTGTTCCTCTTGCACCTAGGGGAAGAATTTGGCCTGCTCACTTAAACCCTCACCACATAGCTTGGCAATGGATTCCAGGCACTGAAACTCCAATGGCATTTTAGACACAGGGGTTCAATTTCTTTTGGCTTGATCTGAGTTTTAGACACTTGGGTGCCATGAGGTTTGACAACAGGCCCCTGCTCAGCACTGAGCTGTACCTCCTAGCCCCTATCACTCCTGGTACTGAGAACACAGCTGAGAATCAAGACTGATTATTACTCCCTGGTAGAAAAGTTTTTTTCAATAAAGCAGGTAAGCAGAATATTCACATGTCTGATCAGCAAGGAAACGAGACAAAATTTCTCCCAATCAAGTTCCGGCACAAACTGCTTACCCACAACATTAAACATGCTGACAAGGTATGGGCTGAAATTAACACTATTTTTTTTTTTCACAGCCAGAATATAGGAGTGACATGCCAAATGAGAGGATGGAATTAGCAATTAGTGTCACTTGGCTTGACTATTCAATATGCATGCATGAAGAGGCATGACAGCAGATCCAGACGGATAACACGAGGAAACAGTCGGTACATGGTGGGATCAGTATGTTGTGCAATTTAAACAAACAGTGTCTAATATCAAGCAGGATGAGTCACGAGCATACAGATGATCCCCAAGGTTTTTCAGTGAGAAGAGTCAGATCTCTGTGCTTCTTTCTTGCATGTGCAAAAATTATCTTTAAATGTTTAACTCCTCCATTTTTTCTATCATGTTGAATAAGTCAAATAGTGGTATATTCCTTCTTGGACATGGTATTAGGCAGCCTATTGTAACATTTTACTTGACACAGGGTTGTCAGAAACAGAGCAGATCTTGCATTGTGGCATTGTGCCAGAAAGTACAACCACTTAGTGTTGCAGGGCAGCAGGACTTCCACTGCTAATTGAATGTGTGAAATTACTATATAGGCAGAAACACAGGCTAGATAGAAAACTAACTCAAATGACAACTAATAACTGGTCCTTCTTACTGATTTAATCTCTACAAAACAAAGTTCTTTGGATGTTAATACAGCATTCTCATTAACTCAAACCAGAGGGAAAACTATAAACACATATAGCAAGGCAGAATGAGAGTCTAAATTCCCAGATTTCAAACTCTTGAACAAACAATTTAAACTGAGTTGCTCAGTTTAAAAAAAAAATACAGCAATACCTCCAATTTCAAAGTCTAATTAGAGATTTCTCTAATGTATCCAATACTTATTTCAAGGTATACATTTCTGAAGGCTTTTAGAGAAACTGGCCCATCATTACTTGAATAAGCTTGTGCTCTAGTTTGGCTTTCTGTAAAAGAGAAAAGCTAAATCACACATGTGTGAGTTTGTACATGGATTTACTCTTCATGTGCAAAGGTCCTGTTTTGTATCTGAGTACCATGCAAGAGATCAAAAAGAGAAAATCATGTAAGTGATGAGGAATAGACATTTAAATACCCAAATTCACTGCCTTGCTTAACCATCTATGATGTGCTCCAGAGGCACCTTGCCTCAGTGTTTCACAGCACGCATTCCAAGACAATGTGGAGGAACTACTTCTTTTCAGCTGAACTGTTTACATGTGCAATATTTCACCATCCACAGAAAGACAAATATTAACATTGGCTGCTCTAGTAGAAAACCCATCCTCTGGTTTTCAGCAGCAGAGATTTTAAACATTTTGTAAAAACCTAAAATCTTTATGCAAACTGATAGATTATGCCTAGATTCATCTAGGACTGAAGTGTTTGTAACTCCTTGAAATAGCTAGAGAAATACTCTAGGTTTCTTCAAGGCATGAACTCTTCTACATGTTCCATAGCTTTCCAAGCTCTACAGCACAATCTCCTGGACTTACACAGACTGACACCGTTTCATTTGGTCAGCTATGATACACACAGAAGAATTAACTTCAATCTGTGGTAAATTAGTATTAATCATCCTTGGACTACTCCACAGATGTACTTTCCACCAAAAACAGCTCATACAATCATGGAATGATTCTATCCTCCTTGGACTGCTTCAGAGATGCATTCCACTAAACACAGCTCATACAAATGTCTGTTCTACCTCTCCAGGACTCTTTCTGACTCTACAAAAAGACTGGTGGAAAACTGGGGTAATGGCATTAGGTTACAAGTTCAAAACTGTAAATTCAGATCAAGACTCAATCCAAAGATTTGACCTGCAATCTACACACCATAGAAAAGGTATAGTGAGATTGAGAGGGGGAGAGGAAATAGCAAATATGCATAAATTAAACAGGCATAAATTATATATAAAAATGCATCTAATCTCTACTAACTGCCTAAAAGACCCTACTCTCCTGGAATACTCTCCTACATATGATGCTGCAATTCTTTCTAAGAACATGAAATCCCAAGTGGTTGGAAGCTCAGGGACCAGCTCTGCAGAGCAGTATCTACCTCTGTCACTGCTCCTACTCCCCTAGACAGCAGATCAAACATAGCACGTTCTGCAACCCCAAAACTTCACCATAACTTTAACCTTCCTAACTCTGGAGTTCAGAAAACTCTAGGGTTTTCTCAAGGGTTGCTCTGTCACAATTAACAGAGTCCTTGGGTTATGTTCTGTCTGATGCACAAAAAGTTTCACTATCTTCCCTGGACAGGGCAACAGAAAGCAAGTTGTGGTCTTATGGCTTTTGTAACTTATTGCCCAGTTTCTTTGTGTCTTTTAATACCAAAAAGCCAGTAAAAAGTGTCCAAGGACACTGAAACCATACCATTCTCTCTTTTAGATCTAGGATGAATGAATAATCAAGTGATAAAATAGGGAAAATTTAGATTAGGTTTTACCTCTTACCCTGGTCTGCCCACAAACAGGCTGTGGTTTATACATGAGTATTCCCTGCCCTGTTCAGACAGAGCAATGTGAACAATTTGCTCTAACTAGCTGGTATTTGTAATTCAAGCTGTATATACAGGTCATCTGCAATGTTATGCTTCTCTTCCCTGATGAATTAAATCCTAGAGGTTGGCTGCTGGTGGGAATACTCATGGTTCTGCATTCGTCATCTGTGCTAAACACTCACAGCTTTCCTAAACATTCCTGCCAGTAAACACTCACTGGAGAGCTGGAACACAAAGAAAGAATTTGTTGAAAATTTCTAATGAGACTTTGAACCAAGGAAAGTCATTTGCTCTATGTTTATGATTAGCACACTGAGTTCCTGACCTGGTCAGACCTTAAGGTGGTACCACAGAGTAGATGTTAATTTGCAACAAATAATAAATCAAACTGGTCTAGTTTGACTCACCCAAACACCATTAAAAAAGGGCTGGTACTGAGGCTCTTCCCTGGGCAGTAAGCCAAGAAATCCAGTGCTGTGTCACTTTTATCCACATTCCCCTCTGCATCATCAGTCTGCTACAACCAGCTACAATTTGAGTGAACGCTCTTCCCAAGAAACCCACAGGAAATATCAGTACAGAAACATTAGTTAATCAGACCCTGTCCCCTCACACAAGCCACCACATTCCCTACTTCATAGCAGTCTGCTTTTCAACTAAATGGATTCCCTCTGGCATACAGGGAGAGATACAGGTGAGGTTAATAGTGGGACTCAACTCATCTCACCTGGCTTTAGCCATTTAAAGATACCTGGGTTAAACCAGCTGCCCAGGCTCCCTCTCTAGTCAGTGCAAAGAGCTACTTTTAGGAGCAGATTTGATCCTTGTATTTTAGGAAGCCAGTAGACTGCTCCCATCTCTTTTCTGTAGCCCTGATCAAGCTTCCCAAGAAGACTAGGTCTTGGATATGGAGATAGCACTCTGTGCAATGGCAAAGGTGCTTGATTCGTCCAAGAACACAAGGTTATGAATCTCACAAGCTACAAATTCCCAAAGAAAAATCAAGTCCTCAATGAGTACAACAGTTCAAAACAAAAAAATTAAATACAGAACATCTTTCATGGAGGATTAAAAAATAATAAAAAAAGACCCCATACCCAAACCAAAATCCAGGACTGAAGGAATGGGGCAGCAATAAGCAACAATTTTCTATAAGACAACACTTCCAAAAGAAAAATCATTCATCATATTATTGCAAGCATAAGCGTGCCTTTTATCCATCATTGCTGTAGAGTGATAACACTTTCAGGCTGCTTCCTCTTAAAGTCCCAAGAGGAAAACAGAGATTTTTGCCAAGTCGCCTGTTGCTACTTTTTATCCTGAGTGTTGCCTTTCATCATTACAGAATGGGAATTCTGCCACTGATTTCAAAGACTCTCATGATCATAATTGTAACTTCAGCTTTATATTAATGTACATGTGTTTAATTTAATTGCTTTGTTTAAAGATAAAAGAAAAAATGGATTTCAAATCTCTCAACTGATTTCACTGCACATGTTCATAGTTCTGTAGTTAAAAAACTTATGCAGCTTTTTCCTCTCCCCACGGGGAAACAGCAATATAAGAACCACACCTATCTGTGTAATGAAAATAGCTATAAAATGTTTACATTTTCTCCATTGTAATGGAAATTTCACACTGTTCTACTGTTAAACTGATTTCTCAAGTCCTTATAATCTAATGTTTTGAAGGTAATTTCAGGCAAATCTGTCTGGAGAGGAGGCAAGAAACTTAAGCATCTTTAAAAAACGAGGGAAAAATGCTTTAAGGCCATAGCATTGTAGGTATAAATCAACACAGTTTTGTTAGTGGAGTTACATTAATTTACATTTGCTTAATTTGTTTCAGAGGTGAGTCATTCTGAGGCAACATGTGACAATCCGAAATCAATTTTATAGAATAAGATAACACATCCAGCTTCACAGTTACATAGATTTAAAGTAGGTCAGCTGACCATGCCTATGCATGCAAAGGAGCATTCAGCTCACGTAGGGATTTCTCTCAGCAGCAATCTTCTCCAGACTGGGAGAGGCTACACTCAAACATTTATTTTACCTTCTTAACACAGCTCTAAACTTGGGGTGCTGTGCAGGAGTAAGTTTGCTCCCCATCCTGGCTGGTAGCCAAGGGAGCAAGGATCAATCTGGAAAAATCCACACCCAGCTTGCCTAAGAGAAAAAAAAAAGTGATTTTATTTCCTGTAAGTAGCAGATATTTGAAATACAGACAGAGGAAAGGAAAGGTTGTCTCTTTGTCTTTTTGCTTGGATTTTTTTTTTCAATCCTAATTCAGTATTAAGGATTTGAGAACTTTATCTAAAAAAAAAATCTGTGATGACCTCAGTGAGTTTACATAGTCAAACAACTTTTTCTAACCCCCAAGACTAAGACCTAAAGGATGGGTGACAAATGTTCTTCTTTTAGTCACAACACATCTATGAGGTGGTTTTTGTTAGGGTTTGAAGGGGCTGGTGTTTGATTTTAATGTGAATAGCTTTTGCTTTACTCCATTTTTAAACCAGGCCTTCATTTTTGTGTTCTGTTCAAGTCAGAAATAAATTCATGGTGTTTCCATTACTATTCTCTTGACATATTCTCTTTAATTCATATTTAATAGATTGATCTAGTGGACAGCAAAAAACTGCTTTGTACTTTAATGGTAGCAGCCATGAACACTAACCTGAGCCCAGGCAGAACACACGAAAGAAGCTTGACAAAGTTCACAACATCTGCCTAATTGTAAAAGGGATTCTGCACACCTGCTCCTGCTTCTGAAAACACCAGGTACATCTTGTGTGTTTCTTCTTTCTTTCCACTCATGTAGGCTATGACACAATAGAACACATTATTTTCTGTACACTAAAATATGCTGCTAATAGTACAAGTCAGGCTGAAGGAACTGAATAGTTTAATGATTCTAGTCACACTACTACCTGTGCATTTAAAAAATTGCTACTTTTATTTTATTATGTCTTTATTATTTTTAAAAGGTTTGCTATTGCCAGAGTGAGCTGGAGTACAAATAGAATGAAAACAGCACAAAATATAATTACACCAGAAAAAGATGAAGTAATTTCAAGAGAAAAATTGCACATTTTCCATATACTCTGTTTTCAATAGTTCAAGGGTTATTGCAAATCATCATAATGACCACCAAACCTGTATTTTCACATTACTTTATGCACATATCAAGGTAAAGCAGGTTTAAGCAGCTGGAAGTCAGTGTATTATAAGCTCACATCAAAACTACTTTAAAACAATGCTCCTGTAAATGGTTACTTTTATATTCAAGAATCAAATGTAGCCTAAGCTTTTTCTGGCCATACCACTTCATATGGCTCCTTTGGTTACTGAAAATCATACATTTTATCTACCTGTGGACTCCTTAGACTCAGGTGAACCTGTTTATCTTTTCTCTCAGACTGTGCTGACCTTCTAAGAAAATTTTACCATCTACAAATAAGGGAAATAAGATTCTAATGTCTGAACCAGCAATTATCAATTGTTCTAAGAGTTAAGCTTCAAAATATTACCAGAAAACAACTGTTCTTCTGTAAGTACAAGACACAGGTGGCCAGCATATTACTTGGTGCAACACAAGACCTTATTTGTATGGCTGCAAAGCACCTCAAAGTGACAGAAGTACCCCCACTGGCACTTACCTATCTGTAATGACCGCAAACTGGCAACTGAAACTATTTTTGAAATATGTTATCTTTTGCCTCCTCTTTGAACTGAGCTCTATTTTTCTGTTCTTCTGTATTTAAAGAAGACTTACAGCCAAGAACTTCCTTTCTCTTTTCTCTTTAGTTCAGAGGAAATTTTGGAGCAAATCACTATTCTGTTGGACAGGCACTTTCTTTGAAAAAGGGGGAGATCACCATAATTTCTTGGCCACTCTACTGCCCTATTTACAGCCTGCCTTTCAAAGTCATAAAGCCAGAAGTAACACCAATGGTCTCCAAGTTTCCACAACTAACTTTACCCAGATCTTGCACCTTCTCTGGATGCCACTGACTTCAGGTCAGCTGAGGGGAGTCCTGCTCTGAGTGTCTCATGCAGGACTCTCTCCTGGGCAGCAAGTCCCAAGCAGCGGGAGAGTATTCAGTGCTGTGCTGTTGTCTGGGCAGAGGACGCTTCCCAAGGATCATCCTTGCTGTGTTCTGACCAGGCAAAATCTAAAGAAAACACAGAACACTGGGCTGTTCCTACATGCTGTGTGGGTGCTCTGGTGGGGCTGAAGGAGGTGCAGACAAACCAGGTACATCTCATGATTAAGGGTGAATTGGCATCTCTCTTTACCAGGAGAATGATGGAAGAAAGTTCAACATACTCTTAAGCCATTATAACCTTCTGCACTGGAGAATTTTTTACTGTAAAATGGAAAAGGACTCTAAGTCTGCTGTAATCAGAATCAACAAGAACAGAAAACACTGGGAGTCTATTTTCATTTCATAGCAGATGCAGGAGTGCTTTTATGTTGTGGTGACTCTAAGTGATATCTCCTGTATTGACGACAGGCCTCCACTCCTAATAAAGTCACAGTACTTTCCCCTAAACCTACTTGGTCTCAAAGCAAAAAGAGCATTAGCACAGTATGACTGAAAAGCAGAGAAGTCAGAAGTCACTAATCTAAGTGTTTGTACCTAAATCTTTGTTTATAGATTTTCTTCCTGATCCTTCAGGAAGAGAGTTTTGTTGGGAGAGTTAGTTCCTGTATTCCAATTTGTAATATCTGCTTATGTATAAAGAGATCTTGATGTACTTACAGAGCCTGACTCACATCTCTCAACACAAGTAAAAATTTTTCTTTATGTTTCCAGAGGGCCACAAACCTCATTGCCCAAGTAGCCATCATCATTTTGGCAATTACTACAAGAGTTAAAACTATCAGTATGAGGAAGACTCTAAAAATTATAGACCTGGATAGATAGGATAATTCTTTGAGCCAGGCCTGCTACCAGACTTTATTTAATAATTTCATGGTGATCCCTTTCAATGCAGTCATACAACAAGTGACACCTACAGATGCAAGGTCAGACACTACTCAATGTTTGAATTCTTTTTGCTCATCAGGCCATGGGTAAGGTTCAAGCCCAGTGATGCAGTTCACTTTTCAGTACCTCTCAGGTAGCTGGGCATGCTATAAGACAACCCCCACTTCCTGCTAAACACCAGCACATTCTTAGACAATTCGTCATCCTGAAATGCAGCTGAAACAAATAAACAGTCTGACTGAGAAGCAGAAAATAGTAAACTGATTATGGGTCAAATAGCAATAGGTGTTTCTGGCTCTCTGCATACTGAAAGTTCTCTACTTGCTTGGGGTTTTCCAGCTGCTTTAGAGGAGAAGCTGAGCTCCATCATTTATATGTTCTGTGCTCTCATGTTACCCATTTCAGTTCCATGTGCCTGTGTTTCCACACCTGTAGGATGTGATGCCAAGTCCTCACCATTTTTCCTTGTGAATTATTTATGTCTGTAACCTATTGTAGCAACTTGTTACTAATAGCTGACCAGCCTCCATTTATATGTCCCAGGGAGGGCTTTAGCCCTAACAGGTTTCTCCATGAAAATCTAGAAAGGGCCCTTTCCCCTTCTGCATGGTGGTACTTCCAAGCTGCAGGACCAGCCTGCTGCATTAGGTATGCCCTTCCTCACGTGGATCACCACTCCAAGGAACACTGGCTTCTTTCCCTCCTCTGCGTGGGCAGCTAAATGGCACCTGACAGCCTTGCTGAATGATCTTGCCTTAGAGAGAAGCATTTTGCTGCTTGGAAGGAGAAGGGGGCTAACTGCTAAGACCAAAATTACCCCCATCTGCTACTGCTCTAATCTTTTTCTGCATGATACACAGGAGTTGGGAAGAATTTGAGGATTTCCTCAGTGCACTGTTCTGAAAAAATACATGTTATCTTACTTAACGTGCTTCTGTGGTCAGGTGTGTTTGGACTAGTTGTGAATAGATGGAAAAAAAAAGCTGTACGACATTCAGCTGCTATCTTCTATCTGATAGCACAGGATATCAGAGCACTGCATCTCATAGCCAGTGGCAGTTATTTGTGAAAGAATGTAAGAACAAGGCAAACATACAACAACATACACTCTACTTGTTATCCTTCTGGATTTTGGAAATCTGCGGTTTAGAGACTTTGCAAACCCAGGGGCTGCATGCAGACTTTTGGGTTAAGTAACTCCTCATGATCTGAGATATTCCAGCCTTTTTTAAGTGAATGGCAGAAATACATAAGCACAAAAATGTTGCTAAAACAAATATACCCTCTTCACTCTAGCATGGCTTTGGTATAATGGCTGTTTGCTGTGGAAGATAGTGTGAAATAATGCCTATCTACTGTGTCTTAATTAAGATGAAAGCAGCAGGGCATGAAGAAGAGGAAGGGATGAGTGATGTCTCTGTTTTCAGATGAGTTGATCTAATACGAGCCAAGTATCTTCAGAATGGTAAAGAAATAGAATACAGGTAAACAAAATATTTTTTTCAAATTGCACTGTTCATAAGTGAATTAAATATCAGACTTAATTCAGCATTTCAGAAAAGTGGTTCATTGTACATTGTCTCTGGTTTAGGTTTTCTAAGTTTTCTCAGAAATCATAATTTCTGAGCTCTTGCAAAAAGCAAACCAGTGCCAGCACTGCTGCATGTGTCCAATATAACTTTCTGATGGCATTATTCCTTTTATTCAGATTCCCCTGCTGGAAGTTTTGTGCTTCACAGTCCAATCACATCATGGCCACAGGATGCCTCATCCTTTTTTAGTCTGTAGCCCTGCAGTCCCCCAAGCCTAACCTTCATAATTCTATGTTTTTGTTAGTACTCCATCTTCTGCATGACCCAGCCTAGCTTTGCTCCTATCTCAGTCTGCACTCCACATCTGTCAGAACAATTGCTTTGGTCACTTTCTCAGCCTTACCCATGCCATGCTTCCCTAACACTCCTCATCTGGCATACACAACCTGCTTGCCTTGACCATTAACTTAGAATGTCTGTGCCAAATTAAATTTATGCCATCTATTCCACGAAAACCTTTTTGTACACTTCCGCTGCCCCCCCCTTGTCACTTTTCTCCTAGCACTGATATGCACAATGCCTCTGTGCAGCTCATTCTAGAAAATCCATAAATCTACCACCTCCTCTTCCTTCAGAGCTTACTTCACAGAGAATGGGAAGGGCAGATGCTAAGATAGGATCTCAGTTAATAATCTGCTGTCATTTTTGTAAGTGTCTGCATGGACGTGATGTTCACATCACAAGCTCAGGAGAATATATTCTCATGCCATTGAGATGGATTAATGGCATTAAACATTGATGGATTAATTCCAAACACATCAAAGACCTTCTGTATCAGAACAACAACAACTGAGCTGCTCTGGGACAACCAGGAATGAAAAGCCAAGTGTAAAATATTCAAGAACTGTACACAAATTCTCTTGAGAGGAGCATGAGCAACAGGGACAGTCTTCTAGAGATGATTAGAGAGTTTCTTAGGGTTGATTATTTTTAGGTATGCCCATAAAGCCACTGCCACAGCCAGTGGCAGTGTTCCCTGGCACAGTTCACTTTTTGGTCAGAACAGCGAACAGAAATGCTTAAATTACCTGAAATTGAGCTCAGTATAGGCTACGACACCAGCATCAGTTTTGACATAGGTGACATACAGTCTCCATGATCAGCAGAATAAAAAAAAGAGAAGAAAATCTTAATAATGAAAGGGCATGAACTTAACATTACAAAATTTTAGTTTTACTGTCTCTTCAAACGGCTCAAAAAGAAGAAATTTCACACAGTCCTGTAGGATTAGAGCAGTAGGCCATAAACAATGCAGAAAACATCTTCAAGATTTTTCCTATGGAAATTTTGAGCTAGGGTAGCTCTGATGCAAGAACTGCACCTATAAGTACATAGATAGCAAGGACAATAATTTACACAATTTTAAAAAAACTAAAAACCTAAACAACACCAGCATCACCACCAAAATTATGCCTGTTAATTGCAGATTAATCCATGCAAGTTTTCCCTAAATTCTAGGTAATGAAGCAAATCCACATAACTAGAAATAAATGAGATCACTGGTTTCAAACCTCTAAAGTGGCTTGAAAAGAACAAATTTTATGTGATAGCTAAATGTGGTAATAAGTTAGCATAGAAGAAGAAATGTAATTCTGCCCTAAAAGAGGGGACAGATTTTGCATTGAAATTACCTTCCAATCATGCTTCTTGTCCTGCATACAATAAAACGGAGGCAGGGAGGCAGACATAGATAAACAGGAGCTAGACACAAAGATCTAAGAGCAGCTGAAAGTGGAAATAATTCTTGATGTAGGGTTTGGTATTCTTAATTTTGTCAACCAAATCCTGCCTCAGGAATCAGGCAAGTTTGATCATGTTGGGTGTATGGGCAACATCTCATCCCTGTGTCCATAAAGAAGGTCACCTGCACACAGCTGAGATGGACTTGTTTCTCAAGCAGAGAAACTGCCCACATCTTGCCAGGTAATTTCACATGGAGTAGTTTAGCAGCAAAGGAGCTGACTTTGGTTTTTCCCCTTTTTCACACACTGATTCCTGCTTTTGGACAGGATGAAATGCCTGATTCCTGCTTTTGGACAGGATGAAATGCAAAGTTGCTAAAATAAAAAAATAAACAAATAAATAAAACTAAATAAAGGTGTCCCCATCTCCCACCACCCACCCATTCCTGAGGGATGACTGGCTGTTTCATAATCAGGAAATGTGTGAACACTTAGGGGGTGGGGAGAAAATAACATCTCATGAGGTTGCAAGCCTTTTCCAAAGACTTAAATACACTTCAGATAAGAATCTAAAGAGACAGGAGAGTTCCAGACATCTTGAGCTTTACCCTTCACTAGTTTCTGACTCAACTGATTTAGGTGCTCTCTTCAGAAAGAGGAAGAGAATGCACCCATGTGGACAACTCTGTTCCATTATGTGCCATGTTTCAGCTTGAAAACGATTTATTTTTTGCTGCAGAACATCTCAGT
Source organism: Molothrus aeneus (assembly GCF_037042795.1). Taxonomy (NCBI): domain Eukaryota; kingdom Metazoa; phylum Chordata; class Aves; order Passeriformes; family Icteridae; genus Molothrus; species Molothrus aeneus. Next base: position 69,543,984 of record NC_089646.1, read on the forward strand.
TGGCATTTCCCCGCTTCACAAATCTAATTAAAACAACCCTATAGCAAACTACGTTTAAGCCAACCCAGCTATGTGGGTTTAGGGTTCTGTTAGTATTATTATTTTTCCTCTGAATAGGCATTTATTTCTTTCATTATTCTGTGCTCTTATTATCATCTTCTACCTCTTTTTACTGAGTCAGACCCTTCTGCCCTTACTCCAGCAAAACTTTCCTCCATTCCACAGAGAAGAACACTGTTAGAAACTTCTTTCAGAGGTCATTCATTTATATCTCTTCTTGAATAAGTTTGCATTATACTTTTTTTGCTCACACCCCTTGAGTGTTTAGGTACTGAACAGTTATTAGCACAATCCCCACACCAAAGGTACTAACATGTATGGACGCTCAATTCTCCCATTTGTCTCCCAACTTGAGGCCCAGGTAACTCAAAAATTAGCATTCTGCTTGCATCATCAAGGAGCAGGAATTCTAAGGGGCTATAGCAGCCAAAAAAACCTGAACAAATGCAAGATCACAGAGCAAGAGATTTTCCACAAAAGAACTTGCTCAGTAACAAATAGCTGGAAAGGGAGCAAACCAATTGGGGGCCACATGAGATGCATTACCCACCCTTTCTGCCTGACATTTCATGCTCCTAGTGTCAGAGTAAGATGCTCATTAATCCCCAGGGTCTCAAGTCTGACAATTTTAGCTGATGGGTGAATTGTCGTGAAGTTTCCGTCAGCTGCTGTTTGCAGTGATTGCGCTACGAGCTTGACATGCATTGCATTGTTCAGGCTGGTTTTGTTCTTTTATTTTCCTTGGGCTGGCTGCCTCCTGGAACCTCCACTCTGCCTACTTCCTGAGGATTAAAGCATGTCTTCTGGGCAAGGAGACGCAGGGACCACCTGCAGATTCTGTTTATATATCCAGCCTTGTAGTCTGATTGATCTCACAATAGGACTGCATAATGTAAACACTTCATTATTCCACCAAAGGATATGTGCTCTACCACCTATGGTCCCTCCAACCAAGAGTCAGTTTTAGATGGTTAAAATTTGTTAAGCCACACCAAAAGAAGCTAAACAAAGGAAAATCCATCCTAGCAACATATTCAAGTTTTTAAGTTAGACTAATTAAATGCAATTAAGTTGGAAGCTTTAGCCTACCGCTTTACTCCAGGATTTTGCTACCAAGCCCCAGCAGTGCTCAGGTCTGATGCACTATTTCAGCATGTCTAAAAACAACCAAAACTCAGGTTATCAACAGGATTTATTCCCACTCTCGGCTTAAGACACCACAAGTTCAGCCTAGGGAACTTCTTTCTTTGCTTGGGGGACTGGTGGGAGGCACAGATCCACCTATAGAGAAATGGGAGCCTGAGGAGTCACCTCTCCTTGGCTGTTTTCACCATGGCACCTACTCACTGTGCTGCCTCCTAACCTGGCACTGCAGAGGGGCAAGGGGGGAAGGTGGGGAGGATGATTTTCTGTTCATCCCAAAACACAGAAATAAAAAGCTTCTGAGTATTTCCCACAGGAATTTTGTACTGGTATTTCCTTTTGCCAGGTGAGAAACTGAGAAAAAGAGGCCAATGCCCACTTGCAGATTTTGGGAAGGCAGTCATGATCTGTACCTGAACCAGCATTGAGCAGGCCTTACTGCTTCCTGCACTGAAACTCAGACGACTTTTCCCTCTTTGCTCAGGAACAAACACCTCCTCTTAGAGCCAAAGGACAAGTCAAGGGCAGAGCCGTGGCCATAACATTGCAGCTCCTGAGCTCGGGGTTCAGCTCTTATGAGCATTTCAACATCGTTCTTGTGGTTTACTTCCCTTTGGGAATTGTTTGTTGGTTGTTTTGTTTATTTAACAGCCTTAATTAAAAACTGAAGGCACACCCAGCTAAAGCAAGGCGCAGTAATCTGAGGAACTGCCCAAGTTCCTCAAAAGGGAGGAGAAGTTTACCCTGAATTTATCTAGGTAGATAGAAATAATATAAGAAAAGAGAAATACTAAGTACATCAGTGTCTCATACATATCTCAGACTGCTCCTGAAGGCATAAACCAAACTGATACCATTTAATTCAGCTTTAAATTAAACATTTTGATTAATAAGCAAGGCACGAACACACAGAGATTGTCAGGCTGTCTGCTGAACGGGGCATTCACAGCTTCAGCACACAAAACAACCAGAAGGTCTTGACTGAATATCAGACACAAGGAAGGCATATAAGCACTTACTAAGGTCATCTAAAACACATCCACACTTACTGGCTTTACAGAACTACAGCTTAATTGTTTAGCAAATTACAATAGTTTGGTGTTTACACCAAGTACTTTATCAACTGAAATACTTTCTTTTATTATTACTTTTCTGTTTTGGATCACATTGTAGACCTTCAACAAGGCCCTCTGTGGAATTTCAGAGAGCTTGAATCTGGCTGGAAAATTGGTGTCATTACCTTGTTGGCTAGTGCTGACCCCCATATTTTATGATGGGCACCGAAACTCACATAGAGATTAGTAAGTAGGAACGGTTTGGACTCTGACAGTTCTCTGGATCCCTGAAATAATCCTAAAAGTATTCCAGTCCTAAAAGTAGGTTCTGATCATTCTAATCTAGATTCCTAAGAAGAAAAAAAAAAAAAAAAAACAAAAAAACTTGCAGTGGAGACAAGCACAGAGCCTTTATAAAAGAATCTCTATATAAGAAGAAAAAAATTATTTACATTTGACAGGGAACAGATAAAGCCAAGACTTTAAAACTAGCATTGGTCCAGGAAGGATTACTGCTTACAGGCTTTGATAGATAAAGCAGATTTAAAAAATACTCTGGGCTAGATTTTTCTCTGAATTTCTCTTAGTAGATTTCATCCTTGGAGGTTTCTTTTTCTATTCAAAACTATAGAGTTTATCCCATCTTTACCAGCAACTTACTAGAGGAACAGCTTCTTACTGTGCAAATTGTTCCATTTCATTTGAGAAAGTCTTTATACAATGAAAAAGAAAGGAAATTGGAGCTGACTCTAAATCCTTCCATACATTGTGCTGCCTTTCCAGCCTTTAAATTAATGGAAGATAAAAACTACGTGAATCAAGAATAGGATCAATCCCCTATTTTTTAAAAACTCGCCAAAAGGGAAAGCCCAACTTCTTCCCAGCTGACAAACCTTCACACCTGGCCAGGCCAGCTCCTGCCACTGCATGCAACTACTCATGCACCCAGTTTCTGCTCACCTCTCTTGCTGCAGGAGCAAGCCATTTTCCCCTGAACCTGCCAACAGTGTTCCATCCCAGAGCCAAGAGAGCAGCTCTCCTTGAAAACTTTGCTATCACCATCCTCATACAACACAACAGAACACACCTGACATTTGAACAGGTGTCCATGCTGACCCCAAGCAGGAGAGCTGCCGTATAGGGGCCTCAGAGCATTCTGCAGGAGAAGCAGGCTCTTCCCTCCTACCCCACCCCAGCAGGGCTCAGCAAATGAACATCATCAAGTTGTTTGAGCTCCCCAGGCCTTGAGCTCCTCATCTGCCAGCAGATGGTTAAAGGCCTCAGCACCTGAGAGGAATCTGACAAGACTATGCTTTACAGTCTTCCTAACACAACCCAAAATCTCCTGCAAAACAGAAATTCCTCTTAGGGAATAGGTCTGTAGAGCTTAATGTTTATTTTTTTAAGAGTGGCATAGCTATAATTCAATTCATTCTGATGAATGTGTCCAGACTTGTTCCTCGTGGCCTTTTCTTATGCCCAATAGATTTTCTTTTAAGCCTGCTTTCCCTTTAAAAACTTTCCCACCATTTTAGGTCCTGTCTTGTGCTCCCTAAGTAGATAAGTCTTGATTTATATTCTCTCCTAAGTTTGCAGCAGCCGAGAGTAAAATGACGTGTTTTCTCTATCAGCCAAGGAAATCCTTGCTTATCTCTTTCCCCCCATTTTCCCCAGCAGGGAGTGCTGGCAGAGCTGGTCAGCAGAGCTGCTGTTCTCAGCCCACGTGCAGCACACAGCAGAAAGAGCAGAGCTGCCAGGTTGGCAGCCTCTGCTGGAACAGCATCTGTCTTATTCCAAGCATCTGGAGAAATGGCTGGAAACCCAAATCTGTGGAACATCAGCTTTATTAGAGATGAAGCTAAGCTACAGGTTTGGAATCCCAATCTGAATTTGTTTGCAAATTGAAGAACCGGGGACTTGCTTCAGTGCTTTATAGAAACAAAGAGCCATGAGGTTTTGATCTGAACCAGAAAAGTCAGGCCTGTTCAGAGCCTGTCTTTTTCTTTGGGACCTGTGCCTAATCACAGCTGAGTGATTACTCAGCACTGCTTGTCCAGTTCGTTCACATCTGTGCTGTTATGTACGCTCGGCATTCTTTAACAGTTATGTCTGTGATCAGGTAAATCAAAATGGTTTTTTGCTTTTGCAGAAAGGAAAAATAATGTTGGATGGGGAGTTTAGGGGACCACCTGAAACATTTCAGTTTCTGATTTCTGACCTCTACAAAGAGCCACAAGATGTAGGTGTTTTGTGCAAAAGCAGAGGTCTTAAGTTACTTGAAGTGAGCTGCTACTGGTATGTACTATGCAGTTTTCCTTTGTTGGTGCTACTGCTTTATAGTGTTCAAAAATAACCCAAACAGGTTAGGTAGTAACCAAGATATTATCTGAGTAAATTTTACCTCAGGGGATTCATTCAGAGTCAAAAATGTTTTAGTCTGTCTGCACGAATGTGGCTCCAAGGGAGATTTTACAAGCAAACAAGTTGAACGGCACAAAAATGCAGGCAAATGTAGAAAGGGGGGAAATGAACAGAAAGAATTGAAACACATTTTTAGTACCTCTGTTTCTTAATACCTCAGCACTGATATTTGTCTGTCTTTGCAAAAAAGTAAAAGTACATCTGGGCTTTTGTAAAAATGACAGCTTGCTTGTTTTGGTTTTGTAAGAGGTGCAGGCAGGTCCAAACAAAAATCCCAGAACCAAACACCACTTGTGGTAGGAAGAATCAAACTCCCAGAATATAAGCACTCCTTTAATTTGAGTACTTTACAATCCAAATCCTCTTGTGTCTCAGGATTACACTGCTGGGCATTGTCTGACCAAAAGCCAATTTAATTTTCTAGGGCACGGATGATATTTCGGTGCTTTTGAGTCAATCTAGAGAATTTTACATCACTTACTTCTTCCACTGCCAGTTTAATAAGGAAAATAACTTAGGCCAGAGGTGTCTATGTCCCTTGGTAACCTTGATCTGCATATACAGCCTCTTGTGCTCACAGCAGTCTGGCTTAAGTTAGAATAGAGACAGGTAGCTCACTTTCTCCCTGCATTCTGACCCACTCCCTTTCCATATCTGCAGATTCCACCTTCTTCCCATGCCATATGCAAGACCAAAACCTCAGGACACATACATGCACACATTATGTCAGTACTTATGTACTTTAGTGTTTGAAATCCACAGGGGCATTATGAAGAATTACCCAGATATGTCTCTTTAAAGTAGCAGAACTGAGCAAGAAACCCACCTATGAACCCAGATCCAGTATCACACCAGCAGACTGGGATTTTATAGAGGCTATCTAATATGCACGTTGTAGCTACTATTTTCCAAATAGAACAAAATAAAAATTAATAAATATAAAACACATTTTGGCATGACACCCCCTCATATCTTCTTTTCACATGCATGCTGATATTAATATTATTTTCTTTACCTGTAAATTTGCACAGGTGAAGAAAAGCATACAGGAAGAAGAAGAAGAAGAAAATACAAGAAAAATATACAGGTGAAATTTGCACCTGTATATTTGCTCATATACAGGCAGGCAAATAAGTAAGTATGTGTGTATGTCTTTGGTTATAATTACTATCTTGGATTGTGTATATATTTTAAATGCCTTCAACATACATGTAGCATATTTTAATGTATTTTTCCACAAAAATATGTTTTACTATGTTTAGGCACATCTATGTCGTGCTACATCTATATATGTCATGCTAAAAATATTTTGCCTACTATCTCTTGTACATTACAGAATGTATCAAATCAAAGGGGGAAAATGACAGAAAAAGAGTTTTAGCATAAATCCTCCAAAAGTTTTCTAGCCAACGAGGTCAGATGAACAAAGCCATGGGATTTAAATTACCAGCTATACAGCTCTGGCTGCATTGTTTTCACTGTAAGTTGATTTTAGGCCAAAAAATGTGCAGTCTCTCCACTAAGTTTAATACAGTGCATAGGTACACTGTCTTTTACAAGAAACTTCTGAACTGATTATGCCACCAACACTAGAGAGACAGAAAAAAAAATCCAGAATATGGTACTATTGGAACTATTTGTGGTTAGGCATTTGCAGATAAAATCAAAAAAGTCAAGGCTGTAGTCAGGGACTAGTCTCAGAGGGTCCTAGATGGGTGGTGTGAGCCCAAATGAAGCCCAGGAGCAGGTGAAGAGGGGAGCAGCCCAGAGCTCCCTCCCTGACCCTGCTTTGGTCAGCAGCAGTCCCAGCCTGTGAGCAGGACCCCAATCCCTGCACAGCTGGGACATTGGCATCCTTCTAGGACACCAGTCCAGGCTGCTTGGGAAAGTGCTGTAAATATCCCCATTGTATAGATGAGGAAATAAAGTCTGCAAGAACAAAATGCTTTACCATAAGGACAGGAGATGTAAAGATTAAAAGAAAAAGGCCACTTTGTTACCTTAGGTCAAGATTTTCAGGTACTGAGATGATCACTGGGTGACTCTGCTATTAGCAGGAAAGGAATAGACCTTTAGAAGTCCACTAGAAATCATACATATCAGTTAAGTACTCCATGGTGAGGTGATTTACTGGGTGTATTTCTCTGTACCTGTTCCTAAAGGCCTAGAATATCTCCCACAGCCAAACCTGTTCCAGGGCATCAGTTCAGTTTGTTCTTTTTGGTAGGTTCATTTGCAAATTCTGCATTTACTTCAATTCCTAGCTTTCTTTCAAATGGGGTATCTCCCCCCAGGGTTGGTTTTTCAGAACATGAAAAATAATGAACTTCGGAGCAGAGGTAAGGCGGGACCAAAAAGAAGAAAAGAACTCAGCTCTCTTGAACTACACAAATGAATTTCTTCATTGCCTAAAATGTGCTTGCCCTCTTGATCTTAACTTTCACCCATCAGTCATTCCTGTCCCTGAGGAATAATTAGGCTGGAAATTTCTGTATATCAAGGAGACCAAGCTTTTGTTGGTTTTCATGATACCTAAAAGGATGGTGAATTTGTGGTTGTTTCTCTGAACAGAAATAGAATAGCAAGATCAGAGCAATGAGTGCAGAAAGCAATGTGCATGGACCTCTGTCTATGTATTCATTATCCTGCCCTTCTTCAGAAGCAAGCAGCCTGAGACAAAGCCATTTACCTGAAAATGAGTTGTAGACTCATTCCCCAACAGAAGTGAAGCTACTCTAGATCTTCACCCAGGGAAACAACATACACTTACAGAAAACAGGGCTCTAATTTCTACCCCACTCCATCATGCTACCTGCAAGAGAAACAATGCTAAAATAGAACCATGGTTCCCAGTGTAGGGAGTTCCTTGGTGTGAACCGGAGCTCTGCACTTCCAAGGGAAGCAGCCTCACTTGAAGATTAGATCCAGGGCATTGAAATCTGCTGCAAAGCAAAATACCATTACTCCATCAGGGTGGGAAACTCCAGTGGTGGCTCTACCTTGTTAACAGAGAAAACATACAGACATTGTCACCGTCCTGGGCCTGCTCCTTAAAACTGAAGGACCCAGAAAGGATATCTGCATTCCTACTTTGTTCTTAATATTTCTGTAACAAAAAACCAGTACCTAAAAGTGATTCTAAACCTGGAAAGGCTTCAGGTCCCCTAAGCAGCCCTTAGGAGACGCTCAAATAGAGTTACAACAAAGTTGGTTGCTTTCTTCTCACAAAGACTATCTGTCTGTCAAAAACCTCTTTCTGCCTCTCAATCCAAACAAAGCTTTCAGGGACACTGATAGAGGAGCTCAAGTGGCACAGATCCTTCCAGCACCTGCACTGGCCTCCAGACAACAGTGTGCAGAGTCAGCAATGCTCTAAAAGTCTCCCTCCCAGCTGAGGTTCAACAACAACTTTCACAGAGGCAGAACTTTCTCACCTGATTTGAAAAAACATAGGTTTGTTGTCAAGGAAAGCTGTCAGGCAGGAGAATCTGTAGGTGACTATTTTCTATATTTACAAAGCCTCCTGTGTGAACAGCTTCAATCTCCTGGGATAAAGTTAAACAGATGCTGGCTTCTGTTTGTAAATATGTCCAAGATGGTTTACCTGAACAGTATTCATGTCAACAGAGTTTTATCCCCTTTAAATTGGTTTTGGTTTCATTTGTCTGCTCATGAGCCATTCCAGGAAATATTTATGGTTACTTAAAGCCCAGTAGTCGTGGGACAAGTGGTATAGCATTGCTTTTTAACATTTCCTTGATCACCTTTATCTATGGCACAGACCCAGGCAGGTCTGCCTAGCTTTGAGCAATAGTAACGGAAAACTCTTTCTCCAGTGTCTGACTGACACAGCTACAAGGCCAGTAAACACCTTATTATGAAGTTATTTGAAAATACTTCCAGGTTACTTTTGCAAAAGATGCATCCTGAAAATGTTAGCCTAAATAAATTTACTAGCTCCATCTATAGAGCTGATATATTTTTGAGCCAAAAATATTTTTTGCAAATGGCATTTTGTAGAAAAGATTGAGAAGTTTTTCTTGGTTGTTACTGGATTAAGCTTAAATGTTTTGTTCAACTACAAAATATCTCTGGGAAAGAGCTGATCTCCTGGTCTTCATTTGGCCATCTCTGGAGATGAAGAGTTCAGCAATGTTCTGAAAATTTTTGAGTACCAGATGCCCTCAACTACAGAGAAATATTAAAAATATCTTTCCCAAGTATTTTCCATTTCCCCATCCCAACAGGTCTTTTCTTAGTCTTCTCTGCCCCATCTTGTTTTTCAACTCTGGATGTGAGCTACAGCAGAAGACATCCCATTCCATGTGGTCTGCACCAGTAAAGCACTCTTCACCTAGCTAAAAACAAGATTTGGGTCTCTGTTTACTCCTACTTGTTTTTTATATTCAAAGGCCACCTTAATCCTTTTGACCATGACACCAGCCTAGGAAGGCCTCTGAAGTCAGCTGCCTGCTGATCTGAAATTCTTGTCCTCCAGACTCCTTCTTCCATCCCAAGCCCCCCTTTCATAGTCCAGGCACAGCACTTCTCATTCCCAAGTGCATCCATTTCCACTTGCTTGTACTCAAGTGCAAGGCTGTTTCACAAGGGGTTTTGGTGACTCGACACACCTTGTCCTCCTAAAAATAAAGCCACAGTTTCCTGTGTTGCTCTATACACTTGCAAACCACACAACAGCTGTCTCATCTTTTTGGAAACGATTCATTTATTTTGAATTTAGACAAAGTATCTAAGCCAGAATAGGTCACTGGAGCAACAGCTATGATGTCCCAAAGAAATCAAGCTGTAGCCTACAATTGTTCTGACTCAGTGAGCAGTAAACACTGGAGCTAATGTTTGTGTGCAGGGAAATGTGTTTGCTACAAATGCGGCCTCTTTTGTACATCAGGCATGTTTTACTAACACATCACTGTGGAACGTGATAGTCTCACACAGTCATCACACAGCCCAGTAAACACTGCTCTTTGCTCACTGGCTTATCTGCACAATCATCTATTTTTGTTTCAAAGTTTCATTAATAATGGAGAAGGAAGTTTTGGAACACTTCATGTCACAGTGAAAATAAAATTACCTGTTCCTGAACCAAAATTCTGAAATTTTCCAGAATAGTTTAAATAAACACCTTTCCATTTTGAGTAATTTTTCCCCTCTCTTGGAAAATTCTTTGCAAGTTATACCAATTTGGAGGTTACCAGAAGGAAAAAATTGCAAAAAAATTGCAGTGAGCTTTCTAGTATCCTCTCACTGAAGTATAGGCCAGGCACACTCCAGTTACAGTTAGTGCTTCTCTGTGACAATTGCTCCACACAACTGATCTTAGACAATCCCTTCTTTCTTTACAGAGCATCTACTTACATCCTTAGGCAGAAAAAAAAAACAGATTAAAAGGGATTATAAAAAGGTTACATGAAGACAACTTTTAAGGATCTCACAAGATTTTTTTTCATAATAGTCTAACTCCATTAAGGAAAAAAAAAAACATTTGTAAGAGGTTTTGTCAATGGTGGGAGTTGGCAAGGAAGACAAGGAGCTCAGCTTTAGCCAGGTTACACAATAACTTGCTACTATTTGTGGCTGTCTCCCAAAGGGCCAAAGAAATTAACTCGTGGTTAGTTAAATAATAGTTTTATTAAAACAATGATCAGATCAAATAACTGGCATGTATGTGCAGGAAGTCTTTCAAAATACTCAAGTCCTGCAAAAGAGTCAGATCAAGAAAATATCTTTTAAATATCTGATCCCTGAAGTAACTGAGACCTGTAAAAACTGGATGCCTTAAGAAGAAAAAGGTTTTTTTAAACCTTAATCCCAACATTCTCTCCAAAGAATAACACAGTTCTCTACTTTCAGTGTTTTCCCTTCATGCAGATGTTTTCATTCCCTTGTTACAGGAGAGATTTTTTTTTTTCCTGTGACCACAGCTCTCTGTTAACATTTTATTTTTAAAAAGAGAAATAAATGAAAGAAATCTAAAGCTGTGTTGTTTCACATCTCCCAGCTGATTTTCTCACTGAAAGGAGCAAGTAACTGGAAAAGAGGCATGCTGACTGAAGAACAAGCCCTCCAGATACCCCACAAGTTGCAGAGTACTGCAGTGGCAGATGAGCACCACAGCTCCTGAGGGTACTCAGTCCCATTTTTGTGGGAGTTCAGGAGCCACCTTTGCACATTCCCATCTTCTCAGGCAAGAGGAGCAAGTTCAGTTCCAAGATACTGTGCTGCATCCGGATGATGGGACAGGACAGAGAGCACCATGGCTCCCTCATCCCACGCCTGCTGCAAGAAGCACTGCCCTGGGCTCAGTGGCTGCAGAGTCAAGTCCAGGGTGAAATTGCTCTGAGCAAAGTTACCAGCTCTGGTATGAGAGGATCGCAGCACATGGAGCAGACTGCTCCTGAAAATGGCCAAATTACCTCACAGGGTTCAAGTGGAGTGTGCAAAGGCAGGGTGCCTGCAGGCAGTTTTTGCCCTATTCTCTATGCTTCTGATCCATGAGATTACTTGCCCAGTGGAGGCTTTGTGAATTTCGGAGTTTAAGAGAGCAGCTTGAGGTACTGAGAGAGGTTTATACGATGCACAACACAAATATATTCTATCAGCAACATAACGTGTGTTCAAAGAGAACAGCAATGGGAAAAGATTGTCTGACTTCTGAGTTCTCTTAAGTGTAAACAATGCACACTCCTGTGGCAGATATCCATCTGAAGATGAATTGCTGCCCCTAATCTGTGCTTGCATCTATCAGTTTGCATTATATTCAGGTAGTGGTGAGCATTGCCTTTTGGGTGGGTGTAGAGTACTTGGTGAGCTTTTTGGATGAAGGGCAGGTAAAAACTTGCTACGTCTTGTATCCAAGATTCGAGTATTTACCTGTTGGAGCCCTGCATATTAAGGCCCACGCGTTTACATTGCAACTCAACGTGGAATTTTAATGAATTCACGGACTCTGAAGGCCCCCACCCACCTCTTCTCAAACAACTGAAATCCTCTGCATTCCTCTTAGCTGTACCTGCTCAGCATGCAGCAGCAGCCGATCAGACTGGGAGCAAACAGGCCTGCTACTGAACACCAAGGAGGTGACAGACATTTTCAGGTGCCAGCTCAGCCATCTCTCAAAGCACAAAATCTCTCCTCTCCCAAAGCACAAGATCAGAAACTAACTCAGAATTCTCCCCCTTTCCATCATAGAACATTTTTGGCATTAAGTTATACAGCACCACAAGCCAGGCTTGATCCCTTTCATCTTCCTGTTGAAGAAACCACTCTTGCTCAAACACAGTGTTTGTGGTGAACCTAATCAATCACTCACCTAAATGAGAACCAGCAGTGGAGCAGATCTTTGCAGAGCCTTGACCAGATTTACCATGCTGCACATCATCCATGTCCAAGAGAAGAGGAGTGCAAATAGAAGCTAATTCCCAGCACGTGGCACAATCTGATTTTGCAACTCATCTTGTAAATCTTCAAGTATAAAGCACTGTTTTAGCCCATGGAAAGGGGCTATGCCGCCAGCAGTTAGAGAGATAGAGGTAGAAAGAGTTTCGGTTCCAGTATCTCAAAATGTGATGAAACACTGAAAAGATAAACTCTAGATATTATCAGTCTCTCGCTTATCTTGATAGCCATTACTGGAAAGGAAAAAAATTATGTCCTATGAATGAGAGAGGATAGCAGAGAGGATAAATGGCCATAGTACTAGAGCTGACTTAACTTTATCTACCTCTAGCTGGAGCCCAAGGAACTCCTCTCCATTGGCAAAAATGGTACATCCATCTTCTCATGCAAAGACATCCTGAATAAATTGGTCTCACAAATACCATAACAGGTAAGAGGATTTCAATTAGGATAAGATCTGACATTTCAAAGCAGGCTTCTTAAAAATACAACCTGCCAATGACAGTCTACACCAAATTTTGGATTAAGAAACATTGGACAGGTCTGTGCTCTTCTAAATCCCAGGATCAGCCACAAAGGAGAAGGAAGGGAGTGAGTAATGTAGGCAAATGACTGCGTTCATATTTGAACACAAATCAGAAATGCCTGTCATTAAAGAAATCCCTCGGCTTGTACCCACCTTAGGATTCAGACTGAATAACACAGTATAACATAGCATAGCAACATTTATACCTGTCAAAACTGAAAATAACCTGCTTGCCATGCTCCAGGACCTGGATAGCTGTCTCACTAACACACACAGAGCACTGGAGACATTCAGTTGTAGCATTTTCTTCCTCTTCAGCTACTCCAGACTCGTGAACCCCACAGTTACAGACAAAATTCTTTTAGCAAGGGCCTTGCATTTACTTTTACTTATTATAACTAATCTCAAACCTATTTCTGTGTCTTTCATTTTATGCCTTTTGTTCTCCAGTTATTTAGTCCTTCTACCATTACCTCCCAACTCTGTTGCAACTAGTTTCACTAGCACACTTCCATTTTCTAGGCAGCAGTCTCTAGTAAAATTAGCACAGAAGACTGGTCCCAAAATCAATCATTAGGAAGAGCTTTCAATAACAACTTCCCTCCAGTCAGAAAGGTCTCTTTTCACTGAAATCTGCCCTTTAGCTTACCTATTAGTCACAATTTTACTGGCATTACTCAGCATGTCTCAGTTTCACATACCACACCACTCCACAAGCTAAGCAAGGAAGACTGCATTTCCATGACTAGAAACACCAGTGTTTTTATCAGTGACTAGGTTTACCTAGATCATATTTGATCAGGCCTCCTGCATTTTCTTTCGTTTTTCTGCTACCTTATGTCCTATTCTTACTTTTAAAAGAATAGAACAGTTGCTATGAATAGCCTGCTCTCCAACAGGGCTGTCCTTGCCTGTTTGTCAAAGACAGACTCACATTCTGCAGCTGAACAGGGTCTTTTTTCCTCTGTTAAGTCCTATTGAAAATAAGTGTTCTTGAGCCTGCAATTATATGGTTCAGTTCCTTCCAGATACCGAGATGACAATGATCCAGCCATTCTCCAATATTTGACTCAAGCTGTTTCTCCCAGTTTGGCAGAAGCCATTTCAATTTCCAGGTTTTCATAGCCACTAAAAACCTGCAATGCCTGACTATTCAGAAACAGCATCCTGACTGACACAGAAACAAAGTATCAGATAAATTGTTGGGCCATGACAAACTAATTTATTTCTTTCTTTTATTAATGTGGCTTAAGGACCTTCTGCTATTTAATTTCCTTTGCAGAGTCAAACTCAGCTTGTCTTATGCCAATCCTCATTGTACCCATATATTTCCTGACCTCTTACATGTGGCTTCCTTTGCTGATCTGTTCTTTTTTCTACTTCTTATTCAGTCATATCGGATAACTTGTCTTCCATGTTTTTCACTTCACAAGATAGGCCATCTATCTGGAGCAGAGAAGTTGAGCTATAGATCTGTACTTGCCTACCCTTCATTTTAATTGAAATGGAAATCCCTCAAAGCAAGATTATTTTCTACTTCATTCTACAACTTAGAGTCAGATCTAAAAAAGTATTGCTTCTTGCTATTTCAGAGACTGGTAAGAAACTCTGCTGGTTACTGCATTCAGAAATGTCTGAATTTAGCTATTTGTTCCCCTCTACAATCCAGGAAGTCAAAGCCTCCCATAATGACAGACCTCTAACAAGCAAGATCGGTATCTACCAAATCCAGTTCTTGAGGTCATTGGCAGATGTACCACACTTGCTCAGCAATCAGACTTCCCTAGAATATCTCTGGCTCTATTAGGTTGGTTATTTAACTCATTATCTCTCCTTATTTACCTCATTAAAGGCTTACAGTAACATCAGACTGTTTACCTCTGTCTTTCACAAATCAGGTATGCTCCAGTAGCTGCATGCCAGCTATTCCTCCCCTTCTCCTTCAGTAACCATCTCCAGATATACAAACACTCACATAGCCCCCTACCCAACCTCCTTTGTCATGTTCTTAAATATCCACTTGAACTCCTTCCACCGTTTCCAGGTGAAACTGCAGTCCAGCGATTTAGTCTTAAGGCACATACTCTCTGCATCATACCCAAAAATTTATGTGAAACACCTCCTCAACCAGCAACCATCTTAACTATCTCCACAATTGTTTTGCCATCTCTGTTGCACCTCAATAGTTATCCTCATCTATTGTTCCTTGACAGAGTTTTTACTAAAAATAATTTTTAAAAAGGAACCCTATGCCCACCCTGCCCCTTCCAAACTTTTATTTTGGACCCATAGAATCTCTTTCTACCCTTGGCTATTGGCTATTCAAGCTCATTTCTTACCCAGTAAATCCTTAGCACTCATTTAAGTGTGATGTTGTCCACAGATTGATTCTGCCACAGCAAACTGCAATGAATTTTGGTCAGATTTTATTTCTATTCAATCTACATATTTTTCACAAAAATATAGGGTACTAGCTATTCATATTTTGTTTGATCTCTGCCTTGGTGCTTTATTGTCTTCCTCTGTATTCCCAGGTATTAACAAAATGAAAAACAAACTGCCCAGAAAAAGAACTCATATTATGACCCAAATAGATACAGTCCAAGTTGATTGGGATAGCTTCCCGGAGGGATAATATTTTTTACATAATATCCTTAAGATACAATCTTCCTTATCCCTACTTTAAATCAAATATAAAAGTACTCAAGTTTCTTCCTTTAACACAAATAAAATAACTGTGTTTGGCAAACAGGTTGTCTACTCTCATTCTCTCTGCTGGAATTTCACCTTGCAGGAGCTCATATGCAAGCCGTTTTTTATTTGCTTTGGTTAATGTAAGTTCAAATAAACTCAACACTCAAAGCCAGACTTTCAAAAGGTGTCATATATTTTGTCTGCTTTGAACTCAAGGATTTTGCAGGCTTTCCCTGTAGATCTGCCAAGGTTAGCAGAGTTCAGAGAACCTAGCCCAAATTGCAAGGCTGCAGTAAAAGCTGACATGGAGATTCATCTAGTTTGAATGTTTATGACAATTGCTTTATACAATTACCTCCTTGGTCCTTCTGACACCCTGAAGAAAAGCAACAGAAATGGATTCTCCAATAATGTCATCTGCAGATGGGACTGTGTTGGGACTTTTAAAGAGCTGCATATTACAAGCCTCTTACTGCTGTAGCCATCCCTACTTCTTTTTCACAAGGAACTGCTGCTGTTCGAAATGAGCCACAAGTCAGATTCTGAATTTCAGCTCTTTGAATTCCCCCTGTGAGTCAGTTTCGTACCTGCTCTAACAACATTGTTTCCAACACAGGTCTGACCACTCCCTCTGCTTCCAAAGCCATATTGGAACATGGGATCTTGCTCATGTGGCTGGCCTCATGGCATACTGACATCATCCAGCAGATCAGTCACCTCATAAAGTCAAATGATGATCAAATTTTTTCCCAAACAAGTCTAAATTATTTACACTATTCCTGGACTGCCTGCAGGTTAGAGGTCAAGAAGTGATACATGCTATACACATACACACAAAGAAGAGATTCCCTCAAAGCTCTACACTGACAAGAGAGTGAAAGATAGAGTTCTTTTATAGGTTACATTCCACATCTGACTTAAAACAAAGAGGAATACAAACCATAACCAAAGGGGTTACTAAGGATGCGTGCACACATACAATTGGAATTTCTTCCTAATCCTCACCTTCCTGTGTTCTGTACTGGCCATCTTCACCTACATATTCCCCTGGCCTACATCTGCACTGGCCATATTATGTATTTTCATAAATAACAAATTATTAGAGAATGAAGAATGAAATTATTTTATCACTTACTATGAAAGTATTACTCCTGGAAATATTAAAAAAAAAAATGGAAGCTGAAAGGGTTGCAATGTGTTACTGCCTAGATGATTCTGCAATATACATGTAGGCATTTCAGATGTGGTCTGTTTCAGGCATTTAGTCAGAATCATAGAGATTACCTCTTTACCTTGTGTCTGTTTCTACAAAGCACAGACAGTACAGGTTGACTCTATAAAGTAACATCCTAGCCCCTCAGTCTGCTCATGGTATCTTCAGCAAAACTGAGGCTAGAGAGCCTTAAAAATCCCTATGCTACTGCTGAGATCTCTGTTTCCAGGTGGCACCCCTGCCACAAAGCAGGCTTACTTTGCCCTCTGCACCATTTAACAAGAACAAAGCAATGTAAAGAGGACAGGAAACCACCAAGATACTTGGTTGATCAAATGACAGGTTGATCAAATGCCAAAAATACATTTACTGATCTCTTTAAAACTGAGGTGGGTGAGCAGCAAAAGAAAACAAGGAATAAAGTTTTAGCTTGTTAGCTGCTGTGTGTTGAGAGGAGTTGAGACGCTTAGCTAGGTTCTTAGGTATGGACATATGTGAATTGAGAAAGTATGTAGAAATCCTCTGTTAAGGGTGCACTGACTCTGCCAATGCGCTGCCCTTCCGAGCCTTTCCGTAGGACATACTTGCTCACTCTCGCTCCTCCTCGCAGATTAGCTCTGTCTGCTCCCAGGCGCCTACTCTCTCTTGCTCTAATGTGATTAAATAAGCTCCCTGTCTCTCCAGGCTTGTGCAACCACCTCTCGCTTAGTCACCTAAGCACTCCACAACACCCCAAAGGAGTGGAGTCAGCTGAAACAGGAGCGTTCCCAGCTCTGACATGTAAAGTACTTGCACTCAGTGCTAAATAAACTTGGAAAAATGTTCACAATGCAGCTGTGTGCACAAGATGCTGCAACCTCAGGGCAAGAATAATTATACACAAACAAGATACTTAGGATTTATGTTCCCCTCAAATAAAAATGTGTGCTGCTCATGCCAATCTCAGCACTTCATGGTATGCCTGCAATCTGAGGCAGAGGAACAGATTCTCTGTTAGGGTTAAGAGATTAGATACCATCGTTGCTTTATTTTCCAATAAACTTTAGAGGCATTCTAAGCATTGTGGGTAGACATTGATATGCTTCTCACCGTACAAGGATGAGGATTCATGGGAGGTCTTTTGAATGTCCTGTTGTGTTAATGGTATTTTCTATTGGCATATGTTGATGATTCCTTTTCAGAAGTTACACGGTTAAAGCTGAAGCCCACAGGAAGTTTGAAGCCCCAGACAAAAACAAAACTGAGGAAGTTTCAGAAAAAGAAACAAGTACTCCTAGACCATTCCAAGCAAAGGTTTATCTAACTTGCTCCTTAAATTCTCTCACGAGGGAGAGCGCCAACTGCTTGTGCAAGTAGCCTGTTGCAATGCTTATGCATCTCTCAGTAGATGACTACTTCTCCTAACAGCCAATATCAATTAAATCTGTTGCTAATGAAGTCAATCTCTCCTCTTCTCAGTGAACACAGCAAAAGATTGATCAGTCTTCTTCATAATGACTTTTTAATCATGGTCATATTTATCTTCTCTTCCTGAGGGAATAAAACCCTAAAGCCAATTCTCTGATCTTTTTTTTTAAACCTCTCAACACACTCCTTGTCTTTGGATCTGTAACTGTTTGAATGTGCTGCATCCATGGGCAATGCCAAAAATAAAATCAAAGAAACCTGTGCTAAGAAGTCTTGTCTACAATGGGCCTGAGATCTCTCAGGACTCATTCTCTTGAGCCAGACTCAGCAGTGAATACATGCAGTGATATTTCATTATACTCCCATGCTCTAACAAGCCCCACTCTAAAAATCAAGGGAGACTCTCTTGAATTGCTTTCATACCTGCTCTGTTCTGCAGTGGAACCTGAAATGGTATGACTTACAGAGTTGAAAGGAGACTTTGAAAGCTTTGTTAAAGTTGCTGCAGACAAGGAAAACTCAACAAACAACTTCAGGAGTACTTTAGCTTGCTCGCTGGTTGGAATGCAAGTTACACCACGTTAGACCCACTTCATATTTTGCCCCAAGGAACCAGCAAGCTGGGTGGGAGACCAATGGGCATTCCCACCAGCCTGTCAGGCTGGACAAGCTGCAAGAACAAGCAGCCAGTCTGATATTTTTGCTTGCCCTTTCTTGACCTCAACTATAGAGAAGAAAAAGTTAATGCAGGCTTCAACCTTTGTATTTAGGTCAAGTTCTGTTAAAATTGCAAGGGAAAAAGTTTCAGGAGTTCACAATTTTCTTAGCCAAATGAGTACAGAATTTACATTCCTCTGCTTAGAAGACTTACACAATGCTATGCAAGTGATATGTGAGCAGTAACTAGCTCTTTGCAGGAGTCCTCGGGAATCAAAGGAGAGAAGCATATCACTAACAACTCTATCTCATTTTTAATATTCTGTCTGCAGGTGGCCACTACTTCCATGATCCAGTCCTGTTCCTTGTCGTACTCTGCTACATGAAAAAAAAGTATATTAAGAAAAAATAAGTAAGAAGAATAAGTAAGAAGAAAGAAAAAAATAAGTATATTAAAGTGTATTAACCAGGCATAGAAAAAAGATGGTAGCCCCAAAATCCATGGCATGGAGGAAAATGTTATTTTTTGCTGCTGGCAATTTTCTTTGGGTTGGCAGAATGAGTCATTTTGACTGTGAAAAGGAGCACATGTACTGAGCTCTGTGAGCTCATCATGGTATCCTTGCTGGTGCCAACTAGTAGCAATTCAGAGCTCAACTAGTCATTGAAAATGAATCCATTACAATCTACAGGTACCAGTCAATTTAAACCCTCATGAAAACTAGGTTTGCTCTGTTTCAGACATTTAGTCAGAATCACAGAGATTACCTCTTTACCTTGTGTCTGTTCCTACAGAAACGGAGTGACTTTAGACACTGAAACATTTTTGCATGTTTCAGAAGCTCAAATGGGCACATGGAAAAGATACTGTCTTCCAGTACCCCGTTTTGCAATTGATTAGAAATTAAATCCTTTGTGCTTGAATCAGGGTGGGGAAAATATTTTGAGACTGTAGTTTGATCTGAGTGTTGCTTTTACTTGTGGTTTGGCAAAAGACTCTGAAATGCTGTTAAATCAAAAAGGCAAAGAAAACCTGCAATTGCCGTGTCTCTGCTTATAAAAAAACATTTTAAATTAACCACATGCATCATTCACTACACAGATGCCACATTCTTCCCTACCCTTATTTAATAGCTAGCTGTCAATCTATGTTGAAAAGCAGTTACCTGACATTTCCATAATAATGCTTCAAAGCTTCATATTAAAGATGGGTATCTTCCTAGGCAAGCCCATAGGGGTAAAGGAAAAAAAAAAGGCCTTTTCTCTCTGGAGTTGCAAAAATGTTGTCCTCTAAGAGATGATAGAGTGAAACCAGGCAGGAATGACAATCACAGACACTCCTGACTTCTCTTTACCGTAATTAAGCTGGGTGAGATCAACAAATTTGTATCTGCATAAGACGGGTTTCTCATCTCTATTTCTATTAACTGTGGTAGAGAGGAAACTAAATGTGAACTGAGACCTCTGGCCATTAGCATAACATAAACACTTCTTCCATCTTCCAGGATAAGCATTACACTTCTCAGGACAGCTCACGTGCAACCACTTTGATGTTTAGTCATTCTCAAAACGCGCTCCTTTCACATGCTCCTGCTGTGAGCAAACACTGCAATGAAAACTTGCCTGTGTCACAGGTTTGGGAGATGGTGCCACATGTACGAGCCAAAAAACCTCAAAATCTTTTAAGCTGAGTTAATTTGATATTGAGTCGGGGGAACTGGAGCTGACATTTAAATTCACTGTTTTCTGAGCAGGATTAGAAGGAGGTGGCAGGAGCCAAAGACTGGCTGAACATCTGAGAGACACAGCTGACTCCTTTAAGTGTGAGGAATAGTGAGAAATCAAAGCATGGAAATCCTGTGAAAAAGGGCCCAGATGCTTAGGTGAAAGAAAAGTACAATCAAGCAAGGGCTTACCCACATATATAGAATCTTTCATTCCCTCTGCAACAGAGTAGGGAAGCTCAGGACCTGTCAGCAGTTAGAAAGCAGAAGGCAACAGCTGCTTCACAGAATTTCCAACACCAAATATACAGCAAGCACTGGGCATATCCTCTCTTCTTCCAGCATGTATTGAGACTCCAGTGGACGAGTTCCAGAGCACAGACTTTCCTTAGAAGCTGCTGTCAAGAAATCCATTGACACGAGCATCCATGCTCTGCAGATCCCTTATGCAGCCTCCTGTTGACTAGGCCTTCACTACTCAGCTTTCCACTCACCAGAAGCTAAATGTTGCAGGAATGTAGCTGTGCCAGTCTTCCATGTTGTGAGAGAAGGCCGCACAGACCTCTGACACATGAGATTACACAAAGGGAAGCCATTGGGAAATGGTACAAAACCCCAAGTACCCATAAGAGAAAAAGGAAGGGTAAAGTGTAAATTTCTTAAACTCCCTCCGCTTCAGAGAGAGAGAAACTCTGCCACTTGAACTGTTCATCATGAGACAAATATGCTCCTGTGAACCATTGTCCAGCAGCTCTCCATGCTAGGAATTTTCATCCTAGTGAATATCCTTCAACTTTTCATTCTCTGAACACAGATATAATATCACCCAAGGATGGACAGAAGGGATATTTCTCAGCACCTTCCCCTCGTAGCTACCTACATGAGAGCAATGGCACCTACTCAGTACTCTGAGACACAGCATCCATTTAAGGCAGGGAAGCTCCTTATTCAAGCACAGCACTGTTGTGGGCAAGGCGGAGTATTTATAAATTTGTATGCAACAATGTTTACTCTGATACGATTGGATTGCTTCATACCAACGTTTTGACTGAAACAAGATGAGATAATGGGAACCCTGACTGTTGGAAGCCAGCTTGGTTTCAATTTAAATGCATGTATTTATTTAAGTTTTCACAAGGTTTCCTATTGACTCTGCACATAAAAGAAGGTAAGTCAATGAAGAAAGAGAGCCTCAAGAGCTCAGAATGGTATTTGTGAGCTCATGCCATGTCAGGAGAAAAAACAAACACCGCAGCAGCTTTGGATACCATGGGCTTCTTTCACAGCAGTTCACTCTACATCCCTGTTTCCCTCTTACTCTGAAAGAGGGTTTCCCTGAAGTAGAAGAATGGGGAGGAGAGGGCAAAACAGTTTAATAATGCAAAGAAATTGTTTTTCAATTCCTCACACTGAGTTTTCAGTTAGCATACAGAAAAGCTTCTACATTTAGAAAACCTAAAAGTACACAGCTTTTGCTGTGAACCAACACAAGACCCATCACACACAAAAGCAATGTGTGTTCACATGCATGCATGAACACGTACACAAACACACATACTTGTTCATGTATGCACACGCCCAGAGGCAGTGACTACCACTCTTTCTAGGGGAGTTCCATCTGTGCTTTTGAGAACACCACTTTTCAGTAAGAACATCCACTTCTCAATCAGTTTTCAAGTACTGGATCTGAAATACTAACAGGCTTCAGCATCAAATCTGAACTCTGGTTCAGTCCTCTCCTTGGCCTGATCACAAAAGGTACTGTCTCTGAGCTTTTCTTGGATCTGTCATAGATCAAATTGTGTCAACATTAACTCATGAAGCTTGTGGACCAAAACAGTAACACAGCTATGAAGAACTAAGCTCTTCAGTCACAAAAAATATAAGTGAGTATTTGATGTATTGCAAGAGTGCTTTTCATTAAATGCTTGCACAAAGTATAGCAGCCCTGACAAAGTAATTTGTGGTTTATGCAGGTATATAGCTACATTAGACCACACAGGCCATTTAAATAGTGCATTATGCTGGCAATCATTGCTACTAACCCTATGCTAAGAACTGTGGGCAGACACCTCTTAATGCACACACAGATGGCCAGGATATTGTGCTGCATCCATGCTGCGAAAGTGTAGAATATAGAAGCAAGATTGAGTGGGATGATGAAGTCATCTGGCAAATCTCCACAGGTTGATGCACCTAGGAGCAAATGACATAGTATCTTCACACCACCCACTGGATACACCACTGGACTGGAATTCAGGTGCAGACAGACATTTCAATGATCCCCATTGCCCAAGCATGGACGAGCCACCAATTGAACCTAACGTGCTGGATCTGTGGAGGAGAAAACGCTATTGCTAGCCTTCTTAACTTAAATCCTAGCAGAAAAAAAGTACTGGTAAACCTTCTGAAAGATAGGGTTACCCAACATTTCCTATTCTAAGTACTTCCTTTCTGGTTGACTTTATATTGGCTAAACCTAAGCTGTCAGGTGTGACATTTCCATGGCAGGATCTTCTTCCAACATTCTTTTTTCTTTTGAAATTAAGATGGCAAAACCAAATAATTTCCTAAACTTGGGAAATGGAGATATCCACTTTATGAAAAAAATCTGTGTAAGCTAATGAAACATTAGCTGCTTTGGCTCTTAGCTCCCAATCAACTGATACAAAAATGGTAAATTCACTAATAATTGAAGAACTCACATTATACCAAGAGAACATGAAGGCAGATACAAGAACTCTTGCTTTTAAGGGTCATGCAATCTAAACATTGTTCAACAGCTATTACTAGTAAAGGCTAACAACAAAATGTGTCACAGAAATAATCCTAAAAGTTATTAAAGAACACTGAGCTGAGGACTTTAGCTTTAACAAAAAAAGAACCAGTTTCAGGCAGGAAGAAAGAAAAGGTTAATAACACAGTAACCTGCAATGCCTGCTCAGAAAGCGCTTTTGTTAAGAGGCAAGTATCAACAGAAGTGAGCAGGAGTTTCTCAGAAAGAGATGTTTCCTGTCTCCTTTCTAATGCATTTATCAGATTGTGGAGGACAAAACTCCTCACTTTTTAACCAGAAGGTTAATTCGTATAGCTATATTCTGTGGACAAAAATAAAGCCTTATAATGCATTGAGGACAAAAGAAGATATTCAATAACAAGCTAGAACAGAAAAGCAACAAGCAAACGATGTATTTATTTTACCAGCTACTTTTTTTCCAAATACTTTTTTTTTTACTAAGAGAACACTGGTTTCATGCTTTTTCCAGAATTATTTTTAAGATCAATTCTTTCCTGGCTGTTTTCCCTCTGTCTCCTTCCCCAGATCTATCCCCCCTGCCACAACGAGAGGCAAAGTCCTGCCACATTTGAGTAGAATGTTGACGCCCACGTGGGTGGGTGCAGAATTAGCCAAAACAAGTCCCTGCATTCCTGTGGATGTCAGCACCTTCTGCTGGCTCTTTCCTAATATCTTATTAATAGGTAAAATCTCTTTTCCAAATCAACCTTCCCCCATTATTCTATAGTATAAAAAAACAGAAATAAAAAACTTCCTTAAAAACAGAAACAGAAAACCTTCTTTAAGCAGGTGTCCAGGCTTATTTATAGCAAAGAATTATGCTAGTTAGACAATTAAAGTTTTTCAGTTGCCCAATTTAAATACCTATAGGTACCTAATAAACCATCAAATGAAGAAGAATTACCAGTAAATAGCAATTACCTTGAAAGAACAGTACTTTAAATATTAAAGTGACACTTCATTAGTTATGCTGGCAAACAGGTCAGTTTGAATCAAATGGCTATTTTAAATTAGTGGTCCTATTGCAGACATGGGGTGTAATTTTTATTACCAAATACCCAGCCAAGCTAGTGACCTTAAAAACATTACTCAAGAAATGGTTGAGAGTTAATTAGAATACCGTGCCAGGGGAAAAAAAAAGAATAGGCTTGAACATCTCTGAATTCTTTCCAGGAAGGTGTTTTTAATAATGGCAGTAGTTTACTCCATTTAGAGGTCCATATCCTCTAGTCAAAATGTAGGCTTTTATGAAAGCAACAAAATATAAGACTAGAAAAATATTTCCATCCCTCTTTTTCCAACAGCAGCAATTTTTTTCTCAAGAAACAACATGAAGAGCCTTCAAAGCATTAATGACTGTAGAACTGTTTCCCTACCACAACAGTGACTAAGTTTCTGCTGATATTACCTTTTGCTTCGCATGCTGAAATGAAAATACTGAGAAAACCAAAAAATAAATTTCTTTTGACAGCGTTTTTTTTTTTTTATTTTTAGCAGTCTGTGGTGTTAGAACTCATAACAAAATCACATGGCTGGTTTACATTTTCTTTGTTGCCATCTCTGTTTTCTATAATGTACACCAGAGTGCTAACTCAAAGAACTGCTATCTATAATACCACTGCAAAGAGTCTCATCACACAGAGAAATTCCTGTATTTTCATCATTCCTGAAAATGGTGTCACTAAACTTTCCCAGCAGACATAAAAAGTAAGCTGTCACAATGCAAAAGGAATAAAACTCCCAGCATGGCTTGTTACTTTAGGTTCCCATAGAGATATATTCATTCACATTCATCTTTTCATCCTTTCTCTTCAATTAATTTCATCCAAGTTTGTATCCAAGAATGCCATCAGGCCCTTTACACAGTCCTATCCAGTGCATTCTGTGATGGCAGCGACTTAAGTAACAAGCTGCTGTGGGTCCAAAATTCTGCCCAGCATAAGTAGAGCATTTAAGGTTTTTAATGTCATAACTGGGCAGAAGTTGCCAACTGCTTTCCAGACACAAAAGAAAGAACATGACACTATGAGTCATGATGGAGGATCCATGAGAACTGCCATAACTACGCTAAAGTTCAACATAGTAAGTAATGCTCACTGAGAACTCAAAGGAAGATTCACAATTAAGTTCAAGTTTGGTAGAAAAATTTAGGTAGTCTTTCTGTCCAAAAATAGAATCCATTCATTTCCAGGATATACACCTGCCAGAGGTACAGGGAAGATCCAGAGCCTTGTGAGAAATCTTTGAACTCCAAAACTCTTAGAGCTCTGATAATGTATTTGGATATCAAAGGTGGGACTTGGAATGAATTTACCTTCCTGATAAGGTGAACCCTGAGATGTGGCCTTTGCACCTGAGCTTTACATTAAACAATAAAGTACATAGTTCTAGAAACAGGGATCAAAATCCTATATTTCATCTTGATTGAATTCCTTAAGCAGGAGGCTACACAAACTTCACCACATACCCTCAATGACTCCCTTGAATTATTGCCTAACTAGTGGAATAGTTTTTGCAGGAGCAGTGAAGAATGTTCCCACACTTCCCTTGAAGATGGGAGACAAAAGTAAGAATACCTCAAGCAAAGCAGGAAATTGGACTTGAATCTGACAGATCCTGGATGATGTCTAGCCACTAAGGTGTTATATAAAATATGAGAAAAATTTGACAAAAAGAGAAAGCAATGAGTCTTGTTCAGCAATTTCAGACCAAAGCTGTGAATACCCATCAGCAGGAGAGACTTCAGGCCTCCAGACCTGTTTATTTAGGATATCAGGTGTGTGAATGGAGGTATGTTTGATCAGAGCATGGTGTCTCATGCTCTAGCGCAAGAGGATGGTAACATTTTGAGACATCTTGTTCTCAGTATTTCTTTTAGCTGGTGCCTGGCACATCCAGAGTGCACTTGCTGTCTGTTTTGGAGCTCATTCTGAAGAGTGTAATGGTCCTTACTTACTATACCAGGCTCTGAAGCACCATAAACCAAAGGTCTGGATTGCACCCAAGGTGATTCTGAGCCTGATCCTGCACTCCACTGAGAGCTTTGCCACAGGTTTGAATGGGCCTGGAACCAAACTCACTCCAGCCTTAATGAAGCTCTTAGTATGCTCCACAGAGGTCAACATATAACCAAGTGAGCATCCTCCACTGTGTATGACTATTTTTCCTTGTATTCATGCCCACTGAAAGCTGTCCAGTAGTAGCTGAGATGGGTGAAAAGATACACCACAGACAAAGCAGCAAATCCTGGAATGCTTTTGAGCATTCAGGTCTCAGCCTTATCCTAGCCCCATCTAGGAACTACAGGAACACCTAACAGCATCATGATTGCTTCAAAGAAGAAAAAATTTATTTCACAAGCTGGACCGTCAGAAGGACAGAGTAACAGAGCATGGCATGCTGTGCACCCAGCTTCATCTTTTCCAGAAAGATTAATAGGATATCAGGCAACACCCCATTCCAAGAGGCTCTCACCATACCCTGCACAGACCCAGTGACACAGACCCATTGGCAAGGTCCTCAGGAAAACCAGGCAGCAGAGTCAACAAGCAATACTGCTCAGTTCTCCCACTGCACAGATCACTTGGGGAAAAAATGAAAAGCCAATTATTTCAGATTAACTGTGGACTTAACAGCCTAATTTAAGCATTCACGCTGGAAAATGAACTACAAAGTACACCTGTAGGAAACAAAGCCTTATAATCAAAGAAATTAATTTGTTCATTTCAGCTGCATATTCATTGAAATGCCTATCTCGTACAAATATTTGTCTGATATATTGATATACAAATATAATTTCAGTATACTAGCTGAAACTCTAATTAGAGTAATAGCTGTATTTGCTTTGTAAAGGTCTTCCTTGCTGAAATCAATTAAGAGTGCACAATGAAATTTCATTAAGCTCTACAATATGTTTTTCTACCAAGTGCCAAATTACTATCTTCCCGCTATCTTATTACAACCATGCATGATAGGACTCCTAAATAGATACAGAAATCATTGTGCCAACAACATCCTGTGCTTCTTTATCAGTAAGCATGGATTTTTTCTCCCCACCTCCTGAAGGAACATATTTGCCATGCACATAAATGGCACTGAACTGATGAATACAGAATTAAATTTACTGAGGGACACACCTGCAGGCACATCAGCCTCCTGCCGCCCAGGAGGGTTCCCTCATACAAGGAGGCACAACTTCCATTCTGTGTGGACTGGGTCACAGGCCCTACTTCCAGCAAGCTCACCATGATGGGTGATAACTACCATCCCCTTTACATCGCCTTGTACCCTCATTTTACACAATAAACTGTGAGGGAGGGAAACAGGACCTTTACAAATGTATAGGTATTTACATGTTGCTCAGGAAGTGCTACAACAAGGCAAAGGAGCACCAGAAGTGATGGACAGACAGAGGCCTGATCTGAGAGGCTCAGAAGACAAAGAATATGAATATCTCTCCTTCCCCAGAACAATCACTAAATTTATTCCTGGCTAGAAGAAAATTGTGAAAGAAGGCAAACAGGTACATGAAAAGCAAAGAAATCGAAAAGTCACACTTAGAGTCAAAGATGGTGCCAACAACAGCACCCAGACAGACAATGACCTTTGTCTATTCTTCCCAGCACCCTCTCAAGTTCTCACTTCTGCCAGCCTCAGTCTAAACAACCCAACAGATTTGTCACAACCACATGATTTGGGAAACTACGTCAGTTCTTTGCTCCTGAGCTTCCTCCGTGTCTCATCTCTCTCTTTATCCAGATTGCTAACACATGCATATTGAAGTGGTGAGTACAGAAGAAATACCTCTCATAGGCTAGACCAGCCCTTTTGAACAGTAACAGGTTTTTTATTCTAGGCTTGTACACCTGGGGGAATGAGGTCTGAATCCCACTTCCCTAATAACTTTTCCTGGTATTACATTGGCTGTCTTCAATGCCTGAGACCCAGAGGGATAACAACTGGGTAGGGAAAGAAGACACTAAAGGAGTGCCAGAAGAGATGTGGAAAGAAGGTAGACCTATGCTACAGATGTATGCTGCTTCTGGGAAGAGGGACCTGGAAAGCACCTGGTAAAAGTGGGATCCTCACAAACCTAAAGGGGTCAAAGTGAGGTAACACAGCTGAATAGTTCTGGAGTCAAGAGTGATCTCACAACACTGAAATCTCAGAAGCCTCTCTGCATGACAAAAATTAAACAGGTGCCTTCATACTTACTCTGGAGTTTGTTTGACTCGTTGTAAGTTTGACTCATTGTAAGTTTGCGGTTCTTAGCTCATTAGTGGAACAGAAACACTTTCTTCACTGAGAGACCCCAGAAAGGAGCAAAGAATTGTGCATTTTGCTGAGGGCATAAAAACATATTTAACATGACCCTGAGATTAGATCTGTTGGTTGGAGCATAATGCTAATGATGCCAAGGATATGGGTTCAATCCCTGTATGGGCCATTCACTTAAGAGTTGGACTCAATCATCCTTATGGGTCCTTTCAACTCAGAATATTCTGTGATTCTATTTTCTAATATAAATAAGGACTGGCACTTTTATAAAGCCAGACAAATATAAGTTGGGTTTCTCAGATATTGTATTTAGGACCAGTGAGAAAAACTTCACCATTTGGGAGGAGTTTTATTCCACCAGCAGCACTACCACCCACCTAAGTCTGTCCATGTGTTTGCGTGGAAGAGTGTCATGTCTTCCTGCAGCACTCATGTCAGAATTAAAATGCCTTGCATTGTAGACGCATTAGGAGTGCTTTATCATGCTCTACTCTTACCCACAGTGGCTCATTATGATTGGGTAACTCAGCCATTAAGCTCCACAATAAGCCCACGCTGAATCCTAAAAAGGGAGCCATATATAGGCTATGGAGGTGTTGAGTAAGAGAAGATTTACTGTGCTCTACATAATTAACTTTGCCTTCTATCTTTCCTGTATTTTAAGCAAGCTGCTAGCCGAACACACTGAATAATATTATTAGTCAGGTACAGTTTCATCAAGCATCTTCCAACCTAATGGAGTCCTATTGCGTTCAGACTGTTCATGATCCCATCACAAAGAACAACTGAAAATCTTTCTTTGGAAAATACAGATGATTTTTTTTCTTTTTCCTTTGTCTTTTCAGCTGAAAGTCCTGGTCTCTTTGGAACATGGATAGGCATTGCATCAGACCCAGCATCCTCCATTATCCACGTTAGCAGCTCCTCATTGCCGGGCAGCTTTTAGAAGAAGCATCTTTTGGACAAGAACAAGGGGAGGGCAGGAAGCACCCAAATAAAACAAACTATAGGGGAGGAAAACAAACAAGAGAAGCGTGAGAGAAAGGGAAATTGAGAGCATTTCGGCAAAGAGACTGGAGTTGAAATGCAGTAAAGTAAAAGGTCTGACCAGAATCAGGTAAGCTGGTAGAAGGAATATGCTACACCAAACACGCGGGAAGAAGAAAGATCAGAGCCAGCTGATTAGAGCCCAGGATGGGGAGCCAGGCAGTGGTGGACAAAAGGTGGAAGTGGAGAACACTACTCTAGTACTACCAGGAGATGAGATGCATGTGATGGCAAAGGCCAGGATATGTAGACACCCATGATAAGCTGCATGGGAGTATCATTCTAATGTCATATTTTAACATTTTTGCACCTTTTCTACCTTCAAATACAAGCCAAATTGTTACTGTATGTTAACTGTTACTGTCTTGATGTTAAAAACAAGTATTTTCAGCCGGTAAAGCCAAGACTCAGGGTCTTAAAAAAACAGCTGTGCAATGTTAATATGTAGCTCTTGTACACCAACATGTTAATGCAGCCTATATTAAGACCTCTTGCTGCTCTTTCCCTCTACTTATTTCTCTTGTGCGTTTTCTTTCATAACTGAGGTATGAATCGTTCCAGCACGTGCCTTTAATTCATAAATATTAGGTAGGCTGTTTCTTCCCCCAGTGAGTATGACTGCAATTAAATATATTTTTTTCAAATGAAGCTGTTAATATTCATTAACAATGTCTTTCAGAGCTCTAGACTGCAGCTCAGACTCATATGTACACCTGCTAACTACAGTTTAGTTGAGAAACTTTTTAAATTGAATTCTCCCTTCTTAAATATCACAAGAAGCAAATCCATTTAAACCTCATCATATTGAATGATACATTTAATGATTCAGCTGGACACTGGAACATTAAATGTCAAAATGCTTCAAGAAAGAGTTTGTCCTCTTTCCAGGATAGCAGAGCTATTCCTATGCTTTTTGCAGTTTGCAATGGGTGCTCACAGCTCTGTTGTTTCTTAAAACTAAAAGCAAAACCAAAGATAGGCCTGTATGAACAGAGAATCGTATGAGTTTCATAGTTTTAAGCCTAACTAACCAAAAAGCAAACAAATTCATAGCTTCACTGGGAAGATAGAGATGAGAACCCTAGGAAGCGAAGCATGAAGCCCAGAATAAACTGTGTGACTGCATGCATTTTATAAGCAGAAATAATACTCTACTAGAGAGAAAGTATAGTTTATACAAAGGACAGGGATTCTGTCTGACCAAACCAGATATACACATTATCAAGAGGGCTATGCAGAAAAGTAGGATCCATGGACCTGATCAAATAAAATGAGATGTAATAATCTATACTATTTTCATTGCCAAAATGTAGCAGAGAAAAAACCAAACCCAAACAAAGAAATAAAAAATGCCAAACAAAACAGTCCCTTGGGGCCTGTGATGTTCCACTGATTTTAACAAGGGGTAAAAAATAATGGAGACCATTATCCAGAAATCCAATGGATACTGACCAAGTTACCTGGGCAGGGAGTGACCTGGGCAGGCTTAAGCTGAATTTATCACCAAAATATATCTTCTACAGGGATTAAGCAAGTAAATAAATAAATCAGGTCTTGGATAAATAAACAACTCATCATTTATCATCTCTATTTGTCAGCAGATTATCTTGTGATTGTCTCACATGCTTTCACATAACTCAGGTAACCAAAACAGGAGGGTTGAATGTGCTTTAGACTTATGACCCATTTATTTCTTTTCTAGGCACTAATTTCCCTCAAGTACACCTCAAGTGGAACAGCTCCCTGGCAGCCGCTGAATAGATTTTGTTTCAGCATCTGACTACAAAAGGGCAAAGCTGGAACTTGATTTCAGGAGGAACCAGGAAGATGAAATGCCCTTTACTAGATTATTTGGAATGGAGACGTGTTTAAAAACTAAGGGAGAGAACACAGTGGAAAATAAATCCCCCAGAGCATGGTTTCCCAGAGCTCAGAATAGGTGCAATGAAAAAAAAAAAGTGATAAATCAGTGACAGCTTTCAAACTATGGATGAAGTCTATTAAAAAAAAACCAAAAAAACTATAGTGTTCCACTTCTTGGAAAGATGAAGAGCCTTCATCCTTAATTATGTTGCAGATCAATCCTGATTTAGACAGCTGATAACTAGCAAGTGTTTTGTTCCTCTGTGGCCTCAACAACAAAGAGGCAAAACCTCTGGGGAGCTTCCAAGATGAGTTCCACACCAAGGAGAGAAGGGGATGATTCTCCCTCCGCACACACTTCTATTCAAACAGCTCTGGCATTGCATGCATTAAGGACAAAAGCAAAGGGAAACGGCAGTCCTTCAGCAACCTGGTCAATCCAGGGAAATAAGGACCAGTAAAAGGAGACCTGGGAGACATACCTAGGGGAAAAACTGATTAGATCCATTCAGCCTAATGGACTGTGTAAAAATTGATCACAGCAACAACACTCAGACAGTGATAATTGTCATCACAAGTTATCAGCAGCCATTGCATTTCAGGAATTTTCTCCACAAGCCTTTTCAGACACCCTCAAAATTGATTTTTCCTGGCACATCCTCAAGTGTTCTATTTAAAAGCACACCAGCTATTCAAAAAAATATACAAGTATTTTATCTGAGCCAAGCAAAAGTACACCCATACCAATAACTTGTCTGGGATAATGGTCTGCAGGTATAAGATGAAGAAAAAGCCCCAGCAATACAACTGAAGAGCTGTCACTGCTGATCTAATCCAACTAATGTGATAGAGCACGCAGGGCTCTGTCTCATTGGGTGAAATGCCTGAAGCACAACAGGCAAGATGTATTTCATCCTCAAATTCCAGGAAAGCATTGTGCAAATGCTCTGCGTGGGAAGGCTGTCTTTGCATGGCTCATGTGACTGAGTACAGTTAAAATGTCCCAAATCTCTTCCTGGTGTAACTGCATCGTTACACCAGAGGCAATTTGCCTCACAAACCTAACAATCTCTCATGAGGGAATGCTCAACAGGGCAGCAGCAAGAGATTGGGAGAGAAGGGCTTGCTCCTGAAACTCAAGTGATGCTTTCTGTGACCAAATCTTTGCAAATTTAAAGCAACATTAAGGAGCCAAATAGCATAAAGGGCATAACTGCCAGTGGCAAGGTCCATTGGCAAGATGGCATTTCAAAGTAGCAGAGAGTTTTTACACCCTCAAGCTTTTCATTAACCTGAAGGATTATCTATCTTTGATGATGTTCCAAAATGCTGCTTCTAATACCTGTGAGGAACCATTTCACTGATGAAAAAGCACCTTTTTGGGGATTAAAAAAAAAAAAACCCAAACATTTAACACCTCTGTGTTTCATATAATATCCCCCATGGCAAATATTCAGAGATGGACAGTTAAGTCAGGTGTCCTGCCTTTTCCTCCTCAAAAAAGTATATAGTCAGTTGCAAACTACTAATATCATAATTTCTCACAAGCCATCATATAATTCTTTTCTTAATTGAAAAAGGAGTTGAGTCAATTTTCTTAATTGAAAAAGGAGTTGAAAGCACAGTTAAACACTTCTAATAGTTTCAAGACTTCCTTGGCTTTGGCTCATCTTTGAGCTTCTGCTACAGAATAGTCAGGATTTGTTTATTAGCCTCTTAGATCTGGATGAGATGATGGCATTCAACAAACAAAATGAGAATGACACAAACAATTAAACAAAATAGAAGTATCTCTTCAAAAAAAGCTTTTCAAATATAATCCACTGAAAAAAAGCTGAGTGAGAAGTCAACAATGTAGTTCATTGATATACTCCTCCAAAGAAACATGGTGAACAGAACTGAGGGGGTTTGGGGGGAGTTTGTTTTGGCTGTTGTGTTTTTTTCCCAGTTTGGCTCTTGACTCTGTATTCCTTCTCTGGCAGCTGGATGTGGGAATAACAATGACAAATGAAGAAAACAAGCAGTTCTCTTACTTCTGCAAGTCCTGCTGCAGAAAGAGACAAAAATGATGCTCCAGTGAACTTCAGGCTCTAAGGTTCTTACGGCTGTTAGGTAACAACAAAAAAATCAAAGGAAGCCAAGTTTACCCAGTTCTTCAACTGTGACAGCTGTCTGGCAATGCTGTATCACCTGACACAGGATTTTGTCCCAGATATATCAGTGAAAGGTGAAGCTTCTTGGTACCCCAGAGAGCAGTTGCACCTAAAGGGCACATAAAAGCTACAAGTTCGTAAGTAAACCAAAGCACAAACTATGCTTCTCTCTCTCTGGCATGTTATCTCAAACACACACAGTAAATAAACACCAGCACATCTTGAAATCTCTAACCCCGTGCCAAATGCAGTCACAAAGACACATAAAACATGAATTAATGAACCGGCCAGTTGGAAGTGGAAGACGAAGTCTAAATTTCACATCAGGCTAACATCTGCACATCTACTGGGCATGTTGATGGTAAACACAAGCTTCTTAGCATAGATACTGATGATATCCCTTATTTCCACTAAATTAACAAAGATCCCTGACATGGTTGAATAGTAGACTCACCAGACAAGTATAATAGATATGCTGCAGGGGTAAGATGAAGGACTAATTATCCTAATTTGGTCAAGTTCATTTGAATATCTTGCCTTTGGAGAATAAAGAAGCCTAAGGAAGTATGGTCCCAAATCCCACATCCAAATTCTTTAGACTTATTTAAAAATCTAGTTCATGAACCTTGGAGTAATTCTCCCGAATGTCTTTTGAGGCACCTGTCTGAGTGTCTGAGGGCTTAGTACCTGGCCACTTGGTGGATGTTCAGCATACCTGAGAAAAATGGCTGCCCAAATAAGGGAAATGTGGAGGACACAGTCAACAGTGATTCACTAGGTTGATATTCTCCCTATTGTTCCCTGAGCCCTCACAGAAGCGGGTGGAGAATTAGGGAACTAGTAGGCATAAGGTCAATGAGCTGTTCTGTGAGCAACACAACTGATGCAGCTGAGTCTCCTGCAGATGTATAACCCACATCCCCCACTTAAAACAGCGTTGGCAATCCTAGAACTCCTCTGGTTCCCCTCCCAGTGCTCATCTGTCAGCCTGCACAAGCAGCAGCACGTGTTCCATCCCATTTGGAGCTGCACAAGCTGGCTGGTCAGTGAGCTGTGGTCTCAGGCTGGGTAAGAGATTGATCATTAATGCCAGTCCTTCACTTCTATGGGAGGAAATAGAGAATTCTAGTAGAAATAGGGCATTAATAGGAGTCCCTCTTTTCCAACTATCTATTGGAATTGATTAAAACTATACACACCTACAATCTCTTTGCCCATTGCCCCAAGACTTTATCCCCTATCTAATTCAACCAAGGAATTAGAAAAATTGTATAGAAGGAATAGAGATATGCCTTTTGTCATAAAGTCTTGACTCCTAGGAACCAGGCATTATGTATGCTGAAGAAGAATTACTGTGGAACGAACAAATTAATCTCTTCATAAAACCAAGTCCAAGGGCCATTCAGAGAAGCCCATTTTACTGTTCTTAGAACTAATTCGTTTAGTTGTCCTAGAGGTAGGGTTAGTTATTTGCCATCAATAAAAATTATCATAAATACTCTTCATTTTCAAGTCTCTGAGTTAATTCAGTGCCATCTGAGCCACCCCCACAGAGAACACAGATTCTGGCAACAAAAGTTTCTTGTTGCCAGCTCCCTGCCAAGTGTTAGAGAAAAAAGTGCTTTTTCTTCTGACTGAGCATCATCATGCACAGCACTTTCCAGATGGCAAGGGAAAAAATGGAGAAGACCTAGTCAGCAAGGATTTAACTGAGGAAGGTGTTTTGCACCCACAAATTTGACAGGATCCAACAGGAACAGCACCACCCATCAGAAACTCCACAGATCAAGTTTCTTTAAAAGAAAACTGTGAATTTCTTGTTCGAACATCTCCTATAGAAAGTATAAAAATGGAAGGTGACAAACCAGAATTCTAGCAGTCTATCAATCAGCAGCTGAAAGACACTTTAAAGTTTCAATTTATTACCTTCTGGTGTTGGGTTTGGTTTTCTTTTTTTTTTTTTGCTTTCTATACAGTATCTAGCACAATGAGATCTGGAAGACTATTCAGTGTTTTTAGGTACTACTGTATTACATACACCATATGCATCATCAGAAAAAGGCAGAATGGCTGCAAGCTAAGATCATCAAAGTTTACAGCCGTCTCCATCAGAATAAGAGGTTCTTCAGCTTGTCAAATGAAGGACATTTGTGTTACACTCTATATTCTTTGTGGCAATAAATGTTTCCTGGCAATGCTGTTAAAATGGCAAGTCTTGACTCAATCCTCTCCTTAGTGCCCATAAACTAAGGTAGAACCTCTCAAGGCTGAAATATGCCTAGCCTGTTTTCAAGCACCTATTCCACTAGTTTGGATGCTTTATCTATGTTACCTGCTGCTTGTCCTAATAAGCAGTAATGCAGTGTTGACTAGATGATTTCCACAAATCCAAAGAGGTTTCATTAAATGTCAGCAATGAAATGAAGACAACCTTAAGAAATGTCAACACAAGGATAGTTTTGATTCTTAGATGTAGACTATAGGTAAGAGGATAGAAAGGCCTTTATATTTTCATTGTAGTTATTGAATTTTGTGGCTTGAGTCACAATGCAGGATTAAGTAACTTGAACATCTGATAAAGTTACTGCTACTCCAGCATCTGAGCAGCACTGGGAAGTAAGGCTGTGACTATCTTCTCTGTGTCTCCTGAAATGCTCCAGAGAAGTGGAATATACAGCTACATCCATCTGTGCAAGAATAACTTTTCATTAATTAATATTATATTGTCTTTCACAGTGTCACAAGGTGACAAAATTGTAAGAGAGAGCAGTGCCTGGTACTATTAATAGTAAAAGCATCAAGATGCAAAACTCTGATCAGCCCATTATATTACACAGCTTAATGATAAGATTAATTCAGTGACAGGGTTGGGAAATACAAAACAGTAAAATGCAATAGATTATTTATTCCCGAGTTGGTCAGAGTGCTCACTAAAATCATGTAGATGAAGATAAATGCTATGGATGGATTTAAGAAAGGAAGGAATCATTCTATGCATGGGATCTGCAGGGAGAATTCAGGCTTCTTATTCAAGGGTGTAAAGCAATCCACCCCCAAAAAGCTTGGAAAGGGCTGTTCCTCCTGTCCATGGTCATTAACAATTAAGTTGCACATCCTTCCCCTTACACCCAGCAACCCTTGAGTGAGCATCCCCTGCACATTCAGTGATCAGGGAGGAGCAGAGAACATAGGTCACAGCATGGGTAAAGTTAACTACAGCAGAGGTCGAGGTGTGGAATATAGAACCAGTGGGACTTCAGCTGTCTCTGAAGCGCAGCACCTTACATTTATCTATGGGCTGGATACCAGGAGAGAAATCTTAATGATCTGCACTGACATGGCAGATTTCACATTTCTAGGGAAAACAAACAGTAGGGCAGGGACCCTTGAGGCAATAATGGGAATTCTCAAGAACAGCAAAACCACTTTCATCCAAAGGAATATTTCTGTGTTATATGGAGCTCTCACCTTCCCCAGCAGCAGCTGGTCATTTCAGCTGGGGACCTCAGGAGACAAGAACATTGCACATTGTGTAACTGTTGAAATTTCATTATACCATTAGAGCTGATGACAGGATTCAATATTTATTATAGGGCTAGGACACCAATGCAAACTTTCTGTTATGAGCAAAGCTAAAATCAGACTGGAACTTTTCCCAGAGTATGGGATGAACAAGAGGAGCCTGAAGCTGAGTTGTCACCACCTTCAAATACAGATGACTTAATTAAAACAAAAAAACGTATCTGATTTGACTTTTTTCCCCCTTACCTCAAAGTCAGCACATAGGAAAGTGAACATAATTTATCTTACTGAAGAAGCACATGTCCAGGTGAATGCAAGGGAGGGGCTGGAGAGACTTGGCAATGAGCTGGAGAGGCTTGGTAATGAACACTTCTTTGCACAACTTGGAAGCCTTGTTCCTCCTTCCACTCTGACTGCTCTCTGCTGTGTTAGGATTAAAGAGAAGCCTTCAGTGGGGTGTAAACAGCATTTATTCCCTCACTGTGGTTCTTCTATGGTGCCCCAGCAGTGCGAGTCTCTTTACTGTTGGTCAGTACCAGAAAACCAGCAGCAAAGCACACCAATCCCAGCAGGGGTACAGCTACACCAGTATCAGGGCATCTCACACATGTAGAACTTAATTCCACTCCCTCAAACAGAATAAGATACCCCTGGAGAAGCACTTTCATCTCTGGACAGATCTGTCCACCATGTGTATACAATCCACACCACAGAGGGTGACCTCAGAGCCCTCTTCCAAACCAGCTTCATGACCATACAGGCAGCAAAGCAGCACCCAGAGGTGCTGACACAGCTGAAGCACGCAGACCTGAGCATGCCTGGACACATGGAGCAGGCTAGCGGACTGCCAAACATGTCTGACAGGCTGTCCACAAAGCACTCCTGTGGACACAGGATGAGCAGAAGACACGTGCTGCTACGGTTAAGGTGGTGTGCAGGCCAACAGAGACAAAACTGCAAAAATCAATTGGGATTAGGCAACACATACATCGTGGATCCAACCCAATATATTTTAAGTGATTTACAAACAACTTTGAATAACAGCTCCTCATGAGAACCAATATTTTTAGAGTACCTGAAATCACCAAAGTCCCTCTTTGAGCCGTCAGTCATGCCTAAGAGATTCCCACTGGCCCCAAGCACAGCAAAAGAGTCATACTCCATTACGAAAGATCCTTTTAATTTTCTCCTTAACATTCTACACCTGGATCTAGCACAAGCCAGTTTTGTAATAAACAAGCTAATGTGCCTGTGCAAAGTACACAGACTTAAAAAAAAGAGCCCAACCAAACATACTTCTATTTATACAGTATAGAGTTGCCATATGAACTGACAGTTGAGACAAAACCACTGAGCAAGTTAATGATTTTTTTATCCCTTCTGTGAAGCATCTACAAGATGAAATCCCATCTGAATCTTGGTTTTGCAGCCTTGCCTTATTTAAACAATTCATCTCCTTTTGTCTCTCATTTGTACCGCACTTTGTGCGTCATTCTGGGTTGTTTCCCTGCACATTGCACAATTACAAGTACTCAAGCATACAGGAGGCAAGAATAGCTTAGCTTGTTTCGGTTGCTTTACAATCAATACCTTTGCCTCAGGCACCAAAGAACGTATGAGAAAATGAGTTTTCTGTTTTTATAAACTTTGTCTATCTTCAAGCACACTTTGATCCATTCTTCTAGAGAAATGAATAGGGTGGGGCCATTACAGAACAAGTAGAGGCAACAACCTTCTCTTAGACTGAATCTTAACAGAGGTGACCACACCAAAGGCCACCCTTCTTAATGATTGTGCTTTTATTCTCCAATTCATTTGGAATCTTTATTCTCCCTTCCTGAATTGAACAAATGCAAGCTTTGTGATATCTGTTCCTTTTTATTTCATGGCATCAATGGGCTTTTTTAGCTTTGATCTGATATAGTATGCAATGTTGTGAAGGTACTGTCTGCCAAAATAGGAAAAACTATGCAGTTTATGATTGCTGGAAGTGAAAGTTATTTGTGGGGGTGTTTTTGATAACATGGTAATTCAGACCATATCCTTACCCAAAACAACTGAGAGAGAAACAGCATATTACAAAGCTGAAAAACTCTGTTAGAGAACAGTTTCACCACAAAAGACTGTGGTTTACATAAATGAGGATTTACAAGCCTGAGGAAGAATTGCAGATATTTTAAAAGTAGCACAACATTTTTTGAGCAGTTTAGCTCCCTTTCAATCCACCCCGAAAGGTAGTTACATCTTCACCATGCCAACTCTTTTGAAAAACCTGCATTTTTATCAACTCTCCAGATTTTAAAAGAACTCCCTTAAAAAAAAAAAAAATCAAAGCTTATTTTGATCACCTTTTGGCTGAGATAAGAGGAGTTTGCCAGAATATGTACAAAGAGGAGAACATCAAGGAAAACCATAAAGAAATAGTACAGAATTCTTTTACACCACAAGATATTTCAAATACAGATCTCAGTATTCAGCCAAGGTCTAAACATCAACACAGAGGGCTCCCATCTTGTCATCCTTCTCCAGCAAAAGGAAGTTTAAATTCTAAAAGATGGCAATATCATTATTCCAGTTACTGTTGGCTCAGAGAAAGGCATCCTTTAGTTCAATCTGTGCAAGCACAGCTGAGAGTACTGCTGCCCTTATTCTCTCACTGAGACCTTTCCTACAGTTCATTTTGAGCTTGATCTTTGTCCCACTGATGTTGTGAAATCTCACTCTGATATCAGGAGGGAATGGCATGTAGAGAAATATAATGAATTGTGGGTGATAGCTCTATCTTTTGTTCTTTGCTAGCTGTTTAGTAGGCACTTTTTGCTCTCTTGCCAGTTCCCAATTTCAGTAAGGTATTCTGCAGTTTTTAATGGAAAACAAAATTCCTGGTTTGGTTGTGTTTTTTGAAATGCCCAAAGGCACTCCCACACAAGAATCCTATAAAACTGTATTTGTGTTTTATTATTTTTAATAATGATGTACTTGATTAAGAGTAGTCTACATATGTCCCTGGCTAACTTGAACTACCCAATTTGGATGGTTTTTGCCTCTTTGTTTACAATGTCAGGAGGTGGTAGTCTCTCCACTGCTAAATTTGTACCTGAATATTCCTGACTATGTAGTCCGGACAAGAAGCATCATGTATATTATCAGTGTGGAGATCATTATAATACTTAATTCTATTCCAATGTCTCAATTCAAGTGAACATAAAGCTTCCATTCCAAGGTTGTAAGGCATAATCATAAACTTGTTACTGCCCAACATGCATTCACACTTACCTATAAGCTCACAAACAAAATTATATTAACAAAGACCCAACCATCAAAAGCAATTCTTGAGTTAAAAGGAGATAACAGTTGTTATAACAGTTTGCTGATGAAGTTGTCCTATATTTCAAATATATTTGTTAACTGTAGTTATCAAAGACTCATGCAAACACAAGCATGTGCCTGAAAGCTGTTCACTAACTCAGAAATATAACATTCACTAGAAAGAGGTAAGTTTGAGCCTTTACCACAAGAGGAAGGAAGGTAGTATATGTCTGATAATTTTGGTGGAAAACAAAAAATTTCAAATCAAGTCCAGAATGCTGGCTTCAGCTGAACAATGATTTGTGAGATTACATTACCCCTTTTTTTCTTCTCTTCCTAAGAATATGTGGACAACTGCTAAGTATTTCTTAAAAAGTTTCATGAACTTTAGCATGAATGACAGTTTCTCAGAAAATTTCCATCAGAACAGCCTCATTTGCTATTTGCTGTTATTCTTTAAAAAGAAAGGGGGGGGCGGGGGGGGGGAAATAGTGTGACCCAGCAGGGAATGCAAAGACAACAATTTGAACAGAATCTTCATTAGTGGCCTGAAGTCTGATAATTGGTACGGTAAGTTGACGAGGTGGGCAGGATCGTGGTGGTTTTAGGAGTGTTTTGTAACTACAAAGTCATCTTCTCTTGGCAATCTCATCTGTAACTGCAGTTATCTGCAATTTTGGTCAGTGAACACTTCCAGCTAGCAAACATAGTCCCTCCCTCTGACTGGGCTATTGGAGCCATAACAGCACCTAACACCACAGGACAGGTACTTCTCCTTGGCTGTGGGATAACAGGGAATATGTATGGGGTAGGATCCATCTCAGATCACTTTGGACAGCTACACTTCTAGAGTGTGACCTATTTAAAAGCTTGCTTAACATGAAATGAATGTCATTGTAAAAATGAGTTTTTCTTTACAGTGAGTAAAAGGAATCCTGGAGTGACATACTGTTATGGTTTAGGAATGATACTCCCAGATTTAGTGCTCCCACTGAGACTCTCCAAACCAAGTGTCTCCATACTCACATGCTTCCCCCTCTCCCTCTGCATGCTGCTAGGGTGGGATGGAGAGGAGAACTGGAGGCACAAAAGGTAAAGATTGTGGGTTAAGATAAGAACAATTCACTGGAGACAGCAATGACAGGAAAATGAACAGCAACAGCAACTATATCAATGACAGAGGGTACAATAAATGAACAATTCACACAGAAACTCCTCAAAAATTAGTCAATACCCAACTGCTCCCTCCACCATGCTATGCCAATTGGAAAAGACGCCTTCCCCTATCCCTGGAAAATGCTGTGAGGTGGTACAAGACAGCCTCTGGGACCTAGACATGCACCTCCTGGCTACAGCAAAAATTAAGCCTGTCCTGGCCAGAACCAGGACACATACTCAGGTGAAGTTTTCAGAAGACCAGAAATTAAGTCAGTTGAATTCCACACAGATTAATGTGCTACAACTTCCTTGTGTCATTTCAGAACCTGAAAATTTCTAATTTCTTTACCAGCAACATAACATTTTGAACTGTCATTTCCTGGATCTTTTTGTTCCTTGAGAATGAAATACTTTTTTTGCCCCAGCTCTGACTAAATGCAGATTTTCACAAGGAGAAACCATTCTTATTTCTGCTTAGCCCTACTTGTAAAGGATTGTTCATCAGCTATGCTTTAAAGGCTGTTTAAAGACTTCATCTTACCAAATCAGTACAAATTGCTGCAAATGAAGAAATATTTCTTCCGGGCAGCACTGATATTTGGAACGTGATCTAAATTTCTCCACTTCCCAAAATCCCACTGCATTAGGAAGTAAAATGCCTGATGACAGGTTATCACATAATGACAAACAGGAAAGGTGTAGATTTAACTATTTGGTTCTATGTATAACACTATTCAATATTAAATTGAGTAACCAGCCCCTTCTCTTTGGAGATGTCATTGCCTTCACTTGGGTTGCATTCAGATACTGGATTGAAAGAAGTGGCAATGCCCTAACATAGCCAGGTGATGAGGACAGAATGCTAAATTCATAGCATCAGCTTGGTACAACTCTCAGTGGACTTTGAGCTGAAAGTTTCTGAACCGACTGAATTACAGACAAACATAATCATCCTGCTAAGACTGCCCAAGACATGTCCATCCAGTAACCCTTGTGTTCATATTTAACACTGTCAACACTGGCTGCTCTGAGTGTGTGTAGAAATGCATCATGAGCAAATTTTAGCTTACACTGCTTTATGTGCCCCAAATTACAAAATTCACAGATTACATAATGTACAAATTCAAGTACAAATTCACTCATGACATAACAGCTTTGTTTACACAGTAGTAAAGGTAACTAAAATGACCAGATGCAGGACAAGAATATAGATCCAAAAAGGACCAAAATGCCCAAGTTCCACCCACATTCACATTGATCCATAACCTCCAATTCAGCTGCTACCTTTAGCTCTGCTTTTCCATGTGCCACAAAGAGCACTCCAGCCTCAAAATCACTGAGCATCTCCCATCTACCCAAACAAAATCCAAGAATTGGTCATTCTTCTGTTCCTCTTTCCTCACTGCTTTGACCCATCAAGAGTCTGCAGGGGATCCCTACACACCAGGCACCACATAACACACAGCAGAAGCTACTGTTTTCTTTCTAGATACAGCCACCATAGCAATTTTAGTTCCATTGTCAGATCACCCTGCTAGCATGCAAGAAACTTGCCTGCCACCACCATGCCCTAGAGCTCAA
This sequence comes from Molothrus aeneus, assembly GCF_037042795.1. Classification (NCBI taxonomy): domain Eukaryota; kingdom Metazoa; phylum Chordata; class Aves; order Passeriformes; family Icteridae; genus Molothrus; species Molothrus aeneus. The sequence goes on from NC_089646.1 coordinate 69,587,007, forward strand.
ATGCACATTAAGCATCTGCTTTAAAAGCCCCCCAGCCTTTGAAGTGTACGCTACTCTCCTTCATTTCTCACTGGAGTTGTTTCACTTGGACGGGAAAGTCCTTGCTTTTCGCTTAACAGGGAGAAGAAAATTTTGAACTCGACTTCCTACTTTCTGCACAGCAAAGGCGTTTTGATTGCAATGGCCCTTGGAGAGAGAAGTCACTGTGCTCCTTGGAAGCACTGTCTTATTTTTGGTTTCTAGCCTAGTTCACTTTCAGTTCTCTTTCATCCTACAGCAGGGTCAGTATCTGCACTGCAGAGAGCAGATAGACACACTATTTAGGAAACTCTCTGGGAGGTGAGTTTGAGTTCCCTCAGGCAAAAGCAATAACTGAGAGATTTCCCACAACCTGGGGGAGTGCTTTAATCACTAGGCTCCTTTTCAAAAGGCCACCCCCACCTACTCTTCTGCCATGTTTTAGAAGAAGAGAGAGACAAGCTCTGTTTTTGGAATAAAGAGTGTAACAGGTAGCTACGTGCTGGTGAAGATCCCACAGTATCCTCAGCATTTCCTAATAGAAAGCTGAGCACTTGATCCTGATGCACCTCGCTCTTCCCACATACCTGTATGGGGCCAAGGCACTTAAGAGAGGTATCTGCTTACCTTGGGCCAGCCACATAAAAGCTCAGCAATATAACACTCAGTGTTGCAGCATCAAAGTCCCACTTTGGATAGAGCCTGAGGCTGCTACCAGAGGTAATTTATAATGTCAGGATTTAAAACCGTATGTGATGCTCATTACTGTAACAACTGACTCTAGCCTAACAAAAGCAGCAATGCCACAATAGTTATTGTTAAGCAATTTAATTGATCCAGACATTTATGCAGAACCATTTACCTGTCGGGGCTCTAGGCAGAGGCTAGGCTACCCTTCTTTTCATTCCCACATTAGATGACTTATAATTTCTTAACTCAACCTGAAGGGGTGTCCTCAGGTTTCAGGGCCTTCAGCAACTGTTCTGGTTGCTCACCTCCAAAACTGACTCTGCATGTATATTGGTATATTGTGCTAGTCACCACAGATGACACCTTTTATTTTTGGCTGCAGACACTTTACCTTAATTGTGTATGCAAGTCATTGGTCTGTGAGGTTCACCTTACTTCACCTCCAAAGACTTAGTGAGGTAATACTGCACAGTGCACTGCAAAGATTTTTTTAAGGCACAGAGAAATAGTACAGTCTCCTGCCTTCTTGCTTTCTGTTGATCCCAAAGATCTATGAGCAAAATCAGTGAATTCACAAGACAAATAGGGACCACTAACAACAATCACTGCTGAAGTTGTTTAACTTGCATTTTCTTCAGGGAAATAGATGACAAACAGTAGACTGGTTTATGGGCCAGGTAGGAAAACCTCTTGACCTTCTCAAATAAACCCAAATAAAATCTAGTTTTTACAAAACTATTCAAATCCCCAAATTTGCTTTCTAATATAGTTCCCCAGACTAACTGCCTGTAACCTCCATTAGAGCCAATATGGAGAGCAGGTATGCAGCACCAAGAAAGGCTGCTGCATTTCCAGGCAGAAATCTGGCTGAGATAAAGAGGTTTTAGCCTGCCTAACACTGATTTCGCAAACACTCATCCCTGCTGTACATAAAGGAGAGTAGCCACTGAATGCATTACTCCTGTGAGCTCACCAGGTGAATCAATGAATTTTCAAAATGTAGGTACAAATTATAAGCTAGTGACTTCAGAGGAAACTCAAGGGGTATAAGAAAAGTCTCGATTGCTTGACCTATGCACTGAGCAAGTGCTAGCAGAGCTGACTGCCAAGGAAGAAATGGGCATCACTGCACATCCCAACAGTTCATAGAGATCACACTCATTTGATTCCACTTATTTTCCCCTTCTGGGCAGCATGGGATTCTACACAAGTACTTTACTTGTACATGGAAATAATAAAAAGAGAATATCTAATGTGGTAATATTAATCAAATAATCTCTATCATGTTCTAACATCAGTTGAAGTTTCTGTTGTACCTACAACCTTACTAGGCATAAATAAATGTCTTTAGACCCATTCTTCTTATATGGACTATTAATGTCTCATGAAGCAAGTTGCACTTCTTTTATTCCCTTCTAAAATGAAATAGGACTTCTAGGTAGTTTTGTGGCTAAGGCAAAACTCATCTGATGACCTAGTTAAATTGTATTAATATCTTGCTACATTTCTATGTTCTTTACTGCTTTTAATAGCCGCTTACACAGGCATACTAATCAAAAATACATATAGCTGAAAATCTGAAGTCATTTCCTCCCCTTGTCTGTTGATGTAGTGGCAGAAGAACAGATGGTTGAAATTAAAGAGCTGCTTCGAGATGTAGCAGAGCACATTAGAGAAGGAAAGCAGACAGCTCTTCTTTTTGAAAAAAACTTTCCTCTGAGCAAACCAATGAACAAACCTAGGTTACCAAGGAATTTCTTCCTCTAAGAAATTAAATCCAAGTTGGTACCCACTAAAACCAAACCAGGCATTTGACTTATGTGGGTAGAGAATCGTGCTTTCCCTCCCCCTGTCAGGATCAGGTCATCGCATTTTTTAGAAAAATAAGTCTAAAATAAACAAATAATTTCCTTCCAGTAGCTATACTGAAACAAGAACACCCATGCTGTAAATCACTTAATGCCAACCAGATTTATAGCTGGGGTGAATCGGATCCAGAATGTTTCATTCCCCATGTTCCAACAAAATAAGCCATATGCAAAGATGCGTTGGTGTAAAGCATGGTGAGCAAAATAACCCCTTCCAACCCTGCTGACTGGTATCACATTCATCCTATTGTTAGCAATGACGTATTTGAAGATAAAAACAAAGACACATTACGTGTATTATTAGGGAAAGCATGAAATCATGGGGTGGGATGGACAAATTCATAACTCCCCTTTCTCTTCTCTCTCGCATCTTCATATGAGGTGCCTCCTTCCATCCTTCTATTTAGCTCTGTTCCCAGCTCTTTAACTTTCTTCTAAACTATGACTACTCCAGTTGATCCTAATTCAAGATAATATCCTGGTCATACCTGCCATGGAAATGTGACAAATTTATCCAATTTGATACATTTTTTTAAACTGATACTAAAGACTGTACATATAGAATTCCATGCATCAATTTAAAAGCACAAGAAGTTCAACAAAGAAATTATGCTTTCTCACTTCCCATTCTCTGACATTACAATTAATTAAATTACATTTTAAAATTTTATAAAAATTGGGCCTAATTTTGATTAAATGTCCTTCCCTCCTTTACCCTTTTCTGTTTCAGCCTCAAACAGGAGCACAAACCTATTTGCTTCAGCTCTTCTCTTACAGCCACTTGAACAGGTGATTTCTGCAGTGCTCCAGAAATTAGGGTGTATGTCAAGTTCATGAAAGAACGTGCTGAAGGAACAAAGGAATACTTGTACAACAAAACCCAGGTCAGTGATAGAAAGCACTGAGGAAGGAGGAAGGGAAGTCTGGACATCTTCTACATAAACACTTTGAGACTGCTTATGAAACAATTAATCCATGCGCTCAGTTTCACTCTTTGAGCCCCCAAGCCCACACACATTGGATTGAGAGTGATGACTTTTGGCAGCTCTGGTCATTCTGATAACTCCACAGGCACATGGGTGGTACAAGACACTTGCAGCAGCTCTAATGTTTTCTTTGCTCAAGACAGTGTATGGGACACAGAAGTAAATATAACACAAACTTTTCCATAGGAGCACCTCAGGGTGTGGAAGTCATGAGATTGGCCACTGATGTCTGCAGAACAGAAGCTGGGCCAACTTAATTTATTACATTTACAAATACCTGCCAGTTCCAGGTGCAGAGGAAGAGGATGATCTGAGAATTATATAGGAAACTAAATCACCTTGACTTTGGTAAGTGCTGAGTGCCCAATACCTGACATGGGCCTGATTCACTCACGCAATTCAAAACAGGAACAATAAAGGAAGAGCTAGGGCAACAGAAAAAGGCCTGAGACCCCAAACAAACCACGTGGCTCAGGGCCAACTGCTAAAGCTCATTGAAATTATTTAGAATACTTACAACTATTTCAGAGGAGACAGAACAGGTGAATAGTCAAAAAAATAAATTCATCATCACTTGAGACAATGACCAAAGAGCTTTTCTCTCTGAAGGATAATCACATTAAAACCATGCAGAGGAGTTGAAACTATACTCAGAAGGCAAAAGAGATACTGCAAAGGTATTCACTTAGAACATATGAATCTCTCACAGTTCCAGGTTTTGCAAGCTTCTGAGTAATGTCTGTGTCTGCAAAACTTGTTTGACTACAATACACCTTATTTTTGTAACTTAATCCTGTATTTTTTGCAAAGGTGGTTCAATTAAAAGGGGAAGAATCAACTCTTTTCTACATGACTGAAAGACATCAAAGTAAATAAAATGAAATGTTCTACCTCTGTTACCTCCAGAAGCTAATCTTCCACAAAACATGGTACTCTTTGAAGATCTGACATACTCCTTTTTCTCATAGCACCTTCCCCATTATCTATGTTTGTTCCTTTTTCATATATTTTCTTTTTTTATTTCCTGCTTGCCACCTTTTTGCAAACAATTCTTCATTCCTCTTGGAACACAAAACAGTGGTGCACTGCCTCAAAACCAATAGTGTTCAATGTCTGTCATATCCCTGCTCCTGAAAAAGAGTGCCACTATTTTATACCAGCAGAAGGATTTCTCCCACTGCAGCAAGATCAAATAATTCAAAATTGAAATGGAAAAGAAGCTATTTCTCTCAGAGACATAAGCTATTTCATGGCACTATTTCACAGTCTTTGAGTGGACTGTGAAATCTTCACTAGAGATTTCTCATCACCCTCATGCAGAAGGACTCTCCCTGCCATTAACCCAGGAGGCCAGACTCCATCATTGTACTCAGTAAGTTTTCAAACCAGTAATTTAGGGCTTTCTCACACTGCAGCATTTTTCTAGGAGGATCCCTTATGTTCAAAATTGCTGCCTCATTGTCCTTCTCCACAGCTGTCCTCTGCTCTTCACTTGCTGATCTGTCTCCACCTGTTGTCTTTTGTTTCTATTGTAATATCTTTGAGAGAAGAAATGACTTGCACTCTTTTTCTACTGTGCATAGCACAAACCATCTGAGCAAGACGCAGTAATAAAGGCAAGGAGTAAAGAGACACTCTGTGGGTGGCTTTCCTAAGCTTTCTGTGAGGCTTTTTGCTGACCTCACACACATGGATGGGAATCCACCAGTGGGTGCATTACAACCAAACAGGCATCTAACACGTGCCACAATGTAACACAAAACCACTGCATTAAACAGGTGGGATCAGTAGAGGCACTCCAAAAGTCCATTCCCTACCTCCCCATCACATGCAAATGAAACTGAAGTTTAGCCAGAGCTGGATCCCTTGCAGGCTGAAAAGCCACACTTGAGGCTATATTAATAATATTCTATTAATTCTAACCATGAAGAGAACTCCTTGAGTTTTATTCAATTGTACAGCATCATGTTGAAAACTTCTCATAACCTCTTTACCATGAACAATAAAATTCATTAAAGAATAGATGAAGGTGCAAAAGGATTGAGAACATCAGACTTAATGATTCCTTGTGCAAAATCATGTTAGCCTTCCTTGCACGTCTGCATTCTGCAGTGACATGATAGCTGATTTTCCCAAGGACCTCCGCCTTATTCAGCACTCAGAATCGCCAGCACAACCTCTTAGAACAACACTAAACCAGCATTCATGAATGGATTCACAGGATTTTTTTATCATACTTGTCATTAGAGCATCTAAGAGGAAAAAAGAAAAAAAGGAGCAACCTAATGTTAATAGATTTATAATCACAAAGCATGTTTCCTTTGAGAAAGGAAGAGTTGTCCTATATCCATCATATAGATCAGAGCTGAGATACTGGTGCATTTGAAAATTACCCTCTAATGTTGCATTCTCTGCTCAAAAACACTTTTTTCCATGTTTTTGCAAGGTTTCCTATGTTTAAAGCTTAACTGCTACCAATTTATGGACTACTCCAGGGCAGCATTCAATTCCATGGACCTCTTCTCACCTTGTCTCATGTGATAGACACTCACTAGAAGAGAACAGCACATAGACGCGTGATTAGAAATTACTTCAGAACACACAAATGTCACAGTTCTGCTGTAAGACTGCACTGATAACCCTTACTCAAACATGCCCTAATGCCTCAACTCTTAACTTTGCAACCCTCAATCCTTTCAAAGCAACTTTCATTTTTTTGGTACATTCCTCTCTTTGTACAGGCTGTGCTTCTGGAGACATAATATGAACATCAACACTTTTATCCCACAGATCTGTCCTCTTTCTACAGCCTGCAGCTCCAACCTTTACAATTTTAGCAGGGAAATATGGATAACTGGTAGCTGTCTTTGGTACGAGCTGACCGAGGCATCTCTCTGCAGGCATTTCATACAGCTGCTGAAGGATAACAGAGCACTGTGACAAGTTTGGCTCTGTCAAATTTTTTAAAACTTTTTCTTCGGGCTATCTTACCTTCATGTCCATGCCTATTCTCTCTGGTCTTTTTACAAGGTCAATTAAATGCATATGTCTCAGACAGCATTCCATTTCCAAGTTAAGATTCAAGTCTTTGCCCAAAAGCAGTGAATTTTCCTCCTAACTCCATTCTCAGAAATTGTTGAATCATTTTTTTACTAAATGTTACAAAAATCACAACAAAAATCTATCTTAGCCAAAGAGCTGGCACAGAAAATTTGAGTCCCAGTGGTTTAAACTTTGGCAATCTTATCAGCAATTGCAACAAAAATCATATAATGAATAAAGTTAGTCAGTCTTAATTATCTGTGTCATTACCAGGTCTGCCTGTAATAACATGGTAGCTCAGTCTCCTGGTCTCTTCCAGATGACACTTGACATACAATTCTGTGGGAATTTTTAATGTGTTACTATATGTTTATGTCCATCTGTCATCATTTCATTATGAGATTAAAATTATATCCCCATTCATCAGAAATAATGGCCCTTGAATACCCATTGTTGTTGCTGCAAATTGTAAATCATGCAATGAAAAAAAAGAAACAGAACAATTATCAACCTGAAGTTGCTCTAAAAGAAGGATCCCCTTTGGTCACATAGGTGAATACAGTCTTCAAATATTTCCACTGTTTACGTATCTATGTGCAATGCAGCAGTTTCAGGGGGACAAGTGAGATTTGCTAGTCATCACCCCATGAAACACTCAGGTAATGATGAATGTGAGAAAACAAAGCTCTTATCCCACCTACAGATTGAGCATGGAGGCATAGGAAAATTGAATTCCTGACAAAGCTCACAGGCAAAGCCTGTGGCAGAGCAGAGACTCTGAAGTCCTGCATTAGCTCGTTAAGTATCCACCAGCATTTTTTCCCCCCCTCTATGTCTAAGTCTCAGATTTTATTTAAATATTTCTTATTTTAGAATTGGTTTTCAAAAAGTCTAGACAAAAGCTAAAATATATGCTTTACCTTCACAGAAGAGTTAGGGGGAAAATGATAGAAAAACACATTTGAAATGCTCTGATGTTTTGCCAAAACCTGTCTTTTGGGGAAAAATGGCTATTTCTGCTGATTTATGGCAAAATATGATAAATTGGTTCATCTCAGCCCCACAGTGAAGTTGTTTTAGAGAGGCTAAAACAGTAACAAAACAGTAAATCCTTACATTTAGCACCATAACCACTTAATTATAGAGGATAGCATTATGACATTGGTGGTGTTTAATGCTGAGTTCAACTCCATTCTGCTACAGGAGTGGAAACATACACACATCACCTTTCCTGGAATGCTTTTGCTTCCCTTTGGATAATTGTATTTCATCATGTTCAGAGCTAAAGCAATTTGAAAAGCTAGCAGTGTTGCTACAGAAATTGAGGTTAAAACTAAGCTCCCTTCTTTTGCATGCAGAGAATTGCAAGACAAAGTGTTTCATTATTAAAAAGAAACCAAATCTCCTAATTTTAAAAAGTTATTCTAATCTCCAAAGAAACCAAGAGTGTTTCGATATCTGGCATTTCCCAACTGTTTATTTAAAGGACAAGTTCTGCAGCAAGTTTTCTTTTGTCTCTGTAATTTCATCATATCTGGAACTTCCTGAAAATGCATTTTGTATATACAACTCTTAGTGAATAGATCTTTAGCACACATTCAAGGCCTCTCCACCCACACCTCATTAAAAAAAAAAAAAAAAAAAAAAAAAAAAAAAAAAAAAAAACTAAAAGGTGTAAGTATGATACCAAACAACTGAAACATTGAGGCAAACACTCCAAGGACCAGTATTGCTCTTAGGATCCGTTCTGGTTCTGGCTGGGAGGGAGTTAACTTCCTTCACAGATACTCCTGTGGTGTCCTGCTCTGGCACCTGCAGCAGTGTGTCAGCTGTGCTTACAGCATCAAAGCTTTCTCTCCTCCCCACAAGGCAAGTGGGCTGTGAGTGGGAAGGAGGTTGGGAGGGGATGTAGACAGGACACCAAATGAACAAAGGGATACTCCCTACATCTAACACCGTGGTCAGCCTGTAAAAGTTCAGGGAAAAAGGGGGAGGGAGGGGGTCTTTGGCTATCACAGCATTTACCTTCTCAAGCAACTGTTACTTGTGCTGAGACCCTGCTTCCCAGGAAGAAAGTGGATGGGAAGTAATGAATTAATTCCTCTGTCTTTGATTGCACATCCAGCTTTCACTTTCTGTGTTAATCTATCATTATCTCAATCTACAAAGCTCTTCACCTTCTTTCTTTTCCTATTATACAGAAGAGAGGAATGAACAAGAGGCAGGGTGAGTGTTGTGCTGCTGGCCAGGGTTAGCCCTCCACAGGTTCCCATGGATGGGTGTGACCCATCTGGCACTTTCTGTCAGGCCAGGCAAATGCACCTCTTCAGCACCACAAATCAGAGGCCTAAAGGTGATATATAGTTATTTCCACTCTCAGTAGTGTATGATATAGAATGTTTTAGAAATTTGAAAAGATTAACAGCTCATTCTCACCCCTGTATGTTTTTCAAGATAAATAGAACAGCTGACAACTGCTGTGCAGCACTGTGCCCATTTTACTGTCTCCCAAAGAAAAACAACTGGTCAGACATGCAGGAGAAGCCTTTTGCCCTACAAACCAGCCATATCATCTTGACTTTTTCTTATCCATTAGAGCTGGCCAGAGAATTGTTTTCCTTACAGGAAATAATATCTTTCAAAAACTTCCAATTTATGTCTGAACACTAAAGATTTTAACTTCTTGACTTAGAGTTCAATGGTTATACTTCCTGGTACGTGCATGCACTCTCCTTTATCAATGAGACTGGCTGGCCAGACTCCCTCTCTGGTAACACCTGATGGTCTCACTTTCTGCTGGCACATAGTTGTTCATCATAGGGCAGAAACATTTGTCCAAAAACTTGAATTCCAGTGTATAATAGAGCACACTGGAGTACCTGCCCCTGCAGTTCCTGAGGACTATGACATAACATTTTCCATTTCAGCTGATTTGCTGTTATCTGAAAATGAAAACTCTAAGAGATTTCTATTAAACTTTTTTACAGGAAATTTTAAATTCTTCCTGTTTTAATCAAAACCTGACTTTTATCACATTTTTCTTCCTCTCCTTAGCCCTAATATTGCAATAAAAAAGAAGTGAAGGTAAGTTTCTAAGGCTGTTTAGTTTCAGGTTCTGTGTTTCCTTTATTTGCTGACACTAAGCATTAATTTGATGGTTCTATGCATTTCACAAAAGTTCCTAGTAGCACTTGCAAGTAGCATTTCATGCACAACATATGGCCAGTATCTAGTCAATCTCTTCTCCACCAGTTTCAATAAAATCCTTATCTATTTTCTTACAAGGAAAAAGAAAATCCCTTAAATTATACCACATGAAGAAGATCTAGACAAAACTGGCTGAGCTACAACAAACTGAGACTAACCCAAACCACATCTTCTGTGCTGTGCCAGGCACCACCCTGTGATACTCCTCCTTCACCGGCCCCTACAGACTGCTGGGTGTATCAGAGAGAGAGAGGTCTCTGTGGATTGCCATCCTGTAATATGATGAAGAAGCTGTCTGTAAACATGGCACTCTGTTAGAAATTAATCTTGAAATTTGCACAAATCATCATAAGCCTTTAGCCTTGTTACCATCACTGTTGTTTCGCTTTCCCATAAAATAATAGCAAAAACAGCACTAAAACCAACCTAATAAACTTCTTCATTTTGGTGCTCCAAGGCAAAAGCATCTGCTTTTATATCCTTCTTCAGAGATATTTACCCACCTTTTCTAAACTATTTCTTTCCACTTACAGAAACTCTGCTACTACTCCAGGCAATCACTATTCTTATTGCTATTAAGTATTCCTAAATATCTACTCTACCATTTAACAAAATGCAATTAGAGCCTGATATGAACAATAACAGCATAGAATCCTATGATTTTGTACTAGATATAATTATATCCCAATTAGTCCCAGAGTTTCTCATATATTTGAGGACCCTTATTAAACTCTCTCTCCCTTTGAGATCTTCCATTCTTTGGGCGGAAATCCCCAATTCATTCAATCTCTTCTTACCATTAGGTTTTACAGATTTTTGATAATCTCCTTGTTCACTTTGGGTTCTCTCCAATTAGCTCACATCCTATTAGGAAGGCACAGCCCAAAATCAGTTCCAGTGCTCCAGTTGATGCCTTATCAGCATTGAGTGAAGGAGGATTACTTCATGTGTCTTGTCAGCTGTATTCCTGTTTGTATGTCCCAGGTTGGCAATTATTTTTATTTTTCCTTTTTAAACAGCATTCCCAACTCATGTTCACACATGTGATCCAATACAAGCTACAAGATTTTATTATTATGAAGAAGTATTTCCCAGACACTTACTTACATCAGCTGATGAGTTGGTGGTGTTCTTCACTAATAAACAGTGCTAAAGCAACACAACTAAAGAGCAAACTACCCCTCATCAAAACCTTGATGCACAGAATCTAACATGTTACTTCTGTGTGTCCTGGGAGGTTTCTTTGTTTGCTTTTGTTATTTTGCTTTGTTTTAGTTTTATCGGGGTCTTTTTGTTCATTTTGAACGAAGCTGTTGGGCAGGGATAAGATACATACAGAAGAAGGATCATGCCATCAGTAAGTGCTCTTTCTGACTACAACATACCTGCATAGCTGCTATGTGCTCAGTCACAAACTCTTTCACGAGGCCATGAGGACTCTTCTGTCCCTCAGCTCATCTTTAGTAGCTGCTCCCTCTGCCCTGACAGAGTCACTTTTTGCTGACCATTTGCATACAAATTACTCCTCCTTTGTACAATCAGTGTACTTGCACTGGGCATCAATGTATGACCCAACAGAATAATCACACGTGATTTTAAAGTGATAGTCCTGTGGTGACCAGCTTCCTTGACCTCAGGAGAATGTCCTTATTTTCCTAGACTGACCAACATGATCTTAGGTGATAGCCCTCTTCACTTACACCAACTGACCAACATAGCTACTGTATATTTGTGCTAACAGGCTCATTGTTTAAGAATTTCATGGGTAGACAATCCAGATATTTGAAATAAAATTTGTGTTCCACGAACATTCCTGAATTTCAATGCACAGGGTCACTGAACAGGAGAGACAGAAGCTTAAGGAGAGAGGTCTTATGCTTGCAAGGAGAAAAAAAAGTATTCTACAAACCCAATTGTCACTCATAATCAAAGCCACTGGACTGACTGAAGTTAACACCTGGGTCTTAGGTAGAGTCTTCACACCATTTTTCAGTTAGAGAAGTTTAAGGTCTTTAGGACTTATGAGGCTGGTATTTGCATGGTGGGTACCTTTGGATATTATTGAAGAGGCTTGAAAGACAACAAATGGCTTCAAGAAATTTTCAGTGGCCCTGCTCTGTAGTAGAGTTACAGAAGATGAAACTATGGTTCATAACCATGAAGATGAGGGGGAAAAAAGAACCTTTCTCATAACAGGAAAATCTTCTCAGTCTTAGGTGGCCTTCCTGTGTCAGAATGAATACCAAGTTTTCTCTTTTTAAGAGAACTGTGCCATGAAACCAAAAGAATCCTCCCTGTTTATCAGGCAGCAAAAAAATAACCAATGACTTCAAATACGTCTTTAATCTCTACCATCCCTACAGAAGACTTCTTTTTACACATTTCAGCTGGTTTATTGCATAAATATTATGTTAGCAGTCATTCTTCAGTGTGTAGGTGGGATTGCCAGTAGGCAGAGACAGTGATAAATGAGTCTCCAGGTGTTGCTGCTCTTTTTAGAAAATCCTTTAACAAGCATTTGTGAAGATTGAGGTCATTTTGTAAACTTGTAAGAGTTACAGTAAGTTGATTCACAGTCACTTCTTTTTTTAAAAAGTGCTGTCAGAGTTGGTGAACCCAAAGTGGGTTGTATCTTTCTACTTAGCTCTGTTTACAAAACCCAGGTGATTATTTATATGCATTTAGTTTTGAGGATGCATTAAAGAGGTCAGGGATGGGGATTATTAGAGTGATGTTTTCATTAATTTCTTTCCTGGCTGCAAGAAAGCAAATCTTGCAGTCCTGAACGCTCAAACAAATATTTTGTGCACTTGATAACAGCACAGAGATGATGGTCTATGTCATTAAGGTAATTATTGTAAACACCAAGAAGCCAGGAGAGAAGCTGCACAGCTCAAAAGATGAGAGTCTAAAGCCTTCCACCTTCAGACTGCAGATCCCACCAACAACCAGGCTGAACAGGTTCATTCAAGTATCAAACCTACACTGAAGTGTCCTCCCACCCTCAGCACTCATCAAACCAAGTAGCAACTCACTGGCTCACTGACTGACAGAAGAAGGGAAGGACCACACAGGGCAGACACTGGGATGCATCGATCCCAACACAGGCACTGTGCTGGGCTGAAACTCTTCTTGCTGCAATGGTTCTTCAGACAAGATTGCTGGCAGCCTTCCTGAGGAGCAAATGGATGCAAACTATTCTCTGGAGCACACCACAAAGGAAGATGAGGAAAAACAACAATTTCAAAGCAGCATGACACTGTCCTTATCAACACCATCCTCTGGCATGGGGAAAGGCATTCAGAGTGGGCAATTCCAGGCAAACATCACCCAAAATACCAGCACTTGATATCAGGTAGCAAAGAGAAGTGTTTTGCAGTGAGGATTAGGACTTAAGGCCTCAGCTCTAAGGATGCAATAAACACCACATGGAGGGAACACAGCCGTGGAAAACCGTTTGGCATTTCATAATCAAGTCCCCCACCTTCACGCTTAAGTAATATTTTATCGTCTAGCATCGTGCCTTGGCACAGAATTCCACAGGCTGAGATTCTTTTGTAATTCTGTGCTCTACAATGTTGTTCCCCCCCTCCACAAAGAGACCTCTGTCCAAAGGTGGAACACAAACAAGCTCCATTCTGAGTCATAAAAACATAACACATGCGTAAGTGCATGCAATAATCTTTTTATAATTTGCCCCTTAGTCATTGTCTAGTCCTATTATGTAAATCTGAAGCATGCATTTTTGAAAATAAAGGGTTTCAGTAAAATAATTACTGTTGTAATCCTGGAACCACACCCAATAAACAGTTTAGCAATCAACTGGCTCCATATATTTGAAAGCTATAAACAGATTAGTATGAAATTAAACCAGTAAGGGCCAAAATCTCAGCTGCTGGTATAAATTAGTACTGTTTGACTAAATCAAATTAGCAGTTTGATTGACTTCAATTAAGCTACACTAATTTACAGAAAGCCATCATCTCTCCTTTCTTTATGCATATTCATCTCAGAGTATGTATATGTGTGTAAGATATCTTTGTGTTCTTTGGAGACTGTGATCTTTAGCACAATAATCTCATTTCTCTCTCTGCATATGTAGATTCATGAAACTTAAGTATGGCTTCAGGCACCATGGGGAGAAGAATTGAAGGACTACCAGAAAAGACCTGGTGACTCCAATCTAATAATTTCAATAAACTCCTATTCATTTTCTTAATAAGAAATTTGCTTGACTATAGAAGACAGCCTGAGACTGCCCTTAGCAAGCTTCATTCCAAAGGACTCTAGAAAGGATCCATTAACAATTTTTCCACAATTTGGAATAATCGCCATTTTTTTCAAAAACTAATCTTGTTAACTTCACAGTATTCCAGGGCAAGAACTGCACCTGACTTTTCATGTCTCTCCCTACAATTCATGATGTGACTTTGATCTCATAGTAAAAATAAACCTAATTTCAATGGTTTTTAATGTCACAAAATTGGCCACAGTAGGATCTAAAATTGGCCATAGAAGGATCAGATGGTTGGGACCTCCTTCTCATATGGAAAGGGAGCCATTTATATTGCACTTTCATTCTAAGCCTTGTGAAATATGTGAGTCCTTACCACTATGCTCAGGCTGCATGTTGGAAAAGTGAGGCACAGAGTCAAGCTATGTGCTCAGCTCACAGGGTGGGAGAAACAAGAAATCAAGTTTAAGAAACAGATTCTTGTGCCTCAGCCACGTTCCAAAGCCACACTTTTTCCTTAGATCATCCGTACACCATTACACTGCCAAACTAAAAATTGTCTCACCACTACAATTCTGGTGCTCTGCCCGAACAAACCTTTTTATCACAGGGGCAGGAACACAAGGGGAGAGGAGAACTGTGGAAAAAAGTTCTGGTGTCTGAAACACACATTGTATCTGGGTGACAGGAGTGAGCTTGTCCTCCTAAATACCCTTTAAGCAAGCTAACAGAGAAAACACATGGGGAAAAGGAACAAATCCCACACAGCCCAAAAAAGGCAGAATGGAGGACTGAGGAAATGAAACCTTGATTTAATTTATTCCCAAGCCAATCAGACAAAAATGCTTAAACAGATATAAGCTACAAGGAAAGAATATAAAGGTACCTGGAGAAATTTGGGAATCAAGGATTCCCCAAGAATTCCCCAAGGATTAAGGGGCATCTCCTCTCCAGGGCTGAGAACAGGGACAGAAATGTCAATACAGCCAATAAAACTGTCAGCATAGTGGCAGACCACGGCTGCCACTTTGGTATCAGGCACAAAGTAAAACATCGTCCATCTTGAATTTCCACTTAATTGTCTCTTCTGGAACATCAACCAAGAAAGATGAACATTGTAGCCAGAAGTAAAAGGAAACAGGGAAAGCAGCTGCTCTGGAGAGCAAGCAGACATCCTGGTGAGGAGATACAGGTCCTCCTCTGCTTCCATGCTGGAAGCTGCTGCCAGTGGCCATACAGATCCTGGGTCTAATTTAGATTTCTTTTTTGGTACATATAGCTAACCAGAATTCATCTCCACATTGGAGAGAGATGGATTCAACAGGTGGACTGTTAGGTGGATAATCAACTGGTTGCCCAGTTCCATCCAGAGGGTTGCTGTAAATGGCCCAGAGCCCCAAAGGACATCAGTGACAAGTGGTGTCCCTTAGGGGTCCATATTGGGACCAGTACTGTTTAATATATTCACTAATGACATCGTCAGTGGGATCAAGTGCACCCTCAGCAAGCTTGCAGACGACACCAAGCTTGGTGGTGCAACTGAAGGATGGCATGCCAACCCACAGGGACTTGGACTCAAGAAGCGAGCCCATGGGAACCTCATGGTTTAACAAGAGCAGGTGCAATGTGCTCCACCTGGGTCAGGGCAGCCCTAGTAGTGACACAGGCTGGGAGAGGAACTGATTGAGAGCAGCCCTGACGAGAGGGACTTGGGGGTGCTGGTGGATGAGGGGCTGGACATGACCCAGCCATGGGCACTCACAGCCCAGAAAGCCAAACGTGTCCTGGGCTGCATCCAAAGCAGCGTGGGCAGCAGGGCCAGGGAGGGGATTCTGTCCCTCTGCTCTGGTGAGACCCCACCTGGAACCCTGCATGCAGCTCTGAGGTCCCAGCACAGGAAGGACATGGACCTGCTGGAGTGAGCCCAAAGGAGAGCCACAAAGACTACAGCAGGGACTGAGCTATGAGTAAAGCCTAAGAGAAGTGGGATTTTTCAGCCTAGAGTTAGGGTGACCTAATTGCAGCCTCCGGTACCTGAAGGGAGCTACAAGACAGATGGACAGGGACTTTTCACAAGAGCAACATGACAAGGGGGAATGGCTTCAAACTGAAAAAGAGCAGGTTTAAGGATTAGATACTAAGGGAAAACTCTTTACTGAGAGGGTAGCAAAGCAGTGCAACAGATTGTCCAGAGAAGTTGTGGATGCCTCATCCCTTGAGGTGTTCAAGGCCAGGCTGGATGGAGCTTTGAGCTACCTGGTTTAGTGGAAAGTGTCCCTGCCCATGACAGCAGGGTTGAAACTAGATGATCTTTAAGGTCCCTTCCAACAAAAGCCATTCTATGATTCTATTATATTCTATTCTAAGATTCACAAGGACAGAAGGAAACAACCCCACACATGATGGGTTACCTGAAAGCAGATGCTGAGCACAACAGCTGCCATGTTGTGTTGTCATCTTATTGCAAAGCTCTCATACCTTCTGGTGATTTCTCATGGGCAGCTCCTCACAGCACTGACTCATTCTTCTTCACAGCACAGCCAACAACCTCCAACTCTCTTTTGTAGCACTCGTCTTCTTATTGGACACAACTGTGGCCTATTAAGGGCAGGCCTGTTCCTAATCTTTGGTGATTTGTACAGCTGTAACTCCTCAGGTGTGAGACTACCATCTGCACTATTCTCTTACATTCTACCCCTCCACAATGTTGCTGCATAAGTATTGATCCCACACTGCTGAGTGTAATGCGTGCAGCCAACGTGCCAGCAGCAGGTGGGGGCTTGGTTCAGCAGCCTTCATCTCTGGCTCATTTCACCCCTTTGATCTGCTGCAAACACACCGGTTTGACTGCAGTGCCCCAATAATATCTGGCACCTTGAGGCACGTGGAGGAACACGACTCTTTCTCATCATTTTTTCTTTACAGAAATAAGCCTAAGGAGGGGTCTCCCTTGCAGCATCTGTCATTTCACAATTGCTGCTGAGTAGCAAGTTAACAAACATGAAAATCTTTGTTTGAGAGCCCAGCATAGGGCTTGTATCCAGAGAGAGGGTTGTTCTGTATGTTCTTGTTACTGTGATGTTATTTATATATAATATATATACATTTATATAAATATACTGACATGTTCTGGGCTGGGAAGGCAGGGAAAAGAAGCATGTATTTAGCAGCATGTGGCAGGACAGTGAAGAAAATGCTGTGTGTGCTGCTTTCCCACTCTAAGCTCATCTTTCAAAGCTTGGGCTATACTATACTATTGACAGCTAGGATCTAATAAATGTTAACATCAAAAGGAATTCAAAAATATATTTTGTAAAAGCATTTTTTACTCATTTTATGCTATCTGTCACAAATCCTAATAAATTTAAGGGCAGGAACATTTGCAGAAACAAATAATTCTTGTGTAAAACATTGTAAATGCTCAAGGAATGAGAACTTTGAATTAATACACATGACAATATGATCCTGAAATTTTGAAGGGTTATTTCCATCTTTCAAGGAACACAACTGAACCATAAGACTGCCCATAACTGGTCAAACTTGGACTAGGCATGTCACATTTAGGTGACATTACAGAGCTGCTGGCCACATCACTAAGGATTTCTATGATCTTTCAGCTTTACACTCAAGGTTAAGATTTTTTTCCTTTCCTTTTTACTTCTTCACAGAACTTCAGGTTTAGAAAAGCAACATAAAAAAAAACATTGCTGAGTTTTAGAGTTTTCAGGAAAAGGTCAACAGACATTTCTATCTAAGTTTAAACTCCCACATAGCACTGAAGTGTAGAGATATATTTTTTTAAGTCATCTGGATGTCTGAATAGACTGAGAAATACATATTGAGACTGTCAAAATACCTGGCTACTTCTTCCAAAAATTAACAGGTGATGTTTGCTTAGGAACACATGAAAAATCTCATCATCTTATAATCAATATTTTCAAGCTCTTAGATTATTTTCCTAGAAAACAGCTTACATGGAGTCTCACCTCTAGGACTTGCTCACTGGGTGCTGAGCAAACCTCATCACTTTTGGTGCTTGTTTGTCCCCTATGACCACAGTAAGGGTTCTGACAGCCAGAGCAGATGTGCTTTTCATCACAACCCATCTCAAAGTGTACCATACTAGCTGGGTAATATTTGGAAGCTGGCTTCTGCAGGGTAATCCAATTAGGCAGCAAGGCAACACTTTGAAGCTGATAGAATGATTTCCATTGGCACCAGTGGACACCAAATCAGGTCTAACAAGTGGATAGACTTGAAATGATATGTGCCTTTGAAATACCTATATATAAATACACACAGGGACATAACCAGTCCATCTGTGTCTGAATTTCCTCATCTCAGAAATATGGGTAACAACAGCTATTTACTCATTGTTATAGAAGGCTGATAGTATTTAAAGCAATTGGTGTGATGACTAATTAGCTAATATTTGAAATTTTAAAGCACTACATAGCTGCTAAGTACTACTACTAAATTAAGCTAACTCTCAGTAAAGGCAGACAGCCTGATCTTCACTGCTTGTTGACACAAGACCAATTATAAATAACAAGTTCCATGAAGTCTAAAATACGTCATACATGGAAAAATTAATGAAAATTCAGATGAATAAGATGGTACATTATCATCATTCAATATTAAAATTTATTTGATTTCAGACTTTTAATCAGCAATGTCTACAGTAATTTCCCATTCTATATGCACTATACAGGTAATAAAGCACAGATGCCTTTTTGAGTGAAAAATAAGGCCTGTGTTAGCCTTGTGCCATCATGCTAATGTTGATATTGCTAACTTCTGAATCAAGAGACCTGTTCATCAGCTCATTAAGGTCCAGCTAGGTTTGCTGTCTTCCTACTCCAGCTGTAAGATTGTAACAGAATCTCATTTTTAGTCACCTCCTAACTGCAAACCTAATCCATTAATGACCACTCTCTTTCCATTTGGCTCTTCCCAGATTGCACCAGAAGCTCAGTTATCCTGTAGTCAATTAGCATATGCAAATCTTTCTCTGCCACTTTCTTTCCCATCTTGTGCTGCATTTTTTCCTAGGGAACAGCCATTTCCACTATAGGCAGAAACCTTCAGCCATTAAAAATTTAGTCTGTTTTTATTATTCCTGCCCTCACACTCCCTGTATGGGAAGAATTGGACATTATCTCTACCTTGACAATGCCTCCTTGTCTCGTGCCAGCAGAGAATTTCATAAGTCAGCTCCAACCTTCTACACCCAAGGCATTAAGGAAAATGTTAAGAAAGATCAGTCCCAAGCTGGTCTGTTAGGATTTCCACCAAGCTTCCACCAAACTGGCAGAACCTGTGCCATCTCCCTGGTCCCTGCCCACCTTCCTTCCAGCTTCCTCAGCTTAAGAAAGAAGGTACAGTCTAGCTCACTCTTTCTATACATCTAAAAAGAAAGAAGAGAAAGGA
Organism: Molothrus aeneus; assembly: GCF_037042795.1. Classification (NCBI taxonomy): domain Eukaryota; kingdom Metazoa; phylum Chordata; class Aves; order Passeriformes; family Icteridae; genus Molothrus; species Molothrus aeneus. Next base: position 69,606,482 of record NC_089646.1, read on the forward strand.
ACATGAACTGAAGAAGTCTCACTCTTGACTCCTATAGTAGTCTATCGTTGCTATCCTAGCATTTCACTCCTGCTAGAGCAGTTTAGCAAATGAAATCTGAACATTTAAAGCTAGTCTACTTTATGCAGACATCCCTTGTCATGATCAGGGATATAGTCCAGTTTTTCTAATTCCAGAATCATATAAAACAAGAACAGTTACTCTATGCCCAGCTTCAGAAATGTAGAGGTAAGTATAGGTTCTTCATAAAGGTTCAACCAAAACATTACCTACTGTGTTTCAAAAAACGTGGGGAATTATTCCTTTTCAACTGACTAAACAATTACAATTATTGTCTCTATTTTGACAGAACTGGTTTAACACATTCTTAAAAAAATACACAACTTATTCTTTTTGATCATCACAAGTGTCATCAGCCTACCACAAATATTGTATTAAATAACTCTGCACCACAAAGAAACATGATCCCCTAAACGTTGAATCAATGTATTTGCTAAGGAGGTGTGTATCAAGTCAAGCCATCTCAACGTACAACTGATCCCCCAGTGGGAAGCAAACAAACAAACAAGAAAACAGAATATCTCACCTTTGAAATGCCAGTTCATACAGCTCCACAAGCCCAGTTCTTCTCTAGCATATACCCCTGAGAGGCAGCTGCTGCAGGCACAGAGCTGCTCTTGCAAATGGCCTTGTCTACAGCTCTAAGCAAGGGTGTTTGCTGCTCACACAGTCACCAGGGACCCCACAACGCTCCCCACCAAGACAGGAACAACCAGGCACTTCCTCCTCTCCTTTTCCTTCTTGTTTTTAAAGCCACACATAACCCCTTTCTCTTCCTCTCCCTCTGGGAAGCTGGATTATTTTATGATGGCAAGTGGTCATTCTTTCCCTGATCCTCCCTGACATCGACACAACTGTTGTGTTTCAGAAGAATGTGGGTAAAACTGCTCTGTAGGGGCAAATTCTGTCCCTTGTAAGAAAAATCCCCTCCCTTAAGACAAATAATCTTTATTGAAAAATCACATTTTGCCTGAAGGCATCCTGGTTTTTTAAGTCTTATCCTTTCCTTCCCAGAAAAACATTGAATCAGCCAAATGGCTCTTGCTGCCCCTCCACTGGAAGGAAGGAAAGTAACACCCAGAGGATAAAACACAGAAGGAAAAGCATGACTAGTGAAAAAAGAAGTGGTAGCACTGACCTCTTGACTCAAGGGCAGTGTAGGGAGGAAGGCGGCTCAGAGTGGGAGGGAAGTGGCAGAGGGAGAATAGTTTGCATATGTGTGGACACACTTGCAGATACTGATTTACCAAAGCCTAGTGAGGAGGCGTCAGCCTCCCTGTTGGCACCAGTTTGTGCAGCCTGCCTTCCTGCATCTTGTGGAACAGCCACACAGCAGCATGGCTCAGCAGCCTCCCACCAGTCTGGGAAAGGGCATTGCCTGTCCTCAACAAATGCATCAGCATCTACATCTTCACATGGGAAGGGGCCAGTACAATTGGAGAACACTGCACTGCATGTGCTATTTGCAGTGAATGTGCAACACTGCTTATAAGCTTACATAAGGAACAGGATCTGATCCTGCATTTGTTCCACGTCTGTAGCTCCTGGAGACTTGTATGCAGACTGACTCTAAAGCTACAAGCTTGTTTTCCCTGCAAAAGGGAAAAACAATTAGAAAACCTTTGTATTCTTTGCACTTAAAAGGGCAGGTCCCCTTACACCAGATACTGCTCTTTCAGCAGATCTTTGTGGGTGGAGATTTCATATCAGCATGCCTGCCAATTCCTGCCAGAGTTTCATCCAAGCCACAATATATAGAGTCAACATTAATTAGCATTAATTATTATTTATAAGAAGCAATATTATCTGCATTGCTATCATTCACACTTATTTTTATGCCTTACATAGGGTACATATACATGGTATCTCATTGTTCAAATAGAACAAGGTCCCATGGAATCTGCAGACTAAAGCACACTATATTACCATCCTTAAACGATTTTGAAGATGTAATTGTAAAAGCTAGGAGATCCCCTTTTCTGTGCTCCCATCAATTTGCCTTCTACTTTCCATTTATAGCAAGGTCAAGATTTTTCTTCTCTTTTTTCCCCCTCACAAACAGCGAAGTATAATAAAAAAACCCAAACAAACAATTGCCTAGAGATCATAAAATCATTTTCTTTCTAACCAGAAAAACAGAAAAGAACCAACACAAGAAGAGCATTCCCCCACACCATTTGGAACCATCTAAACATAGTGTTTACGGTTCAAAACTTTCAAGTGAGCCTTCTGCACTTCACCAGAATGAACTGGTTTTATACTACAGAGAAAACATGCTCAATGAATTTATGTAAAATTTATTCCTCTATTCATTTTGTTGGCACAAGCAGGAACTTTCTTAAGCACCACTTAATTCTGCTTCAAATCTTGTCTCCAAAACCAGAATTGTCCTGTATGAAGTGGAGTTGTGTTAAGCAATGGGGGTGATTTTATTTAGTTCCCATAAAAGTGAGAAAAATTGCAAATATTACAAAATTCAATTTAAAACAGTTAATTAGCCCAGATAGCTATTATTAGTACCATAGAAGTTATTAGTATTGTTGATAATAACTGCTCATAAATAATGATTAGCATACATTAAATTTAGTTAGAAGAACTTATGAGCATTAGCAAATCCTATAATGAGCATGGTCCATATTCTCCTTCTAATGAAATCTGCTTCGCTTCCAGTTTAAATAATATTTTTTACCACTTTGTTTCTTGCTTATTTTTTTGCTTGATGCAATACACAATAGCAAAGGCACCAAGATTAGTTCAGTAAATTCAATTTAGAAAGCCACTTTTACATAGGCCAAGTTTAATGAAAATACTCTTCAGTATGTTAAAGTGAATTTCCTTAGCCAATCCAGGCTGGTTGGAGAAACTACTAATAATCAGCTGGAATGGCTGAGTCAAAATTATGAATGAGATGGAAACACTGAACACATTTTATGTGCTCCCATTGCTTATACTCTATTTGAGATTGTTGCAATCACAAATTATGCACTGCTCTGAAACACTGCATACTTTGACCAATATGAATTGCAACATTTTGCTGAGGAGTCACAACATGTTGTGTCACACTGCATACACCTTTCAGCCAGAAGTATGAACTGAAAAGAGCAGGAAAACTTTGCATTGCCATTTGCTGTTGAAAGCCAACCTCCATCTGAAAACATTTGTGAGTAGTTTGATTTCTATTGAAATATACATTTTATTTGCTTTACTAAGAAATCAGACTAGGCTTATTTAAATTTCCAGATACATAAGAAAAACAACTTTAAAACCAGATATTGTTGGCAATAGATTATTTTCTAATTTTCCCCATTGTTCACACATGCATTGAATTAATTTGGTCCACAAGTTATCTAATCAGAGGAAAGAAACCACACCATTTTGCTTATACAAATAGCAAGTATGCACATTACAGACATTATAAAAGGGTTCTTTGGTTGTTGTTGATTTTTAGCTAAAATAATTAATGAATAATTTGTATAGAAAGGCACCTGTGAATACTGTTTACAGCACATGGGCAATTAATACACAGAAAAATATTTGCAGAAATTAATCATTATGATTGTCTTGTTTCAATCAGTTTTCTACCTCTGAAATGTTGTACTCTTGGTCATTTATACGAAAAGACAGGAAGAATGCTTCCAGGATAATACAAACATTCTGGATGGGGGAAAAAAAAGTTTGATCTTCCTTGTATCTATAACCAGTAATTATCATGCCATTATATTTATACCAACAGTCAAGCACTTTGCTGGCATAAACAGACACACCTCTTTCAGCAGCAGGGTTGCAATCACACATGCTGGTAGCTATCTTCATCCAAAGTGCACTGACAGTTAAATGCGAAGAATGTATAAATTATTGTCCAGATCTTTAGCTGGTTCATCACACAACACTTCACTGAAGTTAATAATGCTGTACCATCTGATAAAACATGCCATTATTCACAGCTTAATTAAATTGCGCATGGAAAGTTAACAGAAGGAGGTAATCAACCAATGCAACACAAACAACACAAAACTCAATGCGGCAAGCTTAAGCTGGCTCTGTTAAGCAACACATCAGTAATGGTGGAAAGAACACTTTTGGAAAGCACTCAGTGTCAATAAAGACATCCCTTTTAGTATTGATGAAGCAAGGCAGCTATCAGGACACATAAAAACACATCTTAACTCACCTTTTCCTGGAGCAAGCACTAATGTTCAAGCACTTCGCAGAAAGATGTTACAAAATAGCCTGATGGGAAACATTCTTCTGCACAAGTCATAGCAGAAAGGACTATAAGCTAGTGGCAGCCAGGTAAAGGAAGAAAATATCTGCAATGCTTGAGGTGGAACACAGTGTTCAGCTTTTAAGCAGCAAATAAAATTTGAGGGGCAATCCCTCTCACCTTACACAATGTTTTGTCTAGTTCAGCATGCTAAATCCTATATTAATGTCAGGATGAAGTTTGATTTAATGATGAAAGTAACTTTTCTTTTCACAATCAATTACCTTACATAAATAATCTCTTCATAAATAATCTTAATAAATGAGCAGAGTATCTCAAGCATTAAAAACCAAGGAACCTCCATTTTAGGTACTTCATAGGAGAAGACAGACCAACTGAAATTGACCTTAAGTGCTTTTCAGAGCTCTGTAATACATCCCAGGTGGTCACCTGGGAAGACTTAGACTTCCTTTCAGCTGACAGAAATAAGTACTACAGGGTGAAAATCACTTCATCAACTACAGTCACCTGTTTTGGGATGAGATTATAACAATTCCGTGGTGTGACAACATGTGCAGGCATTTAAAATTTCAGGCAGCAGCACTGAGAACCCACTATCTGCAAAGCAGAATCTACATAGAAATCTTTAAAAGTACAAATTTTCAGTCCAAACTGACTATTATATATTTGGTTCTTTGGCTTTATTTTCTCATTGCCTGTGAAATTATCAGTGTTCTCCACTGTTTAAAATAAAACCACTCTTTCTAGTGCTATAACTTTTGAACACTTTAATAACTTAGCCAATAGTTTACTTGTAACAAACTGAAATGGTGTTTATAAAAAAAAAATTAGGCTGCATCAAATCTTACCTCTGAAAAGGAAGACTCAAAATATGCAGAAAAAGACTGCTTTCCTGCAATTTTCTTGAGCAAAACTCTTCAGCTTCACTGGGACAGAAACCCAGCCAATACACCCCCAAAAATACACTGCTGAAGGGAACAACAGTGCTGCTCTTTCCTGTCAAGAGCAGATGGGAGCAATAATACTTTATCAAAGCTTCAAGGTATCAAATGAACACAAATATTCATTTAAGTTACATTTTGCACTTGTGATTGTCCACACTATTTAACTAGTAATAAGCCTCCTGACAAGGGCTGTCCCTCTAACCCAGCACTTTCTCATGCCACACAGAAGCCTTTGGTCAGGAGATAACACAGATGAAGAACAGTTCCCTCTAGACAGCACAGATGAGGCCACTTCTTTTTAAGGAAGAGAATTTAGCCATGCTAAAGCCTTCAGGGGAAGGACTGGGTGCTGGCCTGTTTTTATTAGAGCTAAGGTAGCCCTAAAGACCGATGGGACATTGTGGGCACCTTTAAGTGCAAGATCAAGATTGTATCTGGAAGATTCACCATACCGTGGTGTTTCAAATACTAATGAATACATTCATGCACAAGAGCAATTTTCCCAAATTAATTAGGATTACTCCTATGTATAAAAGTATGCCAGCGTAGGTGTGTGCAGAAGAGGGCCTGGAATGTCAGTCATCATATACCCATCAGTTAAAACACACTCATAAATATTTTTGTTTGAAAGATTGTACTAACCTTAATATAAAATACATGTTTTCTGGGTCTGATGACTCAAGAAGAACTTGCAAGTCTATACTTTAACTTACTCATCTTATATAAATAAACTTTCCTCTTGTGGGAGTCCTATGACATTAATAAATAGGGATCTTTCTCAACCAGACTCAGATTCTGTAAGAATCACTTAGGAACATTTAGACTAATTATTTGTTGCGAATTTTTCACTTGACTCTGTCTCTTCAATCAAGAAGCACGGCACTATTTCTTTCAGCAGCACAAGCCAGTATAATAGAATACTCTCATATCCAACACCATTTAATTAAAGTCTCAACTGGGAATAGTCATGGGTCTTGACAAAGTCTTGAAGGTTTGAATGCAGGCCCACTGGAGTGAAAGCTCCACCTATTCAGTTTGCCTCTGCTCCTCACTGGAGCTATTTTCCTCATGGGGCCAAACTTTAATGATAGTACATTTAAAGGCCAAACTAGGGATAAGAGGGTACTGGGTGTTACATCCTGCCTTCAAAATAAACTCTATCCAAGTCACCAAGATTTACTCACAGAGATGACTATTTTTTAAAGTAGCACTGGAGGAGGCCGTTTTCCCCACACCACTTAGATAACTCTTAAAAAAAATCTTTAATTTGTGTTGGGCCATGTTGAGTTTCTTGGCACTGACCGTGTGTCAGATGGAAAAGGTAAAAATGGACTGTCTTCCAAACCCTTATGGCATAAATAAATCAAGCTATGAATAAGAACTCTCATAAGTGATGAGTAAATATCTCCATTGCCTGATCCATCAATGTCAGGTGCCAGAGCTCATAAATGAATACTGAAGTCTGCAGATCTTTGAATCCCTTTGTGTATGTCATGCTCTGTTTCTCGTTCACAATCTCCTGTTCTTAACAGTTGCTAGAGATTTTCACTAGGGAAAAAAAATAAAAGGAGAAAATATTTTGTACAGAAATTACAAGCAGAAAGAACTTTCAAACTGATGCACCCCAACCCCTTTAGGAATTACATACTGATGTTCAACCTTCACTTTTGCTTTTTTTTTTTTTTTTGTAATTTTTATTCCATGTAAAACAAAACAAAACCAAAATCAACCACAAAAAAAAAAAAACCTCCACTCCTCAACCACCCCTAGCCATGAAAGACTGGAAAAGTATACTCCAAGAGACAAAATGTAGATGAAAGACAATCACTTCCAAAAGCATCATGGGAAACGAAAAGCCAGAGAACTCCCTAGCCTGAGGAAAGCTGTTGAGGTAAGCAGTCCAAAAAATTACACCAGCAGAAACAGTCAAATTGGAGATTGTTGGGCATCCTGAAAATTTTCTGCAGTCTAAATGGAACTGCTCTGCAATGTGTTCTCAGTTGGAGCTCTCTACTCCAACTTTCTCCTCATCTTCACCTCTTCATCTCAGCTTTGCTCCCTTTTCTTTTTCCTATGCTACATTTAACCTGCCTGATTCCCTCCCCCATATATTTCCATTAATTTATTTTTTACAGTGAAAATAAAAAGGTTCTGAAATGTCATTTCCATCATGAAAAAAATGTCAAAACCTCCCAATATTTTAAAAGGGAAAATGATCCATGTAAAAAGAAACCCTAAGCAGCATCTGGTGCCACAGTAGAAATTACGATCCCGGAAAAGTTAGGATCCTGTTTGTGCTAGACTCCCTCATACTCACCCACTCCCTCCTCACAGTCCTGACTGACTTAGAGGGAAGGAGCCATTGCATTAAAGCAGATTTGGAGATGTTTAGTAAGACCTGGTCATAAGCAAACAAATCAGGACTGCTGACAGGTTTACAGGGCAGAAGATACTGGGTGTGACACACCAGAAAGTCACTTGCAGACATTAAACTGGCACAAATCTGTGGACTATGTTTTACTTACCAGTCTTGGGCTAACACCCAAGACTTTTCTCTCCTTGCAAAGGTATGACGTCAGGCACATGGCAGTTCTTGAGATTCTGTATAAGCCAGCATTGCCAGAGGCTCTGTGCAGGTGTGGTTAACAGTTATTTAATGATTCTTCACAATTGCATGTATCTGTCTGAACATAAATACAGTCTGATCATAATCTTTCTTTTCACACCATGAATTTGCCCTGGTGCTTCCACCCTTGCAGGTTCCCAAATGCCCAATGTCTGTTATTACAGACCTGAGATTCACTTCATCATTTTGAACCATTCACGAGCACTTTGCTGTCCTGTTGGCTCAGTAAGGTGAAGAGAATGAAGGCAGTGTATTTAGTACAAATGCTCCAGTTCTTCACTTAAATTCTGGATGTTTGGCTCCTTGATGACTCACGGGACTCTCCTCCCTTCTCCTTGTTTATGCAGTGATGACAAGTATTGTTAACTTTCTAAAAGCAAAATTATCAAAAAGTCCCCAGAACACTGGCAATTCCTGGGAGAAGCTCTCTGTCTTTCCTCTTTCTCAGCAGATGCAGGAGCCCGAGCAGTTGCACAGTTCAATTAGTTAAAATAATTTTGAGTGATAGTTCAACTGTTTCTTTTCCAAAAGGTAATAGTTTTCCTAATTAGTCACTTGCTTTGATAAGGCACTGACTTTTACTCTAATCTAAATTAACAAGACTTTATCTACCTGCATCATTTAAACACACCCTACTTGCAAATCTGGTATGACTAAAAACCATGACAAGTGTTCGGTTTCATTTTACATTTGCTTCAAAGTGCCCCACTTGGAGGTTAATTATTAATCTACTAAAGTATATGTAAAGGTTCAGGGAAACAACAGGGTTAGTAGGTAGAGAAGTAGTGGAGGAATTAGGAAACCCATGTTCCATTCCCATCTTAGATCGTGTAAGTTTGGCCAAGACATTCAAACCCTGTGAACCTTTACTTAGAGAACCAAAATAGCAACACTCTGCACAGAGCACTCTGACATCCGTAGGGAAGAAATTTCATGGGTGTGAGGCAACAGGATGTTTATTCACACCTTAAAGAGACTGAAACTCAGCTAATCCCTTAAGAACTCACCTAAGAACTGGAAATCAAATACACAGTGCATGCAACTTAACAATTAATGATTTTATTACAGCTGCAGCAACAGAAGGACCAGCTCTCCAAGTATTTGCTATGTTTCTCTCAAAGGTGGTGAAAACATGCTCAATTTTTAGAACCAGTTTGCAGGACATAAATCCCCATCCCTCACCCCCCGAGGTACTGCAGTGCATGTGCCCTCGGTATAACTCTGCTCTCCTGTTCCAGGAGTAAGACAGCAGCAGCATGGACCAGATTTTCAAAGATACCAATGGTTCTGGAGCTGTCTGGGGGGGCTGCAGAGAATGAAAACAGAACACAGCAAATGGAGGACAGAAAATGCACCAGAGAGGTACAATTTAGGGGTAGTACTGCCAAATCCTGCCTACCACAGCAAAGTCTGACTGTCAGCAGCCTGCTCCCAAATAGCTCCATTTTAATGCATTTCACTTGGTCTTGGAAAAAATAAAAATCAGGAAGGTTTTCACACCATTATTTATTCATAGATTTGGCTAATGCCTATATAAATCATGGGATTCCACCCAAAAATAGCTTTTTGAAAACAAAGAAACAACTAAAGAAATCCAACCCAGAAGTAAGAATGTTAAATACTTATTGCTGTTCAACTGGAATATTATTGGCAAGGTGATTAATTTGTTGATCCACAGTGCTATAAATAGTACTCGAACTTTGTTGAATTGAAACATATTCTTCATATCTCAAGTCACTGTTTACCCATGTAAAATATATGTGGGTTTGAGTTGGCTTAGGTGTACTCCAGCAAGGGCTAGCAAAGTTCAGTGAGTCTCCATCACATATTCAAAGTCCTTCATCCCTCAGTTAATTTTGCTGTAACTCTCTTCTTACAAGGTTGTTCACTTTCCTCCATCAATGCATGGACTTGAAGGCAGTGAGAGGCTATTGTAACAGCTCAGCTGGTGTTTCCTCATATCACGGGCCAGTGATAGCAAGCCTCTGGCATCAATACCAAGTTTGATGCCAACAGATATTTGGTTCGGCACCAGCAAAAACAAGCTATGATGGTTTCTTTTTAAGTTTGTTTGGCACCAGTAGCAAAAACCATTCACTATGCTTGGCAGAGAGCCACAGAATTTCACCAAATGGCTTCTGCATCATAACTTCATAACAAGCATAACACAGCTTAACTTCTAATTGCGGTGGAGCCTGCCCCTTAGCAAGCAATTCTCTCCTGGCAATTATGTATCCAGGATTATCGATACATGTGCTGCTTTCCAATACCAGTTTCTTCCTTACTGTAAGAAAAATTTCCTTGAAGAGATCCACAAGTCCCTAAGTCCATCACCATTTGGATTTTGTCTCTCGTGGTGCAGTTACATGAAACCCTGTAATCAGCCATGAGAAAAGCCTTTGGGGACAGTTACTGAATTAAGTCATCACAAAATATGTTGTAAATACTGTGTTGATTTAACCTCACCCTGCACTCTTTTATGTCACGTATTTCTCAGACTGCAAACCTGCAATATATTCCAGAGAGGTTCATCTTATGCCAGTGTGGAACCTCATTCAAGCCCTGGAGGCTTAACACAGCACTAGTAAAAAGCGAGAATTAGCTATAAATTATCTGAGTCTCGAGACAGAGCAATCTCCATTTTGACAGCTCCTTGCTAAATAGTACAGCACTTTCCAGTGAGGCCTTGTGGTGGATACCTCAGTGGACACAGCCCAGGACAAGGGCTCCAGAGAGCTCAGTTCTACAGACAGGGTTGCAACTGACTTACCAAATTATTTTCAGCAGGACTTGCCATCATTCCTTGTTGCCTGTAAAATGGGAGAGCTCTGAGATTTGTCGGTGAAAAGGATGGTGTAAGAATCTGGATTTTTTTTCTCCAGTACTAAGCATTAATAACAAGAACAATAATGTCACTTCCTTCACAGGAGAAAATCTGTGCCTGCCCATTCTGTCACAATCCATGGCTCTGGAAAAAAAAAAAAAATTGCTTAGATGCAGACATTTTTTATGGAACATGAAGTGGGCACAGGGAGGAAGTGATACCAAGCTCTCAGCATGGGAAAATTTCATTCTGAGTAATGTCTCCCAAGAAAATAAAGACTGCATGAAACAAAGTTGAAATGGAACTCCCCATTGTAAATTCAGCTCTTAGTACCTGCCAAAGACACGAGAAAATCTCTACCCACAGGGAATGGATGTTCTGAAAAAGTGCCAGTCTTTCCCAATGAGGGAATTCACGCAGACATGCATTCTGCTTCAGTGATCAAACTCTTCCTCTCAAGGTCTAAAGGAATTTCCACTAACCTCCTTTCCTACGGCTTGGTCTCTAGCTGGATTTCCTTCAACTACAAAAATATACATAGTGCAATTAGCCAGCCCTCACAGACTGTAGTTCATTTATGCATGCTAGGCACATCTCCTGCTGCGAGCAGCCCATCCAGAGCGAGCTCTTTGAACTGCTCCATTGTTTCTCACGTCGTCGTGTATTGCATTGTCCAGGCTGATCGCCCATGGCAAGGCAGTGCACTCCTGCAGCCTGCCACAGGAGAAGAGATGATGGAGCACTTTGTCCAGCTGCTGTGCTGCACATCTCAGGTGCACCAATAAGCTTGCCTGCCCCTAACTATAGGACTTTCCAGACACCACAGAGACTTTTACTGACCAGTTGTTCTTATATGACCTTACTTGGAAACCCCCCTCTCTACTCTATAGTTAGTGGTCTGGAGAGACAGAAGGCAGAAAAGAGAAGTAACAAAGAACTGAGTGAAAAAAAGAAAAAAACTAGAAAAAATAATTTTTAAAAAGAATTTGAACCAAGAACATATCGTGACACAGTTTTGAATGATGTTTGCTGAACTAAAAAACACATATCTCCATGGTTTAAAATACCATGGAGACAACATGGATCAACCAAAAATACACTCACAACTACCAGACAGCAAAGCATTTTTCTACATTTAGTAAGGAATATTTTTGTAATTGGTAGCTTAAGCAAATTGCAAAGGACTATACAACCTCATTTCCAAGTACCCATTGGCAGACTATTTCTGAATTAAATGAGTGAAATACTACAAAAAATGGGAAGCAAAGCTGATCGCGTGATTTTCAAGTGACCATTCACGTTTTGCCATTTGTCTTTGACTGGATACTGTTTTGGGTAGGAAAAGAGGGGATTGTACATCAAAAAAAGTCCTGCTCTGCTGATCTAAAGAGGAAGAGACATTTCATTTTAGAACAAAGAATTAGATTTTTTTTACCTTGCTTCACTGGAGGTTTTTGGAGCTTTTTCTTGGGGTGATGGGGGTGGGGTGTTTGGCTTTGCTATAATACAGCACATCAAAGTGCTTTTGATGTGAAGTTTACTTAACAGAATCAGTTTTTCCGATGATTGTGTTAATCTTTATAAACCTGAAGGCGATACTGTGCCTTTTTAAAAACTATAGCAGGAAAAGACTTGAGGTTACATATACTCTCAGTGGTGAGAGATGGGAGTAGTTGGATTATTTCACCACCTCTTACAACTTTGCTTGTGTTTCATTAGCAACATTAGCAATGGGCTTGATATTGCTCTCACTCAGGCCAGGAAGGCTCTGTTTAAACCCAGCACAGACTTTTCATAAGCACCTTTCATATATTTTCTCAGGTCAGAGCCACCAGAGATTTCAAGGTAGAGTTTACAACAGGCACTGGCTCAGAGATAGCAAAGGGGCCTTGAGCCACAACAAGAATCAGTGCTGATCTCAGAAAGGTTCCCTGCTCCCACCCATTAATAGCTATCTTTGTATTATTTTGAGTACAAGCTTCTGTCCCCTCTTGAATCTTGTAAAACCAGCTTTGCCATCCACTCCTAGTTTTGAAGTATGGCTGTGAAAAAGCTTCTGTTATGTCTGACGTGTTTACCTACAGCATTTGAATGACTTTTTAAGTTCTTTGAATAAAGATAAGAGACAATGTGTACATTTTCCACACAAATAGTGGAACGGTAATAAAATAAACATCAAAGGCAAGCTAGCAAATCATCGCTACTTCACTGCTATTTACAACAAAAGCAGGAAGAGGAACAAACCTACCCTTGCCATTGGCATCATCATAGAAAATATGAGTTTTGGAAGGAATGATACCTTTTTCCCATACCCTTAAACACAAACATTGGCACCTACAGCTAAGACAACACTTTATTGAAGGATTTCAGTTTACATCACATGGAGACAACAACAACAATGAACCAAGAGAGGTCTCCCTCCTCTTATTTTTGTCTTTCTGAATTGCCTGTTTTCTCAAGTGGTACAGCTTTTGTGAGAACAGCAAGACATCCAGTGTATTATTATTTCTATTAAAGTTTTCAAGAGGGGGACATAAGAACCTCTCAGTCTTCAGTATTTACCATGTAAACTCATGCAGACTGAAGAAATGGCAAAGCTTTGAAACAAAATACAGGTGTGTGGGGGGGAACATATATTCTGTTCAAGAGAGATCAAGATAGAAAGTAGGGCTGTTTGTTTCTCCTCTTAGTCTTTTAAACCTGCATTTTTTTCATCTTCCTCTCCAATACTTCTTGAGAGCCAGACCACAGTGGAATAGTTCTAACCAGAGTGACTCTGCATTATGTATTTATTCTAAACTAAGGTCTGATTTAGAAAGACTGCTTTTGGAAAATATGGAGCAATCCAACTCTTACTCCAGGACACAAAATTCAAAGCATACATATGAGAAATAAAACATAAGCACCACACTGGATTTCTGCTGATGTTATTGTTATTGTTTTGCAGACGCCAGCGCTACTGCCATATGAAGTGAAATGGAATTTTGCAATGGACGCTGAACAGTGAGCAGAACAGGGAGTTTTCAGAGAAGCTGCTGCCAGCTAGCTCTTGTCATTGAGTTCTTCTACCTAGCATAATGTTGAAGGAGAAAAAAAAAAAAACCTCTGAAGGAGGGCAAGACCCTGACAATTTAAACCTAAAAAGAAACCCAAAAAGGATAACTAATTTTTTTAAAGAAGAAGAATGTCTAGGTAAAATTGCAGAATACATAGTCCCAAGTTTTATGAGAAATTTACAGACTCACAGTGATTTTAAAAATGTTAAAATTACCATTAAAAACACCCGAACCCAAAACCTACACAATAAAAGATTTTACTAGAGAGTGGCAGTTGTAAGAGAGAGGTTACAAACACACCATCCAGAAGAGCTTAAGCAATGCTACTACAGAAACAGTAGCACACGTAAAACTGAGGTTAAGGCTTTGACTAACTCTCTCATAGCAAAACTCCAAAGCATTGCCTACCTGTTCCCATTCTACCTCTGCACCAGGTGTGCTTATGACAGAAGGAAAGAGAAGACCAGGACTGAAACAGTTTTGTCAGGCTACATAAATCATTAGGAATTCACAACTGCAAAGCCATGTATTATTTTCCAACAGGTTGTTGAGCTGTCATATTACAACTTGTTGCTTTGTACGGCGCTATTAAAATAAATCACTGCACGTAACAGGTTCAGCTCTGCCATCTATAAGTCATTCTGCATTTTACACCTGGGAGGCGGGCCGGCTCTGCTTAGTCGCGCCGAACTGCGGCTTCGTTCGAAATACCCGGGGAAGGGGAGGGACCTGGCAGGAGAAAATACAAACAAGTTTCGTAAAATAACTTTCCAACAAGACCTCGCTGTCATCTTGGCTAATTATGGCTCTGATACGGCTTATTAGGGCATACCCACCTTTGCTACCTTGCTTCTCCACCCACCACCCTTTCAGATCTTTGTCCTGGCTCCGCCTCTCGCCGGCGTTATAATGGGCTGGTCTGAAAGTGGTGGAGAGACACACAACCACAGGGGAAGGGAGAGATAATGACAATAACACTAATAACCCTAATAACCCATCTACTGCCCGCCACGCAGCGAGGAGCCAGCCCGGCGTCCCGGCACTGACAGGGCTCGAAGCCGGAGAGAGCGGAGTATCCCCGACGGCCCTCGAGAGCTTCTCCCCGCGCCCGGGGTGCGCCGAACGGCAGCAGCGGCAGCGCCCCCGAGGAGCACCGAGCCCGGGCGGACGCGGAGAAGTGCCGGCTCCGGCAGCCGCCCGCCCGCCCTCTACTCGCACCGGCTCCACGGGGACCTCCTCGCCCCTCTCCTTCGGCCCCATGGAGCAGCGAGAGTAAAGAGCGAGAAGGACAAAAAGGAGGCGAAAGGAGAGCGAGCACCCCAGTGGGGAAGAAGGAGGTGGAAGCCCGGAGGAATCGCCCGGTCCCGAAGGCGGCAGGGCACCGCAGCCCGTCCTCGGCGCCCACCGGCCGCGAAGGGGCCGGCCCGTGCGAGCGACCCGGGCACCGAGCGGGGCTGAGGCGGGCGCCTGCCGCCGCGGAGCTGTCCAAGCCGGCGAGAGGACCGAAAGCCGCTGGGTCGCCTGGCTGCCTCCCGCCTCCCTTGAGGCCGCGCCGAGGGGCGGGGGTCGCGCCCGCCCAGCGGAGCCGCGGGGTGCGGGGGGGCCGGCAGCGGCGCCGCCATGAAGCTGGAAGTGTTCTCGCAGCACTATGAGGACAAGCTGAGCACCGGCAGCGACCAGGAAGGCAGCGGCTCGCTCTCCCCCGCTCCGGCGGAGAGCGAGCTGGGCTCGGACGGTGACTGCGCGGCCAACAGCCCGGGCGGCGGGGCCGGGCGGCCGGGGCATCCCCCGCCGCCGCCCCCCACGCCGCAGCCCCCGCCGCCGCCGCCTGCCGAGAGCGCCAAGGGGAAACCCTACACGCGGCGCCCGAAACCGCCCTACTCCTACATCGCGCTCATCGCCATGGCCATCCGCGACTCGGCCGGCGGCCGCCTGACCCTGGCCGAGATCAATGACTACCTGATGAGCCGCTTCCCCTTCTTCCGCGGCGCCTACACCGGCTGGCGCAACTCGGTGCGCCACAACCTCTCCCTCAACGACTGCTTCGTCAAGGTGCTGCGCGACCCGGCGCGGCCCTGGGGCAAGGACAACTACTGGATGCTGAACCCCAGCAGCGAGTACACCTTCGCCGACGGCGTCTTCCGCCGCCGCCGCAAGCGCCTCAGCCGCGCCGCCCCGCCGCCGCAGCCCGCCCGCCCCGCCGCCGGCGTCCCGCCGCAAGTGCCGCAGGAGGCGGCCGGAGCGGGCGCCGCGTCCCCCGGCGCTTCCCCGCGGTGCTGCTGCGCCTCCTCGCCCTGTCACTGCGCGCCGGGAGCCAAGGAGGCAGCGGCGGGGGGCGGCGGGGCGAGGCCGGCGGGCGGCGGCGCTGCCAAGTTCTCCAGCTCCTTCGCCATCGAGAGCCTCCTGCAGCGGCCGACAGGACCCCGCGCCGCCCCGCAGCCGCCGCCGACCCCGCACGGCCGCCTCCTGTGGCCGGCACCGCCCGCGGCCCCGCACCTGCTGCCCGGCCCGTACCCGCTGCTGCCCTACCCACCTGCCGCGCAGCCCCCGCCCGCCGCCGCCCTCTACGGCGGGGGCCTCCTGCAGCTCTGCGCCTACGGGCTGGGAGAGCCCTCGCCGCCGCCGCTGCTGCTGGGGGGCGGGCGGCCCGCGCTGGCCCCGGGGGAGGCGGCGCCGCTGGCGGAGCGGCCGCGGGCGCCGCTGTTCCACGGCGGAATCCCCAAGGGCGGGCGGGGGCCGCCGCCCGGCTCCCCGCTGTACGCGCCCCTCCGGCTGGCCGGGCCGCTGCCGCCGGCGGCGGGGGGCTCGGCCTCGTTCCAGCCGTACGCCGTGGAGACCCCGCTGGCTTAATGGAGCCCCCCTCCTCCCCTGCGAGGGACCTGCCCGGGGAGGCGTGGAGGGGGAAAGGAGGAGGCTCTGGATCCCGCACTTTAAACTTCAGAGGCGACCACAGCCTCCAAGCAAAAGCCTCGGTGACTGTGCCTTAGTGAAATGACAGTGAGTTTAACTTAAGCCAAAAAAAAAAAAAAAAAAAAAAAAGGAAAAAATAGGAAAAAATCAAACTGTCGGTTTGGACATAGCCATGAGCCTCAAGTGCTTCTTACTGTTCGTTGAGACTACTTGACTTAAGCCAGTCCCTCGCCATATCTCCTTTCTATGCCCCTCTCTTGTCCCCACATCTCCTGCTACCGAAGCCTGGGGCAGCAGGGTGGGGGTGCCCCGCGGAGGGGCGCGGTGGCGGCCGCTGGGGGATGCGCTGTGCGCTTGGGAGGGCGGGGAGGAGGGAGGGGGCCGGGAGCAGCAGCGAGAGAGTAGGGGAGGGGGCCAGGGTCTGCTGAGGAGCCGTAGGTCTGTACTGCAAAGCAATGCATCACTGTGCCAAAAGAAACCTTTTCTCCTGTCCGGCAACTGGCATTTCCTGGGAAGGGAGGATATTAAATTATTTATAAAAGTAGTGTTTTTAACACAAAGAGAGTGCAGCTTTTTAAATTAATTATTGGAGGGGGCGGGAGAGGGGAAAGGGCTCAAGGAAATGTCAGGCGTTATCTCCTGTACTGGCTGGCGTTCTACGTTTATGGCCAAGACCATTGCTACTGGAAAGAGAAGAGTAAATGTTTTCGTATTTTATTTTTGTGTTTGTATGTAATATATGTGCGTGTGCATTTTATTGACGCTCGGCCACCATGTTTTCCTTTCTCCTTTCCCCCGAATAAAAGCTGCCCCCTAAATAAAGGCGGTAATAAGGAGAAGAGCGTGGTGTCTGTGCTGGCGTGAGGGTGGGAAGCCTGTCGTGGGACAGCCTGGGCCGAGAAGCTTGGCAAGGGCCGAGAGAGCAGCAGGGCTGCCCACCCTTTCATCCCCATCCCTGCCGGCGGGTGGAGGTGCCACCTATGGACCCGCCTTATTTTGGTCTCGGGAGATGAGAGGTTCTCCTCTTGGGCTGCCTCCAGGAATGAAAGTCCTCTGCAATTCCTCGAGTCAAATCAGAATTTCTCGCCGGGGCTCAGCCCTGCAGAAATGCTGGCGATTTGCAGGCGGAGAGATTTGCAGGCAAACCGCCTGACGTAGGGGCAGCCTGTGAAAATCCTGTACATCTGCCTTTTTTTTTTTTTCTTCTTCCCCTCGGTTTTTTTGGTTCGGTTTGGTTTGGGTTTTTTTGTTTGGTTGGTTGGTTTTTGGGGCTTTTTTTGTTATTTTTTCCACGAAGGACAGCAGGCGACATGTAATCCTGTTGTCATCTCTCGGTCCAAGGAAAACTCGCTTCAGGAAGGTCACTGGCACTACCGGGCCCCGGTTACTTCTGGTGGAGACATCCCCGGTGGCACTTCCAGCGGGCGAATCCTCAGCGGGTTGAAAGCTGGGGAGATTCTGTTGGTAATAAAAACTTCGCACGCGTTGCCTTCTCCCGACGGGCGTTGTGTTAAGGCTGATTTGTGTTGTCAGAAGTGATCAGCAAAGCCTCAGAAAGGCTAAGTCGGGTAAAAGGAAAGGTTAGGGGGCTAACTGCCTGTCCTGCTGAATTCAAATCAATGTCATCCCCGAACTCGAAGAGTTATACAAATGCTGAAATGATCATTCGGGGTTCGTTTGTTCGGCTGCTTGCTTTAATTAATACTTTTAAAAGTATGAAAATCGGCGGGTTTTTTCCCCTTCAAGTCCTCTGTAAGCACAGGTTACCTAAAAAAAAAAGATGTCAAGGAGAATTTTTAATTACATCTATTTCGGACCTCGGAGTTTCTCTCCCACCTCTTTTCCCCTCAGCGCCGAGATTCAGAGGCTGTCTTCTGCCCTACTCGCAAAAATTATTCCGAATAGCAAAGGTGTGTTGTGAAAGGAAAGCTTTAAACAGAAAAATCTGCGGCCGAAAACACCGACTTGTTTCAATACAGCTCAAATAGATTTCACGGTGCGTTAAGCTCAGACCTTAACATCCATCAGAACATTGCGAGAGATTAGTGACTAATGTATGAAGTAATCCAGCCCTTGAAGGAATTGGTTTTTATGTACACACGCGCACGCACACATACACACACACTATTTCGACATCATTCTGCCTTCAAGGCTCTGTGCAAATATTAATCTACCCTTCCATAATCTGCTCTTTCCTCTGGCTTGTATTTTACCATCTCTTTTTTATAGGAGTCCGTATGACCTGTTAGCATGCAACTCCTAATATCTTTTGCTTCTGTCCATCTGTAAAGGTCATATTTCAGGGTATGTTAGAAGTATATTGATGGAAAGCAGAATTTGTTGTTATAGCCACAAGTGTGTATTTTAATCGGATGTTTTTAAGTGTGAATAAGGATGAATTGTGTGTAAACGTATGCTTAACAGGATGACATTGAGCTTTTTACTTACAAAAAAAAGAAAAAAGAAGAAAAAAAAGCCTGCAGAGTTCGATATATCCCTTGTTTACAAGTATTCTATTCTGTATTTATCTTCTGTGAAACTCCATTTTTTGATACGTCGAGAAACGTATGCCTCCAGCACAGTAACAGGGATATCTGTGTCCTCGCGATGCTTTCTTAGCCCTTGTTTGGACAGGGCTAAGACAATCTCAGACAATCTTTATCATCATCATCAGAGATGAGAGTTTAAAGTGGTGCGGGGCGATGGGAGCAGGGGGCGGGTATCGCCTGCTGTCCGGAGCCCGCTCGGCGGCGGGGCTGTGCGGCTTTCGGTAGGGATGGTCTTCTCCGCCTCCTCCTGCTTGAGCATCATCCTCCTAAGAGGAGGCAAGAGACGAATTTCCCCCTGTTGACCTTTGGGTGGGAATTGTCCCATTCGCGCTACTTCTCAGAGCACGCCGACTAGGTTTCTTCCGAGCGAATGAACGCATGGGCAGGGAGAAGCGGCTGTGCCGGTGCTGTGGCCCCGCACACACGGCGGAGGCACCGCAGCAGCCCCGCCGGGCGGGCGGAGCGGCCGCAGGGACCGGCCGGCCCCGGTGCACAGCCATAAATCCGAGCTGTCAGCCCTGACAGACGGCTGGTGAAACACAGCACCTGTCCAAACACTTTCCAGCAGCAGGTAATCAGAGAACCGACACTTTACATTTTTGTGCGGAACAAGCGCATTAACCATTTCACAGACCTTCCCAAAACAGCGATGTTTGCGTGTCTGGGTACTTTGTCTTTTTTAACGTCTAATAAATCAGGGTGACAGAAGAGAGACAAAGCCTTTTGCCTTGTGATATTTGACACATCAGCAGCGAGCCAACACTTTGGCGCCATGGGCTTTTAGTCCTACCAGTGTCTGCATCACCCACAGCATGTTCGTTGGGTGGGTGCCGTTTGTGATGATACTTGAGGCATTTTTACACGCTGCACAGACAAAAATCAGGTCAATAGCAAAGAAAGCCTGACAGGAACAGGGAGCAAAACAAGTCTGTCACCGTGTGAGAGGACCTGAAAACATCCCATGCTGGCTGCTCCAACTCCACTGCAGTTTCTTCAATGGAAACACCAGCCCGAGCAGAAGTGAGTGTGAATTCAGATTCAGACCAGGCTCTGGTTTTAAGCACTTTTTTGAGGAAAGATTTAGCTTTCCAAATAAATATATTTTGTTCCTGAGACTTTTCCCCTCTATAACTGATTCATTTCTTTCAGGCTTAAATGTTTAAACGTGCTTTAAAGCAGGGGGAAAAAATAATATCTGACAATCAAAATATTTTCATCAAATATTTTGGGCAGCTTCTCCATATCCTGCTCCAACTATGGCAGATAGTGATTAAAATGGTTACCTGAATAATGTTAGTCCTAGCCACTTTCCTACATCTCTTCAGATTTTAAACTGGTGAGCAGCAGAACTGCATAAATTTCTCCTGAATGGAATAAGACCAAATTAATGCAAAGGAGATGTTTAAGCAGAATTTTGTGTACTTGAGGAATTAATGGCTGCCAAACAGGAAGTCCTAGAAGAAATAAGCTTGCAAAAATGATCTGTAGATAACAGCTTGCATATATTAGATAGAGTCCACGCAGCAGGATAATACAATAATACTGTGCCTATTCTCCTCTGCAGTGGAGGCAAAGTGTTTAACTCCTGTATCTCAGTGGAGGCATGCCAGCAGGACAGCCTTTTGATTGTTATTTTCCCGTCAGATTAATTAACCCAAATTTTCACTATCTCAATTTGATGAAGCCTGAAATTTGCTTTCAGTTTACCTTCCAAATCACCCATAAGATGGCATAAGTATCCTGTCAGTATCCATAATGCTACTCAGGAAGGAATCCACTGAAATCAATTTTATTCAACAGCTAGCTCAGCACAGCAGTGCTAGCTACAAAACTCAGTTTAACACAGATCTTTAAAGAAGGCTTCTGAGGAAAAAAGTGCTGCCCTTCCTATCATACTAGATGCTGAGAAGACCAAAAAAAGTTGGGTAGAATTTTGTCTTGGGAATTTGCAGGTTTTTCTTCCCCAAACCATTTTTCGAAATGGTGATTCTTAAGAGCTGGATGTTTCAGGAACAGAAGACCCTTAGAAAAAGAAATTCTGCCCCAGAAAAGGCACATACAAAGGACTCAGATTCACAGGGCCTTCATTTTTCACACCATGCCTTAAAAAGCCCAAGGTGAAACTTCCTACACAAGAGCAAGGAGAACAACCACAGCCCTGCAAAGAAGGGTAGTGCTTCTAACAAAAGCCCACGTTTTGCACAACTCTTCACTGGGCTGGGGAGGTGTTTCATTTAATAACAGGTAAGAGAGTCAGTCCTTTTGTTGTGCCAGGTTTTTGCCTTTTAAGTCTGAAGTAGACAAAAACAAAGTTGAAATCCACCTCCAGCCAAATTCGAGGCACTAAGTTGTGATTTAGGCAAGAGTGCTTGTTGCAATTTTGCTGAGCACTACAGTAGCTCTTTAATGATGGGGTGAATACAGTTCCATCTTTCGTTTACAACCTGAAGAGGAAACATTTTCCTCTTGACTAAATTGTCTTCATTGACTCTCAGAAGTCTCAAAACCAGCTTGAGAAGACATCTATGGAGTGCAAACACCCTATCATAAAATCAGACAAATAGCTACAGAACACATAGTCCCTTCTAAACATGCAAACATATTCATGATCATTTTTCAGGTTATCTATTCTGAAGTTTTCTGACAGCTTCAGAAAGCTACTAATTCAAATAGTTTCCAGCCCTGCATAGGAGGTGAACATTGCTGTTGCCTTCAGGAAGTTATACCTCCACACATCTGGATGGACTAGGACTTTGTCCTCTATTCCAGGGCCAGAGGGGGAGAGTATGAGGAGGGATTGAGAGAACACAGTCATTACACATTTGTGCTCTTGCACCATGCTATTGTTTTCTTTCTTATGACCTGTTTCAAAATGTCAGAGCTCTTTCAAGCAGCATGGCACACTAATAGCCTCCTCTGCTATGGGGAAAAGCAATGTTTTTGTGGGTTCTTTCCCCTCCTTAATTGCAGAGAATATTCAAGATGTAGCAATACAACTCTAGTCCTCTGTACAAAGTCTTGAGCAGAGAATGTGGGACCCAGGACCACAAGGTAGAAAAAACATGTAAGGGGGAAAAAACAAGAAAAATAGCCTGACACCCAGTTCTCTGAATTCTGCTGTAGTTGCTTCCTGATTGTAACTATTCACAGAACACATGTTTATATGCAGTATGTGTTCATAAATGTTTTAATAAGTATAATTTAGCTGGTTTAGGGTCCAATGGGTTTATTTTAGCTGTGTTTGAATTGCTGTTGTTATTTTAAGTCATAATTTGGTACTGGAGTATAATTCCAATAACATTTGACAATCAGCTAGTAACCCTTCACATAAATAGTACCCTTCTTGTTTATCCTTAATATTGCTAAAGTATTTTTAGTCCACTGTAGAGAAATAGTGTTAATAAATAACATACCTGAGCCAAAATAGTCTTAACTACAGGCACTCTGTGGGTCCATGAGGTATCCCAGGATACTTTACTGGGAGGACTCTTCAACAAGACTGCTTCTGTGAAATTCATTTTTTATTTGGTAGATCTTTAACTTACCTGTCTTAAAGATCCAATGTTTCAGCAGAAACCTGGGACTCCCTTTTCCTGGCCTATTACTTTATCCAGTAGCTGTTACAAACAGGCAGATGAACTTCAACATTCCAAGTAGAAGCTGCCAATCTTGAATTTTTTAAAAGAAATTTTCTGTAAAACCTCAGAGATTACCTATGGTCTTTCAAACCAGACATATCACACCAAACTGTCAATTTCAGTTCCTTCCACAGCATTTACTGTTTAAAATCACAGGATCTTACTACAGAAATAGCTTCACTAGATTTCCAACAAGAACGTATAAAAAATATGGACATGAACATCTTCTGGAATCGCCCAGTTACTTTCCCTCCAATTCAGTTTCTTTCAGTTTATTTTTAATAACTTCTGAAGCAAGGCATTATTTAGTAGCTATGTGTAAAGCATCCTAAGCAATGAAGAAGAAACCCTACAAAGATATTATTTTCTTTGTGAGACTAGTTAAGTTGCATAACCAGGTGACAGCAGATTTTTAGTATTATTCCTAAAACAAGAGTATAATGCAATTCTCCTTCAGCATCAAGCAACTTCTGTTGCTCTGGGTACTTCACAGAGCCATCTTCAGTACAGTGGTAAGTGCTCAGCACTCATCCTCATACAACACCAGAGGAATTCCCCTCACTTCGGCTTACACAAGCTTCAATTAGTTGTATGTTATCATCACATTCCCCATTAATCATTTAGCAGAACTCTACAGATGTACAGCAGCAACTTTCCCAATTCTTTCCTCGTAAGTCAGTCCAGGAAGCCCCCAAGTCATTTCTGTGTTTCTCTGAACTTCTCTGGATCATCTCTTTCTGACTAATTGTAAGAACATGGCAAAGGCATAGCTTTCTGTGTCACAATACCTGGAGTCATATCAGGCTCTTCCCATGCCCCCCAGCTCCAGAAGAAGCAGGTTAAAAAAGGACAAAGAAGTTATAAATTATATTCAAAGCAGCCAGGCTCACATGACAACAGAGTACAGACTGCAGTTACTCAACCTTCTCAGCAATAATCATCAAAAAAACCCACTTCAGTGTAACATTTCAACAACCTTGTTCAGTCAGAGAAACAGCCTTCCCCTTTCATTTCCCTCTGCTCTCTTTTCTTGCTTGCTCTTATCCAAAGCTAACCTTAAGCAAACGTAAACAATTTTGCCCTCAAATGTAGTCTACAAAACACTGGACACAACATGACATAACTTGCCATAGACTTTTCTCATTCCTTAGCATCCTCTGCTAAGAGGACTTTGCCCCAAGTCTCTAACAGACAGCATCTGTCCTTCCAGATCCTAAATTTGGAAGATAAAGCAAATAAACTGTATTTTGTCTGGTCAGAGCTCCTAAACCAAAGCCCACTCATCCTGTAGCAATGTCACTGCTGAGACCTTGGCCAAAGCAAAACCACAGTATAGCACTGCTCATGCCAATTTCCCAAGGATATTGGGAAATCCTTGGGTCTTCCCCAGCTAACAAGCTAACAAGATAAAATGCACATCAGAGCTCCCAAGGAGAATTCAGGTTAGAATTTTCCTGTTCCACAGGAACTAGGTACTGCTCCCTGTTTCTTTATTCCATACAAAGAAGATTGATTTTATTCTTTGCTAGGATCTCCCATCCCATACTGTTACCAGTGGATGCAAGGGAGAATATCCTCTTTGCATTATTATTTCTAGCACCACAGATGAGAAGTTCAAATTGAGCAGGTGACTTGACACAATTAACTATCATCTCATTGTTATAACATCTTCCTCTCCACTACAAGCAACCAGAGCAACGACTGTAAGATTACCCAAACTTTAATTAATGTTAGCATCAGGAAAATTTATGTTAGACCTTTTTGTTCCTTGCCCAACTGAAACCTCAAGACCAAGAGATGATCTGTGCAAACAGAAGTGAAAGGTATAAATTTTCATAGCTTGATTTAAATGTTGGGGAATTGTGCTGGGGTTTCCTACAGGGTGGAGATGACTCAAACTAGGAAACAGCTGAAGCAGCTAGAAGTCAGTCAGGTCACCCGCAGGTTTGTGAACACTGCAGTGCTGCCAAAGGCCTGTTGGAAGAGTAAATCTGTATAACAGAGAAGAGCATGGGATATAGTTCTAGGGCTAGTACTTGTGCTAATTAGCCAAAGCTGTAGTTTACTCCCTTTTTAGTCAGGTCACAGTGTGGTATCAGCAATTAGTAATTATTTTCACATTTATATGTATTACATTAAAAAAAAAAGCGCCTACAATAAAACATCTCAAAGCAAATACATTTTAAAAGTGGACCAGTGTACACCATTATTTTAGCACCTTTTAATTCAGTGTACATATCACTGTAGTGAACTATTTAAATTAAAGGACCACACCTCTTCCTCTAGGATTGCTGCACCATCCAATATAACTAGTTGTTGTGGAAAGGAAACTATCTTGTGGAGCTAAAAGCAAAATTATTTTCAGGGCCCTGACTCAGTGGAAGTCAGGAGGTTTCTCCAAGTGAGAATAAAAACCTCTGAAAAAGAATAAATGTTTTAAATATTTAAGTCATAGTATTATAGATGTACATGAACATAGAAGAACTAAAGTCTTTAATTTCTTTTTAGCCAGCTTGGTGTCAGGATACATAGAAACCTGTTGTAAACAAAGACCTTTTTTTATTTGGAGTACTTCTGATAGTTGGCTTTTTCACGAACACACAGAGTTGTATTACTTTACCAGAATCCATTCTAATACAAGGGATGCTGCTGTGGAAAAGCAGGGCTCTTATGGACTTGCACACTCTGTCATAGTATCCTTATGAAATGAGGTTTTGCAATTTCTGAGGAGTCACAGGCACCCAGACTTGAATCTAACTCAGATAATAATCTAAGCCGTGGGACCCTTCCCTTTGGCACAGTTCTGCTCTTCCTTACCAGCACAAGAAGTCTGGCTTAGCAGGCTGGTGCCTACAGGTCTCCCAGATGTGATGAGGGCTGACAAAGCCATATCATCATATTCATTCTTATTTAATTGCTTGCAAAACAGGATTGAACACTGCTCGAGTTCAATTTATTTTGGTTGGCTGCTTTTGTAAGCAACATCCATCCATATCCCCTGACACAGGGCCAGCAAGTAACATCCTATGATCAGGGATTGTGCCAGTAGCCTGGATCTATCAGCCACCACTACACAAAGTGCAGCACAGGACTATCACAGGATCTCCATCACAGAAAGAACTTTGGTGTCATGCACTTATTACTGGAGTATGTTCCTCTGAGTGGCACATGCAGCCCCCAGACCATGCCTACACAATTTCTACTCATATCAGTCACATCCTAGCCACAAAAGCTTGCAGGCAGTAAAGAAAACCTCACCAATCACTCAATTTCATCACTTCATAACAACTGTAAAATGTTTCAGTTGTATGGATATTTCCCCTCAAAAGGGCTGGGTTAGGATTGGTTGCACATAGTGAAGTTACTTCTAGTTATTTGATAAATTTCCCATTCAATGACATAAATAGACCGAGAAAAACAGAAAACATTTCCATAGATTGACTCAGAAGTATGTTCCATTTGACTTCAGTCTCAAAATACATTTCACAATGGTGAAAAAAGTAAAAAAGGTCCATTTATTTTCAAGATAGGCACATATCTAGCTACATGACAGATGACTCCAGCTGATTTCAGCAGGAGTTCTCATGGACATTAAATATCCCAGTCACTCAGCTCTTGTTGGGAGTGGCTCAAAACCCAGCTGAGCCAGGAACTAAATGTGAGCAGCTATACATTAATCTTAATTGCTATTCTATAAATAGCCTGGGAAAGAAGGAAATGGGAAACCCCAGTCAAATTGAGCAACCAGAGGCATGAAGGGGTATTTTTGTATCCCCTGCATTTTTAAAAGGCCAAATAGGTTTTCAAATTAGAAGGCTCAAACACTGACATTGAACTCTGTTTTGAGCAAGAGACTTGTTTTGGCATGAAGCCAAGAAATCCTAAAAGTAAATTTTACCTGATCATTTATTACATATTTTCATATTTCTCTGTTGCACTTCTTTAAACTTGCCTTATAACAGCCAAATTTGAGATCTCAAGATGCTGAACAGAATGATCACTTGCATAGTAACTGTTTTCCTGGATCTTCAACTTATTTCAAAGAGCCTTATGGCCACAACCTTATGGCAGTGAGCTGGGAGGAACCAGAGGGATTTCAGGGTGCTGAGCTTACCATGGGCCAGGCTGCATCCTGTTCTTCTGAGGTTCTCGGCATGGAACAGAGAATTCCACCTCATACAATGCCACCCAGAATTACATTCAGTGCCATCCTTACCATAGATAGAAGTTTTACTCCAGTGGGAGGTGAAATCAATGAGCAACACCTGGAATGTCTGACAGACCAAAGCCTTGCAAGGGCACATCCCCTTAATGGGAAGAACAAAACTGCTTAAGCCTTCAAGATACACACTAATTCTTCAGGGAGAGTCATGATAGGCAGGAGTTAGTCAGATACTCATGGACAAAGACACATCATCCTTTAACAAAGAAGGGGAAAATCTATGAGAACTAGGACCTTAGACAATCCTGAGGTCCAGAGGGTCACGGATTCCTGTTCCAACTGAAACCACCCCGCAGGATATCTGCAGAGATAGAAGCTTTGTCCAAGCCCTGCCAACCCCTGCTGCCTCTCAGGACAACCAACTGCCAAACACAGCAGCTACTGGAAGGAGCCTGGGAAAGGAGGAGGAAACAACTCAGTCTCCTGAAGGCCTTGCTGCAGCTCTGCCTGACACTATATCAGTCACAAGTCTAGAGGATTATGAGCTTCCAACCTAAACACTCTTATCACCATGTATGGCTCTGAGCCCTGGGGGTTCCCTCCTGCCCATCAATGCATGGATATGTTATCATTTTCTATCATGTAAACTCAACTACTGTTTGAGTTGCACTGATGCATGATAACCATACAGTGTTGATCACCCATATCAGGCTGAAAACATACCTGAACTCTGAGGTGTTTATATGTACAGAATGGTAGAGAAGCTTGACTGGTGGCCCTGCTTGCATAAGGTTTCTTCTTGCTCTGCTAGTTCTACAGACTGAACATACAGGAAAAACTAAATATTTAACTAGAATTCTTTTTTTTTTTTCCATTAAAATAAAGTTATAGTGAGAATAAAGCCAGAATCTGATTTTCAGTCAGGAAGGGGAAGAAATATCCTATTTTAAATTATTCACATTTCAACTTTGGTTTCTTTTTCAGAGACCTGATCAACATTGTCAAAACTACTTTTCATTTGCTTGATTTACTCCAGTACCTACTTAGTAACTCCACACAAAATAAGGAGAAAAAAACCCCATTTTTTTAAAAATATCATCCAATAAAAGTAATAGCAAAAGGCCCATCAATACACAACCTGAATAATACATCAAAATATTATCTACAAGTAAAATTGTCAATTATTTGGCTAATCACCTTTTACACTTATATGAAAAAGAAAGCATAACATTTTTAAGGCTGCAGAGATAAATATATATTGGCATTCACTGAAATAACAAGTTTGTGTTGGTGAACAGCTGTGCAATATGACAAAGTTGAAATATGGATTAAATGTGGCCATATTTGCACTATGAACACAGAGATAAATGCTAGGAAAAAATACAGGTCTTAAATCTCCAAGTTTCACTGATGTAAACGGGAACATGAAAAAATAAAGGTTTTGTATGAAGAAAGACCTGCAGAGCCAGTTTCTTATTCTGCAATCAGAGCGAGACCCACATGCTACAGAGAAGAAGGAATCCATCCTTTTGATGTGGGCAAGCAAAGGAATGTGTCCTTCTGGACAGTAGCAGGCAGCTGCACCACAAGTGGCACGGGTAGCTATGCTGTTCATCCCCCAGGGGCCCGCATGCTCCACTTGAACCTGTGAGTTCTGGAACATCTCCCAGCCTGTTCCTGCATGGGATGCTGAAAGACCCAAGCAGGGAGGACAGGCTTGCTGGACTACCACCAGCATGGCCTGCCAGGTGAATTAGCTTTTCCCTGGCTGCTCTGTCCAGGAGAACTCCAGCACATTCCATGCTGCTGAAATACATTTTACTAAAAGTTCAAATTTACAACAAACATGTATAGAACTTTCTAAATGACCTGTAATTGGTGCAAAAATGTCATGAGGAGCACCAAGCTCGATTGTGACAATTGTTATGCATCTTTTCATAGGAAGGTGTGTAATTCCAAAATCCTTTCAGATATGTCCAAAACTCTGCCAGTCCTATATCAAAGAAGAACTTTGGTTAGCCCAAGGTCCTGTCTCCAGTACACCTATCCTCTATGGCTTAGGGAATGGTCAACAGCAGGTAAAAATACTTCCACATTTTTCTTTATTCTACATGAAGATTAGGGTACTCCTAAATCAAAGCAGGATTTTTGTACTTCATAGCCCTGAAAGTCTTTTCTTTAGCAAACCTGTCCTATCACTTCTTGAGCCCATTCCAATTTTTTCAGTTCAATTTCACAGTCAGTTTTGTGTCATGTAAAGAAGGACCTCTTGCTATTTTGTTACAAAATGCCTCCTGATAACAGGCCACAGGATCAACTGTAGCTGCCATCTGGGAGAAATTTGCAACCATTGCAAATGGTTGAAGCTCTTCACTCACAACTTCAGACTCGCATTTAATCCCCTTACAAGGAATCTCTTGAAGAGTTTTGATAAATTCATCCCTCATATTGATCATACCTTATTCTACCTTTACTATACCTTGCTTTGAGAAGTAGAGGTGGTTGGCAAAGGTTCAGGGCTGGGAGGCCTCCAACCACAGACAGGATTTGAGAGTTGAGTATACCAAGGACTCATATTATGCAAACACAAGTGAACTGGTAATCATGAACAAAATACCTTTACTGGTTGCAACTGTTTTTGCCAGTTGCAGCTCAATCTGGACTTTCATTTTTCATTAGGAAAATCAAAGCAGCACTCCTGTATGGGAAGTGTTGTTTCAGAGCCTACCTGAAGCTCTTTTTTTCACCATTAAAATTGCTCTCTTTCAAAAAGCCAGATATACTTCAGCTTTGGTAGGGAGGATTGGACCTGTCTATGCCATCAGTATTGGGCTGTGCAGCTCTGTCCCTTTGTCTTTGATCAAGTAGCATGCAGACCATGCAGCACATGCTGTCCCTCAGGTCCCTGTGAAGACCACAAAAGTTGGTGGGGGAGGGTGAGGCTAACAATAAGTCACATTTGAAATCCCTCCAGACAATCCCCCACCATTCTATCCATACCAGGATCTTTCATAGTTGTGCATTCCATTCTTGAAGCCTCGTCTACCACATGTAAAAGCAGAAGCTCTGTCCTGCCAAAAACCAAC
Source organism: Molothrus aeneus (assembly GCF_037042795.1). Lineage (NCBI taxonomy): Eukaryota > Metazoa > Chordata > Aves > Passeriformes > Icteridae > Molothrus > Molothrus aeneus. The sequence goes on from NC_089646.1 coordinate 69,636,562, forward strand.
TCCAGTTCTCCACAAAAGTTTTCTGGTTTTGATCCGTTCTTCTGACCCTGAAAACAGACCACAGATGACTTGAATAAGTAACTAGAAATTTCTTGGGTTTTGACTAGAGCTGTCAAAGAAAGAGCTCATGGTTAAGCTGGATGGGGCAAAGTCATCAGGGACAAGAGCGATCTTGTCCACTTTTTACAGCAAAGGTTGACCAAATTCTCTCCGTCCTTTCTATGAGTCTGGATACTTTTCGCAGTCAGAAGACCTCCTCTGTTTTAATATTCTTTGTCTAGAGCTTTAGTCTTTAAGAGTGATCTGTATTTTATACCAAAGTATTCTTTATATCAAAACTTAGTCCTCACCACTGCCCAATCTGCTGAGAAGTACAGTGCTGTGTGTTCCTGATTAGCTAGAGAAGCACACAAGGAAGGTTTTGGAAAAGCTTTCTAGTTCATATTTGTATCTGTGAATGAGCCAAAAAGTATTAAAACAAGGAAAAGGATTTTCAGAAGAGCAAATCATCCATCACAGCTTTCCCCCTTTCCTCCAACAACTACTTTTGCTTAATGCTAGCTTCAGTAACAACAACAACAAAAAAAAAAAACTCATTACAAATTACCCAAGCTACAAGATAGCTTAAATATTAACAAGCATGTAAAGCCACTGGGGGTAAGAGCCTGAAGCTGTATAATAATAAAGCAAGACTCAGCGAGATTCCATAATTATTTGTTACACAACCCAAGAAACTAGCTAGAGCATTTCTAAGATTACACACCTTGCTTATGATGCCTAACCATGCCAGAAATTACATAAGGCTTTTTATAACATAATCATTTATCATTAAAAAGGCAAAACAAAGGGTCATTATGACCAGAGGTGACAATCCAAGAATTAGTTTACTTAGGACCTGATCCAAAGCCCATGATAGTGATTTGCATACATTTCAACATGCTTTGGATCAGACATTGAGTATCCATGTTGTTCCCTTTTTTGCTTCTGTGGAACTAAAGGACTTGAACTTGAAATTAAAGTGGACATATATTCCTGTCAGAGCTGAGAAATCAGAGTTGGCACTGATTTTGGTGGTGGTAGTATCTGTTTACATCCTTCCAGGGGAGGGAAAAAAAAAAAGAAAAAAAAGCAGGCCATCAATTCATATTCCTAACTATAGGTTTGAATACTTTCTAGGTATTTCACTTCAGGAAATGTTCTGACCTGTGCAGACAATCCTAGCAAGATTTGCAGGAAGCATCTGAAGCTGTTGAGATACAAGTAGATATATCTATTCCTAGGAAGTTTTATGTCAAGAAAAATGCAAAACACATGACCAGCTGTACTGTTATAACAGGAAAATTACATGTGCAGCATGGAAATGGAGTCCTCAGCTGTAAGTCTAGCTCTATCCATCAGGAAGTCCTTTTGGATAAGAGTGGACACTCTAGTGAGACAATTTATCTGTAAAGCTGCAGGTGAGGACTCTACTTGTTCCCTTCCTCCAGACTTGTTAAGGGCTGTGGGGAGTACACAACTCTGGGGAAATACTATGAGAAAAAAAAAAAGAAGAAAAACATTCTCTCAAATACAGTCATATATATTGACCTAGAAAACCTAAGACTTCTGCATAAAATCAAAGCAAAGACTTTGAACTTACTTGATAGGTAATAATCTGCAGGATCAGGCTCAAAAATACCTTGCTGTGGAAGTGCTGCTCTGTAGCAGTTAAACATAATTAACCCAGAGTCAACAAGTGAGTGGGGGAACAGAAATCTACAGTCTTGAATATTGGGGTGAATGTAGACAAGGCCCAGTTTTGTTAATTGCTAAATTTTCCTAAAAACTTAACCGCCATTAAATGAGGCTTGCAGGATCTAGATGCCTTTTTTGTTATAGAAAAAAAAGAAAAAGTTTAATAACTCCCAGAGAAGTCTCCTTGCAACTGAGCAGGACAGTCCACATGGGCAGACTAACCTGGGACTTGGTTTCTGTGCCTCTAACTCATTTAGCAATTTCTGTGCCTCTAACTCATTTAGGCAACATGCACATCTCCAGATCACCATCTGACAGTGACACTACTCAAGACCAACAGAACACCCTTGGTCTCTCCAGATTCATAACTTCTCCTTTAGCCCACAGCTCTCTCAGTGCAGTTTGCAAGCCTAAGCTTGGCATCAACCAAGAGCTGCACAGTGCTCCAACATCCATTCTTCCTTTTCACGGACACAGTCTGGTAATTTAATCAGGTCAACACAACAGTGGGTACCTCTCAGTGGGGCACAATTTCTTGTTGTTAACTGCTTTCTAGATAGAAGGATTCATGGTGCTGACCCTTGCAGCCAAGGATCCCACCAAAGCATCCAAATTCCATTTCTAAATCCTTTTGATTCTCACTCAGCAGAGCAGAGACCTGTAGCACAAGGAGGTGCTGGTCTGCATGTCTTGACCTATGTCTGCAGAGGGACTGAATCTACCAAGGACTTGCCCAGGAGCTCACCTCTATAGAGGCACTGGAGATGCCCCATTTTCTGTTTCTGTGATGTCTACATCTGATCCAGCAAGTGCGATACCTGTGCCGTGCACTAGGTGAAGTCACTTTGCAGTCAAGGATCAGAACAAAAACCTTCACACCTTCACAACTCCCAGTGAAGAGGAGATTCCTCTCTTCCCACTATCCGAATGATAATTGGGTCAATTTGCCTTTCCCAAGGTATTCAGTCTTCCATGTTCTTCAGCAACAAGTCCTGGACATACTAACCCTTTTCTACACAGGCTGAAAAATCTCAGATTCAAAACTTTCCCTTTTCTATCATCCACCCTTACAAAAGGAGGAACTATTCCTACAGAGCATATTTGGGCCTCACTCTATTCTCGAGACACATGCTTTCCAAAGAAAAAAGATAAGACAGAATTTGATAATACTTCTTGGACACAAAGCTAAACATCCCTCAATATGAGGGAATTTGTAGGTACTTGTAGGAAAAGGCACTTTCTAAGCCAAGATGTGTTTAGCTTTCACCATTTAGCAGGAACATCAGCAACCCTTACAAACCTTGTGTCTCTTAGATCTGCTTGGTAGGAATAGACACATTACTATTAGAACTAATGAAACACCCACATTATTCTTTCTCCCCAATTAGCCTGAGCAACACCATTTAAAACGTCTCACTAGCATTGTCTTAGTTTGGAGCCACTTTGCTGGCTTTCTCTTGACTCCAGTTTCTACAGCTGGTGATTAGTACACCATTAAGAATAAAAACAAAGCAGAGCCTCCGTGGAGGTGTGCAGATAATCAAGGCAACACTGCAGCCTGCAGGTGTGTTTTAAGATAACACCAGGACACACCTGGATACTCCTCAGTTCTCCACTTCCTGAGGACAGGACACTGGCAGTGACAGACTAGAGGATCTTCTGAAGTCACTTCAACGGGCTATGTAGTGGACCAAAATAAATTATTCAGGCTGTGTTCATAACTAAAAGGAAATAATGATTTACCTTTTCTTCCCTCTCCCCCCCAACCCCCACCCTTCTCAATAATTGAAGGACTTGGTGAAGGTTATTTGTAGAATTCTGTACTTACCCATGGATGTTTATGTGCATGGGAAACTAAAAACCTCAAGATGATGAACAATAAATATAATTTTACACAGAACTGGGACCATAAGAAAGAAATAGAGACTTGGGACTGAGAAGGAACACACAATTGGGGGCCAAATCAGCTAACACTCATTACCTTTGATTTAGCAGCCAGATGCCTTGTTAAAGTCCCAGGAGGCAGCCTGGTGAGGGCAGCTTTATTAAAGTCTATTGTCCCCTTCCATTGCTTTAACATATTTCTCTCCTTGGAGCTCAGGTGCTTTACCACCATCATTTTCAAGCTATTTCAGATGATCCTCTTCACTTAAATTACCTCAGAACTTCAGATCCTCTGTCAGCTTCTTAAATAAGAGCCAGAAATAACATCTTTTACTGCTTTCTCCACATTCCTACAGTTAAATGTTCTCAGCACACTCCAAAATTTTGATTAGCTTTGTCCTGCTATATTTTTTATTAAAACTCCTCCATGACCTGCCTTTTAAATTCTTCTAATAATTACTCAAACCAGATTCTGCTCTAATGCCTCCATTCAGTTTTGTGACCTCAAAAGGCTTATGGATCTTTACTTCTATTTCCCAGAAGCATCCAGTAAACTAGGTACTCATCTCTTCTTCTCTGGAGAAAGTCTAAAATTCTTGGCATGTACTACAATCTCTCTCCTTCATTCCCCTGTCTCCTTCCATGGCAATTTATTCTGATGTAGCAGTCATAGAATCCATCTCCCAAGTTTCTACAATAACTGTTATAACTTATCTTTGACTGTAATCTAATGCTTTGGACATTTTTTTTTTAATTGCCATACCATTAGCATTAGTGTAGAGAGATCCCAAGTGCTCAGTTCACTGCCCTATTATTCTCAGTTCTGTTTCTGGGATGGCTTTTATAAGGCTCCTCATTCCACCCCCAACAGGTGTTAAGATACTAATTTAGCTGTGGACTCTTGCCAAAAGTCTTTTCAAACCTAGTTCTGTCAATAAATGCTTTCTCCCTGCTTAACTAACTGGACATCATGCTTCACTTCTTTCTCAGAGCACACAAAGTTCATGATCAGCAGACACAGAGACTCTACCTGTTCCCTTTGCTCAGCCACACACTCCCCTCTGGCACTTACCTGTTCCTGCCTGACTCTCTACTTACAAAGACAGGAGCTGTGACTCTCCCAAGCCCCAAAATTGTTTCCCATTTGGGTAGGGTCACACCTGGCTGTGGCTTCTCTGCGCTGACATAACAAAAAGCAGTCAGAGAAATGTAAGACACTTTAGTGCAATACAACAGAGAAATACTACCACAAGTCATCTTCTCATCATGTCTCCAACTTAAGTACTTCCTACTGCACAAAACAGGGGAAGCAGTCTGAAGACCATTTCTGCACCCTTCTGAAGCCTGCCACTGACCATCAACAACCTCTCTGACCACCAATGATCTCCCATCTCTCAATTTTATTTATTTAGCATCTATTTTAGACACTGTACTTGTGGCACCTTCTGCCTTTTCATCTAGATAAAGTCTTTCACAGACTCACATACAAAATTATAACTTGTCTTATCCACACCCTCTGCCTCAATGACTTCTAATTAACAGCATATCAATAAAAAAACCACACAACTTTAACTTCAAAGATACCAAGAACAAGCCCATGTGTTACAAAAGGCAAACAAGCATACATTGGATCACTTTCTGCTAAAGATGACAACTCCTTTTCTCCTGTCTCTCCCAGGTTACCCAAAGGGGATTGCAACAACTCACACTGCAGCTACTCATCAGATTTTGGTTGGTCTAAAAAAACACATAGCACATAGGACTACAGCAACTTCCCTGTTTACAACCCCCAGAGAATACCCACTTGCTACCATCAACCCAGCCTGTAGGTCACCCTTACTTTTATGGTTGCCTTAATCAGCAGTATATTGAAAAGAACTGTGCTGCTCAGGCTCAGAGCATTTGTATGCACTCAGCCTGGCCCTACGTTCCCTCAAAACAGCAGGCAGGTGATGGTCATCACCCTTCAAGTGGTCTCTCATGTCTGTACATGAGTGGATTTGGGGTGGATGTTAGGTTCTTTGTCCCCAGTGCAGCTCCTAGTGCCATGGTATCTCTCCTGCAGCTGTCTGACACAGGCACAACTCAAAGTGATGTGGTGGGCATTAAATATTGGAATGGCCTCATTTTGGCTACTTTTTCTGTGTATAGATGGATCCCTCACACTACTTGATGCTCACCCCAGTGGTGTTTCTAGGATGGGGGCCAGGCACACACAGAAGGAAGGAGACAATATGAAGCCATGATAAAAAGACAGAATGATGCAAACTTCATAAGTTCAGTTTATTATATACATTTTAATATTCCAGTAAAAGCTCCTTAACTTTCTGTACCATTAAGGTATACCTAGATGTTTTCAAAATCTGTGTGATTTTTCAACCTCTCCAAAACTGTCTTCTTCTGGCCCAAAATTTCACTGTGCACCTAAGGCCTTTTTAACAGTAATGTTTGAGTGTCAATCTGTAAGCAATGTGTGATTTCTAACATTATCCACATGACACAAATGGGCAAGAAATTGTAGCAGGAGTACTAAGTGTTCGTATTATGCTGTATTTTCAGTGAACAGCAGCCAAAGTTAAGATTGAGTTTGAATGTTGTGTTTAGGAAAAGCAAAAAGCCATAGAAATGTCACTCATTTCAACCAGAACCAGAACTTTTTTATGATTACCACTACTTTAGAAGTAAAAAAAATTATTGTTGGAGGTTCTTCCTTGTTTCTCATACTCAATCCAAAGCTGTTTACATTAGTGGAAAGTTTCCAGTTTAGAATATTAACTGGGTTGCTCTTTTACAGGTATATTTTTATTGAGAAAAATCAGAAGGTAAAATACCTGTGAAGACAGTGAAATTATCTCAGTGTAAGTACATTGGGGTAAATAGTAATAATGTAGTTCTTAATGAAGCCCCAAAAGGGCCCTCAATAATTCAAGTGAGTTCTTACAAAGGGGCTTTTTTACTCGTCTAGGAAGAAGAGCAGAATGTAACACTCACTCCTGCACTTTATAATAAAACCCTCTTGAACCACAAAATAGCAGAAGAGAACAGAGATATTGTCTGTCTTTTGACAGTGTAATGCTGGCATCTTAAACAGCCACATGGATACTGTTAGCTGGCTAGAGACAGGTTCTGTGCTGATGGACTCACAGTCCAAATAGGTAAGATAAAATGCAATAAAATAAAAGCAATCTTCTTATCCCTTTTTTATGGGTGGGAAACAGAGCTCTGAAGAAATTAAGTGCCTTGCTGCTCAAAGCCATACAGGAAATCAGTGTCAGAGGAAACAAATTCAAACCTTAGTGTCATGGTAGTTCCTTCCTCCTGATACCACTTTGACCATCAGGGCTGCTTTCAATTAAGCCTTTTATTGAGGACATCTCTTTCCAGCTATGCAATTTTTTTTATTGCATATCCCACATGGTGGACCTGTAGAATTACAAGTGTCTCCAGCCAGGTCCTTTACTGTGTTTTATGAACCTTAATGAGCCCCCTCACGGAAAGCTGAAATACCTGCAGGGAGGGGGCAGGGAGCAGGGAAGCAGGAATAGGGAAGCAGGAATAGCAGCATTGTATGCGGCTTTTGGTGTGCGGTCCTGGCTCACCCAGTGGTGGGTAAACAATCCCATTTGCCACGTTTAAGGACAGGCACAATTTTAGGAAATCCAAACACCCTGTTAGCCTACTGACCTCCAGATAACCTGCTTCAGCAACAATGAAACTTACAGTGTGCCGGGGAGGCGGAGGGGCAGCGCTGGGAAGATGCTTTGCTGCCATAGGAAATGGGCCAAGGAAAACTCTGTCATCTTTTTGATGTTCGTCTGATGAGTCTGTAAAAGGAGAAGAGTATCAGCTTTCTAAAAAAACTATTTCCTGACAGAGATTTGAAGTGAATTTTTCTGCCCTAGCAGCACCAGCTAAGTGGTGCTGCCTCCACTTGCCTTGATCCTCTTACCTGACAACTCTGCTTTTCCACAGACCAAGGCGAAATGGAATCCAAAGAAAAAGTAGCTCCACGCTGTACACAGCTTTTCAACCTGAAGGCACAGAGGGACTGAGCAAATCAAGCTCTTCTGCCTTAAATATATAGTCTCAGTGTGGATTTTGGTCATTCATACAAGAGGACACCAGAAATGAAGTGCAGATGCAGAATTGAAAATGAAGGGGAAACTAGGGTCAAAAGCAGGAATGGGGGTTGTTTTCATGGCCATTTGACAGCAGCACACATTCAGCAAGCAGCTGATTGTATAAATACCTTCAGTTCACCTTGCCTAGGTTTCTTTTTCCTGTGCATAGTCAGGTGTTGGTCACACTGTCATGAAATCCTTTCTGTACAGGAAGGGCTGGGAAAGGACATTACACAGTGAGGATGCACTACCATTTGCATTTTTCACCTAGGAATGATGCCTGCTTGCATCTTTTGAAGTGCTTTCTTGGCTAATTCAACTGTCCCCACCCTTTAGCTAGTCTGCTGCTCAGAAATGTACATGAAAGTGGCTTGCCCAGTGACTGCAGAGGACAGAAGGGATGTTTCTTTATTTTCTCTAACCAGGATCACTTTTAGCTGCTGGGAATGGCTCTAGTGATTAAAAGGAGATTGCATGTATCAGTTTAATATCTAGTTTATATATCTAGTTTAATTTGTTTGTGTTTCTAAAGCTTGGACTTACTGTGGGAAAACTGAGGAGAAAGACCTTTACAGCTTCATCAGCTTTGCGGTGGAATATGAAGGAACCTAAAGCAGCACGGTTAGGTGGGCTCACCACAGCACTGGGTGAAGAGAAACACAGGCTACACAGAATAGTTTCATTGCAAGCCTGTCTCTATTCAATCTTTTGAAAAAATCATTTGACTCTTTCTCCTCCCAGTCCTTGCTTGTGACATACTGGAGTATTGTTACACCCAGCACTTGGATAAATAAAATCACCGCATGTGGTTCATGTAGGAATAGCAACAGCCTTGAGTACAGTACTGTAAGAGCAAGAGATTTTGTTCTTTATCACCTTGTTACATTGGTCCTGCAAGCCTAGCCATAAAAAACACCTTGTAACCATACCTAATATCCAATATGTCTGCAGCAAAACACATTTTTCATGTATCGAATCCGGGCACGGCACAGAAAGAATGACTTGGAACGGGAAGAAAGACGGAACATTGAGCTCTAGGAAAACTCAAAGGAACATTTTATTGTAACATTTATAATAGAAGTTGGGGGGTTTAGTTTTGCCTCAAGGTGTAACTTGCTCATAAAAGTTCTGGAAAACCTGCTGTGTATAAGAACCCTGGCCTATGATGTCAGAATTCATTATGCACACAGGGGCTATTTACAGCCTTGTAAAGTTGTAGACAAGGAAATTGTTGCTGAAATATTGTTTCAAAAGTTTAAAGGTAATCATTCTACTGATGTATACACCTCAGCTATTGAACAGATCTTTTAAACTGGTCTTGTAAACTGAAAAAATCATATGGCTTGAGTTGTAAACATCCACTCATTTCTTCATATGTGCCACGTATAGAATTATATATATGCACAGGGGTAATTTTGAGATATTTATTTTTATGCAAAAGTTATCTGCTAAATTATAAGTTAAGCAAATGCATCGGGTGGTCAGAAATAAGAAAAACTGAAAGCAATTTTCAATGCCCTCTTTCCACTCCTCATTCAGACTCTTAAAAAGAAAAAGAGGAAGAAAACCAAGAAAAGAGGGACAGCAAAGAATTAAACCCAGAAAGGAACAAAAACATTTTCAGCTTTCTAAATCGAAAGATATTTTATCAAATAGTCTGAAGTATTAATTGAAATATGCATTTATTTACAGAACAACTGTGGATGCATGAAACCCCATCTAGGATCAAGCAGAATTTGATGCAAAAGCCATGGTTAGTTTAATGTGTCAGGAGAGTCTGCAGGAACCACTTGAGAAAGCAGTGAAACTGTGAAACAGTGAAACTGTGCTTGTTACAACCAGGACTGGCACTGCTGTGCTAAAAACTGAGGGAGAAAAACTGTTGACTGTAAAGTATGCTCTGTTTCATTTGATTGCTGCATGCTGTTTTATTCTTTGGCTCTAAGCGTTTTAATTGCTGCTGTAGTGATTTTTCCATCACCCTGAACAGGCTTTGTGACCAGATGTTATTTGTCAATTGTCCCACAGTAGCTGGCAATAATATAATTGCAGAAATATAGAAAAATATGCTTAGCACTGGGGATTAATAGCCAATCCAAGCATTTTTCTACTGAATAATCTTTTTTCAAATATTCCTTCTCACAGCAGTCCAAATTATTTTCTAGCTCTGGATGAGGTAACTTCCCAAGCATTCCAGTTATATTTATTTTTTCTAATGCACTTGTCAGCTACTTCAAACTCCACCCCACCTCCTGACAGCAAGGCCAATTGAACACCCTCTCATGGTGGTTGCATGGAGGACCAGCTCACAGCCTCAGAAATGGACTGCACCCAATGGCAGGAGCCCAAAAATAACCCCGCCACTTCCACTTTTTTTCAATGTGCCTGCATTGTTCCAGTTGCACTGAGATATTACTGCTGATTAATTTTGCTGTACAAAAACATGCAAAATGGAGGAAAGCTGTAAGCTTGTTTTTTTTCCCCCTGCTTTTACTCATGTTCACTGTAAAATTTCCATTGGCTTCAATAAGCTCTGTATTCCAGACTAGCACTAACACAGTTTCATTAACTTATCTGAATTAATCCTTGTTTATTGCAGTGGAAGTGAGTGGAAAATCAAGACCAATGGGATAAGAAGCAATCCTATTATCCTGTCCATCAAGATTGCTCTGGTTTTGGAAGCAAGGTTTAGTTTTATCATTGGCTTTTTTGGTCACATAAGCTTTTACACCTTTCCTTGCTTTCCACAGACATTTTGGTAACTTCACTCTTGTGTCAGTCTCTCAATTCTCCTCCCTCCTTCTGCTGCTGGGCTTCCTTCTTTGCCAGATCTATCCAAGGGCACCAGACAATTTGTAAGCAGTTCAAGGTACTTATTGATTGACTCAGATGGCAATAGAAAATGAGTGTCTAGTTAACAATAGTCCTCCAGGTCTGAGAATTTCTCTGTGCCATCAAAACATGCAAGTCCCAAAAGGCAACAGTGTGCATGGAGAAGGGATCAAGGCAAAAAAAAACAGGCAAATTTCTATCACATCCCTCCAATCCTGTAAACCAAAGGCATCACCAAGTAACTTACATGAAGAATACTGCCACATCTTATTCACCTGCATCAGAGATCACCAATACATCCAGACAAGTGCAGTGATATCAGATTTACCTCATGCATAAATACCATTTGCAAAATGGGATGGCTAAGATTTCACCTCTGTGTTGGCCACCCTGACATTACTGAGTAGTTCTGTTGGAAATTGATTGAGCCACAGCTGAGAGAAACATCATGGAAAGAAAGATAATTGTGTATGGATACATGAATTGTACATGGATAATTGTTCCTTTAACAAACAGCCTGTCTGCACTGCAGTTACTGGTGAGTTTATGCAAATGCTTTAGGTACGTGCTGTATGTATGCCTATATAAAGATACAAAGGTAAAAGTTGTGTGTGTGTGCAAGCGTGTGTTTATACCAATATATAAAAAATCTTTTATGGTTTTCCATTTAGAAGCTAAGCAATTGATGACAATCCTGTTGCTCCTAACTCTCAGCTGGGAATGTGCCACTTTGCAGGGCTAGGTCCAGTCTCTGGGAAGAAATAACTTTAAAATAAAATTATTGATGGTTTGAAAAGACGGACAAACATTAAGACACAATCTGGATGTGAACAAATATAACTGCTAGTTATTTCTACATCCAGACATCCTGGTGAGATGAATGTGCCAGAGTGCTACAAGTGCTCAAATTTTTAAAGAAAATTACATATCTTCACCCTCAGCACTAGATTAATTTTTCTGTGTGAAGCTCAGAGACTTGAACCTGCTACCTTCTGTGAGGCAATTTCCCCTTGGATCCGCACTGCAGATTTCAAGAGTTGGAATAAGTTATGCTTTGGAGAATAAATTAGTTACTGGCAGGACAACTTTGGCAACAGAATAATCTCCCAATCAGTTGCTCTGCTAGCATTCTTCTAGCTGGGAAAAAAGGCCATGTCCTCTTACTCTTGGGTCTGGTGTTTCTTGGAATGAATTGGTAATAAGATTCAATTTGGAGAGTAAAAGATGTCATGTTTTCTGTTAAACAGATATGCTCCTGCTCTATTAAGGCACATGGGATTTTTTTTTTTCCTTTTCTTTCTGTCTCTTTTATGAGAACAAAAAGAGTAGAAGGGTTAGTAGTAGAAGAGGGGGGAAAAAAGCCTAATTAAAATTAATCAGGATTTGAATAGCTGAATTTGAGTAAATACAGGACTTTCTATCCTCAGTACCATGAGAAGCAGCAGAGCTGCCTTCCCTGGGGGGAATCTCTACCTCTCATCCTCTTCACGGCTGTTGTTCCACTTATTTCTTGGCTCTGTCTTAGATGTCTTCAGAGCCTCCAAGCCAGTATTTCTGATCTGTTGAAACAATCAGATGCATGGTTAGCCATAAGACACTTAGGCTAATGTCTTCTCAGAATGCAGGAAATTAAGCCTCTATCCCATGAAGATGCACGCTGCTGTTCCAGTGCAGAGCCTCTGGAAAAGGGGGGACAGGACATATTTCTATATTTCTGTTTACATTGCCGCCTGAATCAGGCACTCCACACAATTTCCCTAACTGTGCGTTTGTTGTGCTGCAAAAGCATCTGTCAACTCCCACTGCACATTGTGGCTGCATTGCCCTGGGGCTAAACATACAACAAGGAGAGGACTCCTGAACACAGTGAGTATGGAACCTATTTCCTTGGACATGGCATGGATCTCTGTGATGAGATCCAGAAATCTGTAAGCTCCCAGAGCATTAATTTGCTCTCCTCACATCTATAATGCACGACACTGTATTTCTGGGGTGACAGCAGGAGATGGAGCCAGATTCTAACCACCCTCCCTCCATCCTGAGGTCTGCTGGCCAGACCTCCTTCCCACACCTCTGACCACTTCCTTGTGTCACTCAGCCTGACATATTCCCTCAGTCAGCATACTTGTGGGTGCCCACCTTGCTGCCTTTGTCTGACTCCACAGCAGCTCCCTTCTGATGCAGACCCTGCTTTGCTTCTGGGGAGGTCTGACTTCCTCATCTGCAGGGTCCCTCATCAGCAGCCCTCAAACAGGGTGGGAAGATTAAAGTATTTTCTTTTCTTTCTTTTCACTTCTTTTCTTTTCATGAAGAAGAATGAGGACAAGGGAAAGGAAATAAAGAAAGGCTAAAGAAAAAATGTCCCTCAAATCCATTTTATCCTATTTTTATTTGCCTTTTTGTTTTTCTGAAGACTGAAGACAAGGAAGAGAAGGGAATTTAACTATATCTAGTGCTGGAAGAGATCCATTGCTTTGCATGTCACATGCAGCTTTAAAGGCTGTCTGGGTTTGCAGAAGAAGAATAGTAAAATGCCTTCATGACTGCATCAACTTGGACATTTTTCTGCTTCTTCTCTGGTGCCATTCAAATGGTTTTTCACACCCAAGCGGCCACAAGTGTTTCTTCCTTCCAGCCAGAGTCAGTGCCAAGCTGCCCTTGAGAGACCTCTGGGAAGAAGCAGCTTGTGCCCGTGCACTGCCTGTGGTGCCTGGCACCCAGGTTCCCCCTTTGGCCACGGCAGAGGGAGCCCCGGGCTCCCTGCTCACCACCCACACCCAGAGCAAGAGGTTCATTTAGGTCCACATAACCAGCACCATCCCTCCCAACAAATCTCACCCTTCCTCTCTCTTCGGTCCAAACTATAAAAACTTCTCTCGAAGTTTTAATAAAGACGAGCATATAATGTATGTGTGATGTCAGCCTCGTGTTTAAAAGGCATAGCAGGTCTTTATAAGCAGAGGATATTGCTCTGCCCTGGGACAAATCCGAGGCGAGAGCTTTCGCTTCTGGAGTGATGAGGGATGTTTAAACGCAGCCTGGCTGCGAGGAGGAGCGAGACCCGCGTGGGGGCCGCCCCTCTCCGCCTGTCAGCTTGGGAATTTATTTTCGTGGCAAGAAGCAGGCATGGCTGGTGTTATCGGTAGGGATGACATGAGAGCCAAACAAGGGGCCCTTTGAAACCGGAGGGGTCCCCCCTCTTTCTCTCCACGCAGTGGTATAATTCATCTGAGTAGGAGGAGAAAAATATCGATATAGACGTATCTGTAAAACTGGGCGGTTCGGGAGCTGTTGTGGGGAGGCGCCCAGCGGGGGCGAGGCTGGCAGCCTTGGGCTGGGAGTGGCGGGGTCCCCGGGCTCGGGTCCCGGCAGGTGAGGGATGCCCGAGCCCCCATTCCCAGGATCCCAGCGCCACCCAGCGGAGCGGCCGGGCCGCCGCCGCGGAGCCGGGGGTCCCCTCCCGGGGCAGATCGGGCATCCCGGTGGTCCTCCGGTCCCTCCCTCCTCTCCCGAATACACCGCGGGGAGAAGATGGACAGCTTGCGAGGACATGGTTTTAAAACCTCATGTTGTATTTTCGTATTTTTGCTCCTCTGCTGCGGTGGAGGAGATGGATCTGCCAAGCTGCAAAGCCTTAATGAATTTGGGAAAGCAAGCAATAATGGTGTAAATGGTGTGGCAGTGAAAGTTTAAAAAAAATAAAATTAAAAAAAAAAAAAGGAAAAATAAATCATGAGGAGGGTTTTTTGGCCTGGACTCCATAATTCCGAAAGGTCAGTGGTATCATTTTGACGTTGATTATGTAGCTGTTCTGGTCTCAAGTCGGCTCCCTTCCCCTCCCAGCGTGGTGTGCGAGGATTGTATTTGAAAGGGAGGAAGCAGATACCGAAAGTGATGGCTGATGAATTGTCTAAACCCTTCAGGGACATTTCGTGCGGGGGCTCGAAGGCAGCTCATCAATAAAAGCCTCCCGGATGGAGGAGGCAAAGCGAGAAAGGGTGATGGAAGTGGGGGCGACACGGACCCCAGAGGCACAATTGCCCCCCCTTTCCCTTTGATCTGGTGGACGATCGTAACAGACATAGGGCTTTGGAGGTGTCGGTGTAAAAAGGTGTGTATCGAGGGAGATGCAGCCGGAAAACCCACAGCCCCCCGAAAAAGAAAAAAAAAAAAAAAAAAAGGCAACAACAACAAAAAAAACCCCAAAAAATTTAAAATCGGTTTTACGGCTTCCTGCTCCCGCACCTTGAACCGGCCCTACTGAGGGTCACCGAGGCGGGAGGTAGCGGGACCGCGGCCACAGCAGCCGTGCCCGGCCCTGGCAGGCTCGCTGCTGAGGTGCGATCTTGGATTATTACTTTTTTCCAAACTATGTTCGTAAATCATGTAATAATCCGGCACTCAGTAACTCTGCCCTACCTTTGAGTGGGTCGTTATGTTTTATGGGCTTTACTTAAAAATTAATGCAAACCTCTCACGAAAGGAGAGGGGGGCACGGAGGGGGAGGCGGCGAGGAGGGAAGGAGAGAGCGGGGAAAGCTGCTCCTGATTAGTGCCTTCCCCAGCTCGGGGCCGGGGCTGCGGGCACCGCCGCGATGCGGGTGAGGGGCGCACAGGGTCGCCCGGCGGTGGCTGCGCGCATCCCTCCGAGCCCTTCTTCCTCCCAAATTAAAACACCCTCACACACCCTGCGATGCTACCGACACGCCAGCCGGCCCCTGAGGGCTTCCCCCTCGCTGCCCACCCGACCAGCCCCGCTGCCTGGCGCCGGGGGCGTCCCGCGGAGATTTACACGCGGGTTTCTGCGGGAAGAGGATGCTGTCCCGCCGGGGGCGGCGGCGGCCGGAGGGCTCGGAGCGAGGGGGGAGTTCCTGGGGCGGGAGAAAAGCGCAGCCCTCCGCCAGGGCCGGGGGCACCGCTGGCTCTCTCTCACCCCACTGAAACTATTTGTCTGCTGCAAATGGTATGGAAAGTAATTAAGGTCGGCGCATGTATGAAAATTATTGACAATGTGTAAAGTTAGAAATCTCATTTGATCGGAATGCAAACTTGGGCGGGGGAGAAGCCAGTCAAAAAGGTGCCGTGTGTTCAGATCTCGGGCCAAAGCGTGTTTGCCCTTATTCGCGGCTGTCAACGGGGTATGCAGAGCAGGATCGGGAGACGGGGGGGCTCTTCCTACAGCCTTGCAGAGACACGATGAATCTCTACAAGAGCTGCCTCTAACATTTTCTGCGCTGGCGGGGCTGGCACTTGCGCGACCTTTACCACCGAGAAGCCTTTAGGATGTGAACGGGTGGAGGGCATCGGATCCCACCCGCGGGTCTTTTGCAGCCTTCCCTCGGAGGTCTGCCCGAGCCCTCATCCTGACTCCTTCCCGGGAGCGCGGTAGAGCCTCCACCTGCCCGGAGCTGCCTGCTCTGCTGCCGCCGCCCGGCTGCCCGCACAGTGCCGGCACCTCGCCTCTCCTGTGATCTCGAAACATCCCGCTTCTTATTTTACCCCGCGCCTGTCACGTTTTATTTACACCGACAGAGGATGCTCGGAGACAAAAGAGTATTTTTTTTTTCTACGTCAAAGATGTTTTATATTTTTGGAAGGGTTGTGTTTCCTTTTAGAGAGGTGACCTATATCCTGACCGCTGTAGGGGGCTTATTTTGATGCTCCGGGAAGTTCAGTTGGAGCTGTGCAGAGATGGGAGGGGATAAAATCTTTAACATTGTCATCTGGTATAGGAAACTCAAAGTCTACGCACAAAAACACCCGGTTGGAAGTACTCGGAGGCTGACACAAAACCAGCGCTGTTACTACACGAGGAGAGTGTCTCTGGGCAGGTTTATCGGCTGCGATGTCCGCGTAGCTCCGGCCGGTGGTTGAAACACCCGCGTTATTTGCAGGGCAGCCAGGTCCCCTCCATCTGTCTGAGCCCCTGCTCTACCCCGCATCTGGGGACCACCCTTTCTCCCGTGTCCCACCATCCCGGCACCGCGGGGAGAGCACAGAAGGGCGTGCGGTACAGGGTGCCCGTGGGGCCCGGCACTCCACCAGCGGGTCCCCTGGCACAGCCCCGCAGCTTGGTGGGATTCGGAGTGGCCGAACCCTGGGTTTCGGGAGCTCAGATGGAGCGCGGGTACCTCAGGCTCGCAGGGTGTCTGTGTGCCACGGCTCCCGGGCAGTGAGGAGGCTGGGGCGGGATGCAGGGGATGCGGGCAATCTTGGAGGGGGAGAGCTGGGGGGTTAACAATGCGACAAAATCTTAGGCATAGGTGTCTCCCGGAAAGTCTAAACGGTGAGAAACTCTTTTTCAGCCCGCTGAAGAGACCAAATGCCTGTGAAAGCAGGACCTGTCCGGAGGCGGAGGATGGGATGGGCGGCGGGGGGCGGATATTTCTCGCCCCTGGTTTCAATGCTCGTACTTCCCCTCCGCGGGGTCCTCCGGCCCTTGAGGCCCGCGGAGCCCCGGCTCCCAGCGGGACGCCCCCAGGAGCCGGGTCCTGCGGGTCCAGCGGGTCCAGCGTGGGAGAGTTGAGTAGAGTCTCTTCTCCCACCTGCTGAGGCCGATTTTCCCCTGGAACACACTTCCCTAAAGGCAACTAGATTCTGCCCTTCGGCTGGCTTCTCGCCCAAACTTTGTTTCCCGCCTGGTCTTTCTCTCCGTCCTCTGAGGACTGGGAGGCTGAACTAGGCTGCCCCGGCCCTGAGAGCTGTGTAGCAGGGAGGAAAGGGAAAGGTGCGGCCCTACGATTTTACGATCACCACATTCGTATAGGTGTCCTGTGCCAGGCTTAGCTTTCTGCCACATTCAGACACTGACAAAAAAATTCTTAAGGTATCTTCACGGAAAGCCAGCCCAACCCACGTGGCGATTCCCCAGGTGGATCCCCTGTAAAATGCTACTAGAGGTGCCCGCTCTCTGCAAGGAGAGTGTCTGGTGATGCTTTCGGAGTCAGGCTGGTTTTTTGGGGTTTTTCCCCAATACGGGAAAATGCAATGCATTTGCGCTGAATGTCCTTGTCTGCCCTTGAGATGCGAGACGTCTCAACCCCTCGGATTGCCGCGATCATCTCCCCTTTTCCTCTGCTTCGGGAAAGGAGGGAGAGACCGACTCTTCAACAGGAGCTGGGAAGAAAGGTCCTGATGGCAGCCTTCAGGGAGACTTCTATAAAAAGAGTCACGCCTGCTGCCCATTGCGTATGCAAAGAAGAAAAAAAGGAAGGGGGGGGGGCGTTAAAAAAAAAGCGGAAAAACCTCTCTAAACAAACATCGGGATCGCACGGCTACTGCCAGAGGTCCCGAGAAGTCAAGAGGTCCCGGGAGCAGCACAAAGGACGGGACAAGACCGCTGGGAGTCCCTTCCCATCCTGGCCTTTTTGCTCCCTCCGCCGCGGTGGGATTGCCCCCCTCCACACCCTCCAGGTGGTCGCCCCGGGCCGCCGGGGCCGGGAATTGGGCGCTCCACTGCGGCAGCAAGGCTCCTTCCAGCTCGTTAAAATGCCCGCATGCCCCTCATGCGGAAAGGGATCTCTGTCAGTCACTGTAGATCGAGATCTAAATCCAGGCACCCTGAAACTGACAGTTGGAGGAAAATCCTCCAGGGCTTAAGGAAACGCACTTTTACAATACTGGAGGGATTTGTTTAAGTTTCAGTCTCGGCTTTAATTGAAAAAACGCTTCTCATCTGCAGAACCTCAGAGGAGAGGAAAGAGCCTGAAGCACACAGTTAAAAAAGGGAGGAAAAGAACAGAAAAAGAACAAAAAGAGGCGGGGGGGGGGGGGGGGGAAGAACTCCAACATAACCGTAAACATTTATCTTTCATATTTGTCTTCCATTTTCTTAACTGGTTTAGTCTAACTTATTTCATTTAACTCACGAAGCAGAAGGGACTGTGTTATGAACGTGAAACTGAAACCGCAATAATGAAGAGATTTCCTAGAATAAAAACTATGATTATACAACAACATCTGAGTAACCAAATCTGCCAAAAAGTTTAATTTCCGTATACTTTGGTAAAACAAACCAGTTGTGCTCCGAAACTAGGATCAGCTCAGAAATGGATACACCAACCAAAATAAACATCTCCACAAAACAGCAAAAGCACTTCTGTTTAATCATAGGCAATTAAAATCATCTTTTAAAGTATCGGGATCATGTCTTGGAGGCTTTTTAATGCTGTGTTTCAAACAAGTATCTGCTGCGAAGAAGAGGACGCTGCTGACAGGTAGAAGATTGAATGTGTTAGCCCCAATTCCCGTGTCAGAGCTGTGTCAAGTCAGGACTGAAGCAGCATTCGGCTGTGCCACCGGGCTGCCTCTCCCGGCTTTGCTCCACTGCCTGTCCTGTCTCGCACCGCCGAGACACCAGTGACACCCCAATATATTGTGACACCTTCTGTTGGGAATAAAAGATTTTTCTCGCTCGACTAAAAGTAATGATCCAAACGAACAGACTGAATCGGGGGCAGGTTAGAGTGATTTACAGGCAATGATACTCCCCCTTTCCTTTAATTCCCTTGGTCTCCTGAAGATTGCAGAGATTAATTACTTCAACGCGTCATCCGAAGATGACATTTAGACAGACATCCCGCCGAGGAAGGTGAAAAAGCACCCTCGCTCGCCGATCTAGAGCAAGGAAAGATGTTTTTTATATAAAACCACGTATATTAAAAAAATAAGGGGAAAAAAAGGCAAATTAGGTCGTTACAACGAGATCAGGAATCTCACATTGGCCTCCCTGCCTTTTCAGGGAACAACAGAAAAAAAAAAAAGATAAGAAGACAGATGGGTTGATAGAATTTTTCTTTTTTTGTAATTATGGGAACAATTTAAATCGATGCCTTAGGAAAGGTAAACATGGGTCTATGGACCGACCTATTATTTTTTCTATTAAAATGTGTCATAAACATAGCAGGGCTTGGTAGTGTTTTTCTTAGCTTATCCTCAGATACAATCAAGCCATTTTCGGACACATTCCCATGTATGTAGCAGTGGTGATCTGGAGGAAGCTGTCGACGCCTGTTCAGTTAATTTAGGTTTTCTTTGTCTAATTACTGTGGAGCTTAGGGAAAAGGAGCTGGGCTCAGGGCAGTAAACTGACACTTGGGCTCTGTGTGTGGTATCCAGGCAGAGTTTGATGGAAAAAGCCTGCTTCCACTCAACTGCAGGTCACTGTCTGGGACCAGCCCCACCCCCTCCCTGCCCGTACCCACCAGCGAGCTCTCGGCACGGAGCTGCACTGGAGACAGACGGACACACAGACACACACTGAGAACTGCAGGCACGCCGCTGACACGGCGTCCCGCTCTGCCCGCGTCCTTCCCACCCCCGTTCCTTCGCTCCTGCATCACTGTCTGCTCTGCCTCTCACCCTGCCGCCGTCCTCCTTGCGTCTCCAGTTTGATTCTGGAGCCTCCTCCATCATTCGTGAGCAGGCCTGTGCCTCCGCCGGCCCCTCTCCTCCCTGCCCCCTCCGGCGCCCCGTTTCCTCCGTCAAACGGCGCTCACCAGCACGCGTGACCCCCCCTTTGCACGGGTGGAACATCCCCGGGGCGTGCAGGGAGGGCGCATCCCTGGTCCTCGGACTCTGCCCCTGCTGCTCTAGAAAATGAATGACATTTTAGAGGGCCATGGGAGGTGGCAAGGGGTAGGGAAAAGTCTTAAAAAGCAAATGTCTTGCAGGCTTGAGGAGTGGTAAACACTGCTGCTTCGGGCTCCGCAGGGTGGGCCATCCCCTCACACGCGTGTCCCGCACCAGAGCCCCTGTGTCACGGGGCGCACCCGCGGAATTCGGGGTGCTCGCCTCGCCCCGGGGCCGTGTCGGGAGCAGAGGGCAAAGGGGTGCCTGTGGGGCCCCTGAGGGAGCCCCGGGAAGGCGAAAAGCGGGACCGGGGCTAGTCCGGTAGCGGGAGTGAGCCGGGGATGGTGCCGCAGCAGCAGCGGCAGCAGCAGAAGCAGCAGCGCCTCTTGCCTAGATGACGGGTGGACAGAGGCCAGCTGGAAAAGGGGTGGTCTCTTTCTTCCCCCTCTCGCTCCCCCTCTCCCTCTATCTCTGCTGATTTCTCGGCCGGATTTAGGGGGGTCTGCGGGGAAAGGGAAAAAAAATAATAGCGAGATTGAAGGAACTGATAGGCGATCGCGCTGTGCCTTTGACGAAAAAAAAAGTATATATGAAAGAGTAACAGTGCGGAAGAGATTGCGGGGCGGGGGGCAGGCTTTTGCGCTTCCTCTCCTTGCCGGATCAGGCAGCGGGATGGTCCCCAGGTGGGGGGCAGAGGAGGAAGCGGAGCGGCGCTGAGCGGAGCCTCCGCGGGCTGCGCGGCGCAGGGAGGGAGGGGGCCGGACCAGGGCCGGGGCCGGGGCTGGGCCGGTCCATCCCGCCTAGTGCCTGGCTCCGGCGGAAAGCAGAGGAGCCATTGCGCAAGGGACCGCGGGGAGGGATGCGCAGGGTGCTGCCGCCGCCCCACCGCCGCCCGCCGCGCTGAGGAGGTGCCCGGAGGACAGCGGCTCCCACCGCCTCCCCCGCTCTCCCCCTTCAGGGCACCCCCCGCCCCGGTACCCACCCCGCCCGGCTCCCCCCCTTCCCTCCCAGCCTCACCCCACCCTGCCCCATTCCCCTCCCTCCGCCAGATGACCACCGAGAGCGGGCAGCAGCGGCTGGAGCCCCCCGTCCCTCTCCGCTCCTGCAGCCCGGCTCCCGGAGCTCTCCAGATGAGCCGGCCGCCCTCCTCCGCCCTGGAGACCTCCACCTCCTCTTCCTCCACCTCCACCTCCTCCTCCTCCTCCTCCTCGGCGGCGGCGGCGTCCTCCAAGAGCAAGAAGGCCAGCTCGGGGCTGCGGCGGCCCGAGAAGCCCCCCTACTCCTACATCGCCCTCATCGTCATGGCCATCCAGAGCTCGCCCTCCAAGCGCCTAACCCTCAGCGAGATCTACCAGTTCCTGCAGGCCCGCTTCCCCTTCTTTCGCGGCTCCTACCAGGGCTGGAAGAACTCCGTGCGCCACAACCTCTCTCTCAACGAGTGCTTCATCAAGCTGCCCAAGGGCCTGGGCCGCCCGGGCAAGGGCCACTACTGGACCATCGACCCGGCCAGCGAGTTCATGTTCGAGGAGGGCTCCTTCCGACGGCGGCCCCGCGGCTTCAGGAGGAAATGCCAGGCGCTGAAGCCCATGTACCGCATGATGAACGGGCTGGGCTTCGGCGCCTCCATCCTCCCGCAGGGCTTCGACTTCCAGGCGCCCCCCGCCTCCCTCGCCTGCCACTCCAACGGCTACAACCTGGACATGATGCCCAACGCCATGGCCAGCGGCTACGAGGGACTCAGCGGCGGCCACCACGTCCCGCACATGTCTCCCAACCCCGGCTCGACCTACATGGCCAGCTGCCCGGTGACTGCCAACGGGGACTACGGCCCCGACAGCAGCAGCAGCCCCGTGCCCTCCTCGCCGGCCATGGCGAGCGCCATCGAGTGCCACTCGCCTTACACGAGCCCTTCGGCTCACTGGACAGCCTCGGGGGCCTCGCCCTACATAAAGCAGCAGGGCCTCCCCGCCGCCAACGCCGCCTCCTCCGGCATCCACTCCAGCGTGCCCTCCTACTCCCTGGAGCAGGGATACCTGCACCAGAGCCCCCGCGACGACCTCTCAGGTAGGGGCGCGGAGGGGCGGCGGGGGCGGCGGGGAGCGCGGCGCCGGAGGGGCTTCTCGCCGGCGACAAAGGTTTCTCGCGGGGGAACCCCGAACCGCCACGGTGTCGGAAAAAAGAGGCGCATTGTCTGCGAGAGGGAAACAAATACGCGTGGGTTGGAGCTGTTCTGTTTCGGGACAGGGGGGCTGTTTGAGGGGGGCGGCCGTGGGCACGGCGGCGAGCATCCCTCCCGCTTGCCCGGTGCCAAGAAGGAGCGCTCCGAGGAAAGCCTGGCTTCGTCCCTGCTCCGTCCCGGTTGTCGCGACCCCCTCCCGGTGCCGGCGAGGTGACAGCGGGGCTGGTCCCTCCGCGCCGTGCTGCGGCTTCACTTGGAGGGGAACGCCGCCGGGCATCGCCGCCGCCTCGGTAAACCGCGCTCCGCGGAGACGCGCCGCGGGTGTAATCAAATAAAGGCGTCAAATATTATCCTCTAAACCCTACCGGGGGAAAAAAAAAAAAAAGAGAGAGAAAGAATTAAAAAGAAAATAAAAAGCCCTCTAACCTCTAACACCAAACCACCCGCTTATCTTTGCTAGAAAGATTAAAGCGGATCGAGTATAATTCTGCAACCGGAGGGAGTTTTCTGGTCGCTGTCTGCCACCCCCTCACCCCCTCACCGGCCGGTGATTACAGACAATGTCTGCTCAGAAAAATCCGAGCACAAAAATGGGTAAAAGATGTTGGGCTCTTACGGGGAATTTTTCCAAATAGCCCTTTTAAACGTGGGTCCCAGAGGTTAAGCAAACAAAGACAGTCTGGGCTGGACCACACCGAAGAGGATTTTAGCCTGACTTAACCCCTATGAGAGCGGGGTCTTGTTCAATTTTATGGGAATTTCAACAAGTAACAAATACAGGCGACCCTCAGCTCTGGGTCCCCTCCCGCCCCCTCCCTGGGCGCCTGTCAATCATTCTCCTGTCCTCCTGCGAGCGCCGCAGCCTGCCCTGGCCTCCCCACAGCCCGCTGTCGCCGCGGGGAGGGCAGCGCCATGCGAGTCCCCTTGCCGTCACCGCAGAAGGGACGTGGGCTGTCAGGGGACAGATAACAAGCGGTTGCAAACTTTCCTCCCTTAAAAACAAAAGAGGCGAACCCCTATAGAGCCCTGATGTGCCTTCTGGGGAGAGGCGGCTGCGGAGCGGGTCGCCGTCTCACCGGCTTTTCCGTGCAGGGGAGAGAGCCGACGGGATGCGTCCCCAGCTGGGCTCCTCTGTGCCCACAGGGCTCTTCTGCTGGGGTTTAAACCAACTTTTCGGAGCTATAGGGAATCCTTCCACGTGCTTTTTGAAGCCAGGGCGAGAGGCCGGCGGGTTCACAAGGGCATCCCCCGCCGAACTACGTACCTTCTCCGTTAGGAATTTCTGCCTTAGTTTGTTGTTTTTGCTTGGATTTTTGTTTTCTTTTCTTTTTCTTTCTTTGGATCTTTTCCCCCTCCGTTTGTTTTACTATTTGCGGCCGCACAGTTCGCCACGCAGGGCCCATGGGGCCACGCGTGGTGCAGGAGTGGGACTGGCCCGGGAAGCGGGGCTGGGAGGCAGCTGCCCCCTCCTCCTGCCAGACACCTGAGGTAAGAAAGCTGATTCCTGGAACAGAAATTTTCGTCCAGAAACAGCCCAAGAATACCTCTACAAAACAAAAAGCAGAGGGAGAGGGAGCAAGGGTTCTGGTCCTCCCGGAGTTCCACTGCGGTTTCCGAGGCCGAGCGGTTTAAATCCGAATTGTTTCTGTTCAAGGACGGATACAGACTCATACGAACTGCTGGACGCTGTCTTAATGTCAACCACCAGCGTCCGTTTCCAGCAGCTCAGATTTAATGCCATCACTTTGCAAAACGGTGTTTCTCTGCCTATTTTCTACAGCTTCAGTATCTGGGCCCCAGGCTTTAGTGCAAATCATACGCAGTCCTTGATTAGCTGAACAAAAAAATCAAAAAAATCAAACCAAATTCTCTATTTTATTTTTTAAATTTTTTAGTAGATTCAGTCCTCATTTATACATGATAAGTAAAATCTCTGTGGCACAAATATTTCAGAAGAGTGAAAGGAGATGGGGAAAAAGGATCCGAGTTCTTTTATTTGTACTTAAAATCAGCAATAATCTTTCTCCTGCTGTCCCCGCGAAACCAGTAGCAAGTGAAGTTTGCCTTTCCCTTTCTCTTAGTGAAATGCAAAGCAAATTCGGTGGCTAATCGCTGTTGGTCGGTCAATAATTCTCTACCCATGACAGCGTCAGGGAGGACTTAAAACCGTGAATTTATATCAGACTCAAGAATAAGAGAAGTAAAAATTGGAAACAGGAGGCTTGGTTCTGCTAAAAGGATTTTGAATCTGGGGGGCGGGGGGTGCCGGATTTTTTTCGCAGACTATTAAATCCTGCTAAATGATTGAATCAGGATTGTAATAAAGTGCCCCAGTTTATGGTGAGCATACCAGCAGGGTTATTAGAAAGCCGAGGAAATCCAGCGAAATAATCACTTTTATAAAGTGAGCTCTGCGGGGTGAAGGAGGGGACAGCGCCGGAGGAGAACGGGCTGTGCGCGCCGCCGGCCAACGCTGCCAAAGGGTTCGGCTCCGCCATCCTGAGGAAAACCGGGAACCTTTCCCTCCTGTTTCTTTTTCTTTCCTTTTTTCCCCCTACACACTCACTCTTCTGCTCTTTCTTTTGCTGTTTTTTTTTATCCTCGCCTTTTTTTTTTCTTTTTTTTTTTCCCTTGACCCTCGGTCATATTTGACAGGATTCCGCTAGCCGAGTTTGACATCCACACGCCAAACCAAAACCCTCTCTGGCTCTGCCCTGCGGGCCTTGCTCGGGCAGTGCTCCCGTCCCCGCCGGATCCAGTAGGAACCCTGCCAGACCGAGGATCCCAGCACCGTCCTACGGCTCGGTGTTGGGGGTGGGGTGTTGTCTCCCATGCGGCCCCCGAAAGGCTGCCTTGGGCTGTGGGAAATTACAATGGGAATTTGCGAGGTCATTTGCATGTCGGTGCCACGGATGTACTTGGCTTGTTGTTGTTGATGAACCGTAGGGTGTATCTTGTGTTTATGAAAGCGCACACGCGAAAAGGCGTGAACGCTCTTACACACACATACACATAAATAAATACATACTGTATCAACACACAAACGGATCCTGACTGGAATTCAACCTGCAGCCGCTCAAGTCAGAAGCATAATCCTCCCAGGAACGGGGTAGGGAGCGGGAAGAGCGAGGAAAGATGGGAATAGGGTTCAAATGGCTGTGGTGCACGCAGGAAAACACGCAAGTGGCATCGCCTCCTCTTTCCCTCTCACACGCACAAAACACCCACTCCCTGATGTACCCTCACGCGGAGGCTGCTCTACCCCTCTAGGCTGATAAGTACCGAGGCAGAGGGCAGACAGACAGCTGTCCGTGTGTGCCCCCGCAGGAGGGATGCCCAGAGATGCCCGCGAGGCCGGGATGCGGCCGGGCACGTGTCCGTGGGCATCCCCCTCCGCTTGCCTTCCTCCCCTCAGCCTGCGTGCCGCACGGCTGTGTGGTCTGGAACCTCCCCGCAGAGCGGGCTCGGGGCTCCTAGGAGCACCGCTGCAGCTCCGACCTGCAGGCGATGGGGGGCTCCGGGTAATCCCCTTCCCCTCCTCACTCGGGGCAGTGGAATCCCCGGGCTCTCTGCCCTGCAGCGGGTCAGGCGCTGCCCCTGGGGGAGCGTCCGAGTCCTCTGCCAGGAAAGCCAAAGATGAGTTACCAAACTTTGGTAACTCCTGGGGGAGCCGAGGCCGGGGGTGAGGGAGCAGTGTGCCAGCTCTGTGCAGGCAGCCTCTCCTCCCTGGGGTGAGGGAGGAAGGACTGCCCCACCCGGGCAAAGCTCTCCGACTTCTGAGCAGCTCTTGTTATTTGCTTCTCTTGCAGTGGGACTGCCTCGCTACCAGCATCATCCCTCCCCGGTTTGTGACAGGAAAGATTTCGTCCTCAATTTTAATGGCATTTCTTCGTTTCACCCGTCTGCTAGTGGATCTTACTACCACCATCACCACCACCAAAGCGTCTGTCAAGACATCAAGCCCTGCGTGATGTGAAGGCCGCGCCCCAACAGAGACAATCAGGTGTCACCAAACAGAGCCGAGGTGTAGACGGACCCACGCAGATTAAATATAATGTGCACTCTGATAGCATTGATAGTACACGAGTCACTTAGCAAATGTGCCTAAGGAAGCAGTGTTTTTGGTCCCACTCCACCCCACGAAGGACACGTACAGCCGGTATAGTGCTCCAAAGGTCTTACTAAAAGAAAAATGCCTTGCGTGATGTTTTGGCTTAGGGGGGACCTAAGTGTCCTTATGCCAAGTCTGACCACCTTAATCACAAATCGCCTTTCTGCCATCTCCCAAAGAACCGAGCTTTGGGAAAGGGAAAAAATCGACATATTTTTACACGAGAAAGTGTCTTTGCATAAGAAAAGTAAATGTCTCCGCACCTGCGAGGACTCCCCCTTCTGTTACTGCGTTAGCGGGAAATGTACTTTTTTATTGTGTTCTCTCCCCGAGCCCCACCAAGGACACTTTGTATGGACTTTAGCACCGACCAATTGATATTATTAAAACAGTATTGTTTAGCCCTTTCGTGTATAGACTGTAAGAAAAGTTCAATTTTTTCCAGTATTGCAGCAATACAACGTTTGTTTGTTTTTTTTTTTATTTTTACAAAAGTTGTTTTCTACCACAATATTTTTTAAAGAATTATTTTAAATAAATCTCGTGTATACTCACACACTATTGCTTTAAAAGGAGAATATATTTGCACTTATGTATACTTTTTACAGTTTGCCAAAATATTTTGATGTAAAAATTTTTTTTCCAATAAAATGTATATAACGACTATCACTAGACAGGCGTTTCTTTTCCCTTGGTTCCTTCTGAGAAAACTCTTCCACCCCGGCATCCGAGCGAGTTGAGGACGCAACCCCAAATCCTCCAGTCACTGCAGGAGGAGGAGGGGAGCAAGAGGTTGACCTGAGCGGACCAGTGCCATGATCTCTGGGCTGCACCTCCCGGCGTCACCCACTTCCCATCCTGCTTTCCACCGCTGCTGGATAGACTTTGGAATAACCGAGGCAGAGGACACAAAAGCAGGCGGGTCAGGACTGCATGATCCTCTTTTGGAGGGCGCCTCCAGGTCTGAAACGTCCTCCCCGCTCTTTGGGGATGCATCTGAGTGTCCCCGTGTCCCCTTTTCCCATAGCGCCCTCGAAGTCCCTTTGTGTCCGAGGGGATTTTGCCAGGCATGGGGGCAGGAGCCCCTGTGCGATGCGGGCTTGGACCCGAGAGGGCAGGTCACGGGGGGCGGCGATAAAACCGTGGCTGGATAAGGTCTGGGGCAAGCACCGACCAAGGTCAGGGCAGAGAACCGGGCCGGAGGAGAGAAAAATAGAATAAAAAAAGTACAAAAGAAAACAAAAAGGGGCCCCTGAAGCACCCCAAGCGAGGCTATCCCTGTCCCCACGGTGCCCTGCGGGTGGCGAGCGGCCAAGAGTCGGAGCCGGGCGCCAGGAGCTGCTCGTCTGGGCATCCTGCAGAGCCCGGGGCCGCGCCAGCCCCACGGCCGGGGGATGCGCTCCGAACCCACCCCGAGCCTACCGCAGGGACCGGTCCGGGGGCAACTCGGCACGGCCACCACCCCCCGTCGGACGGGGACACAGAATGGTCCCCGTACCGCAACCCGCACCGACGCCCGACTCTGCCCAGCCCCGCGCCCGAGCGCTGAAAAAGGGGAGAGAGTTTCAGCAAAATGCTCTGTGCATGTGTGCACACATATAAGTGTAGATATATATATTTACACACACACACACAAACACACACACACACACACACACACACACACACATATGCGTGCACGCACACCCCCCCAGCCATATATATATATATATATATATATATATTATATCTATGTAATTATACATAGACATAAAACTCTTCATCTTTAAAATACATATTTATGCTCAGACATGCCCTTTTCTTTCCTGAGCTTCTCAGGGCCTGTGATAAATTATAAAGTCAGTTTCAGCGTTTGCTCCGACCACAGTGCTGTGTTTACATTCTTTCCGAGGCAAGCCTGCATGGTCGTAATTTATATCCTAAACACTTGAACGTAACTTGTTTACACAGGAATGACAGGACCTCAAAGAGAAAAAAACTGCCTTTCCCTGCCGGCGGCCGGGCGCAGGGCGCCAGTGCCCTCCAGCGGCCCCGGCCCGCACCGCGCCGGGCTCCGGCAGCCCCGCAGCTCCGCAGCTTCGCACAATGCTGCCACAGCGAATGTTTTTTTAATTATTATTATTTTTTCCCCCACCTTCTGAGTGCTTTTATATAGCAGTAGATGTGAGTAACGCTCCCAGCGGCTGGTCTCCTAAGAGAGGGGAAGGATTTACTAGGGCATCTTTCGGTTTTGGACTTCTGTGTTCTCCCTTGGTAGTTTAAAACTATTAAGGCTCCCTTTTCCCCGTTCAAGCCTCTCAAACAAAGGACGTTTCAGAAGCTGTACTCTTTAGACATCAGTTTCTGGGTGCTGCCAGTAAAACGAGCTCAAACTCCTTCTGAATTTAAGGGTGACTTAAATGACAGGGAGGAAAAAAGTGGACAGATTTTTGAGTTAATTTGGTCTGATTTTGTTTTGATATTTGATTTTATTGCAGTACCTTCTACCCTAGGAATTCAAGCCTTGTTTAGTCTAAAGAACTCCAGTGGCTGCAAAGCCAGTGAGAGTCATGACCAAGAGCTATGCCCCTGTGAGGACAAGGTACTTACATTTTAGCCATACAGTTAAAAATTCCCTGCATCTTTTAACATTTGTTAACAGCCATTGAACATACCCAAATACTTCACATTTCAGAAAGAGAAATTCTGTTAGATATCCAGCACACTGAGACTTCTAATCACAGCAGCAGTGACGCAGTACTCATCTCCGAGACTTGTGGGGAATTAACGGTGTCAGAGAAAGTGCCAGAGAAAGCTGAAATTTCTAGCATTAGAAAAACCCCCGAAATCTAGATGTATACATTTTGTCTCAGCATTGTGAAAGAGTGCAGGAAGGCTGACCCAAAACTCAGCATGCATTTGCTGGTCTGTAGGGAGACCTGTGGCTGCTATGCTAAAGTGAGAACCAGTGGGTATAAAACATGGGACGGTCTGTGTCTCTGCAGCTCTTCCTTACTGCTCTTTTCTTTGACAATAGTCTATTCTCTTCCTCTTATTCTCTTGATTCCTTGACTGCTAACATGTCCCTGACTGCTTTTTTTCCTATGTTTTGATTGTAAGGAGTTACAAGATACTTTTTCCCCCTTTAGCAGTGTTATAACCCAAATAGTACCCAACAACAGTCTCACACCTCTGCTATGTCTGGAAAAAAAGTCACTGCCTGTTTTCAGCCTAGGACTGCAGCCCTCACAGTGACTTTGTCCTTTCAGTTAGGCTCAAAAGAGGATTTGAGCAGAGAATTTCTAGGTACACTTCTGGTCTATCCTAGTGAACAGCTTGTGCATCCAGAAAGCTGCATGAGCTTTTCCAACCAGATCAGTCAGTCTAATGCGCTAGTAATGCAAACTGTGCCTCCCTAATGACCCCGGACCGCCACAGCTACAAGAAAGCTACAACTAAATTACAAATAGTTAGTCATGTAGACTGATGGCATAGCTCACATTTGGTGAGGTGCTGAGGTAAATGGATTGAACATAGACTAATCCAAACATTTCCATTATTAGAACACGCT
Source organism: Molothrus aeneus (assembly GCF_037042795.1). NCBI lineage: Eukaryota > Metazoa > Chordata > Aves > Passeriformes > Icteridae > Molothrus > Molothrus aeneus. The sequence continues at coordinate 69,666,542 of NC_089646.1, forward strand.
AGGCAGAGTCTCCGTGGGATGGGAATGAAATCACGCTGGAGTGCCTCAAACAGTTTGCGTGTGATCCGCTATAATCTTACATATATATTTTCTCCATTCTCTGGTTTCATCACAGTCTTACTGCCTCAGTGGAGGGATTTTGCTTGTGAGGGTGTTTATATTACACAGAAAAAAACCCCACTCAACCACTTGAAAACTGGGATCATTTGAGTAATCATTTTAACTTTGGCAAAATTAGCCAAATGTTGAGATATCTTATGTGGGATGTTGAATTTCTAGCTGGTAGTGGACCAAAGCATTCTATAAAACAATGAGTTTATCAATCCCATTAAATCTCCTTGCCCATTATTCTATTAAGACCAACAGCAGATTAACATCTTGCTGTGTTTTGGCTCAGCTGGCAAAATACCTTTAGCCAACACAATATTTTCAGTTTAGTGTGAGAGTTTTAGCCTGCTTTGGAGGCAAAGGAAAGTAAAGATTCTTTTTAACTCAATAACAATAAGCCTGATTTTATTGAACTAGAAAGATTTGCTCATAACATGTACATGAGGTAATATTTAAATAAGACTGTTCAATAAAATGCTAGGTATGTCACTTAGAGAAAGCAAAGTGCTGTTTTCAATTATAATTTTAATATACCTGAGCACGTGAGTACTCCCATTAAAGTCAATGGGATTATGCAGACGCTTAGAGTTAAAAGTGCTTTGCTGAAGAAGGATGATGGGACTAGAATTAAATACTACAGGTTCCTCCTATGTGCTGCAGCTGAGGTCTGTATAAGAAAAGGAGTAGAATATACCTGATTCATATACAGGATGAAAATTAATTCAAAACATACTCCAGCTTTGAATAGAGATGTATTCTACAAAACCTGCTGGCATTAATCTGCATGAAATACTGCCTTAGCTAATAAGAACACCCGGGCTTTATTTATATATTGAGCCATTTGATAGATATAAATGAAGAAAGAGGTAAATAGAAGCCAACATATTTTTGAATAAAAGCCCAGAGGTTCTTTCAGAGTTCAATGATCTTTGTGTCTAGATTATAAAGAATTCAGAGCAGCTTCATGTGACTTGCCAACTACTGAATAGAGCTCCAAAACATCTGTAATATTAAACAACTTCAAGCCTCCTTTTTATGCTTGTTTTCATCCAGCAGTGATTTATAGAAATCTATTGGCTTCTCCACTGGTCTTTTCTAAAAAGAAATATGCAGGGAGGAGGAGGAGGTTTTAAAATATATTGGGACACTGCTACCAAACTGCAGCTGGAAATTAGAGATATTTTAACAGTGGATTTAGATTTATTTAGGAGATTATGGAGAAATGCTAACTGCATTACATCAATTATTTTAAGCATTGCAAAATGAATTTGTGGTGGTGTGCAAAGTACAACTGAGTTCACAGGTAATTTGATGTTTTTAGGGTGATTCAAAGAGACTGTGCTGCTTTTGAGGAACAGGATTTCTTGGACTGGATCCCCACTGGTAACATTTTCCTTGCAGTAGAGTTGCAGCCCATTAATTCTTACTGTCCAAATATAGGTAGCATTAGTTTAAATTAGGAGTTTTATAACTGATTTAGTTGAGCTACTGAAATCCCTTATGTACACAATCTTATCTCATTTTCAGAGATCCTCTTTGGATTGGTTTATACCTGTCCCGATTAATGTACACCAAACACATTTTACTTGATGAAAAATCTCTCTAACTATTCTAAAATTATTCTTTGAGACGGTGTCTCATGCACCACAATTTTCTGATGTGATGAAAAGTGTGATTTAGTTCAAACTGCATAACTGATGTTTATGGACACTCCATTACTGTAATCCCTCTTTTAGACATGTATAGCTGCAAGCTGCACCAATACGACCAACTTTAAAGTGGTATCAGCTGCCCAAAGATGATTGAAACTAAACAAGGCAGTGTCTGTGACTAGGTGTCCTTGTGTTAAAGGGCTGCAGCTTTTCCCTTTGAAATAGCTGAATGTTAGAAACTGGATCTAAAGCATGATCAATACTATAACTTTCTGGACAATCTTACTTATGGAATCAAGACCTTAAAATCAGACCTTGGGCCTTCTTGAATTCATGTTTTTTTGGTTGTTTTGTTTGGTTTTTTTTCTGGGGGGGTGTTATTTTTTTAATCTGGATGTTTCCTTGACAGAGATTTGTTGACCATTGGTGGCTTGCAGAGCACTTTCTGGTGGCTTAGAGAAAGCTATTTGGCTACAGGATGGTGCTTCTCATCCTTTGTGCTGGAGACAATATGAACAATTGGGAGGGGGAAGATGTAGTGAAGATTAGAGTCAGCTACAGGATTCACTCTTCTTTAAAAAAGGAATAAAGAGCCTTCAATAGGCTCAAATTAAATATAAATTAAAATTGCAGAACACAGAAATATTTCCGTGTTCTTCCACTTGCTTTCAACACATGGTGTCTTAATGTCAGATGGTCTCTTTGCCATTAATGAAGGGAAAGCAGAGCTGTTCATCGCAGAGGAAAAAAGGGCATCAAAAAAACACTGAAGGAGTGTACTTTGATTCCAGGTGACTTAACAGGCAGGGCCATAATAAAGAGGGTGAAGATTCCAGGGAGCGATGTGAATGTTATCAAGTTGGGGAAATCATCGATAAAAAAGGTTCAAGAATAGGAGTAACATCTGCAGCGAGGATAGGAAAATCCACTATGTCATAATGAAAGCCAGAATTATTAGGTCCCTTAAAAACAGGTATCAAGTTCTACTCCTCATATCAAGTGCTAAATCCTGCTTTGATTGCAATGTACCCCCTTTTCCTTTCTGAAGCAGAAATAAAGCTGCCCTGGGAAGCGGGAACACTCCACACATCAGTGTATTGGTTTTGCTTAGTGTGAGGCAGCAAGGATGAGTGGACAGGAAAAAAGCAATAACTCAAGATAAGTGACCTCCAGTAAACAAACATAAGCTTGTTCCAGGGCAGCAGAGGAGCAGGGGGTAGGAGAATTCTGGCTTGACTACTCATTGAAGGTGTCCAATGTAGTCTGAACAAGCACAACCAGAGTGCAGGACTCAGCCAAGTTGCTCAGCAGGCTCAGAGGCTTTGTCAATAAAGTAGTAGAAACTGTTTGGTGAAGCCTATCTTAGACACAGGCACATGTAAAGCAGTCCAGCCCTGCTCAAGCTTCCAGCAGTAGGCAGTATGGAGAGACATGCAGAGATGGTAGCTCTTCAAATTCCTCTTTTAAAAGCATTATTTCTTCTGTGGGAATCAACCAATACTCTGAATTTCAGAAGACTACTTTATCCCTGGATATGTGCCATTTCAGGCTTTCTCAAAGATGGCAAATGCTCAGCCCTGCCAACATCCTGGGAAGTGAAACTGGCACATTGCAGCCCACTGCAGCCTCCAGACAGTGAAGCCTGATCTAGCTCCCAAGAGAGGAAAGAACCACAGCTCTGTCCTTGCCTTCAGCAAGACTATAATGAGGACAAGGATGGAGCCCTTTATGCCTGATGTCAGTGTGTTTATGGTGGTAAAAGAGGTGAATATTCAGGAAGGTGGCGACAGCAGCAAGAGTCTAATCTTTTGCTGTCCCCTTTCACCTTTCCATGCCTGTTGATTACCCAGATTTCTATGTCGGCCAAATTGAGCTTTATTTCAATCCTGGGACACAAGCCTTGCTCCCATACTACTTCAGACAATGTCCTTTGTTGCCAAAACTATGGGGGCAAGGAATGACTGTGAGTGATTCATACACTACTGTTTCTGTTCTAATATTGTATCAGCAGATATGCAGACCTCTGCAAGCCCTTGACATTTCCTCTGCTTTTTCCACTGATTTCCTCCTTATTGTTACTGATTAATTGCTTGCACTGCAGTCCTACTACAGGATCAGGGTTTAATGATACCCCTTGGAAAAAGAAAAGACATCCACAGGTACTTGTTTCCCACATCTGAAGGAAGAACCAGGATTCCCAAAATTATTATTTTTTTTTTTACTGTAGTCTGCTGATTCTGAATTCTGAGTCTCTAAGTTCCCACCTGTGGAAGGAAATTTCCTCTAACTCAGTTTCTGAAGGAAGGGGTCAAGAGAGAAAATGGCCAGAACAAATGAGGGCAGACTCAAGGCAACTCAGCATATCAGACTCACAGGAGATGTAGGGAGGGGCAAGAGAGGACAAACATTGGATTTAGCCCAGCAGAAGTGGGCTAGGTCTTCCACCAGCCATTACTGTATTTGGTTAGATCCTTCTTGGCCCCATCCTTCAAACTTCAAGGGAATTGTGATCAAAATTCCATGTTCTTATTGAGTAGAGGAGCATCTACTGTAAGCAGCTGACATTTGTCTGTTCCAGGAGATCTCCGTCCTCCTTTTTAACCACCACTGGTTGGGTTGGCTGCCTCCTCAGGGATGTGTCTAAGAGAAGTACAGAAATACAGACATCTGAGTAGTTTCCACCTGCCCACAGTTGTTTCTGGCTTTAAGCACCCCCAGGGTCCCCAGGCAGGAGCCACACTCCAGGGGCGAGGAACAGAAAACAGATGGTCATATGAAACAGACCATCCCATCTAGGGGCATTTCAGGACATATTAATTACTCAGGAGCATGAACCACAACAAAACATGGAGCTCCTTCTATATGGAAAAGCCTTTGATGGTTGGCTAGTAATGGCTAAGAATGAGACAAGCCCATAGTGCAGATAGGCTTTGAGTATGCCAAAAACACCCATGTGCTGGCAAACATGCTATTCAGCTTGTTCATTTCCTGTATGCTGTTTGAAGCAGCCAGAGCCCTTTCTCACTATTTAGTCCTTTGAATACAGAGTAAAATAAAAACAGAAGAAGAAACATGCAGCTAGCAAAAGTTCCAAGCTCAGCACTTTAGGAGGCACTTGAGCACAGGGAGAGCAGACAGAGGACCCCCCAGGGCTGGGAAAGCCCCCACTTATAGCATATGTTCTGCATAGTCTGCTCTGTGGACATGTTAATAAATTTGTCTCTTGCCCACACAGCTGTCATTCACGAGGTCACTTTTTTCCACCAGAAAGAGGACTTGTCAACTCTCTCATGTCCTTACAGACACAAGCAGTAGGCAGAAGCCTACAAAAATCCATCTGTCCATGGAGTGCACACGCTTTCATGTTCTTTCAGGTGGACTCATGTCATTAAGAAAATGTAGCAAGTTCCTCATCAGTCCAGTCTCAAAGCCCATGTACTCTAGGAACTTGTATTTGAAAGGGGAACAGAAAATTGGTGGACTTTAAAAAGACCATTAACAGTCTAACATCCCCTGCTCCTTGTGAAGTGTCTCTGGAGGGTGTGACCTACATCCTGAATGTCCTTCCTTGTTTTAAAAAGATAGTCATCTTTCATAATTTTGCCAGGGCATTCAGTTCCCAAGATATCCACTTGGCAGTCTAAGAACTTCCGATTGAACTCAGAATTGGTTTATTTTCCGAGCCCATAGGTGAATTATTCACATACAGATATTAAGAATACATAAGATATTCTTTCATCCTGCTCAGCCTATTCCACCCCAGGTGCTTCAGGATATGCAAGAAATTTTGCAGCAGGCAAGTCTGTATCCACACCAATCCCTCTTAGAGTGAGATTTGCACTCATATTTGAACTCAGCTCTTGGCCTTTCTAGCATCCTGTGCTGGGGGATACCAGAGGCAGCTAGTTAGTATTTTAAAGACACATTTCTTTCTGTGCATTTTGTCTGTGTTTATTTTGTCTTAGATGCCAAGACAGAAGCTCTCGATTCATGTTAATTACATTTTTATTATTTTTAACTGATTTTACCACATCTGCCCTTGTCCCCTTCCTGAGGCAGCTCAGCACCATCTTCAGATATCCTGGCCTCTGGCTTCTTACTGTGATACCTTTAATTCTCACATCACAGAAAATTAAAACTGCCTGGGCATTTTTCTATAGCATACATATTAATACTAGTTGACAAAACTCCTTTTACAGAAAAAATCAAAATAGGCATCTGAGGAAGAGTCATGGGATCTCTTGGAAGTGTCTTTTTTGGAAGAACATGACTCAACCTCTTCATGCACACTTCTCTCCATTGGCTGTAAAAGAGCTCAGATGACAGGCTCAGGTGAAGATATCTGCCCTGTGGTTAAGGGAGATGAATCCTGGCCAAGATGCCAAATGCCGAACAACAAGTAATAGACAAAATTGCATTGCTGGCTTCTAGTGTGACACTGTGTAGTCCCCACCACTCTCCACAGGAAGCAGAAGTTTCTAACAAGCTGCCTTCGGAAAGATCCAAGTCTTTTTTCAGAGCTCTTATCAAGTGCTCCTCGACACATGAATATTTTGTCTTCCCCTCTACTGTATCTTTTTTTGCATTTGCCCCCGCTTACCTCTATCTGCCATTGTATTGGGCCTTTGCCTGCTTTGCTGAAGTGGCACTGACATGCTGCCCCCAGTGAAGCACTGAGCTTTGACTAAAAGAAATAACTCCTTACTCCCATTCCCCTCTCCAGACTGCCAATATATTTGTTAAACAGTACTAGACCTTGGCACTTCTGTGCCATTTTTTCAGAGACAAAAATTTGCTATTTTTACATCTATTGCCTCCAATTTCTTAGATGTCTTTCAGTTCATGGTTTCTCATCATATGACAGGCTTAATTTCTTAAGAAAACACTTAACAAATATCAAACCTCTTTAATAGAAGGATGTAGGATGCTGGAATTTTGTTTGGTGTTTTTTATTTGTTTGGTTGGGAATTTTTTTGTTTTTTGTTGCAACAATCAGGCTGGAAACATTTAGATGCAATGGAAAGATCAATGCCCAGAGTGTATACATTTCTTTTCAGGCCTGTGGATAAACTTCTCATCTTAGTTACACCAGTGCAAACTAAGAAAGCAAGCAAAAACTTTGTTAGTTTGGGCTGATTACTTGGCCATACTTAACTGAAAGAAAAACCTGCTAAAAATAATTTGGAATTTTACAGTCTGATCAGATATTGTGTTATAAATATAATAAGCTAGTATTTTCAATAACAATGTCATTTGTAAAATCACCTTGTCCAATGCACTGGAAACACTAAATACTTGCAGATACCAGTGTTTTGTAATTGAATTCATGTGCTAATGCAGTAACAGCAATCTGGAGAACCCAGTAAGAAGAGATGAGAATGAGAAAGAAAACCAGCAAAAATGAAGAACCCATAGAAAAATTAAAAATGAAAATTTTTATGAGATATGCCACCTTGTCTTCCCTTGGTGTTATTTCCCATACAGTGAAAAACAAAGGAGGTGGGTAGGAGGAAGTGCAGAGGAAATGAAATAAAGGAGGTTCTAAGGTTCCGCCAGAAAGAGTGAGCAATGCCCAGGGCATCAGGAGGCAGCTGATGATCCGAGCACTGGCCTGTTTGGCCCATGAGCTGGCATGCCACCAGCCCCATCCAGACCCAGCACTGACAGACATTCCAGTCCAACACCATTTCCGACAGAAAGATGGAGAGCTGTGTCCTCCCAGCCCAAGAGCAGAGGTGCCAAGATGCCATGGAACTTGCCCAAAATTTGGGAGGGAAGAATGAAGCTTAAGTCACATTCACGCGTGCAGGCCTTCTTTTGTTATTTTAACCCAGTTACCGAAGCAATGTGTTCCTGTTGATTTTTTAAACCCTATTTTGTATAGAAAAGGCCAAACTGCGTCACTGGATGGATGCATTGTCTGGTTACAGAGCTCCCAGGAGTGGAGAACTTCCAGCCAGCTTCCAAACCAGCTCAGCAAATGAGGAGACAAGGGGATTTGAAACCAGAGATCTAGTCTGAAAGGGATGGTCCCCATCTGAAATGAGGGAGAGCACAGGGAAGGGGTGCCCAAGGAGAGCAAGGGAGAGCAGCAGGTACGCTCACCATGGAGGGATTATGTTGATATTGGCAGATGGATAATGGCTCTCATCATAATTTGGGGCTGTGGCGTGCTGATGTGAACAAGCGTTTCACAGGTGTCAGGGTTTTTCCCTCTTTCATTTGTGATTCTATATTTTGCAGACCCAAAATTGCCTGGGAAATAGGTCTGGGGAAAGCATGACATCCCCTTGGTCCTGAGAGGTGCCACCAAGGGGATGTATCACCAATAATGTGACAGGAAAACCCAGAGGAATGACTGTAGGAGGAGGATGGCTTTACAAAAAGCTAGCCAACAAAGAAAGACTTCTGATCTATGGATGGGGAAACACATATGGGATTAGATCTGGAAAACATGTATGAATAAAGAAAAAGACGAAAGAGAAGTGGTCAGAGTCATTCTGATAGAGAAAGAGAATGGGAAACCCAAAGAAAGGAAAGCATTGTGCAACAGGCAGGGTAGGACAGAAGGCAGCTGGGGAGGCTGGAAGGACTGAATAAAATTATGATGCTGGGAAGGCCTTTCCAAATGAAAGAGGGAAGTTAAGATGACTAACCTGCAGGAGGGGAAGTCCTTCCTGTTTGGTGCACTGCAGGAGGGGAACAGCTGCCGAAACAGAAATGCATGCAATGAAAATATATGAGGTCATGGGGAAAAGACAAATCTGCATGGAGGTGAAAATGATCTTTCATTAATCCTGGGTAGGCCATTTTCTGCTCATTCCTTTAGAGGTTTTATTTTCCTCTTTCCAAGACATATCTAGGTGACTAAAGGCATATCAGATCCTTACTGAAGTGTATGTGGTTTTTGTGCTCAGAGGGACATGGAGATCTCAATAAGAGTATCTCCTATTAAAAATGGTTTTTGCTGCCACATAAAAATGCATTTAGCTTGCATATTGATAACATTTGTGGATTCCTTCAAAGATGAGCTTTAGCTGTCATAACTGTCTCAGTGTTCCTATTTCCCTTATACCTGTTGTCTGTCTGCAGAGATAAAGTCACTGAGAAAGAATATAGATTTTCTTCTTCAGAAAAGTCTTATTTTTTTTGTCTTATCAGTGAAATAAGTACATCCTGTGCACAGAGACTAAAAAAAAAATTAAAGAATCCAAGTTGCTTGAGACCTCACCATTAGCTTACACTGCCAGATTATTATAAAATGGCTTAAGTAAATAAATAATATTGCATTGTCCAAAAACTCCTTTCTTGGAAAGCTTTATATCCAAGCTCTTTATGCAGTGAAGGTAACATTAACATCTTCCTGGTCCTTTAAAAAGTAGTCTGTTACATTGCCATAAAAATGTGGAGAAAAGATATTCCAAGATTATTCCAAATAAGGAAAATCTGAAGCATAATTTATTACAGCCATAAATTCTCATGTAAATGTCAGCAACCAGTAGGTCCTGGATTTCAGTGATGGCAGCTCTCCTAGTAGGAGAGATACAGTGTTTAGTTTGAGGCTGTAAAAATGCTCATCTGTAGCCTTTGGACAGCCAGTATTCAGAAACTGCCTCCTAGCCAAGGAAAGAGACTCAAATGTGACAGATTCCTATTAGGATTGTGTCATGGCAACAAGAGCATTGGCAAAGCAGGGTGGTTGGTGTGGGACACTGTGTGGGTGTGTGTCACCTCCCAGGACCAACCTCAGCTTTCATCTGGGGAACCCAGGCTGCCTTTACTAGAGAAGGCATGTGCCACTTCAGCAAGACAAGAAGCCTGTTGCCTAAAATTGGATGCTGTTTGTCACTCATCACTCCCAGGGCTTTTGGGATCCGCAATATCTTGAGGGCCCCAGTCTGGAGAAGATTTGAATTCAACTTGACTGCTGGTAGTGGAGGCGCGGGAGTAACATCAGGGTTTTGAAGCAAGAAGCCAGTTTCTGCCCCTGAACTAACTTCTTCTGTGCTTTTCATTTGATTAGGCCAACATATTTCATCCATGCTTTCTTCAGCCCAGGGGAGCAGAGTGCTCATGGCCACTTGCTCATGGCCACTTGCATGTCCTTCTCCTTAGCTCTGTCTCTGCCCTTACCTCAGCCTGCTTCCTGGTATGCCTGAAACAGCCTTTGCCTTTGCAGCAGGGTAATTCAGATGCAAGGCAGGAGGTTATTTACAACAAAAAGCAACATCAAGGTTGGTCCAGCTTCCACAGCACCCAGTTGTAACACAAGCTGCCAAGGTAGAGATGCTTTTTACATTCAGAAATAAAAATAATTTATTTACAGGCTGACATTCTCAAGGTGAAGAAACATCATGTATTCAATGGGAGGAGTGCCTCTGGAACAAGGAACAAGGATGCTCTTCTTTTTCTCATTTTCTCACTTCTCATCTCCTTTGCTTCAGGCTTATTCTCTTTCTATCTCTACCTCACTCATAGCAAATTTGAAACCCTTTCTTTATTTCTGTCCCCTGTTCCCTTTCTCTGCAAGACCTGTACCCAGTCCCAAAATTACAGTTTCCCAGCAGTGGTGGGAAGGAACAATGGGGCTGGCTCACACACTCAGCCCTCAGCCCTTTCCCAGGCTGACACTGGTGGTGGCTCTGTGACTGCAGCTGGCCCAGCTCACAGGTTGTGGCTAACCTGCTTTATAGGTGAGACATCTTTGGAGCAAACATTCTGGAGATGCTTACCAGACACTTTGCAGCAGCAAAGCTCAGTCCCTCTCTCCAGGGCTGCTCAGCTGGCTTTGGAGAATGCAGCCTGACCACACAGTATCATGCCATTGACTTTGGAGCCAAATTCCTCGCTGATTACTCTTTTTTTCCTCAAAGCTGAATGTTTACAGACAGTAAGTATGAGGTGCTCAAACACTCGTGCAGTTCCTTCCCCACACCTTAAAAATGATTGGGAATTTTTCAGTGAGCACCCTTTCATGTTAGTAGGTACACAAGACCATCAGAGGGAATGGAGAAAGCTGTATTTTTATTTGGTGCAAAGATGTCCAAAACTAAAGCAAAAATCCAAGGAGTATTAAGTAGAGGAAGTGACACTGTGAAGGTAGGTGATGTGAGGAGCACCCTTTAGAAGGTCCTCCTCAGGCTTGGATGGGGCTTTGATGACATTTGACACTCACCGAAAAAGGTCTTGTCTGCATCAGCCTATTGCTCATGTCAGCAGCTTGCTCATCACATCAGCCTCAGGCTCTGCTGGGGCCCCAGGGTCACACAGGGTGAAGAGTTGCTGCCTCAGATCTTCCTATGGGAAAGCAAATGCAAAGGTGCAGCTTTAGGGAAGAATTAGCCCCTAAACTCTATAGGAATGAACTTACAAAGAAGTCATCACTGTTTTTGCAAGATCAGCCTTCCTATACATTTTAAATCATTAGAGGTGATGCCTTAGAAAAGAAAGATGCCTTTTAAAATTGTTATTTTAATTTCCAACCACCATAATTAAAAGCTGGTGTCCTCAGAAAGTGAGAGCTGCTTGAGTGAAGGTCTCAAACTTTTTCTCGTTCCACTTCCCCTTTCTGCTCCTGTCAAGGGTGGCTCTGATTGCTTCAGCCTTTCTTTTGAATTTAAAAACACAGATGTAAGCAGATAATGAGGCCACAGGAGGAGAATCCTTCAGGATGTCTTGTTTGGTTTGGAAATATTTAAATGTCTGCTGCATTTCCTTTGAGCACAAGGCAAGAGTCTGTGAAAGGGCACTGCTCCTTCTGCTGCCCGCAGTACTGCTCGGGGTGGGAGAGTGTGCGTGCATGCAGGCACATGTGTGCATGTGTGCACGAGATGGCTCCTAATCTTTTCAGCATGGCCCTTTTGCCTGGGATAATGCAGAACATTTCTGTGGGTTACATTTCCCAGGAGGAAAAGATTTTAACTCTAGTAATTCAGGTGAAGGTTGTTCTATCAAAATAGTCTGCCAGTTTTGCATTATTACACCGAATTTACTTTCTAAATCACAGTGAAGAATTATTCTTTTTGTGGTTTGGATAGGTTTAAGTGCTTGTGGCCATTATGAATGATAGTTGGTTGATTTAGATTAAGGTATCATAATCAAAGGGAAAATTTTATTATTGTGTCATATATAAAACAGTGAATGGTGGCTGGATGAATTATGTGATGAGTCTTAGAATGAGAGTCAATCACCTTTACAGTGTGGGTGGTATAATGCAGTTGTCCAAGAAATGTTAACACAGAAAGAGAAACCTTCCTCATTTTTCTCCATAAAGTTAAAACTGTGTTGGAGGCTGGTCCTGATTTCCTACTGACAAACACCTTGTGGTCTGACTACCACAGATGGGCCCTGGGCAGAAGTGGAATTATAACGCTAAATAAAAGGCAAGGACACTTCATGGCAGACAAATGTGTACAGAAGATCAATGGGTTATACCACAGATGAATGAAAAAATTTAATATCCATGGACTTTTTGTAAGATTTGAAAAGTCAGTCACATGCAAGCCATGGCTTCATCCAAAGACAGCTGAGATCTATAGAAAGTATTAATAATAAGATGCTATATACAGAAATATTCAAAAGAATTGGCAGTATTCATGCCAGAAAGAGTTATGCCATTGCCAAACATGAAAGATCACTTGTTGGCTTCACTGTCTTGTTTAGGCCCTGCAGTTCAAATTTAGACTATAGCTATCAATATAAAGAGCAATTGAATAAATTTGCAATACATAAATAAGACAAAATTACAGTCTGATCCAAGAAATCTGATGAATTTGAGAATGCCCTGACCATGACAAATGTTTGTGACATTTTGAAGTGATTTGTTTGGGCTTTCAGAAACAAGATTGTTTCAAAGAAGTGTAAGTTACAAATACCATTGCACACTGGTTGTGTCCTCATACACTATCCCAGCATGTGCTTTTAAGCCTCATCTTAATTATGATTTTTTCATGTATGCTTGAAAGTAACTGTTTTTTATTGCCTATGTCTCTTTATGTAATTTTAATCCTTGCACACTGACATATCAATGCTTTTTTACCCATCTTAAAAATATTCTCAGCTTCCTTTTTTAGGTCACGTATTTTTGAAAACAAATTACTGGAAGGATGAAAACCTTCAAATATTTTATTTCAATTTCTAAGAGGACAATAACTGTGAGGAAATGTTTTTAATGTAACTTATTGTATCAGTGGAGACTGATTGTAAAGAGCATTTTTTTCTACTTCAGTTCATTGTGCCAACAGCTGAGTGATGCAGCTACTCTGCTGTTAAAAAGCGTAGTAATATCTCAAGTTTAAAGAAGGATACCACAAAATGCACTCTACAACCACAAATGCATTCCAAAATGTTGTTGCTGGTAAATATATGTCCTGGGCTTGTCCTGTGGGCAAGTCAGGGAGTGGGATAAATCCATCTTCTGAGGATGGACACCGGATATGAGCTCAGTGAATATACACAGGCATGCAAGCCTGCGCACAAACACACACACACACACACACACACACACACACACACACACACACACACACATGCGCTAACACACATGTAAAAGTAAATATTTGTTAAATGGATATCTCAGTGTCAGCTCTGCTCTGTATGTTGACATGATCCAAGTCTAGAAGCCACAGCTCAAAACAAAACAACCTGTGAATACTTGACCTGGAACCAGCGAGAAATTCTTCTGCAATTCACTGATCTGCTAATGTTTAACCCTTACCAGTTCCACTTTTGGCATCTGCATGAATGTTTGAGACAGAGCTTGAGTGACAGAAAGTGAAATATGATATAATTATGCATCTCTAATAGATTAACTGCCTTAAGAAAGAAGGGCAGATGAAATAGGACGTGTTCTGAACAAGTGGAGAAAAAACACACAGTACATGCTGCTCCCAGAAGGGTAAAAGAGAAAGAAAACCTTTGAAACAGCAAAGATGGTTACATTCAAATTACTCCTTTCCAAGTCTGTAATTTTTCAGCTAGGTCAAAACAGAAAATGAGTGATTACTGTTACAACTGGCATACACTCTGCACTTTGGCTGCATTTAAGATACACAACATTTTCCAGAGAATCATGTTGGATAATTTGTCTTGTGTATTTTAAGCCTTTTTCACATGTCCTGAAAGACATAAGCAATAAAGTACCTTAAGGAGTGCAGTGGCTGCAGAGGGGGGGAGGCTTGGGCCCAGTGTCAGGGCACCTGGGTGCTTTCCTGACTGTGTTCCCATCTATCATACAGCTCCAGATGGATTGCTGACACCAGTACTCCCCAGCTTGGCTGCCTAAAGCTCAAACTCTCTTTGGCAAGAGTAATTTCCATTGTCAATAGTACTGTTTATCTTCACACAGAAGAAAAAGTAACTGTACCTAGACACCCAAGTCCAGATTGACAGGCAGAAATAAGCACTGCGGTTTGCAGAGCTAAGCTCCCACGGGGTCAGTGTGTCGTGCTGTACCTGTTTGCATATCTGTGCTGCCTAACTGGCATGGTAAGGAGAAAGGGTCCTCAAAGGAATTTTACAGCAGGAAATGCACTTTGGTTCTAGGGAGACCCCACATTTGCAGTGCCCTTGTCATCCCGGTTGCTCATCTGCTGTAATGAGGTTCTCGTTTCTCCTTGCCTAGGCTACTTTCTTATGGAAAACAGATGAGGAGAAGGAAGCATTGAGCATTAGAGGGGCTCTCACCTTGTGTTCAATATGAGTGACCACACACATATGCAGGAAACCAAATGGCACTACTGAGTTGCCCAGACCAGAACCAAATTTGGCTTCTCCCAAGGGGCATCCTGTCTCTCCCCACTGTCTCCATACATGGGCTGGGGACAATGGGCTTCCACCTTTGGCAACTACCCAGTATTTTCCTTAGCCCAAATTATGTGGTACATTCTATAAATTTCTTTGAGCAATGTTTCCCCTGACTTCTCCTATTATATTAAAATCCCCCAAACTAATTTAGATAACTCCTAGTTTAACACTAAAGAAGCAATCATGTATAAATATTACAACATTCAGCCTTCTTATAAGGGCATCTTTATACACTTGTCAAACTTGAAATATATGCTCTGGCCATATTAAGTTCAACACCTGTCCACTTTCTCATAAATGAATTATTTTTCTCAAGAGAATTTCTCTTTAAATTCTTGGTCACAGGTGTATTCCTTGGCTCAAATTTAGTTACTGCTATTAACTTGGAAATGGACAGAAAATTTTAACAGAATTCTTGAGGTGTAGTTCTAGCCAGGAGAATCAATGTAAAAGTAGAATTCTAGACAGTAGAATTCACTGTCTTTGTTCTCCCCATGAATTCTGATTAGCTTAGAGGTAGACATCTTTTTACCTATGGCTAATATGGAGAATTGAGACAAGTGCTGAGAATCAGTTTCCCTGTTCAAGGAGTCATGAACCTATAAGGTCAGAAAGGACTGCCTGACACAGGTGACTGAGGGACTAATGAGGAAAGATGTTCTCTTGGACCTGTTAGTTACAAATGAGGAAGAATAGGTCATGGCTGTGAAAATCTGGAGCAATAAAAATTTACCCTCTCTGGAGGAGCACCTAGTTAGATAATATTTAAGCAGATTGAATCCACACAAATCTATGGACTCTGATGGGCTGCAGCCATGAGTGCTGAGGCATCACTGAGTGTTCATGAATGCTGAGTACATATCATTGTGAGGCCATTCTTGATAATATTTGGAAGATCGTGGAACTGGATAAAACAGGACTGGATAAAAGTGTCACTGCTAGCTTCCAGAGGGGCAATAAGGATGACCTGGAGAACCACAGTCTCACCTTGATCCCTGCAAACATGATGAAGCAAAATATCCTGGAAATCATTTCCAAACACACAAAAAACAAGATTTAGGGTATTCACTGTGGATTTATGCAGGCAAAATTATGCTTGACTGACCCGATGGCCTTCTAAAATGAAGTGACTCAGTTGATGATACAAAGTGATGACTGACACACCAGGTGGGTGTGGTGCCTTTCAGAGGGATCTCAACAGGCTGCATAAATTGGCCAACATGAGCCTCATGATGTTCAGCAAAGGGAATTGCAAAGTCCTGCATATGAGCAGAATAACCCCATGTACCAGTATAGGCTGGAGCCTGGCCAGCTGGATATCAGCTTTGCAGGAAAGGATCCAGGGGATCCTGGTGGTCATCCAGCTGCCCATGAACCAGCAATGAACCTAAGAAGGTCAACAGCATCCTGGGTTGCTCTAGGGAAAGCATTACTGGCAGGTCAAGGGGTATGATCCTTCTCCTCTATTCAGCACTGGTGAGACCCATATGCAGTGCTGGGTCTGGATCTGGGCTCCCCAGGACCAGAGATACATGAACATTCCAGAACATGTTTGTCAGGGAGCCGCAAATATGGGGAGGGACTGGAGCATTTCTCATGTGAGGAGATGATGGGAGAGCTGTGATTGTACATTCTAGAGTAAAGAAGGCTCAGAGGAATCTCATCAATCTGGAAAAATACCTGAAAGGAGGGAAGATGGAACCAGATCCTTCTCAGTGTCACCAAGGGATGGGACAAGAGAAAATGGGCACAAACTGAAATACAGGAAATTCCATTTAAATACAAGAAAAAAAAAATCACTGTGAGAGTGGTCAGATACTGTCACAGGCTGTCCAGAGACATAGCAGAGTCTCCATCCTTGGAGATACACAAAAACAGACATAGTCCTGAGAAATTTGCCGTAGCTAAAACTGCTTTGAACTAGAAGGTCTCCAGATCTGCCTTCCCACTTTAGCTTTTCTGTGATCCTGTGACCCCTGCAATCCTTTTGTCTAATCTCATGCTGTACACAGCCCACAGTTTTTATTCATGGCTTCCTCATACACACGAATCAGACCTGCTAACTGAACAAAATGTCACTTTTGGAGAGGTGACTGCACGTGGCTGTAAGATTTCAACTGATGGCAAACTCACTATGCCCTTGATGGAGTTATACCTTCAGTAATTCCCTTTGCCATCAAGGAAACACCCTTCACCTTACCTGATCATTATCTTCCCCCATTAATATTTAACAGCTAATAGTTTAAAAATTTAAATCAACTACATTAAGCCCTCATTTCTGCTTGTGCAAAATTACTGCATGCACTGAGCCAAAACCCAGTACAGCTGACTTAAACTTTCCAGATGTTTCTGAGGGTGACACATGACCAAGAACTGGGGCCAACTATCTCTTTCAGACTGAGACAAGTAAAGGAGGGGACAATGGACTGCCAGTCTAGAGAGAGAAGTGGATTGGCTGAGCAAGAACATAATATTTTTAAGATGCTTTTCAAAGAAAAATTATCCCCTCACTAATAAAATTACGACCCAGATGCTGGCAAAGGTTTCCTGTTTGATATGTACCAAAGGAGCTGATGAGTGCACCTGTCTCTTTCAGTTTCCCCTGAATGCTCTTTCTCCCTCTCCTTAATGCCACCAAAAATTTCCTCTGCTCAGTTATCGCAGACTCAGAGCCTCTTGCAGAGAGTGAAATACAAGCTAGACCCGGTGCTGTTATGATGTCCTTGAAGATTAGAAAATAACTGTATAAATTGTGTAACCCACAAGCCATTTAACCTGCCTTGAGAACACATATAGCTTCCCACTTATCAAAAAGGAGGGCATCTGTTAATTGAGAGCCTGACATTTCAACCTATTTTTGTGAAACAAAGGCACACACAATGCACTACTGAAATTATTGCAATAGCAAGGTCACATTTTCACTTCTAATAGTTCACTTTGCAAGCAAGAATTTGTATTCCTAGTACTCTGCCATCCTGGTTTGGCTGATATCTAATCCCTACCACAATACTTATTTTAGCTAATCACAGTCGTTTTTCCTTAAATAAACCCACACTAACCGAAGTGGTGAGGAAATTAAGTACATTATTTCTTTTGTAGCCCAATATCTCCATCTTATGGTCATAGCATGTATAAGGACTGAACTCAGTATTCATTTTACCATGAATTGTAGTGGAGACTGTATAGCAGTTAAAACACAGTTTAGTATTTTATTTGAAATAGGTGAGATCTTTGTGTGTTTTTTCAGCTTTTAGGATTTTTAAACTGAATGCTACTACTGAATTGTTTTCTTAGGGAAGGGCTAGTAGAAATTACTAGTGATTAATACACTTTTCTACATATACATCTATAGGTATTGTCCAGCAAACCATGAATTGTCACCACTGTGCTTTTCTTCCACAGAATTCCAAAGGGAGAATCAAGTCATGTTTGCAGTATAGTTTCATGAATGTTTGGAATCAAGGCCATAAGGGACCAAGCAAAATCAGGAACGGATACAATGCTAAAGTTTGTTTAGTGAATGGCTTAGTGCAGTCCTAAGTTTGCTGTTCATGACCTGCACAGCCTAGAAAGACCCAACTGGGCAGAGAGCAGAGGAGACCAGGAGGAAATGAGCTTGTCAGGAAACAGCCGCTGGTAGAGAGATGTGATAGACAACAGCACTGATTGCTCTCTCAGAAATTATCTCCCCCATGTATTTCCGTGGTGATATGGCACACTGTGGCCCACTGAGTGCAATTTTGTTTGTATGGGACTAGAATATAAGCTCCTTTCTCCACCAGAAAGAAGGATATAAATATGCTGAGGCCTCAAGATCACATGGGAATCCTGAAATCAGATTAGCATACCAGCCAGGCTAGGGAACGTGCACTACACATCAATCATACCTCCATTAATGATGCAATTGATAGTGCACCTCGTCTGTCACACGGTGCTCCTGTTCTGTCTCTGAATGGCAGAAAAATTTGTTTTTTCTGGAGAGAAGGAAAAAAACCCCAGTGAAATTGGGCCTAGCTAGCCTCAAAACATCAACTGCTTTATTTACCCATCTATGTCAGTCTCAGGACAGAGCAGGTCAGAGAATGTGCAAACAAATTATCCTTTCAGGAATGTTAAATAAAACCTATTTCTGCCTCAAAAGTTTACTCTAATCAGAGAGCCAGGCAAGAAGCAAACACTGTTTTGCTTACCTTGTCCACTTTGGACTGCTGCCTCTTCACATAACTCTGAACAGAAGAACCTGCTAACCACACATTAAACCAAATGTTTCTTCTCACACTGAGAAATTAAGTCAAAAGTTTATATTTATCAATACCACCTGGCAAAACCTGCAACAACAGCATATTTTTATGTGGGAAAACTAATAATTTTGACATATGGGTTAAGCACTTTCTGTCAGTCTTAATGCAGTTTAATGAAAATGGCAAACAGAAGACCATCCAGCTTGTCTACCCACCACAGCTCTTCTGTTTGTTCAAGTGAAAGTCTGTCACCAAATATGTTGCTAGGACTGCTTCTAATAACTTAGAATGTATGTGATGTTCCCATACTACTCAGCAATTTTGTTTTGAAATAAGATCTAAATTCTTTCCAAGGTTAATTTTAATCTGAGCACCATTGCAAAGGAGCACTGAGGGAAATTGTATCATAAGGAAACACACAGATTCCTGCTGTCATACAGTGCCTGTGTGGGCCCAGGAATAGGAAAGGCTCTGTAAGTGGGATGTAATACAGGTGCTTGTTTATTTAAAATATCACCCGACTACTGAAAATCTGCACAGCATGAATAACATTGAATTAAAACATTCCCAATCCCATGTAAGGAGGAGAGGCTCCAGAATGGCTGGGTTCCATGATGCGTACCATGAGGTATGCGTGAGGGTCCACTTCCAAAAGATGCAAGCAGTATATACCTGTTTTCAGCAATGCAGACTTTTCCTTAAAATGAAACCTCTCTACCTGGGCTTTGTAAAGAGAATGATGGCAAAATGAAGGAATGGGAAGCAATTACTTCATACTTTGATTTGTCATGTATTTTTCAAGCAAAATTGAATCCCAGAAGTCGTAATTTAGTCCAATATTTACAACAAAACCTGTTTTGGATTTGTTGGTTAAAGTCATGGCAGGTGCCAGAATTCACAGATTTCCCAGCTTTCTGCAGAGCAACTTGGGTTGCCACTGCTTTGAATGCCAGTGCAGGACCACGCAGGCAGTCCTGCACGACAGCCCAGATGGGACCTTCTCACTCAAGTCTCTATTCTTCATGTATCTGTGGATGACAAACAATTTAAATGAGATCTGTGAGTTGAGTTATTTCTGTAGGTTATGGGGCCTAGAGTGACTCACACTGTCTAAATCTGCACTTGACAACAAGCAGGAATAAAGCTGAACCATTGCAAGGCTCATTCTTGAATGAAAATGAAACAAGAGACTCAAATAACATCAAGTGTAATAGCAAGAAAGAAAGAAAGGTGGATCTGAAAGAAGTATGAGGGAAGGAAAGATGCCATTACAGGTGTTCCTTAATTGAAATGCTGGTAAGTTATAACATGGTACTAAGTTCCAAAATCACTCACCTCCTTGTGTAATTCACTTATATACATCACAGAATAGCTGCTGCACCTACCAAAAAAATTAAGCCTTTTTTCCCTAGTATATCAGTTACTAAAAGTAGTCAGTGGCCATTTACCACTGCCAGAAAAGCTGAAACATTAACTCTCGTTTGCTTAAGCTACAATGCTTTGAACCAAGATGCCAACCAGCTTTCTTTGATTGCATCAGTAAAAACAGACAGCGGATCTTCCTAAAAGATGGTGAGGATCATCATCCCTTTCCCAATTTAAATCTGATTTTCTCAGTTTGCTATAGAGAAGTCTCATATGGGAGAGATCCCATAGCACAGAGTCTGGCATTCTCCCTGCAAGGTCAGGAAAGGCTTGCAAAGGGTGGATAATACAGGCACACTTCTCTGTGAGACAAACCCCAGGGGAGTGAGCCTTAGGCCTGCAGTAGGATAATGTCTGCCTTGAATACTGAACTTTTCCTTTGGAAACAAGAAAAGCTGCTCACAGAGTTTCTGATCTGAAGGGCCCTTAAATAAAGGTATCTTCTGGCTTCCTGCAGTTTATTATTCTTGGCCTGAATATTGCATTTTCACAAAAATGCTCATGAGTGCCACCTTCACAGCTTAAAGGAGATTAAGAACATTGTTTCCCAGAAACAGTAGACTATAAAATATCACCATGGAGAAAGCAGAACTATGTAAATGCTGTATCTACTAGTACTTGCAGTCTCCTATTTAAGTCCTTTTCTGGCTCATCAATAGATAAAGCTTCAGCCTGTGAGTCCATATTACACTTACCATTATCTGTTTATACTGCCATAACAGTACTGTGATGGCAGACATATCCTCCACAGTAAAACTGTGTGTCAGACCAACTATTTATCCATAGGATTTTGCAGTGAAGCTCAGGAACAAAAAAGGAAAAAAAAGAGAAGATATGTATTTTCATACAGAATAAACATCCCTGCACCTGCTCCAGTGTCAGTGGCTGCAGCATTCTGGCAGGTGCTGCTTTGCTCAGAAGAGTCAAAAGGTTTTTGAGTGCTGTTTGTGATTTCAGACTTTTTACCTGACACAACTCTGAACTTCCTAGGCATTTCTTTGGTGATATTCACCTTTGTCTTGCAATGCTAAAAAAGAGGTAAATAAATAATATAGAAAAATCTGGTTTAAAGTAAGTGTGTAACAAAATTTCAAACTCTCACAAACTCTTGGTGTTACAGAGAGTACAATTTCTCTTCTGCTGTATAAATAGTATACAGTAGAAGAGAAATTTAGGATCTAGGGAAAGTGCAATAGATTTATTGAGATGGCTTTCTTTGAAGAGGTAAAGAGGAAAACATATTAATGGGATGACATAAAAACTGCCCCTTCAACTCACAGTACATTTTAGAGAACACTATGTGTGCATCATACTTAGAGACAATGTGAAGGATACAAGCCAAAAGTAAATCTAAGGATTGTGTGCATGGAGCAAAGCACACCAGAGCCTGAGTGAGAGAAAGCAGTGCTTTGACAACTGGTGAAGCAGCATTTACATAAAAGCCTTTTCCCAAGGAAATGCAACAGCATAAAATAGCTGAAGGGCCGGGGCCAAGGCCACCCACTGGATCCCCACAGGTGTGCAGCTCAGAGTTTACAGGTTTCTCATCCACCCTCACTTACAATGAGGGCCAAGGGGGGCTTCCAAAGGCAGGTTTTGCTGAGCACTGTGGTATGTCTGGAGTGAATCTGCTCAGCTTTTCACAGGACAACTGCTTTTGAAATCTCAGCATTGCACTGGTTCCAGGGCAGAGAGGACCTGTGGTGGCTCCAAGCATTACTGGGGCTGTCTCCCAGCACAACTGGGCTGCCGGAGCAGTCACAGTGCTCACACATCCACAGGGTACTGGGTCCAGGGAGGAGCTGCCTGTCTGAAGGGGCCCCGGGAGCAGCAGGGACTGAAGAACTGGTTCCATAAGTCCTTGCCTTGCCTTCGCCCTCGGCAGGTAAATGGGCCTCTCTGCCCTGCCACATGAGTAGATCACCTTGCATTCCCCTGGCTAACTCAGCTGGAAGTGAGCTGTTGGCAGGGCACAGCCTCTTCTTTTACTCCCGCTGTCTCCATCCCCAGGTCAGCATTCCCAAGTGTGACTGACTCCTGGCTAGAGAGTGGGCAAAAAGGCAGAGTCCTTGACACTGGGAGACTTACAGCAAGCAAGCAGTAAAGAAACACAAATAGCTCAGGAGGTATACAAAGGATTTTCCAGGAATGTCATTAAATGTGGATTTTGAGGTTCTTTAATAGGACCTAAAGCAACCAGTATTCCATTTCCACGCACCTCATGAGTGTTTTGCGTTAAGCATTAATCACGATCATTGAATGTTTAAGCACAAAGAATTCATGTGTTTTCTGACACACGTGTTGATGTTGGATGTATGGTTAAGATATTCTAAAGATTAAGTGCTCCCGTTAGTGTTAGCAATTTAGAAGGCACACAGCTATTTCCTCTTGTCTAAATATGTGATGATGCAACAGCCAAAATAAATACCCCCAAACACAGTCAGGTTGAAGTGCCCATAATATCAACAAGACACAGTTCTTATATTAGTAAAATACTGCTTATAAGGGTTTGGCTGGATTAGAGAGAAGAAAAAAATGCAAGAGTAGATCCAATATACACTCATAAACCATTGCATAGGAAAAGGGATAATTGCAATTTAATTTGAAGAATTTTGAAAAGAAATGTCTTTAAATTAGAATTATTAAATACAAGCAATGTATTTACACTCATATAAATAAATTCATTCAAAAAAACATTATTATAATTGACTTATTAGAGCTAGTTATATTTATAAAGCTCTGAAACTCTGTCTGCTGCCTTTAGAGATACACAATACTAAGCAAAAATCTAAAGTGATGCCTTGGCCCAAAGACACATTCCCTAGCTTGGGCCATATGGGGCTTCCTTCATGTGAGGGAAATGCTAGCTTGGCACAGGGCATCTGTGGTGGGAAGAATTCACACCCTTTAAATTTTTCTGCTATGGAGCACGACTGGCATGTTTGGGAGAGAAGTAGGGAGCATGGGAAGAAATCATGGCATCTGGAGTGGTGGCCTATGTGGTAGAAAACCTCAGCAAACCAGTTGCATGCACCCTTCCCCATGCAAGACCAGGAAATTAGGGAAGCACAGAAGCCATCAAGCCATTTTTCCTCCCTTAGTTCTCAACGTTTGAAGTGATGTCTATGCACAGGTGAAAATCAGCACCACAGAGCTTGGTGGTGCAAAGCAAGAAGGGTGACAGTGGTTACATCAAGTGTGAAAGCAATTTTCTATTGGCTTCATCCTGTCAAATAAGGTGGAACTGCTCCTTGCCAGCCCCAGTGAGCACCTTTCAAATAGTTGCATTTTATAAAATAGGAGGGTTTCAAGAAGTGATTTGAAGAAGGAAATGGAGGGCACTGACACACATTAATCAGGAGGCAGCATGGAAAGAGGCCCTGAGGCAGGACTGGGAAAGGAGAACAAAAGGAACAGTCATGGCAGATCACCAAGGGCAGGAAAGAACATAGCAGAAATAAAAGCACTATTTTCAGTAAGGTAAGAAATGCAAAGGGCTTAAGGAGTTCAACCGCCTCTGGAGGGGAAAGAAGACATGAAGACAGCATAGAGATGAAGAGCCAAGGAGACAGGGTATGAATGGTATGAGATGGTGAGCTTACTGGAGGGATTTAGAGCAGGTCAAGGGACCGTGAGCAAAATGGGTTCAGCCCAGAGACTTGGATGTGATAACTGGAGGCAGAAATTACCAGAGAAATCCTTCAAGTGTTGGCAGAGGGAACAGTGGGAGACTATTCCTATTGGAGCACTCAGGAAAGAAAGCAAACACCATTTAAAGCAGTCCAGGATGAAGTGAAAAGAGAAAACTCCTATTGAATGATGTCACTTAACCTTTAAATAGAAGGAAAAAAGAAAAGAGGAATGTCAGGGTAAGAACAGCTCAAATCAAGTACAGAAAGGGGCTAAGGGTAAAAAAGACACACATATACATGGAAAAAGTCTTAGAAAAGAGAAATTTTGAATGTCCGGAACAGAGCTACTAGAAAAGCCTTATGGGGCCTGTGAGATTCCTGCCTCCCCTCTGCCACACAGAAGTAGCCCATGCTCTTGGTTGCATCGCCATGGGGCCATTGGATGGCTGCACACACACAAGCATTCCTTCCCACCCCACCCTCTGTAAGGGCCGTCTGCATCCCACGTCCCTGGGGACTGGGGAGCTGTGGCAGGAGCTGTGGCAGGGGCTCTGCATCCTAAATGCCCACCAAGGTTGCCCAAGAAAGCTGCCAACAACTGGGAAAACAAAATGCAGCAAAACAAAATGCAACAAAAAATCCCTGCACAGCCCCTCAGTTTGCTGGTAACTCTAGGCCAGGTCTTCAGCTCATATAAGCTGGCATTGCTCCACAGACACCACTGGAAATGCTTTGACTTTCAGCAGTGCTGAGTAGATGACCCTGTGTTCCCATCATTTGCAGGGAGGAGTGTGTGCATCTCTTTTCTGTGAGCAGAGTCTGGACTCAGACCCTTCACTTAGAAGCCAACTGAGCACTATGCTAACAAAAGTAACCACCCACCAGCAATTTAGCAATGTGAAATTCCTTATATTTTCTTTTAAAATATTTAAAATAACTACTGGATACAAGACTCTTCAAAACCTGCTTTATCTCCCTCCATTCATGCTTTGCACTTCTTCTCCCAGCCAGAGATGAGGTCCCAACAGTAACAGTGCTTCATTTTTCATTCTCTTTTTTTCTCATTTCAAGACTTACTACTTATTTTACAAGTAACCTTTTTTGGCATCCTCCTATAGTCAGGTCATTAAACCTGTTTACACTTTCATTTAAAACAATACGCTATCTTAAATGAGCAAGATAAATAGCTCTGTTGTACAATTTCTTCATTTTACAGTGGTTTTGTGTCACTTTATATCAGTGGAAACACAGATATGCTCTTTCTTTAGGAGTTTGAAAACTAAATAGCTGGTGCACATCTGTTTAAATTTAATTTGAACCTATAAGCTTCAAACAGAAAGTTAAATGGGGATGGAGGGGTGATTTGCTGTTTTTAAAAGTAGACCAGCAAAGTTCTCTTTTATTTCTTATTCTCCTATGTAATTATTAATTCCCCCAGACTTTCATGAAAGTCTTTCTGGAATCTGTTACTTTCATTCCACTCTTTCAATTTCTTTTATCTTCTTCTCTACAGCTCCTTAGAGCTCTGTTACACCGTATATTCTTTTCCCACTGTGTATTACATTAATCCCCCCATCCAATGAACACCTGTAAAATGTAATTACCCCTTTCTAAAAAAATAGTGTTGAATTTTAAAAGTCAAAATCCTGTCTAGTTAACAACAAAGCTTGTTTTCTAAATGATGACTTAGAAGCAGCCCAATAACTTACAGTCAGTTCCTAGAGATCCAGCAGTGACTGGGAACTCCTCAGGGCTTGGGAGCAATTGGAAGACAAGAAGGTCACTCAAATCCTTGTAAAACCCCTCTACAAGACCAGAAGGAGGGCAACTGTGGACACAGGCTCTGGGAGAAAGTGTGAAAAAGAGGTGCATAGGGGAAGCCTGAATCCCCACCCCTCACTAGGTCTGCTGTGAAGAGACCAGGCATGCAGCAAGGCCTTTTCTTGGAACAGCAGCAGGTCAAAATCCTAGCTGCTGTGCCGGCAGCAGATATTTCTCCCTACTCCTTCTCCCTCACTGAGGATAAATGAGCAACCTGAAATGTGATTAGAGACTTATCAGCAACCAAAAGTACCCCTTGAAAACCATGAGCTGAAACAACCCCAGGCCTTTTCTAGCATGGGATGTTCCAGCTGGATTCTCAAGTTCGGGCAGTCCAGCTTTGTGTGAATAAGAACAACCAAGTCTCACACAGCCTAAATATCCTCCTATAGAAACGAACACCCTACTGCCCTGTAGCGAGAGGCTGAACAAAGCGTTCATGATCCTTTTTAACAAAACTAGCCTCTGACTCAGTTTTTGGCAGACGAGGGAGAAAGGAGGGATCCTTCTCAGTGGGAGAGCTCTGTCGGGGGAACATCAGAAGGACCCACCAGATGGACTCTTGGACTACATCTAAAGCTTTCTCACATTTCTTTTCCTTCCTCCCCGCCCTCCTTCCCCTCACACACACACACACACACTCAGTTTACCTCTTCCCAACTCATCTACAAAGTGGCTGTTCAAAGCCAGGGATGGTTACGGATGCCCACACGTACACGCGGGCTGACACTCTGCACGTGCCGGCTGCTGCAGGAAATGTCCTTGGAGA
Organism: Molothrus aeneus; assembly: GCF_037042795.1. Taxonomy (NCBI): domain Eukaryota; kingdom Metazoa; phylum Chordata; class Aves; order Passeriformes; family Icteridae; genus Molothrus; species Molothrus aeneus. The sequence goes on from NC_089646.1 coordinate 69,692,994, forward strand.
CCGGCAGTGCAGCAGGCACCAGACACATCTTCCTCCTCCAGCCCAGACCCACACTGCCCATTAATCCCTTTGGACCAGGCTGGCCTGGGTGCCCTACAGCCTAACATCCTCCAAAGCCTCTTCAGGCACAGCCTGGCTGGAATGGGACCTTCCAGCCAGGAATGTGCTCCTTCCAATAGGCAAGATATCACACGGGCTAGGCACAGAGCAGGCTGTTCCTACAGACCCTCCAATGCCACCATTTTAATGCAGTGAAAATGGCAGAGGGGAAGGAGAAAGGAGGAGTGGAAGACCAGCTCTGAGCTGATTGCAGTGGGATTTGGAGCTAATTTAATGAGCAAAATTACTCCCGGATCCTAAATTGCTATGGTTTCCTCTTTGATTTACTGTCGGTATTCCTTTAAGTTTTTAAAGGAACAAATATGATTACAAAATGCATTTGACAAGTGAGTATTTCTGGTTATTTTCCATGTAATTTACCTTGTTAATCTTTATTCTCTCTCAAAACAAACAATGGTTTGACTCTTCCTCATATTGAGGGCATTAGCCTGCATCAGTTCACCATTTTGAGCAGATCTATTTTCTTCAAGTTCTTGGCAAGAGAAACCCCTTTGCTTTAGAAGACAGTGAAGTGCCCTGTCTTGTATTGTTATTCCACTGGGAACAAATCATTCTTTTATGTATGCTTTGATGTTGAAATAAAAGGGGTTTTAAATACCATTTTACTGGACTGGTTATAAAAATGCTGTAATTTCCTTGTTATTTGTCTTATTGGAAGTAAGTCAGCAACAAAAGCGCAAATGCCATATACACAGAAACTTCCTAAAGAGTCCTTTTATCCACAGTGCTGTGTTTTATTGAAAGGCTCCAAATCTATTGTCTGTGAATGAAACTCCATTGTTATTGTCTACATGTTGTTATTCTCATTCCAAGCCCGAGTACGGACATACACATTAACCTGGTCATTCTACAATAAATCACACCCTCACTCAGGAACAAATTTAACAGGAGAGGTTGAATGTGGTGTGGATTGCATGTTTCCAGTCATGTTTTGCACTAGGGGCTGTACAAAGCTCCTGTATTTGGCCTTGCCAACACTAATAGTCCTAGAAAGCACCTTGGTTCACAGATACTAAGGTCCTGTTTGCGACTCCAGTGGCACTTGCACAGCAGAGGTCAGTGGACACATGTGTGAACATTTACAAGTCATGCATAAAATCCCACTTGGATGAAACTGCCGCACAGCATAAATTCAGCCCACCACAGATGTCTTGAGTCATGAGCACAGTTCATGCCAAGAAAACTGAAGGCTATTAAAAACACCTTTTATGCAGAATTCAAAACACTGAATCTTACAACTCGCTTGCACTTGTACAACTGCATTGACTCCTACAAGGCTTCTTCCCACTTGGTCCAGCAGAAGCAAGAGAAGTGTCAGGCCTTTGTATTTACCTTCATTTCAGAGTTGTGCAGAGATGTGTACAGACCTGTGTTCAGACCCAGTGCAACAGAAAGCACATTGTTCTGTTACCTCTGTGACACTACTCTCAGAATGTGTTAGCACTTCCACTGCCAAAGCCAGCATGACTCCCCACTGAGACATAAAGTGCATGACATTATGCAAAGGAAGGTAATCAGACTGCTAATTCTTAAATAGATCTTAATGAAAGGCAACAAAAAATCAGTGTCAGGAAGAACAATAGCCACAAAAGGAAGAGGAAGATACAATTTTATTAACTTTTGCTCACAACCACAAAGAGTTCCTCTTCTATAATCTGCTACTATTCATAGCAAGTAGGGTAACTCCTCAAACATTCACGAAACACCACAATATAATTGTACTGTTGACAGTACAAGTCAGTAAATCTTGGACAAGATTCACGGTGAAATCTCAAATAAATTGTGGTTAAGGATGTGTATTGGTCATGGACTTAAAACAGTCATAGAGAAACAATGACTACCTTAAAACACAGAAACAGGCCTGCACATGCTGCTGCAAGACTAAACTGTGAGAAATTCAAACAATTCTTTTGCTTTGTTTTGCAGCAAAGCTTGTGTCATAATCACCATGGAATTAACAGAAATAATCAATTTCACATTCAGCTCCATAGAGAGGACCGGAAGGTATGCTGTTAGAAGCTAAAGAGGAGGAGTGGAGAAGGGAGTGTGACAGATTAAAAATATCTCAGAATGCTTTGTTTTACCTTTGGAAACCACATGCTGAAAAGAAAACTTATAGGCAATTATGCAGTCCGGGCTATAGGGGGCTGTCAAGAAACATAGAGAATCAGCCAGCGTGGACAGTTTTAATCAAATCTGCATTTGTGATCAGCAGACGCAAGATCAGTGAATCAAGGCAGAAAGACATTTTATTTTTGGATTTTCAAATACTTCTTGATGAAAGATAAAATGGTAAAAGCTTAGCTATATAACAAGCAACTCTGTATTTTACAGATCTTTAAAAAATGCTTCATAATTTTTAACTAGTAACATTAGCCTGGTTTGGGTATTAAGACTACAACAATTGCCAATTTTAAACCCAAGAACCTGAAATACAAAAGAGGTCCAACAAATTTTAAATCGGGAACAATGTTTCATTGTCAGGGACCATGCTTAATAGGTGTCCTTGGTATTTAGTATCCCATTATCTGCACACCCCTTGGCTTCTCTGAGAGGCTGAGCTGCATCTGAGGCATATAGAGACTTCCAAGCTTGTGGTAGAGCAGAAAATTCTAGATTTCCAGGTGCTTTAGCTCACTGAACAATACTGTCTCTTCTATCTCATACAGGTCTTCTTTCCTTTTGGAGGCATCTTCTAATCTGAGTGTAGAAACAGTTTGCCTGGATAGAGACCAGGCAAATTGTTTCTACACTCAGATTAGAAGATGCCTTGCCCTCTGCTTTCTTCATTTCCTACCTGCAAAAGGGAACACCAGACTCTTAGAGGCAGCTACCTTCACACCACTCAAAAGGTGTAAATTTGAAATTGGTAACATGTTAGTGCCTGCTAAGTTGCAATAGGGGATGGAGCTGGGGCAGTTCGTCTCCAGTATGGTCCTTTCTCTTCTGCTGATATTTATCTCAGTTGGCTGACTCATGGCAGCCCACAAGAGAGCCAGAAGGGGACTTTTTACAAAGGCATGTAGTGGCATGACAAGGGGAAATTGCTCTAAACTGACAGAGGATGGGTTTAGAATAGATAATGATAAAAAATTCTTTTCCGTGGGGGTGGTGAAACACAGGAACAGGCTGCCCAGAAAAATCTGTAGATGCTCCCATCTGTGGAAATGTTCAAAGCCTCTTTGGAGGTGGCTCTGAGCAATCTCGTTTAGTGGAGGGTGTCTCTGCACATGGCAGAGGGGTTGGAATGGGATGATCTTTAAGGTCCCTTCCAACACAAACCATTCTGTGATCCTTTATATATCCCAAGTGCCTTATCCTATACATAGCATTAATACATATATTAATGTTCATTTGGAGTGCTTGAGGTATCTTCTGATACCTCTGCAGGCACTGCTAACTCCTTCCAGAACTTCTAAGGGCTTCCAGGTTGAGAAAAGCAGGACAAGATCTGCAGGGAACATGGACCGATGTAGTTTCCAGTAAAGAGAGGATCAGGCCCAGAAACACAGTGCATTTCCTCTGGAAAGGAAAGCCCCCCACCTCTTTCACTATAAATACACCAGACTTGTGAGCTTTGTTTTGAGCCCAGTTTCCTAAGGAAACCAGGTCTATGCAGTCCTGCTGTGTCTGTCTGTTTCTGTTCCCCACTCCTAACTCTCATTAGTTGTCTTGACCAGATTTGACACTGGGGGCCAGAGTCTCCAGTACTTCAAGGTTCTTTGTACCTCGGTGACCAAGGGGAGAAAGGTGTTTGTTGTCCTTTATGTCTCCCCTAAGGGAAAAACATTATCATATGCTTTTTCTGAGACAGAATCCAGAGGGGAAGAGACCTTGTGAGACAGGTTAGCAGGAAACCAGGTTGTGTTAGTTCCTCTGCTCCAGGAACTACTTGTTTAGTTTACAATCTCCACAGGAAGTATCCAGCATGACAGATACCATGCAGACAGTGCCCCAAGATACCTTTTTGAAGCTGTACATTTCAGTTTTCAAAAGTTACAGATCTCTTTAGAGATCTGAGAGGGTACTCTGTTAGCCTTTGAAGTCTGATCATCTGATGTTTCTCTGTCAATCACCTCTCCATCTTTGTGATGTCTTTATCTTCTTGGGGCAAGAAGATGTTGGGGTGCACTGGAGGACCTCCCTTGCCCAGGTCCTCCCTGCCTACACAAATCAGGCCTTGCAGATCATGCAGACATTTGCCTCTCTGCAGATTCAGTGGATGGCAGGGATCCCCAGTCATGGTAGCAATTTGTATTCACCTGCTCATGTGCATTCAGCACAAATTAGAGGAAAATGAAACCTTAAGGATCCAATAAGAGACCATTTTATAGCCAGCCTGTATAGAGTGAAAAATGCACACAGAAAAATGCAGGAAGTCTACTCTCAAGAGAGCCTTATTTGTTTTACAGCCCTCTGTTAATCACAGCAGAGTACTGTCCTGTGATGTATATGCATAAAATCATCACTCTTTTTTTGTAGTGTAATGATGCTGCTTTATCTACTGCCTCTGCAGCTACATATAACAAGTACAAAATCCCTGCTTAAAGAATGAAACACTTATTAACAAGAAAAAAAAACAACAACCCATAATTCAGAATTGCATTACAGATTCCATACAGGATCGTATCTCATCTAGTTTGCTTAACAAACATATCACGTAGACGTATCTATCTTAAGACAGACACGACTATTCATTGCAAAAATGACAGCTATTTTTTTGCAAACCAGAAATTAATGAAGTAAGAAAATGTATTGAGAGATTTTTGGCTACGAATTTTTGGATTGTGAGCATGGTGTTTACATGGCAGCTGCTTTGCTGGATACTGCCTCACTGATGGCTTGTGGCATTGATTTATTGACATTCCTGAACTAGAAATTAAGGTAGCCTCAGGGGAGGATATCAACTGACCTGTGAATTGGAACATGTGTTTTGGGTTCTTTTGTTGTGCCTTTTTTTTTTAAAGAGGACTTCTACCACTGACTTCAACTTCTTCCATATAGCACAAAAAAATTCTTCCACATCCCAGATGTATTCAGACCATGACAATAAATTAGGACAATGGGCTCATGCTGACTTCTGTCAGCAGAAGATCTAGCTCCTGTGGTTGATTTTTTTTTCCCTAAACAACATTAGAAAGAAGAACTACCTTTTATTGTTCAACAACTTTTTCCAAAGTCAAGATTAATCTCAAGTAACGAAATGTGAGGTCAGTGAATACTGAATTCTAGCCAGGTTATTAGCAAGTTGGTGAAAGAGCATTCTCACGGAGCTGTCTGCCACATCTGCTGATGTTCCACAACAGAAGAGACTCCCCAAAGTCCCTGTCTTGAATTATCCCTACACCAGGTTTCTACCAGTCTGTCAAATTTTATCTGAGTCATTTACCCACCCACTCTGACAGGAGCGTGGGAGCAGTGAACAAAGGGCAGGCATCCACTGGGAACACAGCCAGAGTGAAGACTGACAGGCCACGCTGGGCCCAGATGATTTGATACTGTGTTTTCACAACCAAATTGTGAGGCAAAGATGCTGCCTGTCTTTACACTGGCAGAAGTCATCCCATGATGGGGCCTGATACTGCAGGGAGAGAAAATTATGATGATAATTCTGTCATCCAGGCTACTTCTGAGGCATCTGCTAGGCATTTTTGAGGCAGAAATGGTATTTCTGGAGCAGCAGAAACCTAAAGCCAGGAGAAAGTTCGAGGGAACAATTCACAACATCCCAACAGTTCCAGGGGATTTCAGTGCCTGGACGCTAAAATCCAGCCACACTTCAGCCACCAGCCATGGCAGATAACACAGGCACTTCATGGTGTGACCAACCCTGATCCCAGCATGGTTTGGCAGGTCCCCTGTGAATCCCTCCCAGGCTCCACACCTCCTCCTGCATGGTCAGATACCAGTGCTGGTGACTGGCAGTGCCCTTGCAGCATCACACTTGTGCCTGCACCGCAGCTTTTGGCTTGTGTGTGGTGCTGGCAGCTCATCAACAACATAGTGCCTGGGACATAGCTGAGAAGGACATGTGTCCAGTGGCAAAACACAGTGTCACAGCAGCCATTATCCCAGAGAAGGGCTTCACAGTACCTTCGCTCCAGTTTTTATCCTTGCCTCCGGCCTCATCATCAGGGTCGCTTCCTGTGCACTCATACCAACAGGACAACATAGAGAAAACCACCTTTCAGTTTCCTTTTTCCTTTCTAATGAAAAGGTAAAACAAATTCTAACCACTGTATTTTTCCTACAATTTTTGCAATAAACCATTTGCACATATTACAACGCTGCCTGACTACTCTCAATCACCTTAATCTGATTTTCCATCTCTGTCATGCATGGCTGCATTAGCAAGCATTGCTTTACAGAAAGACCAAGTTTCAGTGTTGGTTTACCATTTTTGGGCTGGTGGATGTTCTACTTGTTCCTCATCCCTCTCCAGTTCTATGAGATTTGAAACAAAGTGTTTTCCCCTCTGAGTGCAGCACAGGGGGGACCATGAATTGCTCCAAGAAGCTGCTTGACATGTTGCGGAGTCCTTATGGTAAATATCTCCCTACCCTTGAGTTTCTCTTCCCATTGTAGATTTACTGTGGCTCTGTAACAAGGAAATTGCAATAGCTTTAATGTGCAAAACCATATTCAGTCAATTAAAGAGTATCTTCTTTTCCTTTGGTTTTACAGATGTCTACTCTGAATGCATTTGCACTGAAACTAGAGCAAAAGGAAAATAGTGGCCTTGATCTCTTCCTCACCACCAAGACCAGAAGGTGAAGGAAATCCACAGCCTGTCTCTAGATCTCCACCTCCAACATCAGACAGAAGAAAACAATTGCCTTCCTTGGAGACCTCATGAAGAATAAAGCTGTTACTAAACAGACTTCTCAGTCCAGCAACTTTGGGAATTACTCTGTTGTTATTGTTACAGCAAAATATTCATTGATGCTGAAGGAATTTCATGCGCATGGAAAAGACTCTGAAAAAGAAGCTGAGATAACAGCAGGACACAATTCCTAGGTTGCTTCCACTGCTGCATCTCCAGAGCCTGCTGGTTCAACCAATGCCTTCTCCAGCCTGATGACACCAGCCAGCCTTTCCTTACTATTTTTTCTTGGTTTTCTTAAGTGACTATGGCTGAGAGCATCCAAAGCTGGGCATGAGAGAGTGCTCATGACTTGAGTTATGGACATCAGGGTAGGAAGAAAGGTTCATTATAAGAATCACATGTCAGCATTTATTCAGTCATTATACATCACTAAACAGCAAAGAGAAAGTGAATTTCACAAATATTCAGATCTTAACATTTTAATAGCAGCAACTTTTTTACTCAAATAATGGTTGTGCTCAGAGAGAAGGCATAGGTCTAAATTTGGCCTCCAAATGCAGAATTTCTAAATATCTGGAATAAGCCTAGCTGTCTATGCTTTCCAGTTCTCAAAACCAGTCATCAGGCCCCCTTGCAAAGGCCTGCACCTTCTCCAGCTCTTCTTCAAGACATCCAGGTTTTGCCAACTCCAGCCCATGGTGCCCTGAGCTTGCATGGATACTGCCTACCTCCTCTAAATGGTGTGTGAACAGATCCAGAGTGCTTCACAGGAAGAGCAGGAGGGAAGCAGTTGTGACTTTCTCCTTGCAAAAAAGAAACTGCAGAGATTTATTACAAGCTGATGTATGTGGAAGTACTGGCATCACAGTGATGGGCTTGCTGCTGAGCTGGAAGGCAAAATACTGTGAAGGGACGTGATGGGAAATGCCCTAATTAAAGTACTTATAATTTGTAGGGCTAGAATAAAGGTGTTTTATTTGTTTAGAGCATCAGCAGGAGTCAAGAGACTGAAGCTCTACCCATGATTTGCTATGCAACTTACAAACATTTACCTTCTCCAACACTCAGTTTCGATACTCAGGAAAGAAAGAATTAAGAGCAGTAGGAGACACAATACATTAATGCTTGTAAAGTTCCTTCACATATTGGCTCTACAGTAAATTAAAATATAAATTTTAATGATCTCTTACTTATTGTGAGTGAGATAGATGGAAGCAAGGCCTCAGGGTAACCTTAAGGTATTGCTTTCATTTCATACTAACAATTTATTAACGTTCTTCCATTTTCATTTCCCAAATCCATTGTAATTTACTCTGAAACATTTCTGAGTATGCGCAGCCTTTAATTCAAAGAAAGGTGTCCTCTCCCCAGAAGGCCCAGAAACGCTGGCCTGTGATTAGAGGAGTAGGTTTTTAACAATTTATAAAACATTTTTCTACAGTTTTAAAGAGATTTTTCAGTCACCTCTGCTTAGAAATGTATCCCCACTTGAGCAGCAGAAGGTCCCTGGCTGCACCTCCCGGCACAGGCGTGTGTTTATTGCCCAGCCTCCGCCGCCGAGCAGAGGCTGCCAGTTGCACTGAGCTGTACTTCATTAAGCAGCACTTTTACGAGGTGGGCTGCAGCACACGGGGGACAGGCACGAGACCATCAGATTTATGGCATCTCAGTGTCGAGCTGACAGCGTGGCAGTATTCACACAACAAAAACCACATTACACCAGGCGAGAGAGCCCTGCCAAGGAAACACCCAGCAACCCAATGAGGTAGGAAGCTCAGGGTTAGGCATTAAAAATTCAGTACCCAGCATGGCAATGTTCAGATGGCACACCTCCCCCTCTGCCTGTCTCCTGGGGTCTTTAATCCTTGGCTGTGGGTTAAAAAGCCTGGCTTTTAGGGCAGCTTTTAGGTACTGGGCTTCACCATGCACAGAAGGCAGCTACCAATCCCACCAACACCAGCTCCTCACCACCATCTCTGTGCCAGCCCTACTGACTTCTTGGTGCAACAGCCCAAAGAGCCCAATGCTTCATTTAGTGTCCACATGGGCATCTATCAAATGGGAAAGGAAAAATGGAATGCCTTCAAACCTGCTTTTAAAAAATGCTTGTCTCCCTTGCCCACATCTCCACCAATGAATGGGTTCTTGTTTGTCTCAGTGAGAACTACCATTTCAGAGGTATTTTTCAGAAAAAGCATGGAATTATTAAGAATAGTAGGAATGAAATTACTGTAGTTGATACAAACTGATAATGGAGTTTTGTGTAGATTCAAACTTGGAAAGATCTGGATCACAGGGAAACTCAGCCAACACACACACACACATACAAAACTTTTTAGACCAATTCTGTAATTAGAGTGTTCTCTTTAGCCCAACATGATATTCATCCTGGCAATTACAGGACAGTGGTGTCACATCTATCTATCACTGATTCTTAGTCCCACAGAGGAGAGAAGAGCAGATATCTCAAGGGCGTTTCTCTGTTGGAACATTTTCAGGAAGAACTGATCAGGAATCCACTTGGAGAATGAATTACACTAACCAGAATGAGGAACCCTGTCCCAAAATTAAATGTACACTTAATTCATATTGTACTTTATCCTGACACCTTTAAATTAACCTCTAATGTGGATTAACTCAAAATCCTGATGAACATCAAGGGCTGCAATGCTCAAGTCCAGCCAGTCTGTGCACCCTCACAGGCCACAGGTATGCACAAATAATCTTTTCCTGCCTGCCAGATACAAAAGAGCCCAGAGAGGGTTTCTTGGGACCACAGGGCACTTGGTCCCTGGCTTTCTGAGGCAACCTTAGCTACAACCCCTTTTCCACAGCAATGTCCACTGCATCATGACAGAAAAGGGAAGCAAGAAACCCCCAAAGCAGGCACTTCTACAGGGCAAAGAGACTTCTTCCTTCTTTGTCTTGGTCTGAATTTGCTCTCTGCTATCAAAGGGGACTGAAACCACCTAAATGGGCCTTAGCTCCACAGTCCCAAATTGCAATAATGCTGTGGCTCAGACAGTGGGTACCTTTGCTTCAGCAGCCTGAGTTTGATTATCTCACCCAAGAACTGCATAAGGCTACTGTAATTTAACAAGGAAACACTTCACACAGATACTGTGACTTGATCTTGTTTCCTCTAATCAGGCTTAATGCTATCCCAGGGCAATCTGGAAAAATTCAGATTTGCACACCAGCACTTGGTTTCAGCAAACCAAATCCAGGACTCAGACAGCAAGTGTTACCATTCTGGCACCTCCTGCTAAATAAAACTAGCCCTGCTGTCAGTCTTGCAAGATCCTCTCACCTTTTTTTGTTGTCTGTCTTCTCCTGACCTGGGATCTATACAAGGCATGTGGAGGAGCTCACACCTGTCAGAGATATCTGCAGCACACCTGCCCCCCTCACAGCCATGCCCAGCATGTCATCCCTGTGAGGTGCCACAAAATGTGCTCACCTGGGGAGCCTCTGGGGGCCAATTAGCCCCTGAAAAGCACTGTGCTAATGGCACTTGCCCTCCTAATTTTGTTTCTTGAAACTCAGTGCACTCAGCTGGTCTAAACCTACTCAAAGCCAGCTCAGGTGCCTATAGCAAGTCACTCCATCCAACAGGCAGCTATTTCACATTGAGAACATCAGGCTGGAGGTTCTCTGTGTGAGAGAGTGAGTGCCATGACTGTCAGGACAGACCCATGGTAAGGAGCAGTCCTGGAGCTGCTGTCTGCTGTGCCTGTCTCAAAAAACAGCACCTGCACCAGGGAGAAGGTCAGGGTGGTGCCAGGAAATACTGTGGAGGAGCAAGGGCTGCTAATACAAGCTGGAGTCACTGTGGGTGATATCCACATACACACCATACACCCCACTGCTCCCACCACTCAGAGTTTCAGCAGAACTTGAAACTGCACTCCAGCTCATGAAAAGGCTTCCAAAACCAGGACCATCTCGTGAAAGCTCACTATCATAATGATAATAGAGATAAATGTTACAAATAAACAGTTCACTGGCAGAATCTGGCCATAGCACAACATGGACAACTTACCTACTGTGGAAAAAATGGACAGAAGAGGACTTTTATGAGATTTACAGCTGAAATCTACTGTTTGACCATTCAAAATACTTTTCACCAACTGCCAATAGTGACTTTGATAAAAAAAGTTTTCTTCCTCTAAAAACAGGTCAGTAACTTTGGTTTCCTCCATATCCTTCAGGATAGATAAAATCTTCTTGTAAGAATTGGAAGACCAATGTCCTGCCCTCAGTATGATGTTTTGGGGTACATTTTAGAGCTGCCACTCAGTGCAGATCTTGAACCTCTCAGCCTCTGGGCTTTTTATATTTGGAGTGTGAGTCAGTCTCATCCACAGTGAAAGGAAGTCCAGCCATGAAGTTTGATGCAGATATGGAGTGGATCAAGCCAATCCAGTAGTAGGATGAGCTTTTAGAGATAGACTTTAGTTACTTCACATCATAAGACAGAATTTTCAGATCAAAGCCCTCCAGAGTATTGTAGGTACCTATCAGTGACAGTTTCCATACTACTCTTCAGTGAAAAGGAAAGGTTTAGTGAAGCTCAGCCTTGAGAAAACCAGGCTTAGTGAAAAGCTCATCACTGAATATAAACACCTGATAGTGGGGTACAAAGAGTATTGAGCCAGGCTCTTCTCAGTGCAGTCCAGTGAGAGGACCAGGGATATTGGCACAAACTGAAACACTTGAGATTCCCTCTGAACTTTAGGAAATACTTCCTTACTGAGGGGTAGCAGAACATGGGAATGGTGAGTTTGTGGTGTGTCCAGCCTTAGAGGTGTTCAAAAGCCATCTGTACATGCTTCTGGACAACTGGCTCCAGGTGGTCCTACATGAGCAGGTGGGTTGGACCAGATGACCCCTAGAGGTACCTTCCAACCTCAGCCTCTGATTCTATAAAGAGTTATGGCCTGGAAAATAAAATTCACCTGAGGCATGAAAAAGAGCAGGATCAGCTGCTCACACAGTGAAAGTGTTCAGAATAAACCCAGATAAAACAGCTAAGTTGTTGTGTAGACACAGACATGGGAAAAGCACATATCCACTGAGGGAAAAGCAGCAGCACCATGAATGCAAATGAAAACGGAGACTTGTTGGCATGCACCACCACACTCCCCGGTTCTGCTGGCCCAAAGTGTGTGGATACAGCCCAAAAATCAACCATACCCTCCCTGACAGGCAGCTTCAGTGGCTGCAGGCAGAGAGAGCAGCACTAGAGGGCACCAGCAGGATGTGGCCGCTCTCAGCTGCTGGAGTTCACCAACCTGCTTCGCTGAGAATCCAGCCCTTTTCTTTTTTTCCCCCTCTTTTATTTAAGAAAAATTAAAGCTATTTAACCCTTATATAATGCCTTCCAGTTATATGGCTTTAATTAAAGCTATATAACTGGAAGGCATCACACACCTCTCTTCTGCACAGTTGTGAGGAACCTTCTGTTAAGAGAGGGTGCTAAGGCCCTGACAGAGCTTTTGCAAATCCTCACAGCTCTGCAGAGTGGCACAAAATACCCCAGGCACAGACATGAGGGGAACTTCAGACAGTCTGGGCAGCATGGCTTCCTTTCAAACAGAAAACTGCTTATGTATCAAAATTTGAAATTTGTTATATTTGGGACTTTATGTAAGGAAATGCAACAAAGGAAGATAAAAGATGGAACTCTGTTAGCCAGCTCCCAGTTTCCCCCCTCTGCTCCTGGAGGATTCTTCAGCATCTGCAGCAGGTGCTGCTCTGACACCCTTGGGATCTGGGGCCACCACTCTCTATTAGCACCGGCTGTTCCACCATACCCACACACAGGCAGCGGGACTGCTCACCCCAGAAAGTCCTGTGCCAGCACTCAGCTTGCCACAGGGACCTCCCCGACTGTCACCTGCCTGAGGCAGCTGCTCACCACTCCAGGTTCATTCCAGGGGGTCACCCCAGCCAGCACAAAGCATCCCTAATTTGTCATTGTCAGCCAACCCACCCTCACCAGGCTGCCTCCACTCGTCTGCAGGCGTCACCTGCTCTGCCAAGTCTCATCTTTTCCTCTCTGCCCATATGCACTCCAGGGGTGTATCAGCACCAGGAACACCATCTCCCCCATCCCCACAGGAAGGCAGGAGAGCTGCACTGGCAGCCAGAGCTGTTCCCCACCTCCCTATCACCTCCAGCCTCCACCTTTGGGGACCAGGAGTGGGTTTATGTGCTTGCTGCTAGGCCTGGGCTGAGCAGAGGCTGCCAATTGTACTGCACTGTACTTAATTATGTAGTAGTTTTATGAGGTGGACTGCAGCACACAGGGGACCAACGTGAGACCACCAGATTTATTGCACTTTAACTTTGAGCTGACAGTATAACAGGCTCTAAGAGGTAAGTACTCAGTGCTTTATTCACTGATCTTTTGCCCTCTCCCTACATTTTCGTGCAATGTTCTGGAACCTGTCTGGGATGATGGGAAAGATCTGGAATAGTGAATAAAAGAAGAGAAAGATAGGCAAACAGACAGACATAGAGGGCCAAAATGTAGGAGAGGGATGAAAAAGGAGGAGAGGCAACTTTTTGCACAAACCAAGTGCTCCAGGCCCTGAGTTACCACGTTATTTTCTTTGCCATGAAATCACAAACAGGCCTTGTCAGCAAAGGCAATTCCCCTGGAGATGCTGGTGGCTGCAGCCTGTGGGACTCCTAGCTCAGTACTCATTTCTTAACAGCAACACTTATATTTGAACAAAATAGCAAGAGTAATATCTTTGGGCTTTTCAATTGGGAACAGGCCCCTGTCACTGCCATTCCAATGAGAAGTGGCTGAAGGAGTTACTTCAACTGGACATTTTCACTGACATCCTTTGACATGGACTGGATTTAGCCACATGTGCTCAGGGTTTGAGGAAAAGAAATACTGCCTAGATTTGGAATGTGGCTGGCTATATGCACCAGGAGAATGGAAAAACCATCACACTTTTTTTTTTTTTTAATCTGCACTTGTTCAATATTTAAAATATTGCTTTGAATCTATACAGATTTTCAGTTATTGGACCACTTGGATTTTTAAACCTCACTGACTCTCAGCCAGACTGCCTCCGTCTGCATTGAAAGGAGCCATTCTTCTTCTTCTTCTCTTTTTTTTTTCTTTCCTTCAGTGAAACTGGAGCCTTTCCCTTCCCGTAACTTTCAGCTGGCTGAGCCATTCCTAGATCTCTGCATTTTTCACTTTCCAGCCTGACCCCCAGGACTTTGGGAGACACGTATGAGAGGTTATGTGACACATTGGCTGCAGTGAAAAGCTGTGCAGCTGAAGGGAAAATACTACAGATGTCAAAATAAAATAAAACAAAATTTTACATCTACATGGAAAAAGTAGGGTGAAGATGTTCTGTGGGGAATGGTACTAGCTACAAACTAGTGGAAAAGCACAGAAACAGAGCAAAGTTGTACTGTGCAAGAAATAAAGTGCCATTTTTCATTATACTTGCTTTTTCTAGAAGACCACTAGGAACTGTGATTTACCTGTTTCAAATGCAATTATAAAGAAATAATCACATTATAAGAAAATAATCTAATTGGGTTAAAACTGTAATTCTAAACTAGTTCGAATTAACAGATGTTAATTGTAACAGACATTTTACAGGCAACTGCACATTTTGCTTGAAAAAGTAAATATATACAATTATTACAGTGGGGATAAAATTATTAGACTGTTTAGCAGGCTTAAAAACAGTCCCAGAGCATGCTATCAAATATGAGATCACACAAAACATCAACATTTTCATGAGTCTTAATGTTTGAAAAAGTTTATTAAAATCCCTGGGATGTCTTACGATTTTTAGTACTGATTCATTGCAAAAATATTGTCCAAAAATCAGCTCTTAGTTTATATGTTGCTATGCAGAGGAGATCCACAAAATTATTTTGTCAACCAAACATGGTGAATAAATTGTCTGGAACCCTACACAGCCCAAATGTGTAAACTCACATTTTTCTCTATCCTTTTCAAAGAGCAAACATTCTTAGATGCTGTTTCATCTAGAATAAAGATAAATCTCTCCATTGGACCAGCTTAGTAAAAAGATAGATATAAGCTTCAATGAAAAGAAGTTTTGAAACACTTCTCCAGTAAAACACCAGTACACCATCCTCTAATATTATTTCTGGAATTACCTGGGGATGGACCATTACTTACTTATCACAAGAGCAAAAGAGGTATTTTGAAGTTACAGAGACCTGTTGATCAACTACTGACAGGATATTTATACTGTAATGTGT
Organism: Molothrus aeneus; assembly: GCF_037042795.1. Lineage (NCBI taxonomy): Eukaryota > Metazoa > Chordata > Aves > Passeriformes > Icteridae > Molothrus > Molothrus aeneus. The sequence continues at coordinate 69,708,214 of NC_089646.1, forward strand.
TTGGGCCTGGAGCTGCCTCTCACCATGTATTTATATCATTTGTAGCCCAAAAGAACCCTGATTTGTGTGGGGCACCTGGCTGGTATAGGAATATGAATGATGAATACTAAAAAAGCCTTAAATTCCTTGACAGGTGATCCTATGTCACTGTAAAGATTTATGGGAAAGTTTTTAATACTCTGATGCCTCATCTGACATGATTTCCCCCTCACCACCCCAGATCTGCTAATATTGAAATTTAGGAAGGAAAAAGAAGAAAAATAAATTAAATTCTTTACATTAGTAATATAAGAATTTGCTAAACAAGATAGCCTTCAGTCTTTCCAAGATTCTTATTTTATTCACCTTTGCACAGATCACAGTGACAGATGCAGTTTCAAAGAAAAAAAGTTTAAGACAGAGATGACCGTAAGAATTAAACAGAAAAAAAAAGTTTTAACCAAAGTTCATTAATGAGACCTTACTTAACTTATCAGTATGCAACAGATGAGAAGGAGAATCTTTTAAATTATGGTGAAAAAAAATCTTAAAAGTTTCCATTTAGCACCTTCACATGTGAAAAAGGTTGCGCTGCCCCTTGCTGCTAGACCCTTCTGTCAGTAACACACATTAACACTGCCAGAGCACAGAGGATTCCTGCTGGATCAGCCCTGCATACCAACCCACATATGCAGCACTCCATCCCAGCGTGGCTGGAAGATTTCACCTATCCATCAGTGGCTAGGAAATGTGAGATAAGCGGACCAAGGAAAACGCCAAGGCTCGATTAGGTAATCTCTTTCCTTTATGAAATGGTTTCTCATACTGGGAAGATGAATGGGACCCCAAAAAGCACGTGCCCTCTCCTGTCAGTAGCAAAATATTTTTTTTTTTCCAGGAGCAGGCATCCCACAGCTCTCAAATTCCTGGGCACAGAGGACGCGCTTCCCATTGAGAGAATCCCGTTGATAACTATCCCCATCACCCAACAGCTACTTTGTGTCCCTCCTACGCTCGTCTGCTACAGTGACATGTTGTTTCTCATCTTCCACTTGTCCTGTTGCACTCACCGGGGCATTTGTGAACAATTTGGATCTGCATCTCAATGATATCTTTCAGCACCACCTGTAAAAATTAAATGGATGAATCATGCACAGAGGCTGTGTTTAAGGCATGGGTGCCTGTGACTCCCTAGTAATTTTACAACCTGTTTTTCAGTTTCAGCCAAGTTTGACAGAGGGGCAAACACCTCCTGAGACACAAAGTTCTCACAGGTTCTGGAAAACAGACATCCCCATAGAAGAAATTGGCAATGCAACTGCAGGAAAGGCAGCAGGACCAGCTCTGCTCTCACAAGACCAGAGTACACCCTAAAGACAAGGAAACCTCGTTTCACTGGGTCTGCAGCTCATGGAGATACTTGATTGAATTGGATTGATTGAATGGCAAAATGTGTCTCTGCATGAGTGGTGGGAGGTGTGCCCTGTGCTTTCTTTCCTTTGTGTGTGTGTGACCAGCAGGGTCAGGCTCACACTTTCCATTCCCCAGAGGTACCCTGCCCAGTTCAGGGGTGGAAAATTGGTGTGATTGGTGTGATTCAGAGGTGTGATTTAGAGGAAGCTCAAGGTGAAACTAGGCATGCATCCCTTCCTCCTCCTACCCCCATGTAACCTGACTTGCGCTCCTGCCCAACTTGGCCCACCAGGACCTCAAATTTAGGTTGTTTCTCCCTAAGTCCCACATTTGCTGCACCATAACCAGGTCCCAAATCTTCACCTGAACACAAAGCCACCTTAAATGGGCTAAGAAATGGAAAATACTCCTGTAAATATCAGTTAAATCCAGACCCATCCACAGGAATTCAGTAGACATCTCTGGTAGGAAGAAAACAGAGCAGACACCCAACAAAGTTCTCTGAGAGAAGGATACAGAGCTCTGTGCAAGCACCACATGGACCAGAACATCATTGTGCCAGTCTGTCAGTGACATCCTGCAATTCTACATGCACACGGATACACCTGAGAGCATCCCTGGAAAAGAAACACAAATATGTGGATCATCACTCACAAATTCAGCTTTTTAAATGTCAGACCTTTTCTCAGAGGCTCTTTCTCCCTACTTTTCTCAGGAATCACTTAAACACATCACTTAATAGAATTTTGTTTCTTATGTCCATGCTCCTGAGGAGCTCTCTCTTGCTTTTCTGCAGGAGAATTGAGAAATTAAAATCTTTACTGGTGGACAAAACATCCATTAGCAAAACTCCTCTGCACATGGAAACCAACTCATCCCTTTATTTTGGACAGTGCATGTTTTTGGGAAGGAGATGGCTATTATTTCAGCTAGCTCATTTTGTAATGGAGTCTAACTTGTTAGGCTTTTTGCTTTTCTAAAGAGCTGTGGAGAAGTGATCAGGCCTGAGCCACAAGACCACATTGTGTGTTCCCTTTAGAAATACCCAGCTTCACAGCTGTCAGCTAATTGTATGTGCAGAAAAAGTGGATTTTGTATACAGCACTGGTATAGAGAAATAGATAATCTCCACAACTACACTCATTTTCTCCAAAACTGCCCAGAGTTTTTCTACCTCCCTGACAATGACTCTGTGATTGCACAGAAGGCATGTAACAAAACAAAATTCACATGCTCTGCAAACCTCTGTGACAATGAGTATCACCTCTACCATGCACCTATACTACAAGAAGAACAGATCTCTGGGTATTCACCTTCAAACCCACAAATTTTTCATCCCTTACCTAAAGGGGAATCTCTTCTAGTGGTACCAGTTGTGTAGCTAAGCCAGCGACCAGGGACAGATGTAGATGGAAGCAGGTTCTGACATTTCACCAAGCAGGAGGCAGCAGTGACCTATATACCCTTGTCAATACATTTCACAAGAAACTGCAAGTTGTTTCAGCAAAATATGACCCCTTTGATACTTTTCCTGTTTAATTTAATACATGCTTTTAGTATTCAAAGAACCCCACTGCTTTGAAATGAGGAAACTCGGTCAAAGATTTCGGCAGTCAGCCCACAGCTGGCAAGCACAGTTCATGGGCCTAAAACACAACTGCTCACTAGGTTTGCCCTCCCAGACAATGGAGCTTTTAAAATTAAGGCTTGTATACACAGGCAAATTTATCAGCCTGATTACACTGACATAATTAGGCTGATAAATTTCCCTGTGTAGACAAGTCCTGGGACTCTCAAACTCATAACTAGGCAGGTCTTTCAGAGAGAGAGAGAGGGAGAGAGAGAAAAGAAGGCAAATGAGCAACTCCTGAAATATCTGAGGAATAATTTTTTTTATCGGTCTCTCATTTTTCTTTCTCAAGATTCTTTTTTTTCCCTACAGATGAAGGTGTATTTAATTTCTAAATTAAGATTTGAATGAGACATTGGTAGATGCTTTTAGACAAATTAGAAATAATAACAATTATCAACATTCTCTCAAGAGAGAGTGGTCTATATCCAGTGTCAGAAAAACCCATGGGCATTGACAGAGCCCAGTCAGGCAGGCCAGTCTCAGAATTCCAGTTTAGAGCACAGACTGGAGTGGGTTGCTCATTTTTTAGGACCATGCATCTGACATGAGACTCTCAGACACCCCTGCCCCTCCACAAGCATTGTGAGAAGCCCATGTTGTGGTGAGCAGCAGTCCAGAGACACACCAGGAGCACCTCTGTGGTTAACTTTCTTTCTTTCCATCCCTCCCTCCCTCACCAATCCTTTCACACCAGAGTATCATATAACACCCTTCTGAAACTGCCAACTCCACACAGAAATAGATCAAGCCTGAGCTGGAAACAGCCCAAGACACTTGACCAGGACAAATTCCCTCTGGTGTCTATGTGGATGGGAAGAGTCTCTTATCCCATTCTGGATGTCTTCATTCTGCCTCACTCTCCTGATGCCCTGAAGCACTTTTCTGTAACAATAAGGATCATGTCAGGGGAAAGAGCCATGGCAAGACAACCACACTGAGCCTAGCCTCAGGACCCTTCCTAATGGAGAATGCTGCCTGTGCTCTCCTGGCTTCTCACAGGGTGTGATCCCACCCTTGTAATGCTAATATAAAGTGACAAGGGCTTCCTGAGCTATGCCAACACAGCTGTTACCAAGCTTTGTCTACAAGGCCTGCATTCAGATTCTCATAATCTCCCTCAAAATAATCCCTCATGGAACTTGGAAGAGTCAGCCTTCAACTTCAGCTACTTCCCCACCCAACTTTTCATCTCCTACCTATCATCAACCTCCATCTTCTTCCACATCCCTCCTTGTCAGAAGCACAGGTTTGTGTTGCCTTACCAGAGGCAAAGGCTCTATTGGTAACCCAGCACTGTTCCCAGTCTCTCCCTCCCCTTTATGCACTGCTATCAACATTATACAGAGCAGCTGGAAGGAGAAGGGGAGCCCCCACCACGCTGGGCGCTGCACATGCACACACTGGAAGAGAGTCTTCTCTTCTTGATCTTACAACCAAAACAAATAAGGCCAAAAGAAATGTTCTTCCCTTTTTACAGATGGGAAACCAGGACCAGAGATATTAAATGTCTAGCCCTAGGAAGCCTGCAGCCAAGGCAGGAACTGACCCCCTGTTTCCTGAGAGCCAGCATTCGGTGTCTAATCACACATGATCAGTCTTTCCTCTCTACCTCCCTGTAGGCACGAGGAATTTGTGCTCTACATCTCCACATGTTTCTTTTGCTCTGTACTGCACACAGCCATACACACCTAGATGGGACTCCTTAATAAATAATCATATGTGGATTCCTGCACTTCTCTTGTACTTGTCAACCCGTGCCTCCCTCATAGCACAGGAATTAGTCTTTCCTTCCTGTATTCCCAGTGTAATTATCAAACAAACTTTCCTCTGACATAGACTTCCCACACCAAGGACACTTTAAATCTCACACATAAATCTCTTTCAGTTTAGCAGGTCTCTCTCCTGGAGAATGGCATTTAATGGTGATCTTTTTTTAATCAGGTTGAGTCCCCTGTTTCCCACCCCTGTCTGGTGAAAGCGACTTTCCACTTAGAAAGGAAGTCAGTCTTTGATTTCATAAATGATTATAAGAAGATTTAACATCCTCAGGAGCACAACTATTTTGATTAGAATGTATTTGCTCCAATACCTTTTCCAGCTGTCCTGCTTCTTGATACAAACCCCAAAATACACAAATCTTTCTGAATTCACCCACAGACACTCCGGTGTGGAGACAAGCTGCTCACCCTCCCATCATTTGGACTCTGGTTCTGTGCAATACAGCAGAATAAAGCAGGGAATTGTCAGCACAGCAACTGTGTGCTGGTCTCTGCCTCAAGCCCTGGCAGGCGGTGTGCCGAGCATGGATGTGTGCAGGCTTGTTTGCTTTACCTCGCTGACCTCCCCTTGTTGCTGCAGCCCTGCATCTTGCTGAGACTGCCCCACGAAGAGCAGCTTGTGTGGAAAGGCAGGGGAGCTGCACAGGTGGAGGCTTCAGAGGAGCATATGTCCACTTGTCACTGTTGCAGGCAAGCTGGTGTGAGTGTAACTTTTACAGGCAAGTGTAATTTTGCAGGCAATGCCCATTTGTGCACAATCTGCCCCTTTTCACGCTGTGGAAGGCCAGCTGAAGGATAATATCAGATGCCGTTTGCACAGTGCCATAGCAGGTCGGAATTTTCTGCCTTCAAAGGCAGATTTGAACTGTAAGATAAAATTTTTCTGCAGCTTTGCTTTCAAAGACTTTGTACCATTTTTCCTTTCAAATACTACCCCTCTGAGGCTATGAGTATATGTAAGATGAGATGGTAACCTGAGGGCCACAGTCCCAAGTCACCCTCCAGTTCTCTCAAAGGCTGTCAGAAGCTCAAAGGGTTCTCCTTAGAAAACAGTAAATGAGATTCTGGCTCAGAAAGACAAACTGGGCAGAAATTTCCTGCCTAGGTCTCCTTAGGAGTGTTTCTAACTCTGCTACCGGGTCCAAAGGGGTGGGACCCAAATGTGAAATTGTTTTTTGATCAAAGTCTTCAGCATTCCATCCTGCCTGCCAGCAGCTGCGCAGCTTCATTTCAGCAGCACTAGCTTTGTGAAACAGACCATGAACGGTGCAAAGTCAACTTCATTTCTGAGAGCTTCACTCCTTTTCTTAACAGTCTTCCAGACTAAACCTATGCTCCTAGTACCAAAGACACTCTTTAGAGATCTTTATAACACAGCTCCAGTTTGCAGGTAGCACACTCACTCAGGAGTATGTTGATTAAGTGCAGTTTTTCTGTGTTTCAATGCCACATTCAGTACAGCCCCCCTCAGACCTGGTTGGTCTATTTGGATTTGAGGTGCCTGGAGACTCAAACCCTTGCAAGTCTTTGCTTTCCATAACATCAGCAGCAGCCACGTCAGCAGCTGTGGCAGTTGTTGTTCTAGGATGCAGAAATAAACTTCCCCATCCTACACAAATGCTTGGATGTTGAGGCCAGAGGGACTTACTGAAATCATTTTGTCTGGCATCTAGAGCAATATGGACTATAAGATTATGCTAAGTAATTCTTATTTGAAGTGCCATAGCTGTGGTTGAACAACAACCACAATAAACATGCAATCATGGAAAATCTACCACAATCCCTAGTAAGCTGTTCCAATGGTAAATCACCCTCACTGTTGCAAATGTGGACGTGGTTTTCAGTCTGAAGGTGCTTAGCTTCAACTCCTGGCCAACAGCATACCGTTGTTACAAGTCTTCTGTACTGCAGAACCCTTCCTATTGCATTGCTGATCCTACTGAGGTATCTTTAACTTGTGGCAAGGGACTGGTTTGAAAGCTAAGTAAGTAGAACTCCCCTCCCATCTTTTGCTGTCATGAGGGATTTTTTTTGTTTTGTTTCTTTTCAGTCAATTGCTTTTTTAACTTTCCCCTGAACCTTCTGAAAATTTTTAACATCCCCTTGAAACTAGTTGTGAAGTTTTCTGAAATGTAAGTGGCTCTCTCAACATTCACAGAGCTAAACTACCTTCTTAGGCTTTGTTCCAAAAATTTCCAAATGCATTCATGAAGTCCTTCCAGGCTGTATTTTAACCAGACCTGAAAGCTACAACAGCATTTCCAAATCTCTGAGACCAAAGTCATATTAAGTGACATTAGGATGAAGCAACAAGCCCTTCAGCCCCCACATCAGAAAATTTAGAAAGAAGCAATCTCACAGCAGGAACAGTGAGTGAGCAGAGTGATCTGTCAGCTTCTCCCATTTCTATGTGTGGGCAAGGCCTTTGTAGCTACTGTCTGCTCATTCATGCTGATGGCTGCAAGTCCACAGGGCTTTGCTCTTCTTGTTTCAGACTTTGAGCCCATTTCTTTCTATCTGCCACTTTTAGGGCCTGAGGAGATGCAACATGTTCCAGACCAGTTTTCCTTTTTAATCAAAAAGCAAGCAAGTCTGCATACACATAGTCTGTTCATGCCTAAAACTCTGACCCAGACAAGCTGAGTCAGCAGAAATGGCAGCTCCATTTGCAGCTGCAATACCTTTGGAGTGACACATTAAAGAAAGGGCAGCACTTTTCTAAAACCATGCATCTAAATCCTATGTTTTGCATAGAATGTTCTTGCCATTTCTTGTCATAGGAAACAGATGATCTTGTCTCAGCTTATTTTGTGGCAGAGCCTCGTAGACATACAACTAGCAATATAACCCAACCTTCTGCTTTGAATGTCAGGATTTTGGTCCAGAAATCAAAGAGTTTTTCCCCTATTTCCCCCTAAGAAGTATTTCTGTATTGTAGGAGAACTGCCACCTAGAACTGTCAGTCCCTACATGCAACTTCGTAGCCGTCAATGGTGCAACTAAACGCCCTGCCATGGCTGCCTCTTAAGCTGAAGATCTGGGCTGGTCTGGCTGCATGGGACATCTTTGCTTAAGGAAGGAAGAAGAGAAGATCCCCCAAACCCACTCTTTCCCCATACACAGCGCCACTGCTCTCTGAGTATTAATAAACCAGGTGTTGAAAGCGAGGCTCAGCCTGAGGCATGCTCAGTGCTACACTTGTTGCTTGACCCACCTCATCCTAGAGATTAATTAGGCCTGGCCCCTCCCTGCTAAATTGCCTCTCAGGCACATTGCTCAGTCTTCCTCCTCTTGCCTCTGGCATATTCACTCACTAACTTTTTATTTCAATGTTCATGTTTTCCAGTGTGTAAGCCCTCCACTCATTTTCAGTAGGCTGCCCCAAGAACTCTGTTCCAGGAATGGGACGTGGGGGAGGAAAAATGTCTGGAACGAGGGAGGATGAGCACAGCTGGGTTGGGATAGGGAGCTGGAGCTTCCAGTCTCCTTGCTCTTTGCTCTCCAAATCCCCATTATGCTGTCCTGGGTGAAATGCACTAGCTGGGCTGAGAGACAACATCACTTCTCATCTCATGCAGATGCCCTCTCACCCCTTGCATCTCACCCCATGTGAGAGATGCAAGTTCAGAAGTTCTCCAGCAGTGATAGTGCATGCAGCCAGCTGCCCCTTAACCTTGACTGGAGCTTACATCTAGGGACATGGCTGTGATATTTGGCTGCAGGAAAGGTCTCTAGCCTCTAAATCCTGCCTGGGGAAAGAGGATGACCTATTGAATAAACCTTTCCCACATTTTACCAGCTAGGTGGCATAGTGCTATTGTAACTGCTGCCATTCCTTGCCTTAAATGCCTCATTCTTTCTGTGCATCACCTGTGAAGTTCAGACACCTCACCCAGACCTGAGGATCACACTTTAAGCTTGGCACAGCCTTGGCTAAGTTTAGCATTTTGCTCCTGTCTCCATCCCTTTTCATTTATGCCATCTGGAAAGACTGGAAACTCTTTGGGCCAATGCCTGCCTTTTGCTACATGTGTACTGCAAGAAGCTCAGCTGAACCTTAATTGAGATTTCTGGATGCTGCTGTAATGCAAAAAGTAAATATTAATTAGTAGGATCAGTAGATCCTGTACCAGACATATTGCAAGTCACTCCCCCACTATATTTATACATGCTGATAGGTGAATGTGCCTGCAATGGTTAATAGCCCCATATATTTGTCTGTACACTGTGTTTTCCAGGTAATACCCATTCCTTTCATAATCATGTGTCACTTAATACCCTGACTAAGACAAACATTCTGTAATACAGTAGCACGTGTTTGGGCAGAATAGTGAAATTATCTTTGAAATGTAGCACAGATGGAAAGATCAGATGACGAGTCTCCTTTCCATTTCTCTAAATTTCTACTGTGGCTACTGTGTTTTAATATTCTAAGCCATCAACAAGTTCATTCTTCATGCCTGTGATGAACTAAGTTATGCTTGCTGCTATCTGATTCTTCTGTGCAAGTTGCACATTCCAAAGAAAATCCATAATGGAAAACATAATTGCAGTAACAAGCACCCTACAGGGACGCAGAATTCCTCCAGAGGATCATCGGGGGTTAATTGGGCTCTTCTTTGCACAGTTCCACAGAGCCATTCCTATTCATATTGGCTGAGCACTAGAGGGAAAGCAATAAAATTACCAGCTAAAGCCCAGGTTCCTGCCTGTTCAGTATGCCATGCTAACTCGTAAGACAGAGCTCTGATTGTATGGCTGAGCCAAACAGGACGGCTGTTTTTAACACCCTTCTAACTTATGGTAACCATTAACTACAACCTGACTTCCCATTACAACATACCACTGTGAACACCTATTAGTAGCTAATTGAATCATCTAAAAATGGTCATAATTCAAACCTGTGTTTGTGTTTTCGTAGTGGTTCTCACAGCTTTTGCTGTAGTACAGGAGAATATGCAAATCAAGGCTCTGTTTTAAAGTTCATGCTAAGATGGAAGTTTAAATGGAAATCTAATGGAGTGACAAAGCAGAATAAAACCATATTGTATTTTTGATGTTACCCATGAGACATGATAGGAGAAACTAATAACAAGGCTCCCTATCTCTAAACATTTTCCAGCTGTGAGCCACTAAAGAGCCAAAAGACCTCTCTGAGTCAACACCAACAAATGCATACACTCACATCATAATTTTCTGCAATTTCTATTCACAATTTTGAGCTGTACAGCATTTTTCATTCTCCCTTTTATTTAAAGAAATAGAAGTATTTCCTCTCAGAGGCATCATGTGTTGTTTTCCAACCCACTGTATCCTGAAGCCTTCAATTTTGTTGTAGTTCTTTAAACATGATTATGCTTTTATGGTACTATGAAAGGCAACAAAGTACCTGTTTGCACAGTGCAAACAAGCACAGTGTTATTGACAGGTTTGCACATATTTGCTGCCACGGATTTTTAATTTGACTTACAGCCTTATTTTATAAAGAGTTTTCATTAAACCCATGAAGAAGTGGTTAGGTGCTATTTTGTGTAGAAATATGGCGACTTCAGATTAGCATAAATTATCCTAAGCAGGCAAATAACTTTAAAACTTTTATTTAAACTGAAAGCAGAATATAGTTCACCAATTGTAAGAGAACTGTTGAGAGCAGATAAAAAAGACATTACACCTCAGACAGAGGCTACTGAGTCTCCAGGGAAAAGACCTGCTCCCTTTTGCTTAGTTATGGAATCATGGTGCTTTCAGGCCCTTGCAATGCAATGTAAGGTGCAATCACTTAAAGCTCACTCAAGGTGTCATTGAGGTTTGCATCAGTTAAATAAATCCAAACTCGGTGGGAGGGTGGAGGAGGAGGAGGAAGGGATTTAGGCAAAACCGTGGCAGCTCCCTCCTACAATGAAGCACCCAACCACAAGCAAGTCTGTCTAATGTAGGTATCTATTTGCACAAAGAGTGAATGTCCTCAATATAGTGTGAAACACTAAACCTGTCCCACCACACGCTTTTTACACATTACCCACTGGTCAGCCCAGAAAAGGGCTGTTCAGACCTGCAGGCTTGGCTTCATTGCAGGACACACCTGGCATGAGATGTGACCCACAATCTGCATTCACCCTACTGGCTCACACATCATTTTCTTGTCATGTTTATTAGATGGGTCAGATGCTTGTGTCTTGCATCAGCATCTGATGCACACTGCAGCCTTCTTGGAATAGCCATAATTTTCAACCAAAGAAGTTTTAAATCGCCTGTCATTTGTCAGACTGTTTCCCACCACTTAAACCTTCTGATGTATAGGGAATGGTGGATTGTCTCTCCAGTGAATGTACAAGAATTATGTGTTTTACATGGGAGATGGGAATTCTTTCTCTCAGACACACATGTGCAGCCCTGCTGGCTTTCTTGGAAGCTGTATACATACTTCTGAGCAAACAACCACCACATTACCTCTCGCATGCTCAGAGATTGTGCTAGGTTGCTCCAGCAAGATTAATAGTGTGCCAAAAATAAGCAAGTGAACCTTCATTTAGGCAATTCAAACAACAGTATTTTGAATGTCCAGTCCCCAGACCTTTGTTTCAATCCTCACTTCAAATATTATAAAATCTGCATTTGTTAAAAACCACCAGAATTTGCTGGAGCAAGTAGCACAGGGAAGGCAGTGGCAGGGACATCTATGGCAATTGCCCTCTGGCTGCCAGATGGGCTCGCAATATGTGTGTGTGTGTGTGTCTCTCCCCAGTTTTGGGAAGCCCCTACTGCCCTTCTAACCACCAGAGCTCTAAGAATTTCTTCCACTAATCAAGCTGTGGGGACTTCATTTGTTTTTAAAGCAGAAGACCTCGTGCAGCTGCCAACAGAGTCAATGACCAAGGCACTAGTGCTGCACAGCGAAGTCTTGACAGAGTTGGCAGCACTGAGCTCTGGAGGGGCACAGCTGCAATTTGAGGCTTGTTTCAAGAACCAACCTGTTTGCCATACAGAAAGGCTCCTGCCATTGTGAAAACTATCCTCATCCCATCTCCTAAACTGTAATAAGCTACCAGGTTTCACATTTTTCATTTGAGCATAGACAGTAAAAAATCCCTCCTGAGAACAGGAAAATCGAGGGCAGAAGCAGACTGTGTGCCAGCCATTCTTTCATTTAGTCCCCACTCCATGGAAGAAAGGAAATGTTTTTTAAATATTCAGCTCTGACCTACTAAGCCTTAGGGTCATGACCCCCATTTGGGAAAAATCTGCACTTTCTCCTCTTCCTCCTCCCTCTCTGTCTCTCTCTCACACACACACTTGCATGCCATGAAAACATCATCATAATGTCTGAAAAAACAACGCCTGAAGATATGTGTCAAATGCAAGCATCCAAATAACAGAGCCAACAAAACATTAATTTCAATTTCAAATATAGGTTAATAAAAAAAAACAACCAAAAAGCTGTACATTTTTACTAGACAGGCAGTGCAGCATTACATAAATTGACTGAAAATTACTGAAAATGAAATAAAATGACAGCACCCAAGAGTAACCATTAATTCAGGGTTTTTTCCTTTCCAAGTCTTCATTCATTTTTCTTCCCCTTGACTAAATACTTGTATTTTTCTTCTCTCTTTTAGGTACTATCTTTGGCTATTTCTTTACCTCTCTTTTCCATCTTTGCTTGCCTTTCCTCTCATTTTCTGTGGAGCCTAACTCTCGTTTCCCCATGGAGTTCATTCATAGTTGAATGTTTCTTAGTCAGCAAAACCTTCCACATCATCACGTTTTCAGTGCAATTTCTCCAGCTTTCATTATACCCTTGGGCTAAGGACCATGTGAGCCCCCAGTCCGGGGAAAGGAAGTTCACTCTTCCTGCCGTCCATGACAGCTGCCTTCAAGCACCCCAGCTGGCTTTCTTGAGCCCAGAATGGGAAAACTCCAGTCTAGGTTCAGTCCATGAGCAAATTTCTTTCTCCTCTCAGACCTGCCATGCCATTCAAAATTTCTGTCCTGGGTCCACTACTAGGGAGGTCCTGGTTATCATTTGCAGAGAGCTTCTCTTCACTGGGAGACAGCAACAAATAGAGATGTACCCAGCTCAGCCCTAGTACACCCAGATAGACCATAAATCTGATGCAGAGATCCTACTTATGGATGTGTTTCTCCCTCCCCTTTCTGCATCTGTGTGTAGCTGCCCCTCCTACTTTGAAAAGGAGCAAAATGTTAGATAGCATCCCTAAAGAGCAATTCAGATTCCTGAGCTGTACTTGAGGAAAAATGTCCCTGATCATCATGTTACTGAAATCCACTGTCTCCATGCAAATTATTAATTGACTAATATTGATTCCATAATATTTACTGTTGATCACTTTCAGGTCTTGCTGCTTTCCATCACTACTGATGGTAGAAAAGCAGTATTTTTCTAGCATGTTACTATTAGTCTTCAGTGTACTGTTCTCTATCTTCTTTTGGAATGCCTTTTTCATATAAAGAAATTCATATTCTTTATCGCCTCCAGAACCCAAGAAACATGGTGTTTGCTAGCCCAGAAAATATCCACTGGCCCTTGAAAAGTCATGGCCATGCAGCATCACACATGCTAGGAATGTATTCATGCCAGTCCCAGCAGGAGCTTGTGTGCAGGTGCAAGTTAAAAGCTCGTTTTGGTCCTTTTCACCATAAAGCATTAAATCTCTGGATCCCTTAATACTCCCACCCAGCCTCACAGCAGGCATGTCTGAGGAGACATTAGTGTAGTGCTTGTAGTGCTGCTGAGGTACTTAGTTAAGCGTTCCCCTTTTGGGCCTCATTTTTGCTACTATGCACAATAACGCTCAAGGCTATGCAGCTGCACTCCAGTTCATGCAGGATCAGGTTCCCCTGCCCTCTTTCTCCTGGCTTAGCAATTCTTTTTTTTTCTTTTTCCTTTTCTACCCTACACTCATACATGAACATTTCAGAGTGCAGAGCACTACTAAGCTCAAATAGAACATGCACAAGCATTTCATAGCTCTCTGCACAGCCCTTTTGCCAGCCTTTCCTTTCAAAGAGACTGCTCCGAGAGTTTCCTGGGGCCAGCTAAAGTCTTCCCGTTCACCTTGGATCAGGCCCAAAGCGAGGGACACATTTAGATGGGAATGGAGGCACTAACGAAAGGCAGCTTGCCTGCCAGCAGGCAAAATGCAGGGAGACCTACATGGAGGAAGGAATATTTGAGGGTCAGACTTGAGAGATGAGCCATTGTGTGGTGGATGCTCTGCCAAGCAATCCGTGCTCTTCGTGACTTCCATTCGAGCAGCCTGTTGAGGCACTCAGCCCTGGCTTTGAACTGCGAGGTGAAGACAGAGTATGGGCACTGCCTCACTTTTTTTAATCCACCAGATTTATTCATTTAATATATTTTTGCTGTCTTGTTTATTCTTTTTATAAATCTTACTATGACAAAGCAGGACTTTTAAATAGCAGTGGAAAATATGTCAACTGATGATGTTTGGGAGAGTCAAAAAGAAAGCCAAGTAAAAGCCTGTATTCAAATTTTGTGAATGGGCAAATGGGTATTGTTCTTCTCACTCCCTTTTTTCTTCTGGATGCACCAGTCAGCCCAGGAAGAGATGTCTCTGAGCAACTCTTTCCATCTCTTTACCAACAAACAGGGCAATACAAGAGTCTTCAGAGTCCAGCAGTTCCTACTGCCTGTTACTCAGGAACTTGCAAACACACACTGTTTTAGCACTGCCCAAGTCAAAACTGAGTCCTCAATCAAAGCAGGTTGTCTATGGTTCTCCATTTTTCATAATGCTCTTTCTTGAAAATAGCTTCATTGGAATGATTTATCTACCTTGTTTAGATCTCAGTGCTTTCCACTCACATTAACATGCAGCAAATACAAATTAACTATCTCATCCAAAAGAAGATCCAACAGATCCTTTTATCAGAGTTGTAAGATGATGTGTTTGGATGAATTGTCTAGCAGGGTCCTGACAGAGCTCTGGTTTGTTTAACATTTTCAGCTGTTATCTGGAAGCAGAAGTAGAAAAAATCATTAGTTATATTAGTTGACACCCAGACTGGGGGAGACGAAAGAAAACAAAAAATTTATAGGGAAAATGGAAATCAATTGAGAAGGATTTGAGAATTAGATAAGCATTATCCAAATGATACAAACTTATAATTTCATATGTCAACAAGCAGACTGGTTACTTATCAAGTCAGGATAACCTAATGCCACCTTGGAAGATACTCTGCATGGAATAACAATGGTAATACCTTGTACCCAGAAAATGAGTTGTCTGTTCTTTACACAGTATTTCAAATGCTGTAGAAATTCACAGAGACATGGAGATCACAGCAGGGGAAAAGTACCTACCACTGAAAGGGAAAGAACACAAATGATGGAAAGACTTAAAGTGCTATTGCATGTGCATTTTGCTCCTCCAGGCTAATGAGAAGAATTGAGCTCAACTACTTAATGACCACAAATCTTCTGCAATGCTCTGTTCTGGTTCATTGTGTACCTAAATTATGGCTTTCTGAATGGTACATAAAGTACAGTTCACTGCAACCCAGATTTATTTACATGTGCAAAAGAAGAGGAAATATCTAGACAAAGGTGGCTGTCATGCGTGAGATGGCTCAGGAGCATCACTGCGTGGTGGAGTCCATGTGTGCTACAGGCTGGGCTGTGTATGTGCTGGAGGCAGAATTGAGCCTCCCTGCTGGAAATGCTTTCCTTAGACTGTGAGCTCTTGCACTGTGAGCCATTGCAAAGTCCCAGAGACCTGCAGAGATTGGGTAAGAGGCAGTGAGCCTTGTGTGTGCCACTGCCTAGCTGGAGAGAATCTGGCCTATCACAGCCAGTGTGCATGGGCAAAGGATTCTGTCCCATATCCAGCTTGAAGGCCATTAGACAGACATCAAATGGATATCTGAGCCTTAAATCGCCTATGAAACTTCCTTACTCTGCCTGCAGTCTACTATTTGTCCCTGGCTGACCATCACCAGCTCATAGTCCCCTGTCCTCCCTGTCCTCCCTGTCCTCCATTTCCAATGTCAATGCTGTAGTGGCTCCTGTCCCACACTCACTCCCTTTGCCTTTTGTTTCACCCTCATAGGCTCCCTGCCTCTATCACAATCCCTGGGCATGTCCTGATCTTTCCTCTTCTGCTCTCCAAATCTGCAAGACAAACGTAATTACAAGGTCTCCTTTTTACCAAAATATTCCCAGATTCCTGTCCCAGACATTCACTTCACAATCAACCAAACATTCCTGGAAACCATCACACCTCTGAATACTACAGGGGTTTTTATCTTGCAGCCCTAAAGATATTCTCTACAGTAAATATAGCAATACAAGCCTATGTTAAGATGATGAATGTACAAAAATCATGTCAAAATCTCAGAATGCTGCCATGAGGGTCTAGGCATGATTGGAGTGCCTCAGCACATTTTGGACAGAAGTTTTGAGCTCAACCTCCCTATGTGGATATTCTCCACAAGCTGTCCTGAGCTGCTTAAGCAGAGGTGACACAGTTAAACCTCCAACTTGGTGCCATGAGCAGAGTGTTCCATGCCTGTAGAACAGCTGGAATAGGATGGTACCATGGAAAACTCACTTGTTTGCGGTTTTCCCTTCTCATCTTTCAGTGAATAATTTAGGATTTGTACTCATTTGCAAGGGTCTTAGGTTGGCAATGGCCAAGTGAACAAACTGGGCCTTTGGACACCTCCACCCTTGCCCCATTATTGTGTTCCCAAGATGCAACTCAGCAGGATTTGCCCCCATTGTCTCATTTCTTCCCATTCCAAGGTAAGGAAGCACAAATGTCCAGGAGCTTTACTGTGGTATCTGCACAGGCCATCAAATAGCTAACATGCTGCATGCTGAATTCCAGTATGGCCCCCATGTTGGGTTAGAGTCAGGCTGTGTCCATAACAGTGAACTAGACCATTATGGCATTGGGACCAAACGTCTAGGCCTGTTGGAGGGCGGCCAGAGAACAGTGGGCTAGTGAATGAGCCTCCTAAATAAGGCAGCAGCCAGCAAACCATCCACTGAGTATGGTGCCTGGAACACTCTTATTTCCAGACCAGATCCAAAAATTGTTCAGAGACAGTATCAGTTGCAATGGACCATGCTTATGCTAGAGCATGTGCTAGCAGTGTGCTAGCACAGACTGTCTTCCTCCAGGGCCAAAGAAGGTGGCCAGGCCTTCTTGGAGACACTAGCATGGACTGAGTCTCAGAGTCTGACTTTTCTCCCCCTGAATAATGATACAACAGCATCCTAGAATGTGGCAACGACAGAACTAGAAAAGGTTTGGGCTGCATCCTCTCCCTGGAAAGGTGGGAAGGTATATACTGAGTATTTCCTTCCCACTTGGTCTCCCCAAGGTGAGATGAAATCCATCAGCACTTTTGCCTTCATCCAATATGCTTGGGATAGGTATGAAAATATACTTGATTACTTTCTTCAGTAAAATTCCTTTGGTTTTAACGTTACTTTCGAAATTTGCTCAGATTCTTCAAGACTGCTTCACCCACACATCTTTCTCAGTGTAAATATGGTTTTCCTGATATGCTTTGCCAAATGACACTCAGAATTTTCTTCCCTGATGCCACTGAAGTTTCAAAGCAGCTGAATGCAGCTTTGGATCAATATATATATATGTTAAGGACAAAAAGCTTTACTCTGAAGCCTGCAGAGTTACACATGGAACAAAATATATGGCAGAGAGAAATACCTCGCTTTGTTGTAATTCATGAGTGATTCTCTCAAAAGCAGAGTTGTCTACCTGCATAAGACCATAAGACTAGGATTGCAAGAGGAGGAGTAGATCCAAAACTGAGTCTGACTTTACAGCCATTCTGGCCAACTGTCCTCTTCCAGCCCCAGTTGTGTCATCCACAAAAGCTGCAATCTCCACTCCCCTTACCTACACGTCACTGCTATCAGCCACAGGTCTTTTAGCTCAAGAGAGTCCTCAGGCAACCTTAGCACATTGCACACAAGTAGCTCAAATGATTTAAATTACAGGGTTTTTCTAAACCAGCTCATTTGACTGAAATGGTTCAACAAGCTTTTATTTCAGCAAATTTTCCAGGAGATTGAGAGGGACATTCAGAAGACAGATAGCAATCTGCAGTTGAAAGTTGCAACATCTCCCATAGATGTGGTTCCTTGCTCAGTATCCTAGTTATTAACACAGTATGTTCCCAGTTGGAGGACAGTTTTCCTGGGGTACCACCTCTTGCACCTTCCCACCACATGTGGGTGGAGGTTGCAAGGAGAGGATGTGCAAGGCAGGCAGCTATACCTGAACTCTCTTGCTCTAACACATCTCCTTTGCCACTTTTTAGAGCCTCATCTGGCTTTTTAGAGGGGCTGCTAACCCTACCTCCCACTACTGAGCCTCCTTAGACCATTGCAGCTGCTCCCAAAGGAGCTGAGGTTGTGAAGTATGTGGGAAGGACAAGAGCAGACCCCAGAAAAGCATGGCTCATCCTTCCCCTTTCTCCGCATTCCTGCCCAGGACTGGCAGCACAAATAACAGAGTTCTGACCAGCTCATTCCCACAGCTGAAGCAGTGAGTCAGGAATGGCAATGACTGAAGAAAAGGCTGGAAGACAGAGAGGGAGGAGGAAAACATATCTAGATATGGCACTTTCTGCTTCCAACTCAGAGTGTCCTCAGGTTGCTCACAGCAGTCCTGGCATCTGCTGAGCCTGGCAGGGCAAGTGAGGCACGCAGAGGTGGTGGCAATGGGGACAAGGAATGTAATCTCTTTTTAGAGACCCAAAGAAAGGGGAAAGGGGAAGGGGAGCAAGTCTGAAACCTCAAAGCAGCACCTTACACATCTGTCTTCTTCCACATTTATTTCTAAACATCATCCTTGTGCTGAGCTCACCCCTCAGAGAGGGAATTGGCTGAGGTAAGTGTGAACTGAAGTGCACATGCTACAGCTGGGGCTCTATGACTTGTTTCCCTCTGCAATTTATCTACACACTCACTGCTTTGCCACTTATTGTTATTGCCCCACTTACATTTCAGGATATCTCTATCACGCTCCTAGCTTATAAGCTCAGGAAAGCAGTTGCTGTGCTGCCAGGACCCTATTTACTTGCCTTTGTCTACCATTTCCAATACAACTGACATGAATGAATAAAGAGAAATGCCACAATACTCCTAGTCACTGATATCCTCCTTTCCTGGTGAACATCACTGTACATCTTTAGGTGATGGAAGATATTTTGGTACCAGAAACAGAGTCATAAGAGTCATATTAATCTGTATTTCAGACTAACATGACATCAATGAAATCACAGCCCGGACTGCAAGGTTTGGGTTTGTCTGCTTGCTGCTGGAAATAGGATCAGTGAGTAGTTACCTAACCACTGCATAGCTCAGGCACAGAATGGGGTTTTCAAAGTGCCTGGGGAACTTGAGTTCCTAATGGATAGCACTTGTACCCACAGCCTCACTCGGAGCTGTCTTTGGTTTCAACAGCAGACAGGGACAGAAGGACCTAGAGTTCTCTGACTCACGTGTCTGTCCTGTCCCATAGACACTTTAATGAAGGAAAAAGTCACACAGAGCCCTAACATGCAACAAAAAGCAGACAATAGTTTATAACCACACACTAGTCACTCTGAGTCCTGAGCACCTCTCAAAGGTGACTATATTTTGTCTTAGCAGAGGTGTCAAGAGATGGGAGAGGTATTCTGAAAAGGTGGGTTTCTGGAGCACAGACAAATATCTAATGCATCAGGCTGAAAGATCACAATCCACCTAGGGCTTTATGGGTCAAAAGAAGAAAATTAAAAGGAGGGGTCAGCAAGTACAAGTGAGCATAGCTCCATTAGATTATCACTACATACTATATATGTAGACTTGACCCAGTTGAAAAATTACCTACAAGTTGGTCACGAAGTTTAAAAAGTCTTAATCCATCAGTTTTAATAAATGAAGCTGAAAATACTTTCCTCCTTTTCTTTTTGTTATTTTTTAACTCAAAATTGATGTATACTTTGAGCTATCATTCAAACTATGAATTCAAACGTGACAAGAGACAGAGTAAAAGCCAAAGAGGCTCAGCCATGAAATCAAGTCCTATAGGACTATTGAAAAGAACAGGACTAGAGGGTTGGCTAGTGCAAAGTGCCTTCAATCCTTTCAAGCCACTGACTTCCACCTTCTGAGGTAGTTCTTGTTCAAGCCCCTCATCAGCTGTTTGGAACCTTCTGCCAAGATCACAAAAAGTTCCTGGCCCTAACTGGAACTCATATGTAGCATTGAAAAACCAAACAAATAAAAGGTAGAAGAAACTTTCTTTGTCCTGTGAAATGCAGAGAAGCCAGAGAAAGGGAATCAGAAATAGATTTTTTACACCACAAAAGAGAAGGCTGAGACCTCCACTTGTGTGACAGCTGAAGACTCTAAGACATGTAAAATAGCTTGTGGCAACAGCCTGAAAGTGTCTTGCAATATCGTGTCCTCATTTTGCCTGGACAGATGATGAAACTGCATTGCACTAACTCAGAGCTCACTGTGGGCATTGTGCTGCAGCTCCACAGGCTGTCATTACGTGGGGTGCTGCCTCCTGCCTCTGTTGCCCACACATCCAGGGCTGAGCGCAGGGCACAGGCAAGGGACAAACTTTCTGCTGGTGTAAGATGGCAGAGCCCCACCAGATTCCCTGAGACCTCACTGATTTACAGCATCTGAAACTATGGCCCCTGCTATGCTTAAAGTCAGAGACAGGCTTTCATTGGACACAAAAGAATACGCTTTGGGACTCTTTGAAACCTGTGCTGTGCGCAAGCAAGGAGCTAAACGATTCCCAAGATTTTCTGTGAGCCATGTACAAGCACACATTGTGCACCGAGTGCAAGCAGGCTTCACCAGACACACAGACACAGAATATGCTCCCTGGGATGTGCCAGGGTGAAGAAGAGATTTCTAAGTCACTTCATTTTTACTGGAAACTCTGCGCCAGTCCTCCCACATCCAGCGCAGTGTGCACTCCTCGTAACCAGCATTGTCTGAACTTGTGGTATTTTAATAAACCTTCCTGCCAAGCCAAAGACACATCACCTTTGTCCAGAGGAGGATCCCAGCTGCAGCGAAGTCCAGAGAGTGTGAGCTCTGCTACAAAGCCACACATAGGTATGTTAAACGAGTTCTATTCAAAATAATTGCTCTCCGTACTGCCTGGAGTGGAAGGGGGCACAGGCTGTTTAGAGAGTACACATGAGAGTGACAGATTGCAACAAAAAATCCTTTCACTGTACACAGAAGAAAATGAGACAGTACAAATATGAATGCCTCTTTTTTATTTCATAGGGACAGGTTGGCAAAAGAAAATTATTGGGATTGGGCTGCACAGAAGAGAGGAATTTTCTTTTTTTTCTGGAATCACGATTCATCTTCATTATTCAGTCACTCAAGCTTCCTTAGAAACAGAGTGCCACTGAGTTATGGCAGTCATAGATTAATTCAGCTGAAAAATATATGTATAATAATGAAATAAAGTAAAGCTGGTCTTCTTGTGCAGCCCTACCAAGAGACAGCCAGACAAAAGTATAAAAAAATTGACTGTCTGGCCAAGAATGAAATTGCTGGCAAGTCTGGTTTCAACCCTGCTATTAGCTTTCTTGCAGCTGCTTCAACTACCCAAGCAGTACTGAGATAAGTGCATTGTCTGAAGTCCTTTTTCTTTCTAACTGGGGACAGCATATTTATTTGCATATAGCCTATTTCTGATTAAAACCTCATCTGAAAGAACTTAGGAGCTAACAGTCAGCCACCTTAAACAAAACAAGAAAAAAGTTAAACAAAATCCAAGCATCTTGATTCCAAACAAGGCACTCAGAAGCGTTCCTGCGTTTCAGGATGATGTTTCCTCTGTGGGCAGAGGCCTCTCCAGCTGCGTGGCACATGGGGCAGCTCTGCAGTGTCACAGGGGCAGGACACAGGTGGCTGCACAGGGAGGTGGCTGCAGAGGCCATGTGCCCTCGCAATCCCTTTCCTTTGTGCAGCAGATGCATGGGCAGAAAAGAGTGGCAGGGATGGATCTGCCTCCCCTGTCCTGGCACTGAAGCCACCTCCATGACACAAGGAGCTCTGAGCATAAACGTTGTGTGTTTCTGAGGGGAGAGAGGGGACTGGGCTAAAGGCTGGCTGGCATCTTGCCCCTGTCCCAGGAAGATCGCGGCTGAGTGCTGATGGATCGGGACAAGAGAGGTCATGCTCGGGGGCTGGCCCTCAGGAATATATTTTGGACCTGATCTAATGATAAAGTGTGACATTATGCCAGCCTTCAGGCTCACTCAGCTCACAGGCATGCCATTAAGGTTTCCTCTCTTTGGAGGTGTAAAGCACTTCTGTTGCAAGCCCAGTAAAAGAAGGTACTGTCTCAGGGTGGAACAGAAAAGGTTATGGAAGATCTGCCAAGAAAGTGCCTGTGCTCTTCTCGTTCAAAAACACTGCAAGGCTTAAAAAAAAATTGAAAAGTTTCAAAAGGCATCCAGCGATTGTTTTTTATGAAACAAAAGAAGCACTTAAGGGTTAGGTTTTCCAAGTTAACTGCATTAGTAGATACACTAAACAGACAGCTTGATCTGGATGAGTCACACAGCAGAAGAGGAACAATGACCTGTGTGTTCCCCCAGTAAAAAATTGTTCATTTTTTTGCTGTCAATAAAGACTTTTTTAAAATATAATTGCATTTGGGCAGTCAATTGGGAGGGTGTGGCTATTAGAAGATCACCCCCTCCCCCAGGGAGTCAAATATTTGGCAGGGTGTCAGAATTTCAGGATACCCTGAGGCAGGCCAGGGCACCTTAAAATAACTTCAACACACCTCATACCATGCCTGGATGTTGAATCAGCCCAGAGATGTCAATCACATACTGCCATTCATGGCAGAATCACCTCAGTTGCTCTGAACCTCACTTCTGAACTCACAACTTCCCTTCACAGGAATCAGAGGAGGTGTGGGTATATGTGAGTGTGCTTTTGTGTGCCTGTGTGTGTGTGTAATTCCCCAGTCTTCACAATAACAATTCCACCCTTTCAGCCTCCTTGTTTGGAAACAGCCCTTGTAGAACAGCAAGTTCCTCTTTCACAAGAGCTGCTGAAAGGAGGCAGCACATCTTGGCAATGGCAGTAGGAGACAGCAAACCTGAGCTTTCCCCTTCGAAGTTTATAGGGCTTTTGCTACCAACAGGCCTGTCAGTGTGATTTAACCCCACCTAGTAATTCTCAGCTTGGCTCCTCTAACTTGTTCAGAAGTATCTGTTCATGAGATGAGCAGGTCTCAGTTCCCTGAGAGCTTTTCTTGAGACACTCGGTCTGGCTTTCAGAGGGTCTAAGGTTCCCCTGGTATTACATTGCATGCTGCTGTGGTGGTTGCCGTGGTGGTTATTTATCTACCCTGGAATACTATCCCACAGGCCAGGATTCTGCCCTGCTGGATCCACATGTGCTCTAAGTCCTTACTGACTTCAGGTCACTGTGCAGCTTCCCTCGAGAGAAGTATCCACGTGCAGCACCCAAAAACAGTGATACAAAAGAGATATTATTTGTTGAAGTATCTTCCATAGTCCCTCATATCTTGTTTTTTCCAGCTGTAAATAGGAGTGAATACAGATGTGTAAAGTGCTGTGGGATGCATAGGTGGGTGCCAAGCACTTTGTACACACAGCACACAATGCGTTGCATTGCTCTTCAGTTTAGGAACAAATGATTTTCCATGTTTCACTTTGCTGTCACACCATTCCTGAAGTTCTCATCTAACAAATCACATCAATTCCCATTGAACTAGGTCCAAAAAACGACTTGCACATGCAAATAAAACCCGGATTACTATGTTATTTTCTCTGGGATATAACCAACCCACGGCTTCATAATAGGGCAAGATTCACGGTTTCAGAGATTAACTTCAAGATTTTTTTGGTGGACTAAGAAGCCCTGAGGTTGGAGAAATTGCCTTAATTTGTGCAGACCACTAGGTGGAAGTGCTGCTCCATCTCAGCCCTGACATCCTCAAGGCCTCTGGAAGCAGCAGCCAGGGCTCGAGCAGCTCTTGACAAAATCTTGTTCCTAAGGAAGCAAAAGATGAGGAACCAGCAGCTTCGGTCCTCCTTTTTTGCAAAGCAGAGATTCAGTTCCAGTGCACCCAAGTACCTCAGGAAACATATATCAAAATCAACATATAATGAAATCACAACAGCAAGGCTTGTGACAGTGAGGCATAAATCCTAGAGTGTGACTTCAGAAGGAGAGACAGATGAAATTATCATTTCATAACACAAGCCAATTATTAATTATTTGTAATTTATTAGTAATATATAGGGGAGAGGGCATAACCTGGGGAAATGAATGGGCTTTCTTGGCTTTTCTCTAAAACAATGTCTTTTCTATCCCATTTGCCCTCTCCCAATTCCCAGCTTCTATCCTCTGCCTGTAAGCCCACTCAGCATGAGGTAACACTATAGCTCCTTCTTCTGCTCCCCCCAAAATGAACTGTCTCTTATAGCAGCTGGCCAGGGCAGCACATGCCAGAAGGCAAGTTCCAAGGGTAAAGTCCTGCCCTAAGTTTGTCTGCTCAAAGCCATGTGCCCTGCAGTCTCACCCAAAGCTGACCTAGTAAAACCAGACAAACAACTCATCTCCTTTCTCTGTATCTGCCTTCTATGCTCTCACTCTCTCACCTCAGCAATTTCACTCACTCTGAAATCCTGGGACCACCAGGCACTTCATATGTCCTTCACAGGCCAAAGGCAGAGCAGGGTAATCCTGAAGGGAAACACAAGAAAAATGCCAACACAGGAGGGTTAAAGGCAGGCTGAACATAGCAAGCATCGTCTAGACTTTCAGTCTCATGATTCAGTGTGTCTGATGTAAAAGTATTTAAATAAGAGTTATGTAAATAGCATGGCAGACAGATAGATTATTTAATATAATCAAAGTGAGATAAGGCCCAGGCCCCAATCCTTCCCTGAAGTAAGGCTGCTTTGTGCCATCCTCACAATGCAAACAGCCCTGAGGCTGGAAGACCCAGCCAAGGGAGGATCACCCCAGTGAAGGAGATCATCTCCTGGCCTGCCACCAGCACAGCAGCTCCTGCACAGCTTCTCCACCCCTAAAGCCAAGAAAAGGGGCATTCATGAGAAACCTCCATATCCAGCTGGTCTCCACTGCCATATTAGCACCTTGGAGACACTGTCATTTGAGATCATTTGGAGCAGACTCCCTCTGAGCTACACTGGAGGCTTCTGCCTGCAACTGAGTCAGCTGGAGACTGCAACCAGTGAAAATAAAATGAGCAAACTCACCTCTTCACCTTCCAGCAGGATTAGCCTCAAAAACAGAGTTGAAATGGCCCATCAGGTAGAATAGAGCTTCCCTCTCATTATCCTGTTACCACCTTTAGCATATTCATCTGAGTTTTACCTACTTTTTAATGTCCCAGGGCATGTCTGCACCGCAGCAGCTGCATGTAGGATGGGCCCTGCTGAGCTAGCTTCCAATCTCCTTACTGGAGGACTGATAGCACTGTAAACACAGAAGCAGAGGGTTGCCACAGTCTGAAAAACCTGCTGAAGAAGCCAGCACAAGCAGCCAGATCCCACAGCATGGCACACAAGAGCAAGGCTCACTCAAGTTTGCTGACAAGGAGCAAGAGCTGCTGCAGTGCAAAGGTGCCCTCATGTGATGCAATTGCCATCAGCTCCCCTAGGACACAAGGCTTCCCACTAACTTGCTTTGTTTTAATTTCACAGTGAGGTGACGCCGTTTCCTTGACATTGCCCCTCTCTTTCCCGTTAAATGTATAGGCCTGACTTGGCTGAAATCAACACGCAGGCTTAGCAAACTTAAGTAAAGTTTAAGTAAGGACTGTGCTGCTGGCACTTTCCACATTACCACACCCTCTTACCTCTTCTTCCCATTCAGGTCACTCCTAGCTCTTCTGATTACATCTTTTTTTCCCCCCTTTTTCTTAAGTTACTGGTATCTGCTCCATCTAATCTTCTCATCCACTTTGAATGGGACCAACCAGTTCTGCTTCCTGACCCACAGATCATCGATTATGTCAGTCAAAGACAGTTTATTTGGGTTTTTTTTAAGACAGGAGAGTTAAACCTATCAGGGACAGGTGCAGTGAGGTATAAATGTGCTTTGTGCAGGTGCACCATAGCCTCCCTCCCACGGGGAATGCAGAGGATTGGAGCAGCGCAATGGAAACGAGTGCTGGTGTTTTTTACACGTGCACATCAAGCATGCATGGCTTTTGTGCACACAGAAAACCAAAATGAGCACATGTGGGGACTCTCCCTCTCTGCCACAGTCACTCAATGGTGGGCAGCAAGTGAATGCATCTTCTTTCAGCCTGCAGACAATGGTAACCATCTAAAGGCAGCTTGAAAGGAGGACAGATTTACTCAAACTTCCTCCACTCCTACCTTCTACCCAAATTAATGTTGGAGTAGATAAGGTTGGAGAGCACTTCCCTTCCCTTTTTTAAACCTTTCCTTAATTTAAATGGTCTGACTCATCAGCAACACAAAGATGACAAAATGTCTATTCTCCCTCGCTGCTCCCCCCACCCCCCCCTCAAATATTTTGGCATGATTTTGCTATCAAATTAGGGCACTCAATCCATGCCAGCTGGAAAAAAATAATATATGGGCTCCCAGCACACTCATTGTATATGATTAGGATTTGGGGAGGGTGCGGAGCATAACATCATCATAGGCAGAAAGTGAAAACAGCCAAAGGAAACGCCTACACTCTTCCTTTACAAAAGCTGCTTGTTGTGTCTGTCTGAACAATTGTTAAAAAACCTGGAGGGGAATTAGAAGGAAAAAGATAACCGACTTTATTAAGAGCAAAAGATTGATTGAGCAATTGATTGCACTTAATTGGAATGGTGTGAGCAAGGGAGATGATTTCAGGGTTGTTTTTTTGTTTTTTTTCTTTTCCTCATCTTGTAGACAGTCCTGCCACAAAACTGTACAGGCAGGAGACTGAGTTACCAAGCTGAGAGCTCAGGTCTGCTCCTTCTCCCAGGGCATTGCTTGCCTGGAAGCAGCTGTCTGGAAGAGCTACCCCTTCCACAGCATTGCCAACTGCAATAGTTGAGGCCTCAGAAAAAAAGGAGGAACTTGGGAGTCACAAGGTTAAACTACAGAGGTTGGTTTGTTCGTGTGTTTCTTCCCAGAACATTTTTTTTTTTTTTTTTTGCTTCTGAGGTATGCTCACACTCATAGGATGCTTTCCTCTCAAACAATAAGGTCTAGAAACTTTTTTTTTTAACAGAATGGAAAGATTGTCTTCTCATCAGTCCATTTCAGGAGTGGAGTTCTTAGGAAAAAAATTATCCAATTAGTAATAATAAAGAATGGAAGAATTATATTACTGAAATCTCACTAACCAAAGGGACAGAGACAAAATTCATATGGGGAATATTTTCATGAAGTAGAGATTTTATTTTCTGGAGCTATGTACATATTAATGAAGCTGCAGCACAAGAGAGAACTAGCTCAGGGTTTCACAATCTTTTTCCCCAAAACAGCCCTCAAGGGGAAAATGATTATGTGCATGAACAGTTAAAATAAAAGCAAACCCTGAGCTAACCCCTTTGAATGAACCAATTCCTGTTAATGTATTGTTATTACCTTACTATATATCACCTTCATTTTCCTCTTAAGCAGCAGGAAGGACAGACATTCATACTGCACAGATAAGAGTGCGATTTCCAGTGAAAACAAAGGTTTCAGCAGTTAGGTTTGTATTTGTTTTGTTTAAAATCAAATTACAAGGTACGTGGGCCCCAAACTTATCTAAACCGGGCAGTCAGTACGCAAACTCACGGGGTCATTGGAGTTGGAAGGGACCAGATCAACACCACCTTGTTTTGTGATCACCCCACATTAATAAATACAAAACCCTCTTGCCTGTGAAGGCAGGGAGTAGAACTGGATGGTCAGGATGCCCTGTGTGAGGCTATGCCCTGCCCTCCCAGGTGTTGGCAGCTGGTACCCTGTAGAGCTTCATGCTCTGAGGATGCATTTCACATCCACTAAGCTCATTTGCCTACTCTAAGCATCAACAGAGGCATTACCCAAGTCCTTGTGGATGAGCAATCTTAGTAAGAAAGCAAAACAAGAGAGAGCAGAGGAGCACCATTGCAAGAGCAAATGGCCAGTGTTGCAGATTGAGGCAATAGGAATGGACAGATGGCCATAGAAATGTAAGGACTGAACAACTGTCTTGTGACCTTCCTACTCACAAAAAAAAAACTGAAAAAAACCAAACTAAAACAAACAAAAAAAATCTGAAAGCAAAACCATTAAAAACAGCACCAATTTCTCCACTACTCTTTCTCATTTTCCACTGTGAGCCAAGAGCTACATGGATACAGCAAGAAGACTAAGAAAACAAATAATGCCTTTTACAGTGACTTTTTTCATATCAAATTGACCTAGGGACAAACCAAAATGGGGACAAACCAGCATGGGCTTGTCTCTCTTGGTCAGATACACACCTCCTGTGCCAGCTGCCACCATTCCATTGCCAGCCTCCTATAGGCCTCCTCCACAGTCACCTTCTTTTCTGCCAGGAGTTACCATTTTCCCAGGTTTGATGGCTGAGCTGCTCATCCAAGCACTCCCTCATCCATTCCAGTGAGAACACGCCAGGTCAGCAAACATCGTTTACCATACAGGTCTTTCCTAACCAAGTTCATTGGGACTAAGGTGGGCTGGGAATCCAGAGGGTGAGTGATTCCACCAACAGACCTGAGAAGTCACTGACCTGTGGCAGAGGGACAGCCATCAGTCATAGGAAAAAATCAACCCTGACAGCCAAGGGATTTCATGTCACTGGGCTTTTACAGCCTTATTTGCTCTGTCCTCACCCTGCACAGGACCACTGAAGCACTCGTGCACACAATTCTCTTCTTCTTGCAGACAGTCACATCACTCTGCAGCTACAATTACCTGTACCTAGTGCTCGTTAAGTGCTTTGAAGATTAAAAGCACAGATACAAGTGTTAAATATTGTAATTATTCGTACTACGTAACATTGCTGCACTGAAAGCAGGGAGGGGTTGTTTTTTTGTGTTTGTATGTGGGAATACCATGACAGCTGCTCCTTTCTGTATGTGAATTGCTGCCAAGGACCTTGATAAGGGATTGTGCTTGAAGGAAAAGAACTGAGTCTGGGAGCTTTCTTGGAGTGCTGCATACCACAGTGAAATTAAACTGCGCTCTTACCAGGTTTCCACAGTCAGAGCTTATTTCTGCATGCGCTGATTACCCTGAGCTGCCTCTGGCTCCAGGAGGAGCAGAGGTGACTCTCTGCAGCACAGCAGGGCTTGGTCCTACAAGCTGCATGCAGAGGCAAACACACTCAGGTCAGACAACAACTTGGGAGCAGCCCTGCAAACACCAAATCCTGAAGTCCGTGTTTCTGTTGTATTCAGTTCACACTCAGGGCTTTAGGGAAGAGCTATCCCTGAAAGAGTCCAGGGCAGAGAGGAGTTTAGTCTCTTCTTTCTGTTAAGGACACCTCCTGACCCTCCAGCACAGCAGAAAAGGCTTGAGCCTGACCATGGTTTTCCCACACACTGCACTCTTCTCCTGCACTGTCTTCCTGGCACTGACTCACCCAGCCCCAATGCCCAGGGGGAGCAGCCAGGCTGAAAGCCCCTGGCTTTGCTCTGCTCTTCTTTATTGTCAGGAACAGGTGGGAGGATGAAGTTGTGAGACCAGCACATAGTTCATTACTACCTTGCTACTGCTCCAAATTATGTCAGGAGCTGGGCTGACACCTACCTGGCTCTCTGTAGCCAAATACAAATAAGACTGCTCTGAATTTGGGTCATGTCTGAGGATAAAGCCATGAGTGACCTCTTCAGTCTGTGGCATGGTGTTACGTGTATTTCTGTGCACTCCTGGTCTCTGTGACCCAGCACATACAGCCAAAGGCTGTAGCATTTAATCAGGCAGTGCTTCTCTAGGTGCACTGGGAGTTCATCTGAGCTAAGATTGAAAAGAAATCCTATGAACTGCAGTTTATATGCCTCATACCTTTCCTTCCCTGTTCTGCAACAGCCCTGACCAGATCTGAGCCTCTCTGCATGAGGAGGCAAGTAGATCCCATGGCCCAAGATGAAATGATGCTATGACCCATCTCCTTCACACTGTCAGGCAGCTTTTGGGAAGAAATGGGGACTCTGAAAGGCTGGGGAGCAACCTTGCCTCCCCCTTCTGCACTCTCACACACACATACACAATTCTGAAGATGTAAAGCCACAAAAAGGGTGGGCTGTTCCCATTGGAAGAGAAAATATCAAAGTAAAGTAAGCACCTGAAAACTTACCCTCTCAAAGAGGATCAATGTAAGTACAGGCAGCTGCTGATGGTATGAGCAGGCATCGAGCCAATAAGACCCAGCTTAAGAGGTGTTCAAGAACCTGCAGCTTCCTCCAACTCCCATAGGGCTTGAAGGTGCTCTGGGAAATCCAATCACGTTTCAGTTCCACAAAAAGCCCCTGTTTTAATCTGAAACCTACTGACAGCAACAGCACTGGATTTGGAAGTAAAGATTTGGGATGGTATCTTCAGTATTTTGCACAGAAAGTATATTTGTCTGTGTTTCAAAAGGGGCGAGGAGGACAAAAAAAAAAGCATTGAAATATTTGCTCACTTTAGAACACTTTTAAGTTCATAGGGCAGCTTGGGAGAAGGCAGGAAGGTAGCAGAGGATGAAGGACTAGCAAAAAAGAAGCCTGGGTGTGTCACAGGGGAAGGGAAAGGTTGTAGGAGGAAGCGTGGGAGGCAATGCAGACAAGCTTACTAAATTGCAAGGCAAAATGTGGATTTTGTCCCCAAGCAAAACACCTTGGTAGTGCTGTCAGGTCAAGCTAATAAAGAGAGCTCTTCAGAGACTCCGACGTCTGTCTGTATTTCCTCTCTCACTAAGAGGAAAAATAATTAATAAGCACCTTCTGTCTGGCAATCAGCAACTATTTACATCAGCCTATGTGAAGATGGCAGCCTTCCTGATCACAAAGCACACCTTCTCAGAAGCAGTGCAGCTCCTGCTCTGTCAGCCCTGTACCTAGCTGCTGTCTGCAGCACCACACCAGAAGAAGCCCCTTTTGGAAGGGGCTGAGGGTGGGCAGCACCTTGTGTACAGGCTATGAAGAGAAACTGCTTTAGAGGTTTCTAAAGCTCCAGGAGGTTTTCTGCAGGCATGAAAGTCAAGCTCCAGCATTGGCAGAGTCTTTACAACAGAGGATTTGCTGTAAAGTGTGTTACTGGTGAGATGCAAAATTCACAGTGAATTCAGTAACTAACAGCACAGCTTCCTTTGTTTACTATGCAGAGGACACAAGAAAATTGAGCTAATCTGGTGCTTGTCCAAGCCACTGCTGAAAACATTTTTGACAAAAGCTGACCTCTTTGCTCCTGAATAAATATTAGCCATTTGTTTGCACGTTGTGCAGCCAGTTTGGTAGACAGGCAAGAAAAAACGAGCAAAGAACTTATTCGGTCATTTTTTTCCCCCCACACCAATTGTCAAATAAATTATTCACAAATACAAGCTTCCATCATTCATCCAGCACTAGACTAAACACTTTCTACTAAACTTAGTTTTCAGCATCATGTTTCAGTTTATAGTTACGTTTTTCCCTGGGCAAAGCGAGCCAGTCATTAGACAACTCTCATAGTTTTCCACTAAACATGCTTGATTAAGTCTTTTAAGAAGGAGTAGGTGGAGGAAATTGTGATTTAAAGTCAATGGGAACATTTCCATTCACTTCAATGGGAAATGCGGTGGAAGAGATAACATTATTTTGAAGGGTTAACGAGTATATTTAACTCTGTACAAAAAAAACTATGCCACTGTTGCACACTGCACTTTGTGAGGGACAGCTTTCAGAGTAAAAAACCAATCTCAATGCTGGAACTGCCTAAACCAGCAGTTTTCCCTAACACCACCTCATGGTCTTTCCTGGCACAGAATGCACACACACGAAATCCAGCAGCATCATCCAAGCTCTAGTCTTGCTCACTCTTCAGTGGCTGAATTTCTGTGACTGTATGCAGCGTGATGGTGCTGAGCTGGTACAGGTGCTCACCTTTAATTTCTCCAAGCCAGAGCCACAACTGATGCAATTCAGTTTAATGGCTTGAGGATCTGGCCTCATTTGAAAGGGAAAGAAGAATATGAAAAAATAAAATAAAATAATTTTAAACATTAATTTCAAACACTAATTCGAATATGAATTTCTGGGCTGATTTACTTCAATGCCACACAGCTGTGCAAGGTCAGGATGACACACAAGCAAGAGACCTCTGACACAAAATAACTACATGAAGCTACTACATTTGGAATTTCTACGGGTAGGCAAATTGAAAAACAGGCACACATTAAGAGCACATCTTTGCTGCAGGTCAGCAAGAAAACTCCAAGTCATTAATTTCTTCAAAGACATTTAGATGGATGCTGCCATTTCCCTAAATTTAGGAGAAAGAGGGACATGATGTACTATTCAGTCTATGCAAATCCGTGATGAACACTACTGAGTGCAACACCTGTGCTCACCTCTGCAGAAAGCAATCATTTCAATCGAGTGGCTATCATGAGCTCTTTTCTTCTAAAGGAAATGGTCTATTTTATCACCAGTCCAACCAGTTCCAGATGAACCCTTGAAGAGCATCCCCCAAGAAAGTTATGCTTATTCATTATTAGCACATCAGCTCAAGATCCCAGGCACAGTCGGGGTACAAATGTAGAACACAAGGCAGTCCCTACACTGCTGAGGTTACAATCTCAAAGTCATAGGTGAAAACAAAACAAAACAAAACAAAAAATAAACCAAAACCAAAATAGACAAACCGGCTCAGCAAATGTTGAAAGCTAGAGGTGTGGTGGAGGGCTCACATTCCTTCCCTTATTGTGTAGATGCAAGACATGCCCAACCTCTGGAGGGAAACAGATGCATGGGAGAGACATGAAACCATTCCCATGGCCCAGGCTGGCCATCCCTATCACTGCAACCTTCTTTTGCACAGCTCTTTCCTATCCAGAGCTGTTGTTCCAGTTGTAGGTGTGCCCATGGTGAATATTAAGCAAAACATATCTAGATGTAAGACTCACAACCTTCTCTCCTTCACTCAGCACACTTGGCAGATTCAGCTCAGAGCTTTCTAAAGGGCCAGTGTTTGGAAGTCTTGCTGTCTGCACTTTTTTCCAGAACCTGTGCTTTAGACCTTCAAGCTCAAGGCCTAAGTAACAAGGAGAGCGGCAACAGTATAAAAAGCTATGTGACTCCTGCCAAAATGTGTCACTTCAATTCACTCCATCCAAAAACTGCGAGGATCTGGCCAGAGTTAAGACCTGTAAAACACAGAGATATGTGGTGCAGAGCTGATAAGGACCTTCCCTTCAAATTTGTCCCACAGCCCAAGACATTATCTGTTGAATCAGACCCTGAGGGTACTCAGACGCCACTCTGCCTACTTTTTGGATCCCACTGGGATTCAGGCTGAGAACAGGTGCCAAGATGCTCTGACTCAGGCGGTTGCAGGCATGCCCAGCAGCAGAGCTACCTGTGCTCACTCAGGGAACACGCACCTAAGAGATGGAAGCACCCACCGAGGCTGCATGGCTTCAGGGTTAGATAGCTGCACGGGGCCAAGCGACATTGCCACAATTTTGGGCTACGTGGCCTGAACTCCACTTATGCCCTGTTGCAAGTGACAAAGCTCCCCTCTGAAGCTGGCCCTCATAAAAAGCCATCCAGGTTTCCTCCACACTGTTCTCTCCACTTAATTTAAGTGTGCCTAATCAGGAGATCTACTTAATTGGAATATCTCTGCTAAAAATCAGGGGTGCTTACTAACAATGACTGCATCTTGATCGGGATGGTAATATCACTTAATTGGGATGCCTTCAGGTATCTTAGTGGTTTGGGTTTTTTATGTCTCAAGCTCAAGCTAGTTTTGTCTGTCTGCTCCTCATAAAACAGCTTTCAGTTCCTCCTTAGTAATGATACAGGCAAACGATGATGTAAGTTGCTTTAACATTTTTTGCTTCTGGCTGTTAGTTGGTGTGGGAGGGGCAAATTACCTGTTTCTGTGGGTGTTCTTGCCACAGGGATGGTTACGGTAGTTGCAGGCTCCATCCCATGCAAACACTTTTGCCTCCGACAGCCTCCCTGTCACACAGCACCTCTCCAAAAGGCTCTGGTGAATAGAGAAATGCTGGTTTTGGCTACCTGGCAAGCTCATCTAAACTGCAGGAGAGATACCAGCCAGAGTGTCCTATACTGAGTGTTCCCTTTGTAACTGACTGTTTCAATGTTTGCAGTGTCTACAAATCTTGAGAGCAAAAGTGTGTGCTAAAGGAAAGCTGTGAATCTGCCTGTGAACCAACAAACCACACTTATAACAGTTATACATGTGCAATTATTTTTAAATGTAAGCCTTGGCTAAGAATTTCTGCCTCTATTTTGGGGGTTATCAAGTTAAACAGATTTTTTTTTTTAATGAACTATCAAGGGTTCTTTTCTTCATGCCACTCTATCTTAAAATACCTGTACTTGTATTTATCAAGTGTAATACCTCTGAATTGGTCATCTGCCACTATATGTAAATTGGCAATCTCCTCTGCTTTGCAAAATGGGGGAACTGACCTTGCCTGGCTTGGCTGATGCCATCCTCACATGCAAACTTTAGCGGTGTTGCCACCACAGTTGGCCAGCCGGTCTCACTGGGGCAGGAATTGGGGCATGAGCTGATCAGGTGAGGTGGTGACATGCCAGAGCCACGCACCCAACACACAGAGGTCTAATGAAGGGGGCTAATGTCACCTGGATAAAAAAGAAAGTCTGAAAGCTTTGCTTTTATTTGGTCAAAGAAGGGACGCTTTTTTGGGGAGACATTGAAATACATACTGCTGAAGCTCTTTTATTCTTCAGTACAACTTTTCTGTTCAAATCATGCCTACCAGTCTGTTTACAGGTTGGCAGAAATGCACTGTGTGTGGCCTTACAGAGGTAGAGAGGGAGAGAAAGAATCAGAAACTGCAGTTGTAACACACTCAGGAACTGAATGGTGACTTCTTTTACCTTTAAATGGTATGCTGCCTCATTTTGAGGGCAGAGACCTACTAGAAAATGGGGCTTGCCTGGGGTCACAGCCCACGGAACTCCCGCAGCTGTGAGTTTCAAGTGTTTGTCACAAAAGGTGCATTTAAAACATCATCTCTTTTGTGCATTCCCTTGATCTGTGGAAAATAACAGTTACATCTTGAGAGCTCTACTTTTTAAACTATTCTTTCACCTCTTTTATTGTACTTTGCTTTTTGCAGAGCGAGACATTGTCTTCTGTATGTAAACAAGCACAGGTTACTTCCATCAGTGCACAAATTACTGCAAAGAGAGCATTTGTGGCTTCCTAAAAGTGCATATTCAGATATCTAGGTTTCATTACTTTTATTATCATGGCTCCTAGGAGCCTTAGAGGAGACTAGTTCTTTGGTGTGATTGTACTTAATAACCATAAATGCCTTGTAAAACCCTTGAAATGCCTTGAAAACTGTGAGTGCATGTAGCTGTGCTTGTGTGCGTGTGTGTTTGTGTGTAAATTTACACATCTCTGTGGCCACTCTGTGAAGGCATCTGCCTCTGGGTTTACCAGACAATTTTACGAAGCTGTTCCTTGGAGGTTGAACGCATCAGTAATTGGACAGCAAGGGGGAGGTTAGAAAACAGAAGTACCTTTCCTGGAAACCAACGTTTTTCCCCTCGCAAGTTTTATTGGCAAGCCTGGCAACCAATAAAGACATTCCTTGGCAGAGGCAAGAATATAATTTCCTGGGCTCAGCTGGCATCGCTCTAGCGCTCAACTCTGACAGCGAAACTCGCGACTCCGCAGCCGGGAAGGCTCCGCGTGGGGCGCTGAATCCCGCGGGTGCCGGGACGAGGGAGCGCGCCCGAGCCGGGGGCGCGCAGGGCGCGGGCAGGTGCCCGGCGGGGCCCGCGGCCGGCAGGGGGAGCCCGCGGCCCGCGCAGCGCCCGCCCGCCGCGCAGGTGGCGCCGGGGCCGAGCGGAGCCGTGCGGGGCCGAGCGGAGCCGAGCGGAACCGTGCGGAGCCGTGAGGGGCCGAGCGGAGCCCTGAGGGGCCGAGCGGAGCCCTGAGGGGCCGAGCGGGACCGAGCGGAGCCGAGCGGGGCAGAGCGGGGCCGAGCGGGGCCGAGCGGAGCTGTGCGCGGCGGCACCGCCGCTGCTCACCCGGGGGAAGAGGCTTCGCGGCTTCCCGAACTCGCTAGCCCGCTGTCCCCCACGCAGGCATCGCGGCCTGAGGGCGGGCGTCCCCCCGCGCAGCCCTTCGCGGAGGGCGGCAGGCTTTGGACTGGTCCCCGGCGAGGGCCGCCCGCAGCGGGGCAGCGCCCGGTCGTGGCTCTCAGCAGGGCTGAGCGCCCTCACCGCCACCCCCATCCGCACCCCCACTAACTCCGCCGCACACCCTCCCGAGAAAGC
Organism: Molothrus aeneus; assembly: GCF_037042795.1. Classification (NCBI taxonomy): domain Eukaryota; kingdom Metazoa; phylum Chordata; class Aves; order Passeriformes; family Icteridae; genus Molothrus; species Molothrus aeneus. The sequence goes on from NC_089646.1 coordinate 69,744,552, forward strand.
TTCCAGCCCTCAAAAACGAGTATGGGAAAGGCAGGCAATTATGTATCCAGGGGCTGATCTCTATCTGCTACCTAATGACTTGCCAAGTACTTATCACTTCCCAGACTAAGAACTGTCGCTTCATTCTAATGTAAATAAACCCTTACACAAATAAGTCTCTCTCTCCTCTCGTCTGCTAGAGCAATAGGTGGAGATGGAGCAGGACGGTGCTGCTAAGGTTCATACTTCCAGCTTCGTTGCTCCCTGTGTGTTTTCATTTATGTGAATCCAGAGAATCCAATGGATTGAGCCCCCCTCCGCCCTCGCTGCCCCTCCCAGAGAAAGGAAGGAAATAAGGGAGGAAAAGGAACACAAAAGGGACAGGGGACCTTGGAAAGTAAAAGAAAAAAAAAAGTTCCATGTCTGGCTATCCTCTTGTCAGTTTAGGAGTGAATTTTTAACACCCTGAGCCGCTCAGATGATCGTGTTTTACCATGGGATGCCAAAGTTAGACAACCTACCAAATAATTAAAGGTTTCTTGCGCACTTGCGGGTTTTTCTCTCTGTGTGTATGTGTGTGTGTGTGAGTGCTTTACAGAATGTACTTTACAGCAGAAACAACACAAGTTTCCCACAGCCTGGTTTTTGTCCTTGTTCTTACTGCTGCGACATCTCTGTGAACCTGTGTCACAGAGACGAATTTTATGTACAGCCGCGATAATTATCGTGGGAAGATGAAATGCTCCGACCTCTTGATGGTCTCGGTTCTTCTTTGTAAACTAAACGCAAAATTCCCTTTTAGATACCTAACGTGAAATTAAGGTGTTTCTCTCGTGAATGGCACGAAGCCGATGTCTGCTGCCTCATTTACTGCAAAGGATAATTTATTTCTCAGCCAAGAACGAGAGGCTAAAGATGCCACAGGGAATGGAGTGCTCATTTTCGTATTAAGTTGTGTTACTTATGTCTCAAGATAAAAGACGCCCTGGATTGGAAAACTACCTCGGCATATTTATGGAATTGTTAACCCACGTTAATAAAATAACAATCACGCCTGTTTGCTTAACTGAGTGCCACGCAAAACAGACCTTGCATTTAGAGCTCGGCTTAATTGCACAGGCTTGAGATGGCAGTGGTGCTGGTGCAAGAACGAGAGGGAGGGAAGGAAGAAGGGATTGCTGTCACCCATGTCCAGCGGCTACAAACAGAGAGGAGACTTTCGGCACAACAGATTTTTCTACTGGTGAAGCACAGATTTGATGCGATCAACTTCCCTCCCTGCCCCTCAAAAGGATGTCAGCGGTTTTCTCCTGCGGTGTCGCCTGCTGTTTAAAGAACATGGAAAGCTGCATACCGAGATGCGAAGAGACGGGCTGGGTGGCTGGTTTTTGGAGTTACAGGGACACTGCTATGATGTTGAAGCCAAAAGAAAGGGAGAGAAGCGAAGCTCTGACTACGACTTAACATAAACAGCCCGGGGCTGGAAAGCAGTTCACCTCCAGGTCTTTGAGAGGAGCGAGGAGGACAACGCACAGCGAATTGTTTGGGTCCACCTGGGCTTTGCCCAGGTCAAATACCAGTCCCGCCGCCTACCGCTCCGATGTGATCTTTCTTTCTGACATCTTCCTAAATAAGGTTGCAAATGACCACACACACGAATCCTCGGAGGGTTTCAAGACAAACGCGGCTCTCCTGGCCTGGCTCTGCCCATCGGGGCTCCCGCCCCGCCGCCGGCGTCCCTCGCCCGGCTTGGGGAGGAGGCGGCAGCGGCCGTGCCCGCCGCCCGGGGCCCTGCGGGACAGGGGCCCACGGAGGCCGAGGCTGCTGCTGCCGTCCTGCTCCGCTCCTGCGGCAGAGCCAGGCGGGACACCCTCAGGCGGCTGTCCCGCACGGAGGCCAGGCTGGCTAAGGCGGCAGAGGTAGGGCGCCTGGGAGAGGCAGCCCTGCCGTGCGACCGGGTGGGTGAAGACCAAGCGCCAAGGACTCTTTCTGGGTGGTATCCAAAGATAGCAGGGGGAAAACTGATCTTCCTGCCTCCCTAAACACGTTGCTTTCCCTCAACACGCACACACACACAAGCCCCAAATTCCACTATGAACCTTCACAATGGTGACTTTTGTGCCTCCAGCAGAGAAACCAAAGTCCTGCTGGGTTGAGGTCTGTAACTTAACACACGTTGGTTGCGTCAGTTCGCAATTATAGCATCAGAGTTGCTGTTGCAAAATATATTAGATGCAAAATACTTCGGATTAATGCCCCCCCTTCCCCTCCTTCTCTGTACTGAAACTTCTCGGTGTTACTCCAACCTTTGCCTGTGAAACAGCTTCGCTACCGCCAACATTGTCCAGATAAAATGTAAAAGCCACTGAAGGCTCCGGGTCTCGGAGCGGCACGATACGGGCGCTCAAGGGAGCGAGCGGGAAGCCCACGGAAATTGTTTTTAACGGCAGGTAATACCGTGGGAAAACCGGATGACCCGGGCGGCATGGAAACGTGCTAAAATGCCCTTTTTCTTTCTCTTTTTCCATTTTTTTCCCCTCCTCAGCAAAACAAGAAAGATGTTTTGAAAATATAAAGTGTTGGAATTGACATCTAGTCCAGTGCTTGCACATTTATTAATTCTGCCGTGGTGGGAGGAAAGGGAAAAAAGTGTAATTAGGCAGGAGCAGGTGAAAGATTCCAGACGATGAAATACAACAGGCTAAACGGGATAATGTATTCACCATTAAAGAACTGACATTTACTACCAAAAGGAGACCCGTTACGTTTGAATATGAAAAGGAGCAGATATTAAGCTACATAAATTACCTTCTTCACATGATTTGAATCTCATTTCAAATACTTTTTTTTTTTAATAACCAACAGATCGGTGTTTGAGAGGAAAAGCCGTTCCTGCTAAAATACCACCGAGCAAAGGATACGCCTATAGCACGCTCCAAAGGCATGATCCCCAAAGCAATCGATCACAGTAAAAAGTGTGGAAAGGGGCTTTCAAATCAGTGAAGCCAAAAGGGTCTTTTAACGTATTTTTAGTGTCACAGGATCAGGATGGGTAATTCATCTCACAAGCGCACCACACACACGTCTTTCCCGTACAAATTCCACCCCTTAAAATGATTTCAGTGTAATCCTTTTAGCTGATCTGTTATTAACGCTAATGAAGTTTCAGAGGTATGGGGCTACAAAGCGAATGAAGAATACTGGATTGTATTTCGTATATCTGAAGTATTGGTAAAATGGACTACTGTGAAACAATGTATACTAATTTCACCCGTGTTTAAAGTACGAAAAGAAAATCTTCATTAATCAAATGTAAGAGACAATTGAAATTAAAATTTAAAAAATAAATAACCAAGCCTTCACTCTCGGTTCCCTTTGAGTTCCCGTTAAAGTCTTACTCTGATTAGAGCCCAAATGTTATTCCAGATAGTTAGACAAAGGCAAATCAAATCTTCACAGCAGAACCGGCCAAGCAGTTAAGGGATTTTGTTCTTCTTTTTCTCCCCCCCCCTTTTTTTTTTTTCCTTTGACACACCTGACATACCACGGAATCCACTCTGAAGCAGACTAGCAACAAAATTGTGCCCTCTCCGTCTCAAAAGGGTAAAGAGATAAAGCAAGGATCCCCTCTCCGTATCACATCCCACATCACGCAAAGATTACCTGAAGGGGCGAGCTACAGACCCCGTTCAGAGAAACACGCCCGTGTTTACAAACAGCAGAGACAGCGGGCGCTTCTTTTTGCAGATAGAGGGAGGAAAGCCCTTGATGGCTGATTAATAAAAAGGAGCTTTGGAGGACTCGTCAAACCCTTGTCAACCGGAGGAATGCAATCTCTTCAGAAGCGTTTGGTCAGGCAGGCAGCTGGCTGCAGGCAGGGTGGTGCAGGGGCACCCCACCACACACACACACACAAACACACACACACACACAGACACGCACAGACAGACGCACACACACACACACACACACACACACACACACACACACAGACACGCACAGACAGACGCACACACACACACACACACACACACACACACACACACACAGACACAGACAGACAGACAGACACACACACACACACACACATACAGACACGCACTTTTCTCGCCGTTCCCCCGCGGGCGTGGGGGGGTGGGAGGCAGCTGGGGTGAGCTTCTGGCCGGGGCGGACAGGGAGCGAGCCGGCACACCGGCACGGAGCCGGCACACGGGCACGGAGCCGGCCCGCCGACAGGAGCGGCAGCCTGGAGGGAATGGGAGGAGAGAGCCCGACCGGAACGTGTGGAGAAAATAGACCGAGGAGCTTGCATACACAACAACAACAACAACAACAACAACAACAACAAAGAAAATAATAATAATAATAATAATAATAATAATAATAATAATAATAATAATAATAATAATAATAATAATAATAATAATAATAATAATAATAAATAGCAGTAACATTCGTGGAGAAAACACGCGTGGCAGAGCGCAGGGTGCGCGCGTGGGTGGAAGGAGCTCTGGGGGAAGCTCCATGCACACACATACATGTATACACCACATATATACATATATATATATACACATATATATTGGTAAGGGCGTGCACATGGTGCGTGTGCCCGGGGTGCGTGTGTAAGGACCCGCGTAAGGACACGGGTGTGAGGGCGAGCGAGCGAGGTGTAGGGCAGTGGGGCTCGGGCGGGGTCGTCGCGCAAAATGCGCGGGCGCTGGAGGCTCCCCGCGGGTGCGCAGCGGCCTGAGAGAACGCGGGGCTCCGCGGCGCTCAGGGCGTCCGCGTGTGCCGTCGAGTGTGTGTGGCCGGTCCCCGAGCGCTACAACTCCCGGAGCTGCTGTGGGGATTTTTTTTTTTTTTCTTTCTTTCTATTTTTTTTTTCTTCTCCGGGATCTCTCCTTTTTTATTTTTTTTTCCCTCCTCATTCAGAGCCCGGGGTGTCTCCCGGCTCTCATTGGCCGGCCCAGCTCGGCGGGGCGGAGCTGAGCCGCCTGCAAAAGGAGGAAAAGAAAAAAAAAGAGAGGAAAAAAAAAAAAAAAAGGAGACCGAGAGAGGAGAGGGAGGGAAAAAAAAAGGAGAAAACTGTAAGTGCGTAAAAAAGTTCTCGCCGTGGTGACGGATGCTCAAAAGTTCAGGAGTTTTTCCGATGCTTCCCAAAGCAGCCTGCGACTGAAAAAGAGACTGAAAAAAAGCGAGAGGGAGAGAGAGAGGGAAACTTTGCACTGGGAGATCGGGAAGGTGGATTTTTTTCTTCTTCTGCTCGCTTAAAAAAGCCAACAAAACACATCCCTCTACTTTTGTCCCTCCTTTGCAGACAACTTGTTGCAGATCCCCGTGGAACAAGGAACTGGGAGCGTGGGAGCCTCTTTGCAAAGGTTTTATTTTCTTAATACTCTTTCTGCGTTTGGAAGTTGCTTTCTCCGCTGCGATTACTTTTTTTTTTTTCTCCGCCGTTTTCTTTTTTAAAACATTTTCCCCCTTTTTTGTCCCCCCTCCTTTTTCCCCCCCTTTTTTGATTTTTTTTTTCCCCCTCCGCGTGGAGCGCGGGAGCTCGCCGGTGGGCTTTCCCGGGCGAAGAAGAGGAGGCTTTCGGCGCTGCCGTCGTTATTCTTCCTCCCTTTTTCCGCGCTCCGCCGGGGGGGTGGGGGGGTGGGGGTTGCCCGGCCGCCCGGTCCAGCTCGGTCCGCGGAGCGGCGGAGGGGTGGAGGGGGAAGGGACGCGCTGTTTGGTCCGGCGGGGAGGGTGGGGGAAAGCTGACGGGAGGACATGCAGGCTCGCTACTCCGTGTCCAGTCCCAACTCCCTAGGAGTGGTGCCGTACCTCGGCGGAGAGCAGAGCTACTACCGTGCCGCTGCGGCGGCGGCCGGCGGGGGCTACACGGCCATGCCGGCCCCGATGAGCATGTACTCCCACCCGGCCCACGAGCAGTACCCGGCCGGCATGGCCCGAGCCTACGGGCCCTACACGCCACCGCCGCAGCCCAAGGATATGGTGAAGCCGCCCTACAGCTACATCGCCCTCATCACCATGGCCATCCAGAACGCTCCCGATAAGAAGATCACCTTGAACGGGATCTACCAGTTCATCATGGAGCGGTTCCCTTTCTACCGGGACAACAAGCAGGGCTGGCAGAACAGCATCCGCCACAACCTCTCCCTCAACGAGTGCTTCGTCAAGGTGCCCCGCGACGACAAGAAGCCCGGCAAGGGCAGCTACTGGACCCTCGACCCCGACTCCTACAACATGTTCGAGAACGGCAGCTTCCTCCGCCGCCGCCGCCGCTTCAAAAAGAAGGACGCCGTCAAGGACAAGGAGGAGAAGGACCGCCTGCACCTCAAGGACCATGCCCCGCCGCGCCCGCCGCCGCCCGCCGCCGCCGCCGAGCCCGAGGGCGGCCCCGCCGGGGGCAGCGCCGCGCCGCCGCCGCCGCCCGTCCGCATCCAGGACATCAAGACGGAGAACGGCACGGCCTCGCCGCCGCAGGCCGTGTCCCCCCCGGGCGCCGCGCCGCCGCTCGGCGCCGTGCCCAAGATCGAGAGCCCCGACAGCAGCAGCAGCCTCTCCAGCGGCGGCAGCCCCCGCAGCACCCTCCCCTCCAGCCGCTCCCTCAGCCTGGAGGCCCCCGAGCCCCCGCCGCCCCCGCCGCCGCCCCCGCCGCCGCCCCACCACCACGGCCCGGGCTTCAGCGTGGACAACATCATGACCTCGCTGCGGGGCTCGCCGCAGGCCGCCGCCGAGCTGGGTGCCGGCCTCCTGGCCCCCGCCGCCGCCGCCCCGCGCACCGGCATCCCGCCCGCCCTGTCCCTCGGGGGATACTCGCCGGGACACAGCTCCGTCTACGGCTCGCCCTGCGGCCAGGCGGCCGCCGGCGCCGCCGCCGGCACCTACCACTGCAACATGCAGGCCATGAGCCTGTACGCGGCGGCGGGCGGCGCCGACCGGCCCGGCCACCTGCCCTCCGCGGCCGCCAGCCCCGCCGAGGACCCGCTGCCCGAGTACGCGATGCCCTCGGGCGGCGGCGGCGGCGGCGGCGGCGGCGGCGGGGCGGGGGGCGGCGGCGGCGGGGCGCTGGGGCACGGCGGGCTGGGCGGCGCGGCGGGCGGCCACCAGGAGGGGCACCACCCGCACCCGCACCAGGGCCGCCTGGCCTCCTGGTACCTCAACCAGGCGGCGGCGGCCGCGGCGGCGGCGGCGGCGGCGGCGGGGGAGCTGGGCCCGCTGGCGGGCGCGGCGGGCTACGCGGGGCCGCAGCAGGGCTTCGCCGCCGCCCCGAGAGAGGTGTTCGAGGCGCCGCGGCTCGGGCTGAGCGCCTCGCCGGGCGGCGGCGGCGGCGGCGGAGGAGGCAGCGGGGCAGGGGGCGGTGGCGGCAGCGGCGGGGCGGGGGGCGGCGGGAGCTGTCAGATGGCTTTCCCCGGCAGCCAGCCGCTCTACCGCACCTCCGGGGCCTTCGTCTACGACTGCGGCAAGTTCTGAGCGCGCCCCGTCGCGGGGACACCGCAGGAACTCAGCTGCGCACCGCGCCGCCGGCCCTCGCAGCGCCCGCGGAGGGAAGCGAGCGCATCGCGAAAAGCTTTTGTACAGAGACAGCCCCAAAGCATGTCTTGGTTTGTTAAAGGACAGTGTTACTCCAATAACACGTAAGTTTTTTTTTTTTTCTAATTGCTTTGAGAAATACTTTTTTTTCCCGCCCCCCACCCCGCGCTTTTCCTGGTCCCTTAAGGTATTGTCATGCCCCGTGTTTAAAAGGGAGCGAAAAGTCCAGCGTAGAGTACCAGCTTCTTTCCCCCTCCCCTTCCTCTTCTACAAGGACTTGTTTTAAAATGTAAATTGCGACATAGTAATTTATTTTTAATTTGTAGTTGGATGTTGCGGACCAAACGCCAGAAAGTGTTTCCCCCTTTCCTGAAAAGTGACGTTATAATTGACTGAAACGCTGATTTTTTTCACTATATATAAAAAGGGAAACTGTATTAATCTTATTCTATCAATATTTTTCTTTTTTTTTTGTTGTTGAAAATATTCTGAAGGTATTGCATTGTTTGTTTATTAATAAATTACCATTCAGTTGGAATGATCATTTACACGTCTGTATATTTTAATGCTTTCATTTAGTGAGAGAGAGAGAAAGAAAGAGAGGGAAAAGGGATTTCATAACTAACTTTGTCCCTGGAACAGCTTGTTCCCCTCCGCACAAATTCCAAAGACCATTTAGGAACTGCCAGGTCGAAAAATCCCTTTTCAGTCTCTTCTGCAATATGTTCCACTTAGTCAGCTCGCCTTATCCGCTAGGAAAAAAATACTTTCCCATGGCAGCTCTGAGTTGGCAAATAAACAAACACGTTTTCTTAGCAATTAATGGCAAGACCTGGAAACATTTGACCATACACAGTAGTATGGCAACATTACGTTGTTTTAAATGATATGCCTATGTAAGGATATATTAAGTGATAACTCCGAGGTAGAAGTGCATGCACTAGATTCCAGACCATGTGTAACTGTATATGTCGAGCTATCGATTGCTCTGTGTGTGTTTCAAATGTATTTATATCCAGGATTTACATATGTACCTATATTTAAAGAAGGATTACGTATTTATTTATAGTTTCATATACGTATTGCATATTTTTCTAAACTCCAGTGTATAGCAGATGCCAAATAATCTGTAGTACGTGTACTCTTAAATATAATGCCAGCATATAAATTACTGCTTCTTAGAAGTGATAGCAAAGCGTGCAATCACATCAGTGAAGCCGCTTCTGTAACACATAAAGTACTATTTTATTTCGGGGGAGGGGGAAAGAGCAGTAGTGTTAAAGGGTACTTGTACAGTCTACCCTTACACCTTTACAGCTCTGCATTACTCCCGTCCTTCAGGGACTTCACTACTGGTCTGTGTCTCAATTGCTCGGACAGATTATTTTTAAAACATTTTGTATGGGCGAATTTTTCTTATATAGTTGCTTGGGTGCTGTTTTGGTTTTTTTTTTTTTCTTTTTTCCTTTTTTTTTTTTTTTCCCTCTCCTTACCTCTCTCAGTTGTCCTCAAATCGGAAAAAAATATATATTACCAGGGTAGCAAATGAGTGCTGCACAGACTGGCATCTTGTCAGATCAAGAATCCTACCTTCTGGACAATTTACTATTAAGAACCTACTGTCAATGGGGATCACCTTCCCCTTTTGTAAGTAACCACCAAAATGCAATAAATCCATTAACTTAAAAGAACCGGCCTTGTCAGTCAGACTTGGAAATAAGTTTATTTGATTACAGATATTTAAGGCCTAAAATCTGCTTTCAAGATAATACAGTTTCCTATCAGAATCTCTTATCTAAAGGCAACACTTAGCAGTAATTGCTGTTGCATTGTTAAGGGTTAGGCTGTAAATAAATACAAAGGTATTTACAGTTCAACCTTATTACCTCGCTTTTGAGCTGTGCTTCCTTCCAAAGCAATAGTCCCATGTTTAGAAAACACCTCCAGCAGATGGAATTAACTGGGGGGAGTGTGTCATCTTAGAACGCGTTGGCTTTGAATACGTTTATTTAAGTATGCCATAGTCTTTGCTTTTTTGTGCTAGTATCTCTACGAAGATTACCGGGTGTCTTATTTACATTTATTTGTTTGCTAAGTTGGGTAAGAGAACCTTAAACGCTCCATCGCTCAGTTGTGGTAAAGCTGATGAGGAGGACGAGCAAAGTTGAGCGCCTTCGCTCCGGGGACATATTTTAATTTCTGCTCCCCGTTTTTCACCAGTAAAGGGCAATAAAATGTTACCTATTCTCGGTCGGGCTCACTTTCTGCTCCCCACCGTCCCTCTCCCGGTACCGAGAGGGGGGAAGCTGAACTGGCGGCTCCCGCCCACCGCCGCCTCCTTGGGAGCGGGGCTGCCGGGCCGGAGGCACGGCGGGGCTTTCACTGCCTTACGCCCCCGCTCCCCCTCGCTGGAGAGGGGACCCTCGGCGGGGCAGCTCCCTCTGCCTTGGCAGATGGGTTTGCCAGCGGGGTGGCTGCATAATAAGCACCATTCCTGCTCCCCATCACGTATTAAAAATAAAATTTAAAGAAGGCAGAGGGTAGAGGCGATTGAGTCTGCTATTTGCCTGTTATTTTTGTTGCGATCAGGCGCCGGCTTTCCTGTAGTTTGGGTTTTCTCAGCGGTCTGCAGCGGTAGGGTGTTTGTGGCGAAAATAAATAGGGGGGAGCGCAGTTGTCAGCCCGACTTGTTTAATAACCCGTTGCATTGTCAGTGGTGCTGCGCGGCTGGGGAAGCTGGGGGGGCCGTGCGTAGCTTGAACAAGTGCCGTGTGTAATTACTGCTAATGCTCGGGGCGGTGCGCGGCCCTCCGCCGCGGGGCGGCCGCGCAACTTGCGCTCCCCATGGCCCTCGCTGAGAAAGGGCGGGCGGTGTGGGCTCGGCGGGCCGGGAGGGCGGCTCGCACTCAGGGAGGGGGCAAAGGGAAACTTCCCTCTCGGTCGCAGGTAGGTCGTGTCGGGATCTTCTGCCCCCGGAGGGGATCCCTTTCCTGAAGTGACGTGCGTGGTGGCGGCGGAGGTCACCTCCTGCTTCTCGGTGTGACGGGCTGGCTCACCGCACACGCGTGCTTCGTATTCAGTTTTAAAAACACGGTTTTATTTATATTATTATCACAATCATAATCATAATCATAATCATAATGTTTTTTTCTCCCCCTCCCCACAGAAATTGATCACAACGAAAATAAGATTAGCAGTGCTGGCTGTCCCCGCGGTAGGCAGTGGAAAGTGCGGGCTTGGCCGCGGGAGGCGGCCCGCCGGGCGCGCAGCCCGGTACCGCGGGTCCCTGCGCGACATTGCACGGACGGGGGTCGGCATCTCTGGGCTCTGCCGGGCCGGAGCCTTCGTCGTGAGGCATTGCGGCTGCTGCTGGGATGGGGAAAGGCCGAGCGGGCTCGCTAGAAACTTTCCCGGGCTGGGGCAGCGCAATGGGAGGCAGGGAGCGGGGCATCTGCCCGCGGGCCACCGTGAACTGCGGGCGGTGGGGCCCAGCTTGGAGCACGAACCCTTGTTCCTCCTGTGCTTCCCTCCTCTTGCGCACAGGAGGGAAACCCGAGCGAGCGTCCCTTCTGACCTGTGATTGTCTCCCAGCAGAACTGGGCCTGCCCTGAACGCCACAAGAGATGCGGTGCGACCTTGCGCAGCGGTGGGCACGGGACGTACGCCCGGGCAGCAGCTGAGAGGTGTCCCCGTAAGGCCTCGACATCTGCGGTGGCAGCCCCTACAGCAAACGGGGACACTTGGCCCCAGCCATGCCTGCGGAGAGGTCATTTAGGCGCCAGGTTAGCACGGCGCTTTGTGGGGTTTTTTTTTTAGCTCAAACTGATTTTTTTTTATTTTTCCAAACTGTTGCTTTGCTTTTCGTCTATAAAACAAAACAGTTTTTTTTTAATAGATATGAGGAACCATTCCATTTTCGTGGTGGTTCTGGTGGTTTCTCACTTGTACTCGCTCATCTGTCACTCAAACTGTGGAAAACGTAGAGAGGAGGAATATTCTCCTTTCTAAGTTTCCTCCTTAGAATTTCTTCTTAAAGTAATTACAATTCCTATTATGTTCTGCAAAGGTCATAATCAAAAATAGTAGAGAAATGCATGCAAATAGTCGAGAGGGCGTGGATTAAAACCCCTTCCCTACCGCCACAGGCCATGTCAGATGGAGAACATGGTGGAGCTATTTTGTGGATGGAGGCATTTAAGGGAGTGGTTCCAAATCGGCGTTTTATGATATCTGGGGCCCTTTCTGATAGCCAAGAAGTTCGGGAAAGGCGTTTCGAAGTTAGCGGCTGTTTCCATAGCCGGGTTCAACTTCGTAACACTGTTGGTAACTCTGGGGCTGCAGCGTTTTGACCAGCTGCCTGTACGCTGCTCTCACCTCCCCAAAAGCACGCCGCTGGAGCAGGACGAGCTTAGAGTTTCGCCCTGTCCTCTGGAGACTTGGCTTGGGCGTTTCGGGCCAGTCGCACGTGGCACATGCAAAAGCTGGTGCGGGTTGTGCGGGTTTTGCGGGAGGCAGCGCGGGAAAGGAGCGGTGGCGCACGGTCGGGGGCTGCGCGCCTCTCCGCGCCCACGTAGAGATGAGCGTGAGGTAAAAGTGCTCAGTCTTCATTACGTCGTTTGATTGCGTAGGCAAAAGCATGTAGCGCCGAGGCGCGCACATGGCTCCAGTGCACAGCACAGGAGAGCTGCGGTGCGGCCCCTGGAAGCTCTCCCCGTCCGCTTCCCGAAATAAACCATTTCAACAGCGGCGGGTAATCGAACATTAGCTTTCAATTAATTTCACTCGTAAAGTAATTTAAACTCTTTCGCGTACTCAGTCCATTTTCCCCGTCTCCCTGAGCTGGGACCGGGCGTGCTGGCTAAATTCACCCGCACTTTGAGATGTGCTGATATTTTGATTTGTTTTTTTCGGATTTTTTTTTTTGGGGGGGGGGAGAGTATGTGTGTGTGTGTTGGGGTCATTTTTGTTTTGTGGATTTTGGTAGGGTTTTTTAGGCTAGGAGGGAGATGAGGAGCACGGTGGTGGGCGCTGTCAGGGCATCCGAGGCTGAGCTGTCGCTGCGCGGGGGCACAGGTAGCGCGCAGCCGGGGTGGCGCGGAGGGCGCGCTCAGGTTTGCGCGGTAAGCTGCACAAGAGGCTGGCAAGCCTGGGCTGCGCTCTAAGGGAACTGCTCGGAGCTCCCCGCGGACGGGCGCGGGTTTCGGTCCCGTATTTCGGTCACAAGCTCACGGCCTGGGAGGGCACCTGTCATCATCCCCGTATAGGTTCTCCCCCACCACCACCTTTTTTTTTCCTTTTCCCTTCTGCCTCGCCTCCCCGGCGTCTTGTCTGTTGGGAATCCGTCCCAAAGGTGGTGCGGTGCCACGGTGAGCGTAGCCCTCCTGGTTTAATTACGCTGGGGCTCATAAAGCCATTCGCTTCTTTCCAAAGTAATAAACAAACGTCGCGTTAGGTCAAGATTGATGGTGTCCATGCAATAAAAACGGGCCAGGTCAGGAAGGAATAAAATTCAATCAGAGCTCGCGGAATCATTTTTCAGGGGACAGAAAGACAGAAAAGGAGACGGGGGTCAAGGGAGACGATGTCGCCATTCACAACACACCAGCCGGGAGGGAGGAGGGCGAGGGTTAACGAGCGATTGTTTTTTATCAAGCGGAGCCTAATTGAACGAAACAATAGCCGCATGGAGGGGGGTGGAGGGGGAGAGGGCCGGCTCCTTACCCGGTAGTTGCGGGGCCAGGCGGCAGCCCCGTACCCTGGTGGAGGCACCGAGGAGCCCTCGCAGCACTGCTGCGCCCCCCATTCCCCCTTAAAATGATACACACGCACCTGGGGCAGCGGGCAGGCCTTGTCCTAGGCCGGGGCTGTCCGTGCAGGTAGCGTTAGCAAACGATCTGGGGGACCACACTGGGAGGATCCCTCATTTCCTAACGAGGCGTCCTAAAAGCCCTGCTTGGACGGCCGGAGAAGTAAGCCCCAGAACTCCCGAGGGTAACTCTGGCTGGTCCGGCCGGAGCGGGACCCCTCCGTGCCATTTGGAACTAATCCCTTGAGTGTAGTTCGGTGCTGAGGCTGATGGCGCCCAGCAATTTGGCAAGGGGCTGCGAGGAGGGTAGTTCGCCGGAGCCCCGACGGCCGGGCGGTGCCGGGCTCGGAGGAACAGGCCCGTCGGAGGGTCGTCGTGTTCAGGGAAGAGACGGCAGCACAGCACCGCGGGGAAGCCCCTGCGATCCGAGGGACAGTTTTTTGTCCTGGCCAGCTACGCCACCGTTCTGTGCTGCGTGGGCCTGGGAAGCAGCCGGCAGTCTCCCTTCCTCCTTTAAGCAGGCAGAGTCTTTGGGAGGTCGGGGGAATTTCTTCCTCACCCCCTGCATCTGTTGCACACACCTCTGAGACCTTCTAGGCCCTTGTGCCTTGCTTAGCATGCATGTGACACAAAATAATGGCTGTTAAAAAGCGCCGGGACGGAGAGTGACGGGAAGGCAGCCCGAGCTACCAGTGAGGGCTCTCAAGCTCTCCGTCTGAAAGAGAATTGGGTGTTCGGCAATATTCTTTTTGCCCCCTAAACAAACACAGCTTGAAACGACTTGGGTGGGCAGAAGGGAACAATTTGTGAGCCAGAGAGCAAAGTGAGATGGGCAGGCAGCCGGCCCACAACTTACCTGCTGGAGACTTTCACCTGACCTTTAGGTGTCAGGGGGCTTGGTTGTGCCGTGTATCACCCCACGTTCAGGTCAGATGCTTTAGATTGCGTTCAGCAGAATTAAAACAACAACAGTGAAAACCCCAAACTGGAATCCCCCCTCCTTTCCAGCCCCCATCACCTCTGGGGAGAATCCAGGAAAACCAACACATTTAGAACCATTAACTCTTAAAATAGCTGAATTTCCTCCAGTAGAAAAAACGCAAATTATTACACTCACGAGTTCAGGATATTTATATATTATATGAATCGATGAATAAACAGGTCATATCACTACAACCATCATCCCTCGGAAGGCAAGTGCTTGGATCAGGAAAAAAAAAAAAGCCATAAACGTTTTTCCCAAAACGTTCCTGGAATTTATTTACTTGCCAGAACATTTAAGCTGCCGAGTTTAATTTCTTCCTTTTTATTCCTCTTTTTTTTTCCCCTTTTAAAAAATTAAATATTTAAAATAAGGAAAAAGAAGAATGTTTTCCATTGAACGATAATGTAAAAGTACTGATAATATCGTCCGTAGCAGAAGAGAATTGTTTAAACAATGTCGGTGCTTGCAAGATTGCGCAGTATAAATACATTCCCAGTGCCGTTTTGATGCGAGTTTCGAGAGAAACTCTGTTTTCTGCCTGCGTCCTGTATGTGCATTTCCCCCGGTCCGATTGTGTGGAGGCTAAAGCCGTAAGCTGGCGGAGGACACGTCGCCCTGCCAGCCCCGGGCCGGGCATGCCCGGCTCCCCGCGGCGTGGGACGGGGCCGGGCGCTCACACACCTCGCCCCTGCCAGCGAGGAGCTGCTCGCCGTTTTCCCCAAGCCAGGATTTATGAAAGTGCTGGCGGCCAGCGCTTCTAGCTTCGCCTCTCAAGGATGGGGTGGATTTAAAACCGAATAACGAATTGCAGAAAAATTACGACTTTCTCCCGACGCCATTTCCCACCCCCCCAAGCGCTCCGCCGGGGGGGGGGGGGGGGGGCATGGGGGCATGCGGTGATGGAGCGCGGAATGCACCGGTGCGAACTCATTAGCAAAGCAAAGGTTTGCAATTAGCGTCTGCTGCTGCGAAGCGACCTCTCCCCCGCCCGCCTCTCCTTTAGCCCCCATCACCAAATAATTGCAAAGTATCTGTTGATGTTTTTCTTCCACCCGTCAAAACGTTGGAGCCCTGCCTGCTCCAGGGCTCCGTCCTGGTTTTGTTGTGTCTGGAGACAATGCTCAGCCAGCGAACCATCAGAGGTGAAGGGGGGTCACAAGGGGAGGCAGGAGCGCGGCTCTGCGAGCCGACGGGGGCCTCCCCTTGCCGCCCACCCCTGCAAACCTGCCACCCACAGGCGGGAGGGGCGGCGACCCCCGCCCGGTGCCCCTCTCCCTGCGCTGCTCCGGGGCAGCCCCGAGCACGCCTTCCCGGCCGGGCGAGTAGCGGGAAGAGGATGTGACCCTCATGTCCGCCCGGGGGGGAACGTGGCTGCTTTATGTGCAAGGCGTCGGGGGGAGGTGGTGGCGGCGGCAGATTCTTCCATTCTCCCAATTTACACCTAAATTTTGTTTTTCTAAATACCCTTGCAGCACTTGATGCGTCTCCGAGAGCCACCAGAGCCGGCCGCAGAGCCTCTTGCCACCATCCCCCTAAGCCGTGTTCGAGCCCGAGGAGCGGGGCTGCCTTCAGCCCCCGTGTGCTTTTACCCTTCGGGCTTGTGCTCCAGGCTTCGAGGTGTATTTTTAGATGGCGCTGGCGGTTTTGCCCTGCGACCCCGAGGAAAGCCCCGTCGCTTTGTCTCGCCGGCCTTCCGCAGCGGGGCCGGGCGGAGGGCGGCGGGCGGGCCGGCTGTGTCGCCGGCGGGCCCTGGGGCAGCGCCGACCCCCGGCCCGGCCGCTGGCAGGAGTGGCAAGGGCTTGTGCTCTCGTGGGGCCACCCCACCTCAGCCCCCGCCGCGCTCCTTGCTGCCTGCAAGCACACGAGTGGCCGGGCCCCCTGAAAGGCCTCAAGAGAAGGGGAAAAAAAGTTTAAAAAAGGCTCTCGTGGTACTTTTACCATTGTCAAGACAGGTTCTGGGGAAGGGCAGCGGCCCGTATGGCGGAGGCGAGGGCTGAGTTATGGCTGAGAGACGCGGTACGGCGGCGGCGGCGCTGACAGGCGGCGGGCGCGGGGGAGCGAGCCCGGCCGTCGCTGCTCGTAATTCCTGGCGCTGCCGGGCAGGGAGCCGCAGGCAGGGCCAGGCCGGCCTTCCCCACCGGGCCCCAGCCCTGTGCAGCTCGCTGGGCAGCAGCTGGGCTCTCTCTCCTCTCCCTGCCCATCCGAGTCCCCTGTTCCTGACGGGGCGCACTCCCGGGCAGCCCCCACCACCCAGCGCTGCCATTGCTATCCTGCTTCTCCCCGTAGCAGCGGCGCGGGGTGAACTCTCCGCTTCCCACGACGTAGTGAAACAGGCTGTCCGGGCGGGGACCCCCGGAAGAGTCCCGGGCTCGTATTCCCGGCTCCGGGCGGTGCAGAGTGTCAATAGTCTGTCCCTGGCCACCAACCGGCCTTTCCCGGCCGGTGCCACGGCGGTTCCGGGAAAGGTTAAAGCCATCGTGTTTTTCGCTTTGTTCGGTGCTGCTGCTGCGGATGGTTGGAAGCTTGCGAAAGATGCAAGGGACTGGGGGCCTGCTCGGTTATTTACTACTGGAGCTGCTCTTTTCCATTAACGAAGTTGTAGTGTCTCCATATGAGACCAGAGACGGGCAGAGGGGGTACGTATCTTTCGAACCTGCACGCAAAAAACGCTTGACGTGCACACGAAACTGATGTAGAGAACACAAGTCTGTGGCTGGTGTATCAGCTACATATACCATATAATCTCTTTAAGTCGAAGCTTGTTAGTGGTTTGTTTTGTTTTGCTTACAATTTATTGTTTATTTCGTTTTCAAGACGTGGTCCCGTGGTCAAAGAGCGGTACTTTAGGAGCAATTAAGAATCAGGCAGAAAGGTAGTGTTAGGGGAACCGAAAAGCAGTTCTGACCTTTGCCAAATGGTAAAAAGCAGCAGGGCAGTGTGCATTTTGGCCTGTCGTGACCAGTACCCTTTTTTTTTGTCCCTACAAAGGCAGCAGAAAGACACCCAGCACCAGGCCACTGCGAGGGACTGCTTGGTCTAGAATCAGTTTTCGCTTTCCCATCTTTTTCCCAATTTGTTCTCCATTATAGACAGAGAAACCAGAGAACGAAAATGCTTCTCTGGAGTGTGCTACGGTGAGAGATGCCAAAGAAAAGACCCTGAAGTCGAAGCTCCCAGTCCTCGGCAGAGACGTGTAAACTAATATTCAGATGTACCAGCAAGCCTGCTAGTGAATCACTGTAAGCGAAAAAGTAGTTTGCTGCCATAAAAAAATGCCTTCCCATAAAAGCGCTGGAATACTTTTAAAAAATATTACTCCGTTCCCACCAAAGACCCGCCAGCCGCAGCGCGTGACCGCCTGGCCGAGGCGCTGAGGAGGACGCAGCCCTCGGTGCGGCCGGGCAGAGGGAGCTCGCCCCCTCCCCTTCCCTTCCCTTCCCTCCGCCACCCGCCGCGGCCCCGGGGCTGGGGGGACAGCGCTGGGCACGGGAGACGCGCTCGGCCGTGGCGGGGTGCGGGAGGCAGCCGCAGTGGGTGCCCAAGGCACAGGGGCGAGCGCGTCTCGCAGGGGCTGTGTAGCAGATCCACGCGGGGTGAACGCTGCGGAAGAGCGCAGCTAATGCAAGGACATGCACCCACAGGAAGGGGGATTAGTGATGTTTTACTCTTAAAAAAAAGGGGGGGGGGGAAGGGGGGAAGCCGTGGAATCGCACCCCTTTGAGGAGAAAAACACCCAAGGAGCGTTTTTATAAATAGACCCACGAGAGGTGAGTGGCAATGCGTGCGTGATGCCGTAGGGAGGTCCAGGCCTCCGGACTGAGTGTCCGTGACCTGCTCGGCGTTGGTCTGTGCTCGAAGAGCCCCGAGGGTGCCGCGGAAACTGCGTGCGGGCTGGAGAGCCTCACACGCGTGGGGAGATGCTCGGAGGGAGAGCAACAGGGACATCCTTCTGTCTCCGCAGCCCCCTCTCCTCTCCGCCTTAGGGCTCCTACTCTGCGCACCTGTAGACAGGGTCTCAGGCAGGGGCCGGGCTCCCACGTTTCCCTTTCCCTATTCGCGCTTTGGAAGGAACAGCCCCAAAGGAAGCGGCTGCTCCGGTTGCCCGGGCGCGCTCCACTCCGCGCCGCGCATTTCCCGCGGCACCTCCAGCAAATGCTGCCCTTGGAGACCGGCGCACGGAGCACCCTCCTGGCTCCCCCAGGCTGCTCTCCAGCTCCTTCCTGTCACCTGCATCCCTTCCACCACAGAACCGCTCCCGGGCATAGCTACCCCCCCATCCTATCCCGCGATTGGCCTCCTTTTAACACGGGGGTCCCCTCTACACGAAGTCAAAAAGCAGGAGATGCACTTCAAGTATGTGTATCTCCTGTGTGCCTCCCTCCTGTGAATCTTGCTCTTTGCTCACTTCCAGGCATAAAGTTAAAATGATGGGAGTAATTGGTGGGTGGAAGATCCTAAACCAACGGGAAATGTATGGGCTTGACGACCTCTGGATAACCCAGGTACCTTGGCACAAAAAGCAAAAAAATATTTACTCACCTTGAAGTTTCTATTTTTTTAAAGCTTTTTTTATTTATTTTGTTTTTATTTCTTAAGTCATCTTTTGAAATGGTTCACGCTCCTGTCTGAGGTTTAATTATAGTAAGCAGGAAGAGGGTGGAAGGGGAATGGTTTGATTCTTGGGGGAGGGGGTCAAAAATCAAAACACCCTAATCTCCCCAGACTGAGAAGGTGATGGACAAAAAGGCTTTCTGTGACTCATGCACACTCTGAAATGAAGATCTGAAAAACATATACAAGCCCCAGCTTGACTGGTTTGAAAGCGATTCCAGCAATTAGGAATTAATTCAGCATGGTCAAAAGGCGATTTCACTGCAAGTTATATCAAGTTATCCAAACTTTTACAGAGTTCAGGTGCTGGGAATGGGCTGCTGGGGTGGAGGTAAGGCTGCAGGAAAGAAAAACAAAGAGTGTTCAGGAAAGGCAGAAAGGGCAAGCTGTGGAACAAGGTCTGGAGGCATGGTGAGCCCATATTTGCACCAAAGGTCTGCTGATGTGGAGAAGGGAGGAGTGGGGGGCAGGGAATGTTTTTTTTTCTCAAATGGGATTAAGTACTAAAAATGTGCTGGAGGTTCTAGAGAATAGAAAGACGAGTCTCAACTAAAAATGAAATCAGTGGGTTTGGCTGATCAATTTTTCAGGTACAGTATGATCCTTCCCCATTTAGTGGCAGAGGACAAATTTAGCCCAGGCAGAGCTGGCCCTGGGATGATGTATGGGGCAAGAGGCACTGGGAGGATGTAGAGGGTGGAGGCAGGAATAAAACTGGTCTTTTAGACACAGGCAGGCCAACAATAAAACCATCACAGGGAGGGCCAGCTGCCCACCCTGGTGGCTCATGGCTGTGCTGGCCATCTGTCGCATGGCTGCTGTGATGCCTGCTGGGCCCTGCCAGGGCTCAGGCGTTGGGGTTGTTCCTCATGAGCTCCACGTCAGCGTCCACCATCTCCCTCACCAGCTCCTGCAGGAAGGAGAGAGACAGATGAGGCCCCAGTGCAGGCACAAATGGCAGCATGTCAGGAATGCCCCAGAGCATGACTAGTCCCCCCTGCCCCCACAGCAGAACCAGGACAGGACAGGTCTTTGTTGGGCCCTTCCCACTGCAGAACCAAGAGATGATTTTCGGGCTTTGTTGGGCCCTCCCAGAGCAGAACCAGGAGAGGACTTTGGGGCTTTGTCGGGCCCTTCCCACCCCAGAACCAAAAGAGGACTTTGGGGCTTTGTCGGGCCCTTCCCACCCCAGAACCAAAAGAGGACTTTGGGGCTTTGTTGGGCCCTGCCAGAGCAGCCCTGGCCCAGGCCCTGGTGTGTCAGTGCTCTGCTGTGCTCTGGGATGCCCACTGCTGCCACAGTGTCTGCTTTCTGCAAAGCAAGGATCCATGCAGAGGCACCCAAAATGGGGTTTCTCAGGGTGCTCAGGTCACTCCACACAGAGGTGTCCCCCCTCCTTTCCCCTCCCTGGGAATTGTTTTTAGAGGACGTGAACACCCAGCAGGTACAACAGAATGACCACTCACATCAAACGTGACTCTCGGCTTCCAGTTCAGCTTTTGCCTGGCTTTGGTGCAGTCTCCTTGCAGAAAATCCTGTGGAAAAGAAGAGAGAGGCACTGCAAGGACTGCTACCTTCCCCATCCTGATGGTCTCCGCATTGCTCCTGCTTCCCTGTGAACTAAGTGTGGACTCTCACTATTAGACTCTCCCAAGGGCAAATTATTTCTCTTGAAGATGCAATTTTAGTGGAAGCTCATATGCCTATAAAATCAGCAGGAGGCAGCATCCTTTTGCCAGGCTATTTCAGATGGAAAGAGTTATTCTTTGTGTGTACACAGAGAGCTTGAACTCCAGCCTTACAGCCATTCAACAGTGAACATTTTTTAAGACATTATGGTACATCTTAGTCATGCTAGAGAATGAGCTGAATCAAATTCTTTTCCTCTGTTTGTTTAAATAATATAAATCACAGAGCAAAAAAGGCACCTAGTCTCTTTCAAATAAAAACATGATCACAGACAAATGATGCTGAAAGATTGTTATGGGTGTGGGTAACCACATGCAACACCAGTAAACATCCAGCTTTTGAATGTGTACATATTTTTTTCCTAGAGTATTTTGAGTATCCACATGCAAATAAAAGTCTAAATATCTCATAAATGAAAAGAAATTGCCTTGAAATCATTACAGAAACCAAGCCTTCGGTCAGTTCACCTTACTGTTCAAGTATCCTTGAAAGAGCTGCCACACCAAAACAATCTCACAACCAGTCATCAAACATAATGTAATAAAATTAAACAAAGACAAAATCTCCTTTAACTACATTTCTAATTGAATACAAAAACTGACTGTATCTTTCTTTAAAATTGGAAGACAGTGTTTAAACAGTTAGCTTTTTCCAAAGGCATATGTTGATTGAATAAAATATATAATCTCTTCTCACAAGCTGTATATCTTTGTAGCAATAAATAATAAACTTATATCTGTCTAGGTTTAAAGAAACCCAAACAAACCCAGCTTGGTTACAGAACAACAAAGCTAACGCTGAATTCTCCTTTTTCATTTGACTTTATGGTGGTAAAACAGCAGGCTTTCCAGAAAAATGCAAGAACTGCTTTTTCTCTCCCTCTTCCACCCTCTGACCAGCAGTGGAGCTAAGGAGCATTTTGTGAATGTAGATTTTTTTTTTTTAACTTGTAATACTGCATGCTACATTTTTCAGATGCTCTCTGTTATCTTATGTGGTTCAGGTCATGTTAACTTCCAAAATCACCTCATCCTGTGCAGTAAAATGTAGGAAATTCTTCTTCATAATTGTGCACAAGAAAGCTAGACAGCTTGCTTCCAGGAGCAGAGGAAATCCACCAAAGGAAATATGGCACCGAAGCAGGGGATGTGGAACAAACACGTCTGCTGAGACTTATTCCAGGCAGCAGTTTTACTAGTTCAGTCTTTAGGCTAAAAAGCATTTCATCCTGCCTTCAGAAGAGAGTAAACAGATGGATCAGAACAAAATGATATGAAAATTTAAAAAATGCCATGATTTCCTTAAATTAGACTAAATGATTTCCTACTGCAGCCCTATAATGGGCTTTTTGAAACTGCAGCAGACATTTGAGGCCAAGTCATGCAAAACTGCATCAACTTGAGGGATCCCCTGGAGGGTCATGTGAATATGGATTGCAAAATCTGGTTTGAAATGGGAAAGACTCCCGTTAACTTTGATAAAATTTGGATCAGACTCTAATGTGCTCATGGAGGTATGTCTTTTATCTGGAGTTCAGTTTAATTTACATACGCGTGTATATATATGTGTCTGGAAACAAGGAAATCCTTCATAAAACAATAATTTCAGTATAAAAACAATTGCCTTTTATTCGGCCCTAATTCAAGCCATTAGCTAGAAGTGAAGTGTTTTAATATCACGTAGCTTTATGTCATAAAAGCTATATCGGAAAACTTAGATTTTCATTTTTATAAATGCTGTGTAAGTAAAACTTTTACATCCACAATCTTTGTATCAAAAACATACTTTGAAACTAATCCTTATCTAAGATATTGGCTTCCCATTTTAAAGAAAAAATTACTAGGAAGCACAACATGAATTGCCATGGCTTGCTGTATGTAGCTGCATTCTGCTTTTGAACAGCTTGGGAGCAGTCTTTTAACTGTCTTGGACAAATGCTTTTTCTTAAAACAGATAATCTAAAAAAATACTTTACCTAATTCCAGCCCTTTATTTAAAAACAGAAACACTCATCTGCTGAGTAGGCCAAAATATGATTGGGGGTAGGCCGCAAATCAGTAAAAGGGAAGTATCTGTAGTGCTGGATGATACACAGAGGTCACACAAACAACTAGTATGTTGAAGCCATCTAGGTATAAAAACCCTCATGTTTTTCCTTTAAAAAATTCACAAGCTTTAACAATAATGCAGTAAAGGTATTAAGGCATAATCTGTGGGAAAAAATGAAAAAGGGGGAAATAATGGAATATTTAATATATATGATAATACAAATTTTCCAGCTGACTTGGGTTAAAAGATTTTAAGTGGTCTCCTGAAGAAGTTTGTGTCCTTTTCAGGAACACAACTTTGTTAATTTATTTGAAAACAGCATTACAGAGAAAATATCTCCTAGGCACTTTTAAAAAGGTTCACTTACAGAAGTTACTAGGTACAGAGGCCAAATGAAACCATAATATTAACACCATATTACACCTAAACTCAAGGTTTGATTGTATTCTTATTAGCCAAAGCTTCAACACTGAATGGAAATGATGACTGGAACAAAGCTATTCCTGATTAAAGGATTGTATTGCAGTCACGTTTCCTGTATTTTTCTACAAGTAGCTCATAATATGAAAACAATAAGGTAATTACAATAAAATAAGAATATTAAAAAAAAAAAAAAAAGCTTCTCTTGGAACAAAATGACTGCTTGTTTATATTGTTTAAGTCTTTCACTGAAACCAGAGATGCATCTGTCAGGCTTCCAAAAGGAAAAAAAATCCACAAACAACCCCACCATCCAAAAAACCCCCTCTGGTATATTCATCATTAAAATGTATTAAGTTTTTAATAGCAGGGCATCACTTTCTGCAACTACAACCAGATCAGAAAGCAAAGAAAGAAGAGATCAGATTCCATTGGGGAAAACCTGAATTTTTATTTTTTGGGCAGTGGGGAGGTGGTCTGGGGAAATAGGGGGGGTGGTTCTTAAAAAGCATCTGCTGCTGAGTATAAACTGCCCCATATCCCTACTCCTGATGGAAAAGCACCTGATGAAATGACACCACTTGAACACCACTTCATGTTTTGTATTCCTGCAGGATTACTTTTTCTGTGCCATTGTGCTTTACATACTGACAGGAAAACAAAGCCCTTTGACTCCCTGAAAATTCTGAGAGTTTAGATACTGAGCTTAGAGTCTATAACCCTGAAAACACTGACTAAGGCTTTCTGTTGTTTTTACAGCACTCAGATCATGAACATAAAATCAAGCTTTTGCTTTTCCTTATCCATTTTGTAAGGAACAAGTCCTTATTTTCCACGCAAGCAGTTAACATAAGTGCCTAGTAATGACAAGTTTTAATGGCACGCTAAGACTCAGAAACAATGTCCAGGTAAATATTTAAAGGGGAGGAAGAAAGAAAGACAGCAGTCAAATTCCCTGTTGCCACTTAATATGAGCAAGTAAATTCTCCTATGGCTTTATATGCAGCTCACTGTCATATGACTGCCTCTCAGAGAACAGAATGAGTTCATATGATGTGAATTTTTCTGTTTTACATTTTCTGCAATTGAGGCTGTCTAACTGTGTAGAAAATACCCCATTATTACTAAATTTGCTTTTGTGATTATTCAATTTTGTTGTACAAATGCACACACACAAATGCATACAGATAAGCACCAAGACATTTGTTATGCAATGTGGTAAGGCATTTTTAAATTTGGCTTTTAAGCCATGAGACAAAAATGTGAAATATTTTAATGTAAATATCACATTTCCCAAGCTCTTGTTCTGACTGTCATTGCAGCTCCTATTTTGTCTTGAGCAGTGATTGATCTGGTTTCACTGTGCATTGTATCACTGTCTCATTCAATTACCTTTAACTGAAAATTTAAAGCCTCAAGACAACGTAAGAAAAAGGAGATAGTGTGGCCTTAAAGAAGGCCAAGGCTTCCTTTATTACTACAGCTCAGTTGATTCCCTTTCAAATCTGCCTTCACTGAAGCCAGCACCCAGTGCCAGCTTTTGCTTTCTCTTACACTAGAATAAAACTGAGATCAAGTCCTCAGTAAAACACCTTTGATGGAATTGTGTCCAGCTCTGCTTGCTAAAGCACAGACAAGGCTTTACCTCTAAATACAAACAAACTTGATCTAAGCACATAACAGTATAACTGCATCTGAAAAGCAGCCAGGATTACATTCACAATCAGCACCACTGCTTGGAAGATGATTTGTTACATCAGGGCTCCCATAAGCAAAGAGCACTGACCCAGCTTGGTGGAGGCTCTCACTTGAGTGTTTAGTCTTGCACTTTTTTGCTCAAGATGTTTTTTTCAAAAAGGGTTTCAAGAACAGAGGGGCCAAAGCTTCCTGCAAACTCCACCAGTGTTTTATTTTCCTTATTTTCTTCTTAAAACCATTACCTTTTAGCTTTAACTTATCCCATTAAAAAATCAAACAAACAACAAAAAAACCAATGAAACACATAGACAGTTGATTAGACTGCAGTTTTGTGTTTTCATCATTATCATAGAATCCTAGAATGGTTTGGGTGGAAGGCACGTCTAAGTTCATCTGGTCTAGCCTTTCTGCACTGAGCAGGGACATCTTCGACTAGGTCAGTTACTCAGAGCTCCATCCAACCTAACCTCAAGGGTTTCCAGGGATGGGGCATCTTCCACCTCTTTGGGCAATCTGCTTCAGATGCTTCAGTGTTTCACCACTCTCATCATAAAAAGTTTCTGCCTTATATTTTGTCTAAATCTACCCTCTTTAAGTTTAAAACTATTACCCTATTACCCTTTGTCCTATCACAACAGGCCCCATTAAAAATTTATATCACATGTATATATATACTAAGGTTTATCTTATGAAATAATCTCCCCTTTGTGTACTTCCTGAAACATTTTACATTTACAGATGCTAAACATTTAGTGTTTTTTAAAGAGGGTTTAAGTAGCAAATCTCAGTAGTAACACCAGTCCCACAGTACATACGTGCATCTGCTGCAGCTTATTGCTTGGAGAACAGCCTTGCTGAAGTGTTGCAAACACATCAGGAGACTGCATGCATTGCTCACTAGGCAGTTCTTTCACCATCAACCTTATCCCCCATTCCCTAGTGTTCCACCACACTTGCCACCAGGCCCAGGGACATCGTGCTTTAACCCAGATGCAACATTGGAAAACAGTTACTGTGACTTCTTTTGAGCACTCTGTTAAGAAAAGCAGAAATGTCTGACTAAACCAGAGCTGTAGAGCCTGTAAACTTGTGCCTTACTGGTGCAAAATTCAATGCATGGCTCAGCTGAGCTTGGACCAAACCCCAGAAGGAGTCACAGTAATGAGCACTGTGTCTCCTGTGCGCTGCTCTGCCTGTTCTTCTGGAGATCCACAGGACAGAGAACACTGCTTTGGCTTCTTTGCAAAGGGTAGTATTTGTTATAATATCTATAGTAACAGGGATGAAAACCCTGTATAATCATAAAGCAAGAGACTCCTATCTCCATAGTAAATATGAGGAGACTGAAGATAAAACATATTGAAGAATGAAGCCCAAGCCTAACAAGGAGCACAATAAACATCTCCAGGAATTTAAGATGAGCCAAAATGTGTTGTCTCTCAGTTTTCATTTTTTCTTTCCACTGTTCTTAGAAAAGCAAAGTTGTAGAGCAGTTAGGGTACCAAGGGAATAGAAGAATGCCAGTGAATTTGGTTCCTGATCTAAATTTGTTTTAATGCAGCATGAACAGACTGCTTTCCACTCTTGGGTCAGCAGTCTTTTGCAGAAAGACAGTATTGTTCGCAAAGAACCACAGGAAAAGGCAAAAGGCAAAAGCAACCAATAGGCTGAAACTCACATATAACTAAATGCCATTGAAAATAAGAGGCACAATGGTTTTTTTCCCCTAGCATGTTTTCCTATGCAAATCCCCTCCCTATTCAGAAAGTTTAATCTTTACTAAAACCATGTTGAGGAAGAAGGGAAGGGGAAAGATTGACTTGAGGAAAGGACAGATTCTGCGCGGCGCTGAGCCCCTGTACATCCGAAGGACCTTGGCAGACTGCGAGTGCTGGGCATCTTTAGGGTAAGGTTTTATCTCGGGACCCCCCTGTACTGCAGCAATAAGGCATCAACACAAACCACACAGTCAATAAAACCTGAGCACAACCTTGGCTTTTCCGCCAGGAACCAGGGACGTTAGAACAGAGACTTTATCTTATCAGATTGATAATCTTTAATTTGACCAGCTTCCAAAGGGTTAAGGCAAATGAACTCGGAACAGCAATAAACATTAGGGCGATAATAACAGTAATGGAGCTCCTCTCCCTCTCCCTCCTCCTCCTCCTCCTCTTCCCCTCCCTCCCCTGCGCCTTTTCCACTTCGCTGCTGCCTATCAGCCCCAAGCGAAGCCGAAGCCAGACCTCTCTCTCAATGACAGGGGGTGATAAGAGACTCGAAGAAAACAGCAAGCTGTCTGGTCTGTTCAGGAAGTCGGGGACGGGTGGTATTGTCCATCAGCGGGGCCACGCGGCGGCCGGAGGCCGGGAACAATGCTCTGCTCTGGGGAAATGGGCTCACTCAGCGCCGGTCCTGGCAGCCCCACCGCCAGCGCAGATAAAGCGCCGAGGCAGGAGGGGCTCGCCCCAGGTGCCTCCGGCGGGCCCGGATCGCGGGGCCGGAGGCGGTGCCGCCGCTCACGGCCGCGGGGAGGAGGGGAGGCCGCGGCCCCGGGGCGAGCGCCGGCGGAGCTGCCGGCACAAGAGCCCCTCACAGGGCTGAGCGCTACTCGGATCTGTCCATATGCCAAGCGAAGCCTGAGAAAACATCTTGGCCAGAGCCGTCCCTCGAGCCAGATAAAATTCCTCCCGAATTACAGCCCGATATCCTCGAAGCCAGTGCTGAATTTCACTCTCATTGGATCCGGAGCTGAGCTCGCTCGTCAGGAGCCGTACCGCACAACTCTGTGCCAGGGCATCCCGCTGCAAGTGGCACCATGGCTGCTTTTCGGGCTGCCATGCCTGAGGCAGTCCGGAGAGTGTTCCCCCTGCAGCAGGGAAAGCCCTGCTGCCGCAACAGCGAAATTCCTGCAGCTGGCTGCAGTGAGGCGGGTGCTTCCCTCCCTTCCAGTTTGCCCTGAGGCCCAATTCTCAATGCCTGGGAAGACCTGGAAATTGTTCCCCAGCCTGGATGTATGTGCAATTGTAACCTCAGCTCATGGCCCTGCAAAGTGCCAAAGAGGCTTCCGAATAGCAAGATCATTTCTAGTTCACAGGAATCCTTCTAAATAAGCAGGGAACTTCTGGAGGAGAGGAAGAAAATCAAACCCACTCCATTTGCCATATACTGACCATAATTAGGTCTGGCATGAGGGCTGGACACAATCCCAGAATCAGTGAAAGGTTTGGGTTGGAAGGGACAGTAAAGATCATCTAGTTCCAACTCCACTCCATGGGAAGGGACACCTTCCACTAGACATGGTTGCTAGCCCCATCCAGCTTTGCCTGGAACACTTCCAGGGACAGGGCATCCACAGCTTCTCTGGGCAACCTGTTGCAGTGCCTCACCTCCCACACAGTAAAGAATTTCTTCCTAATACCTAATCAGAACCCTCTTACAGTTTAGTTTAAATCAATTCCCCCTTGTCCTCTCACTACATGCTTCTGTATGAAGTCACTCTCCAGCTCTCTAGTAGGTACTGGAAGGCTGCTCTATTTCTATCTTCTTTTTTCTAGGCTGAACAACCTCAAGACTTTTAGCCTGTACCTTTTCATTGGTACCTTCAAGTCCTGCTTTTGCTCATGATTCAATGTGTTTTCCTCTTGGTTTACCTGTTCTCCACTCTGACAATTATTTTGGGGATGGAGAGTAAGAAAATAATGTCCTCATTATATGTGGTTTTATTGTTGCATTATGTATGCAACAATAAAACCACATATAATGAGGACATTATTATGACAGCATGATACCTTAAAAATTTTTATGTGTAATTCTCACCATTTTTTTAATCTGCTCTGATTAGTTTTCTCGTCACTCCCTTCTCTTCACATTTTCTGCAAAGATCAGGAAATCACTTTGTGACGTTGTTTGACTTCAGCTGGGTTTCTGAGCAGGAATGAATGTCTTTTTCAGCTGTCTTTGCTGACTGACATGTCAAGGTGAATATGAAAACTGCTAACCCCAGGAATCCATGCTGCAATCCTGCTTAATTTCTTCTCTTCTTCCACTAAAAGATACTTCATTTATAGCAACTTACACTGGAAATGTAAACAAATTCAGTTATCATCTCTAGTCAATAACAAATAATAAGTAACAAAACAGTAAACATTAGGGCAGCTATCTTGTATTCTAGTTACACATATTTATCTATCTACTTTTAGAGCATTAAGCAGCAATTTAATAAATGCAGATCTATGAAGTCAGTATATTACTTCTTCATAGAATTATTATTTTTCTTTTACAGGATGCATTGTTTGTGGTGATTTTGCTACCCCATGGACATTCACATTTCTGAAAAAAAATCATGGCATTTGTTATGTTAACATCAAAATGATACTAAAATATTTTTTGGAATGGCATGCTGCTATATTTGCCCTAATAAAAATAATTTATTCAAAATAGAATTTTTCATCTAACAAGCATGTAATTGAAACATTCTAATTAAATCACCTTTAACAGCAGTTGCTGTCTTTGCCCTTTTTTCACCTCACCAGCTGAAGTTGGGTGGGAGAGATGTCACCCCCTTCCTCAACTCTTAGAGTGTTACACAAACCTCTGTCCTGCTGAAGCTTGTGGTAAGACTTGGGGGAAGAAGGCAGAGAGGAGGTGGATATTTCTCTCTTCCTGTCTTCTTCCCTGCCGTGGATCAACTAGTACGTAGGAGTTAGCATGGAGGATGTTCAGTCATTTCTCATTGTTTGAAAGGAACTTGTAAAATAGTCCTTCCCTACAGTATGGGGGATGAAGAAGGGAGCTGCCATTTCTCTGGACAAAGTCACAATCTTCCTTTTACTGCTGGCTGTTTTTTTTAGAAGCAGCCTCCCTCTACACAGCCATAAACCCCATCTAATTTATGGGACGCATCATCTTATCCCCCACCCCTCACTGCATTCCAATTTCTCAATAAAAACCCCCATCTGATTTGAAAACCCTCTTCATGACAAAATATCTGGAGAGAGTTTAAGCTGTGAAAAGCTTAAAGGAAGCTCAAGAACTGAGATCTTTTTACCCAAGGGGGAAAAAAAATTCAAGTCCCCACATGGAGGGGACTCAGAACATGATAGTGTGGGGCTCCTGTCTGCAAAAATGAAGATATCCTTGCCTGAACACAGTTACAAGACAAGCAAGAGTCCACAAAAGGGTTAAAATAAAACAAGGTAGGATAATTTCTGATGCTGAGTATATCCCAAATGTATTCTCCTGTGCACTTCATAGAGAAGGAAGTCCAAGCAGTGGCCTTTCACATGACATCATAAAAGCCTAATTTATCACCAGCCACCAAGCATCTAGAAAATCATAACATCCTTTCAGGAAAACCATGTGCAAGATAATCAGACTTGCTTTGATGAAAGATTTAGTGCTTGAGTCCAAGTAGGACACTACAAAGAAGAACCCTTTGCAGGTAGTAGCACACAACAATGCATGTTACATTTAATGCTTCAAACTCACATTTTATTCATTAAAAAGCTTATGCATTTCCTGTCCATAAACAAACATCTTTTTACTCTGCATGTGTGTTCAACCAAACCTGCTAAGATAAAACACTGGTTAAGTCCAGACAAGGTAGACAGCTGAATATCTCTTTTACAGATGAAACACATGCTAATGCTGCAAATAAAGGCACTGTGCTCCCCATTCCCTCATCTCACAGTCCCTTGCAAGTGTGTCATGGATGTGGGTGAGTATTGCCACAGCTTGTCATAGCTTTGGAAAGGATAAAGTCCTTCCAGCACACTCAGCATCACAGCTATGCTGAACCGAGGGGTGCGCTCCCCCTAACAAATTCCAAAACATTCTGCCAAAGACCTTGTCTCTCTGTCCAAAGCTCTCACTGTTCTGCCTCATCAGTTTTTGGTGGCTGGTGTAACCTGACTGTCTTGATGGAAAAGTACTGCTCAGCAAGGAGTATATTGCCGTAAAATCAATTGGTTTCACCTTTGCAAATGAAATCGAACAAGTCTGCTCCCTGTGTTGATCAGGCAGACAAAACAGCACAAAGCAATTAATGAATGGCTACAAATACCAGCTGCATGGTGCTCAAGACTTCTTTTTGACTGTAATGGAAGTTTGTTGGTGTGTATTTAAAGATGTACAGATTCCAATTGTCGTGCAGTTCACTGATCCTGCTGCTTAATGATCTGACCCTTAGGCTCCTGCTGGTCATTGGCCACGGGTTCTTCTGGTCTGACTGGAAAAATAACCGGATTTTCCACACCATTCTTGGTAGTTTGTTGTTGCATATTCTCTGATCTTCATTAATAAAAATAACTTCCTATTACATTTCCTGCACAGGAAAGCCTGGGAAAAAAAATCATAGTTTTTCCTATGACATTGTTCACTTTCAGAGCAGACATTAAACTCACCACACAATCTTCCAATAAATCAATAAAATGAATACAACTATCTTATTTTCTTTTTAAAGATCAGTATTTTGTTTTCTTCCATCCTTCCCTTCCCTTGGTATTTAATTTCTCTCACTTTCTTTCTTGTTTAAATCTTTCCCATGTTTTGGTGAAGTTATTTTCCTGTAAAATCCCATTTATCTCTTTTTATTGTAAGACATATTTCTTTCCTGATTTGATGTGTCTCCCAGTCTTTCTCTTCCATTCAAGCTTGTCCCATTTCTCTTTTGAGCATCAATCTCCTGCTCACAAACATCATCTTAAACCTGGTCTTACTTTCCTATTTCTCCTTCATTGTCAAAACAAGTTCCCTCACACTGAGATTTTGTTCTCTTCTCCTCATTTTTACTATGGTGTTCTTTTCACTTGAACATTTTTCACTTTATTTTCTCTCTGTATCATTACAGATTTGTTCCTTTTTCTTTTCCAGTGGTACTCCATCACACACCTGATTTCTCTTCCCTCAGGATTATGTGTGGAACATTGCAGGGTTCTCAGAGACAATTCATATTACCAGTAACGCAGCAGAGATTTGCTGACAGGCCTGAAACTCTGTTGAAATAAGTTTTAAAGAAGAAATAAGATATCCTAAAGCTCACAGTGCCAGTGTAAGTAGGGGTAAAAAGCAGATTCATTGACTGCCATTACTATTCACAGTAGCTGCCTATAAAATTCCACAGATTTGGCAGTGTATTAGCCATATACACTTTAAAAGCATGGCTAACATGCTCTGCTTCTTTCCAAAGCATCACCAAATGTGTATACCACTTTTTGAAATCTGTCCTCTCAATGACCTTCTTCTCTTAAATACTTTCAATTAAAGAAGAAAGGAATTTTGGATCTGTTACCAAAAACTTCTTCATTACTTCACCCTGCAGTGGTCAAACATGAAAAACTTAATTACAGAAGGAAAACAGTTAGCATTTTCTACTGGTCCTGCCCTACTTACCAAACCTCCTCTAGCTCCACAATTAAAAAGCAAGCAAACTGTTCAGGCATACACAGCAGCAGGCATGGGCTCAGAATACTCCAATGTTTTCACCTGTATAATGTTTAAAATGTGAGATGCCTCATCAATCACTTGACTCCTTTACAAGGAAAGTGTCTCTTGAGACCACTCACACAGGAATCATTTATTGCCAAGTTTCAATGTGAAAGACAGAGCTGTTCCTCAGACAAGCAATCCTATTTTTCATTCATGTTTTGGCAGGGCAGAGATGCCAGGTAAGGGTCCCATTATGCACTGCACAAACACAGAAATGGCAGCCCTTTCTCCGAATATTTATCAAAGTCAAATATCACCTCCTGGAATATTCTGTTAGAATGCATCTACAGCTCCTTTTCAGCGCAGGTCACCAGTGAAACCTTCTAGCTTGATTTACTTTCCTTGACATATTCCAGTGTAATGACAATACATATGAACACATAAAGCCACGAATTACAGAACTTACATGTATCTACCAAGAATCTCAATAGCAGATGAAGAAAGCTAGATAAACATTTGGCAGCTTCATTTCACTTGTAACCTGAGCAAGACTTCAACAAGATGTATTATCACTTAGACAATACAGAACTGCTTCACAGCAGCACAGCAGTGACAATGAAGGACCACCAGAGAAGATACAGATTTTATGTAATTAAGCAACAGGAATGACATTACAATGGGAAGAAAGCACTGTCACCTCCATTTTATGAAGCTAGGAGGCAGGATGGCTTAGGGACTTGACCAACACCTTGGAATGAGAGGGACTAGAGAACTCAGATTGTATCCAACCATTTACCTCTGATGTATAGCTTACTACAGGTGAAGAAGCCAAGCATTCACATTACACTGCATCTGGCGCAATTTGCCCTTGCCATTGATTTGTAGTGAGCAACCCCCCAGAAGCAAACTGCTCCAAGGATGAGTGATCATACAGCATCTTGATGCAGCAGGTGGCTTATTTAACCACACGTTTCTCATTTGTCTACAATTTCACTTTATTTCTGCTCCTGGATTTTCTTTTATAGTGTCTTTCACATAAAAATCAAATACTCATCCTAGCAATACTAAAATATTACCACTGCTTCCTCAACTTTTCCAGACCAGGCTGCTATGATTGACTTGAGAGTAACAGAACTTATGAGTTTATTGGGTTGTCTTTTCTTCTCTAGAGACAACTTTCAGATGGAAAGCACACAATTAGACCAACTGTATCTTTTACAAGTAAATCAGTATACATTTTAACTGCATATACTGCAGTAAAGGCCCACAAACTTACTATTCCATACAGGCAGTGACCTGAGAGAGCTCTCGCATTTCATAGCATCTTTTGGCATCATTTATATTTAAATAATAACAGTCAGGATCATTTTCATCAACATGAGAAGAAAAGAAGTTCAGATCTAATCAAGAGACAGTTGTCTCCTGACACTGCCTGCCCTATGCTTGCTTGAGCACGTAGGCAGCAGCTGGCACTTCCACAGCTTGATCATTACTACTGCTCTTCAAATGATGCCTGTCACACAGGTTAGGAAAACATGAGTAATTAAGCATAAACAGCGTCATAAAATAATAGTAAGAAAAAAATTAATAATCATCCAAAAGAGTGTTTGGGGCAACTCCCTACAGCACCTTGGATTTCTGCCCCTTCTGCTCAGACAGTTTTCCTCTGTGTACTTTTTAATTATTTCCTTTGTGAGTCCTTTAAGGCAAAGAGGTTTGTACGGGTGGGAAAAAACACACGTACTAGAACTGATGAGAACAGTGATATGCCAAAAAGAGAAATGCCAATTAAGTATTCCTCAACTACTGCAGGCTGACTCTGAATTGCTTATGGCAAGGACTTATGCCTCACTATGAAACTGTTTGAGATGCATGGATTTTAAAGGATTTTAAATGCAAAATTTCAGGAGCTGCTTGTTCCTTATTTGATCGATGCACTACAGCTGGTCACCTGGTGCAGCATCTATCTTCTGGCCCATCTGCTCCTTATACCACATTCAGCACTTAAACCTTGTGGAGGTCAGCACAGGAATTCTGCAGTCCTCCAGTCTCGGCAGTACATGTAGATGTATGCTGCCTTTTGCTCAAATAGTCAACAACCAACCTAATTCCCAGCTCAGTTCTGTTACAAAACCAGCATAAAACAACAAAACAATAAAGATTGAGACTTGGGACCATGTTATTAACAACCCTAAGCAGGCTGTTGTAGCCTATTTTTGTGCACATGGTTACTGGAACTGAGCATGCAATTCTGGTAATTGCATACAAAAATGACCAGCTACATGAGTAACGAGACATTTGTCATCTGCAATTCTTTCTGTGTAGGAACTCCATGAAACGTGTGATCCTTCATGATAGCAGACATGCAAATGATATGTAAGAGCAGTACTCTTTTCAGCTGCTTTACATCCAGAATAGTTATTCATATATTTAACTAGAAGGTGCAACCAGCTCAATTTACTCCCACTGGGTCTGTGTTTTGCATGGGTATGAATTAGACAAAGGACAACATAGGGAAGACTCGTGCCTGTCTACATAAGAGGAAAAATAAGTGTAGCAACATACATAATGTTGAACACATTCAAATCCACATATTAAAAGAACATTTGGAGATGGTTGTTGTTCTCATTAGGTAATTTTTGCTCATCTGTGTGCCTCATTATGTATTTTCATACAAATTTCAGCATCTCTCTGAAATAAAGCTCTTCTTCCTCCAAACCCTAACTGCTTCAACTTCTATATTCAAGGCTGAAATTGTTTAACTGACCTAAGCAGAGGTGCTAACTAGCTTACTAAAAGTATGCCAGCAATTCAATACACCTGCTCATGCTATCTAACAGAAGTTTTGAGAGAATAGCTATTTCTGGAGGGAAGGGACTTGCACATTCTCATGCAGTCTCCCACTGAAATCATCAGGAGCGTGGCCAAGAAGTGACTGAGTGGGCTAAATACAGCCCAGGTTTGTAATGTTCATCATCACTGCTGGTAGCATCCCACCAGGCTAAACTCACAAATCTGACAGTAGGAAGAAACGAACTGTCCCCATGTGCCATTATTCTTGCCCTTTATATGTCTGCTTGATTTAGTTCTTTTTCCACTAATGTGATGTAGAGACCACTAAACTCAACAGCAGATTCTCTCCTTGGCTTCAGGGCTTGCTTTAAGCTCTTTCTTTCTCAGTATCAACAGATAGCATAGGAGGCACATCCAACTTGGCTCCTCCTTGGATCAAGTATTGTTGGATATTCCCAGTATCTCCAATTGTGGCTATTTTAATCTTCCATTTGATGTTTTTCTACTACACCTTTCTTCCATTTCACCATTCCCTTCCTCCCCATCTCCTTAAAGGCTCCACCTGCTGTCTTCCTATGTCACAGCTCAGTGCAATCCCCATCTTAGGCTTTCCTAAGGCTTTTCTACCTTTGACACATATGAATATACCTCAATCTTTGGTCACATCTCTGAAGAGGGTGTTCAGTTAAGTTGGCTCCCTTCACTAATCAGCTTTTCAGCAGAGTTTGCTTGCCAGGACTGGGAAAAATTACACTCAGATTCATTAATTAAGATATAATAAACTTCATGTGCTATTTAGCAATGTGCCATACTTGGCAATTAAAAAAAAAAAAGGTAGATGAAACCAGAGGAGACCCTCTGGCTCGTTTATGGACTCAAAGTATTTCTGGGAAGGTCACAAATCTTCAAGATATCTCCACAAATTAGATTTTGCACTTGGATTTCTAATTTAGCTGAAAGATGTGTAAAAACACATGCAAGCAGACAGCTCTTTGGCTATACATCTAAGGAAGCTCAAAGCATAAGTTATTACTTCCAAAGTCAATTGTAACTTATGCTCACTAAATTGGCTCCAGATCCACCCTTTTCAGACAGTAGTATAAGAATAATTTATTCTTCTGGTGAAAAGAACCCATTTTAGCTAAACCACACCCCCATCTGGGAGTCTCACCACCAGAAGTGCCAAAGGCAGAGGGATTCAGAGGTGCAAAGGGCTATTGGGGGCTGGCGGAACAGGGGTGACTAAAGCCCAGTATGCAATAGTGTCTGTCAGCATGCTGAAACATATAACCTCTCCCTAACACAGGGGGTCCACAACACAAATCTGACAGGCAAATTTGTTCCTGTGGTTCAATCATCACATTTAGATGAAGAGTTTTCCTCGCCTTTAACATCTGTTTGATTTATACCAGAAGTCCTATGGATAGTGGTGAAATCATTGCAACTTTCTGCGTGTTTTGATCTACATCCTCAATGCGTATCTCGTTTTCTCCCATTGAGACCGTGCTGTACATAAATATGGTACAAGGAGTTTGAGTGCTCTGATTGTAGACATCCGCCCCAAATGCCAAGTTAATTGCCTTACCAGTGCAGAGATAAAAAACCCTACATAAACCAGGAACTTTTCTCTCACCTATTACACTGAGTTGAACGAGGTATGTGAGCCCGTTGCAGTGGCAGCAGTGACTTGAAGCAATCTGTGCCACAAGAGCATTAACATTCCCAGGAGGAATTGCTTCACTAGCTATCCACAGAAACACTGACCTACATACAAGGCTTTTCTTTCCCCGGGTGAACTCCTGCATCAGCAGCTACCTGACAGGAACCTCCTCATGGGAGATTTTTAATAGCAGTAGCTGCTGAACAAGAGGGAACTGCAGAAAAACACTTGTTGCCAAACTGTGTGTTTAGTTGTAAGGAGGAGAAACAGATGGGGAAATCACTCTTCAGACAGTGTTTACTAGCACAATCAGCACCTGAGGCAGCACTTATTCAGGTGCTGAAATTACAGAGGTAAGTTTTACGATGAGAAATCTATTCCTCACATGACAGCTATATTTCTCGTGATGGATCATAAAAAGTAGATGATCCATCAGATAACCACTTGATTGCAACGTGCATCACAGTAAAACCATCAACCTTCTGTTTTGTTTTACGACCCTGGTTACATCTGGAATGCTTTCAAGAAAGATGTTGATGTTTGCTTTGGGTACAAACTGACTCAGAAAACTTAGTGATTTGCTACTTACATAGTAGTACATAGTAAGAATAAGGAGGAATGATAGCAGGAATACCTTCAATTTTGCTACCAGTAAGATAACTTTATTACTACCAATATAGTTTTATTGAATATTCTTCTTGGACTGGACCATAAAGAGGATTCTTAATTGTCTAACACTTTTCTGTTTTAGTCTAACAAACTATTCCTTTCAGTTGCCTATTTCCTCTTACATTATAGATCTTTCCCATAACTACTAATTCAATAATAGTAACAATAGTAATGAAGTCAGTATTTGTAGAACTCACCTAGTTCCATATTTTTATAGCAACAGTAACAGTAATTTCTTATCTTTACACATTATTTTTTGTCAGACAATTTCTAATTCTTGGCCCCTTAGAGGCAGAAAAAAAATGAAATTACTATTCCAAGTTGCCAGAGTAAGCCACAAATAAAATTTCTGATTTATCTAAGAGTATGTAGTAGAAATGTGAGCAAATTGTAAGCAAACATCCCGAAGAGACATGTTACCAAGACTAATTTTTGCAAAAACTTAAAGATTTGCTCTTGGAGATTGTTGTGATCTCAGCAGAGCGTAAAAATTGGACAAAAAAAGTTGTCCTTACTGATGTGCAGTCTGTCTCTCTGCTTGGCAAGGTTACAGCTCCATTAAACAAAACAAAACAAACTAACCCTCTGGTCTTGCACAACTCCGCCAGGAGGGCTTGAAAGTTCTCTGGAAAATTGAGGTTGCTCTGAAATTGTGGGGTTGATCCATCACATGTTGAAATCAACAACACGGAACCATAGCTCAATATTCAAATCAGTTCTCCATGCAGGTATAGCATGTCTGTAACAAGCCAGGACATTGAGTCACTTCATTCTTGACCTTAACCAAATGGGTTAAATCAATATATATTTCATACTGCCCTGCAAAAGCTCATCTGTGCTTGGTGTTAGCAAATAATTTCATTCATTCCAAGTACCAGACTTCAGTCTTTTTTTTTTTCTGACTTCATGATAAAATTCAGATGTTTTAAAAATATCCTTCTTCCCTACATGTGCCCACCCAAGCAGCAGCAGCAGGCCTTCTGCTAAAACCTGACAATGAAATCTGCTTTTGGAGAAAGACCAAACGTGGAAAACTTCAGCATAAACAAGAATTGTTTTGGAAAATTGTGACTGTACCAGCCTGGGGTAGGGGTGTTGAAAAGGAACACATTTTTGCCAGCTCAACAGACCTTATCAAGCTCCTATTTTCTTAACGGACCAAGAGTCCCTTAAGCCTCTCGTTGTACAGACCAGACCTCCTCCATTGAAATTATGCTGGTCTGAGCACCCCTTCACCTGAAATCTCAGCCTTCCTTCAAGTGGGTGCAGATCTCTCCTTATCCTGCACCTATAACCTTGTTTCTGCCCCGGCTGATGGGGAATCCAAGCTGTCCCTCCATGAAATCAACCCATACACCCTGAGCTGGGCACCAAACCCTCCCACTGTGTTTTGCCCAGTCAGACAAATGCATTTTCCTTCTGCAATACTTCCTGCAGAGATCTAGCTGGATCCTAAGGGGTCTCTGAGTGGCAGATATCTGTCACCAAAGCTAGCTGCGCCTCTGTGTCTGCCAAATCACTGAGCTACATGTGCTGGGTAGAAAGGAACAGAGATGAAGGGACTGACCTTATCTTTTTACTTTGCTATTTTACCCTACAGATATTGAGGAACAGCATGGATGAAGAGAAACAAAGATTAAGTAATGGAGGAAAGCGCTCTGCTCAATATACATAAGGACAAAATGGGCAGGAATGGGGAGTAGACTTAGAAAATACATGAGCTGCCTCTCTGTTGAGAAGTAGGTGTCCTCATTGAAGTCCCCAGAGATGCTTAGGTGTCATTAAGATGATGAAAGGAGCTTTAACACCTGCTTGTTTGTGTGCAAACAATGCCTCTTCAAGACCTAGATCATGCTGCATGTAATAAAGTACTAATGGGGTGGAAACAAATGTACTGGTGGGGACAAAGTGGGGCCTGAATGACAGAATGGAAAGGAGACAGCAAGCAGTACATCTTCTTCCACTCTTTTGTTTTTTTTATCATAATTACCAAATTTAAGAGGTGTAATTAGAAACTGGGAGTTTAAAATAAGCAATCAGTGTCTTGCCTGTACCCACAGAAAGTCAGCCAGATGCATACAAGTACTGCCACTGTTTCTACAGTATTCCAGTTATCCAAGAGGACCGTTATTTCATTCTGCACAGGAGACACTGGTATTTCAAGTTAAGAATTATTTCTATTTAAAAACTCATATTTCATTGTAAAAATATAAGACCTCTGAAAAACAGGCCTATATCTACAAAATCAAGAAATACATTAGAACGAATGCATTGGTTTTAGATGCTTCTGTTACAGCAAGCACCAGCTATCAGAAGAATAAAAAAAAGAAAAAAAAAACACCTTTCTTTTTCTCCCATATGGTTATTAATTTCTCTTATTCCAGTTGTTCTCTACAATATGTAAGAAGTGTCCTCAAGTGTGGGAAGACAGAAGCTTCTATTTTGTAAGGAGAAATTTCTTTTGCAAGATAATCAAACTGGAATTTGATGCTTTTTCTACAATGCTTTTAAGGAGCTAGCCTCCATTTATCTGCTTATGTTTTCAATTGTTGATACAATAAAAGTTTGGATACACTCTGATGAAGCCCAATAAAAGGGAAAGAAATTTGCATATTTTATGGAGCATTATCTGATACTTCTTGCAGCTAGGGAGGGTCCATCCTGCACCTTTAAGCATAACATTTAAAATATCTCCTTCATTATAGTTAATTTCAGTAAAAAGGCATACATTTCAACTTTGCAAGATTCTGCACTAGGACTTCATAGTACACTTGAAGGCTCTGTCCCCACCCCTTCCACAATATCTCTCTGCCAAAGCAGCCCAATGTTCTCATATTTTAATTGAGCCTAACTGGATCCATCTGCCTCATGACTCGGGAGTTACTCTGAACCTTAAATTCCATTCTTATGCCAGATCACTGAGATTTGAACTCTTTTTAAGGTGAATGCTGTTTTCTCTTTAAATTCTATATGATGGAAATTTAAATTTTAGCACAGATGTTTTCACAGCAGTGAAGAGCTGAATGATACACTTGACACATCTCTGCCAAACTTTCTATAGTCAAAGGCAATGAACATATGGCTGCTGCTACTCTGCCTCATAGCCTGCTTGCTCGCTCTTGTTCATGATGCTCAAAGGTCACATTTTTACAACTTGCTACATTCTTCTTGAGGCCTGGACCTGAAAGTGTGCTTTGGCTGTCACAGAAACCATTTCTGTCCTTGAGCATCATGTTGGGCAATGCTTACAAACACCTGCAAATGGAGATGAGAAATACTTCTGCCAAGTAGGTGTCTAAAATGGACACTAATGTAAAGAGGCATTTATCCTTTCATTGCTGCCAGCCAAAGAGAAAGCAGCATTTAATAAGTAGGACCTGTGAGTGGCTGAGTCTGTGTGTGGGAACAATGCTCACACAAATTGGAGCATTATGGTTACTTTTTCATTGGGAATTGGAGAATCACAGTTTCATTTTGACATAGCTTGGCCACAGACATAGTTTTAACTGAGTAATAAACACATATCATATTTCTACAAATGCTATTATAATATTGCATAGAAGTAACTCCTGCTGATTTAACGGTGCTTGGAAAAAATAATACAGCATCTGTCTCCACGGAACAAAATTCTTCAAGATCCTGGCAATTAGCTGAATGAAGCAACAGAAGCAACAAAAATACTAGAAGTGCTAAATAACTAGTGGGAACCAAACTCAAGCAGCTTCCCCTGTGCCAAGAACCGTAGAAACCTGATTTTGATTTTTGGCAGTTCTGCATTTAACAGAGCTCCTAGTGGTTTATAATGGTCTAAAAATTAGGATGCCTTTCCATGAGTTCAGTCTTGTCACTCTTCCTAAAATGCAGTTTGAAGCAACAATGAATCAAAATAAATGGTATATAAAATTAGCAAATTACTAGAAGTGTGAAAGGTATTTGGTATGTCCTGCTAAATGCTTTGGTCTGGACAAATCTTGGGTGAAGTATTTTGAAGTCACTGTCAAGTGCTGAAGTATTCCACAAGAGATCTGTCTTCTGTGCTCTCCAAAAGGCTGAAGGGCAATAACAAAGCATGACACACCTCTCCAAATATTTAAGCCACAAAGAACAATGGTATGAGACAATATTGCAAGATAGTGTTGCGTGCAGGGAGTGTTGCTGGCCTTGAAGTCACCTCTTGAAGTGCGGTAACACCCTAGGGTGTCTCCTGTCATTGCATCATTTAAATATGAACTAGAAAAAAGAAACCTTAGACCTTTTAAGAAACCTATTTTAAGAGAGGAATTATTAGCAGATGGAAGCTGGTGGAGACAGGACTTTGATTTCTGCAGTTCAATTCCCACCTGAGTTTCATGTATGTTCAAAATGGTGCCATCTCCTGAAGGAAAGGTCATTGCTCACTTTACAGCCATTTCATCTTCCCAGTGAGCATGTCCCATTTTGAGGGCCATCTTCTGACAACTTGTTGAAGCAAAGTCAACTTTGGTGACTGTTCTGCATTGCTTGGTCCTGTGGGTATCCATGGCTCTGATCCACCACAAAGTTTGCACAAGAGCTAGTCTAAACTCTAAGGTGAATCTACCCAAGTATTTCAATGTCTTCCTCTCACTGAGCAAATATTTTCAGGTATCATTCTAACTCAAAACTTTTCCATGGTTGATTCCAAGTGAACCTTTTCTATAACAGTGTTTATACTTGGCTACCTGCTGAATGAAAGCTGTGGGTTTCTATGAAGCTATGCTGGGAAGGAATTTGGCCTATTTTCTTTAAAACATAATGTGCTAAAAAAGATGAGACATGTGATGCCAACTGGATGTATTTTATCTTGGGTTGTTTCAGATAAATAGGGCCTGTTTTCCAGTAGGCTGAAGTACATCCATGGGAGCACTGCTTCACAGGAGGTAAAAAGGAAATGCT
This sequence comes from Molothrus aeneus, assembly GCF_037042795.1. Classification (NCBI taxonomy): domain Eukaryota; kingdom Metazoa; phylum Chordata; class Aves; order Passeriformes; family Icteridae; genus Molothrus; species Molothrus aeneus. The sequence goes on from NC_089646.1 coordinate 69,786,789, forward strand.
TCCCTTTCAACTGCAGCCATCTCACTGCGTTGAAATCCAAATACTCAGAATAGCACCGTAATCAGAAACAGGAGATGCACAAGTTTGAATTATGTCAAATTTTAAAAAGATGTGCAGTGGATCCCCTTGATTAAGAGGGTTGTATTTCACCTGCTAGAAACTGAGGACTGTGTTCCCCATTCTTCTGCAAAGACAACTCTGACCACGCCTTATGTTTGCTGAAATCATTACTGACATTGCTCACTTTACAAGTGGAATATTGCCTATGAGCAGGGAAGTAAACTCCTGCTTCATATGGGTGTCCACTGCTACACACTTTGAGAGGCACACAGCATGAAGGCCCGGGATGGTGAATATCTCTGTTATTGGATACAGCAACCATGATGCAACCAGTCATGAATAGGGAATAATGTTTCACCAAACAGCATAAGTACACCTAATAAAAGCAAATGCTGGGATGTCTGTTTAAGTGTGATTTTTCAATCAGGCTTTCAAGAATATGATGAGCTAGCCTTGTTGTGCTGACATCACCGGACTTCCAAGAGGTGCAGGTTGGTTTTTGTGTCCAAAGTCAATGCCTATAGGACTTGTGGATTTTGCTGTGTCGCCTTTATGCAACCACATAGGTCTGACATAGTGTTCCACAGAACCAGAGCTGAACACGATTCGTTTATCAGGTCAGGACACTGGCTTAATTTCAAACACAAAGCTTAGTGCATTTTCAGGTATTTCAGGGATATTGTACACTGATCTTACACAATATACAAATTCATGAGTGTTAGCAGTGAATGGATGCACTAACTCCCTTCCCTAAAACTGAAACAAAATTATATAGAGAGCCACTTCATGATACAATTGCCTTTTTGAAGTCCTAAACATGCTTAAATCGATGTAATTTTTGTTAGCCTTAAAAAGAGCCCAACCCACAAACCAGCAGATCTTCAATTCAGCAGACTACATGTACATTAATGAGTGAAAGAAGAAATACACCCTGTATCAGTGTCAGGTGAGGATACAGTCATGCACAGAGATATAATCAAAGTAATAAAATGATATAAGCATGTTTTAACATATTTCTGTTTCACTTTTCCTGTTTACTTAACATCAGCTCCATATGTAATGAAAATGAATTGCCTGGCTTCAGTCTTGGTTAGCTAATGATGTGTGCTCAAGTGATACAAAGTTGTTGGAATGTGTGAAATACAGATACTTCATAGAGTATCAATAAACCAAAAACCATACAGGAAGAGATAACTAGGCAACATTTATACAATAAGTGTGTAAGTAAGAAAAGATATGTAATTGATCTGAAGTTGTAATAGCTCAATACTATTCTTACAAGGAGTCTCCAGGCAGAGGTGAAATGTTACCTTTTCAGTTGCAAATGTATAGAGTTGATAGAAAATAATTTCCCATAATAATTCTTTTTATGCTTCTTCTACTGTAATTTGTAAATAATTAAATAAAAGCTTGCAACATGCAGGTATCTGTGGACTTTCCTCTATTAGCAATTAACAGTTAGAGGCAGAGGCATTTCTACTTACAGGGAAAGTTCTTGGAGAAAATGGACCTGAATTATTCAGTCATCTTTGGCATGAGAAAAAAAAGATTGTCATGAATTCTAACATTTATTTGCAAACATGCAGGCAGTCCTGTATGGCTATTATGTATATGATGTCATCATGCTTTTGAATTGTAAAAGATATGAATGACTTAGCATATAAAAGAATCCCTAGATGTCATTAGGAAGCTGTGACAGTCATTCCCCCTTTAATTTTCCACAGAAACCACCAACAGCCAAAGTGGTTCTGGAGCAGACAGCTAAGAAAACAGAGTGGCAGTGGGAAAGCCCTGCTTTTGAACTCAGGTGAGATGAAAGATAATTATACTGGCTGCACTCTTGGGGTTTTTTTTAACTGCTTGCTTAGCATACAAGTGGTGCAGCTGGAATGCTGCTCGCTGTCACCCTGGTAGGCAGACAGGTACCTTGGCTGCAGAAAATACAAAGTTTGGTGTGTCTGCTTGCAGTGAGGTGGCTTCACTGCGTGTTGGGACCTGCACGGTCTGTAGGACACACAGCCTTTGTGTTGATGCCAAGGGTGGCAATATGGTCCATTTCATGTAAATGTGACACAGCCCTTGGGCTCCTGGCAGGCTGCCAGGCCAGCCCACAGCTCTCTTATGAAGATAATACCACTGTGATATTCTACAGAGATCAATTAAAATGCTGCAGCCACTTCAAGGACGTGGGGTCCCCTAACTCAGAATTCTTAAGTATGGCAAAGATTTATATAGTTACTGCAGCCACATGCATGGATGCACAAAAGAGATGGAACTGGAATTACTGTCAGTAACTTCTAACTGAAAGCTCTAAAATTGAGAAGATGAATACAATACACAGAATTGGACTTTAAATATACTCTGCAACAGGTCAGTGGGACCGTTTCCATCGCTGACAAAAGAGAACAGTCCTGCAAATCTATCTTGCTCACTACAGTTTTTTGCTAGTTCTTGTACCATATTGGCAGATTAATAATTTCTTTATGCTTTTTCTCCAGGAGAAGCCATAATTTTCTCTAATATCATAGTGGGTTTTTGGGGAAATTAGCATACTACAAAATGAGAATGGCAAATAACTCCATTTCCAAATGCTATGTTCAGCAGCCAGATTTATTAGTGGATTTGGCAGCATTTGCCAACTCCTTTGCACATGAATAACTCTACTCACATTGTTTAAACAAATGAAACTAGGATAAATGAGATTAATTTGCCAATAGCAAATTACATTCTATTTAAAAATAAGAATTAGCCTGTACTAAACCCACATGCTTTTGTTTATTTCCCATATAATTTATGACAGAAACACTATAGCAGATTATCTGAGATTGTAGGTTTCAGTGCACTTAAGTAGAAGAAAATTGGAGGAGTGTCCTGCAACATGGGTACCTTTCTAAGACCCTGGAGATCACAGAAGGACCTGACACAAGGAGATAAAGCAACCCTGAACCTCTCACAGAACTTATGCCACTCTGAGGAGAAAAGAACTGTGTGTTACAGTTGGCTTAGTCAACATGCCCAGCTCAGACTAAGGGAACATAAAGCTGGATTAACCTACCCTTGCAGATATTGCTACATATGCATGTAGCAATATCCATAGATGGGGATACTGGTTACTGTACCCAGGGAAAGGCAGAGTCTGCTGTAAACATGACATGAAACCTAAACAAATTGTCTGTCATATAGTTTAGTTTGTCCAGCACATATTCAAACTGGTCCTCCATACTCCATTTTGTTCCCAATGATTGCATTCCTCAATTTGCTATATAAAGTTGATGTAAGTAAGGCACTCCAGCTGACACTGATCGAAAGTGAAAATTTTTTTATTAATACAACTTTGTGCTTCTGTGCCACAAATACTCTTAAAAATGTTCCCTATACCCTCCCTAAGCTTGGCATACATCTTCCCTTCTAAGAAGTCATGATCTCTCTTCATTTCCCCTTGGCTGTTTCTGCTTCTTTCATTGAACACTTTTTTTCCGCTTGTCATATTCCCCTCTAAATCACCTCCATTTATCTACCTCTCTCCCTCATACAGCTTTCTTTAACATATATTCCATTTGTCCTACTGGTGTTTTCTGAGTTTCATTGTTTCTTCCCTTCCCCACTTCTCTGAAGGGTTTTTTTTATTCACACTTGTCCATCAGGACTTCTCCTCCCACTGTGTTTCTGTCCCATCGCCATTGTGGACTGTGCACTAGGTACTCCCTCCCTGAAGTGCAGAGCCTTCAAGATGGAATCTAATGCCAGTGGTGGCAGAGGGAGCACGAAGGATGCCTTCTCTCCTTGAACCTTCACCTGGGAAGAGATACTTGGAGCATGAAATAAGAAAAAAATCAAAAAGGTCTCCTTACTTGGAGGTGACACCATGGGTTAGACCACCCTTCCAGCAGATAGGTCTGTTCACTGCGAGACCAATTGCAAGACCATGCATGACAAACTGAATAGGGAGAAGGGTAGCCAAGAGCACAACAACTGCCTCTAGTGATTAATTCTTCCACACCTTTCAGGGCTGGGAAGACTTGGAGATGAATGATGACTTCCCTTGATAAAGTCCACTAACTTGAAGATGGGCTGAAAGCATCTTTCTCTTAAAAGAAAAACAGAACTTTCATAAAGGTTATCACTTGTCACCAGGAAAATTGCATGCTGGCATTTTAAAGACTTTTTTCTTGAAAAGTAATAAAAGTAACCAGCAGAAAAGTGATGTCATTTCTGACATTGTCTGTATGGAAATCCCCAATAGGAAGTACTGTAAACCATTTCCCAATCTGCTTTTACACAGGCCTAGGACTTAAAAAGAAAATTTAAGTGTTTAATGCTTAAACCAAATGTTTAATTTTCAACAACCCCATAGAGTCACACTGCAATGTGGAGGTTGCAGTTAAAAGCCCAGATTCCTTCATCTTCCTGACATTGAATCTACACTATAACAAAAACATTTTGAATTAATGTAGAAATAGTTCTAACTGGAGCATTAACATAATTTACTTCAGTCATGTTCATCAGGATCATTTATATCTTACACATGTGATGTGTAAGTATTCACTCTGCCTATACATATACAGTTGGATCTTATATATTATATATAAAAACACTCTCTTACAAAGTATGATTCATTGGTTTAGCAGTTGGTATTTTAGCTTTTACAGTCTATTCAAAAGCAGTTTATACATTTAGAAGTTTGGTGTACATAATCATTACCACTTTAAGCAGGGCCTCATCCCATCTATATGAGAAGACACATTACATGTGCTAAGCTGAGCACTGAAACCTACTGAGACAACTCAAAGCTGTGGAAGAATTGTGAGTCACGCTTAGGCTAACTGTTTTCTGTGCCATTAGAAAGTGGTTTAGTACCTGATTTATAATTACCCACAGTAAGATATACTTATCAGGACAAAAGAGTGCAAAATGCTACCCTTTATCATGTGCAAGAGCTGATCTTACAATGGGGTGTGCCTTGGCCCAGGAGCAGGACTATGCTTTCTCATGATTAGAGAGCAGATCCTATGGTCTGTCCTGCCACTGACCTGTGGCAAATTGAATGGTCTCCCTGGGTTTTGGTTCCTCAAAAGGAGTGGCAAATCTTACCAACCTAAGCTGTATGTTGAATTTTCTTACTCAAATAATGTAAGATAAACACAGAGATTTGCTGACTGCCAAGAGTGGTCCTATATTCATTTGACATGAATGACAGGCATCCCCACCTGAGTATCAGCAAACCCAATGTAAACACATCATAAGGAACATCCTTATGGAAACAGTTCATGTGCATGTGCAGAGAAAATGGAAAAAATGCATGCCCCCATCTAGAGTAAAGCTTGTGCCATATGTGATTACAAAGACTCATAGGCTGAAATGAGGCTGGGTATATCCAACATTTGGGTCCCACATTGGCTGTTATGGATCTTCTTAAGGCTGTCAGTCACAGACAGCCCACCCACACGTGCTCCTTGAGAGTATACTCCTTTTTTTGGGTGACAGATGTAACCGAGAACCTACTTCCCTGTTTTGTTTGCAACCCAAGGAAATTTAATGGGACCTTTGCTGAAGACAGTTAGGTCAGATAATCACTAACCTTGCAGGCTTTGAGGTCTGTGTTGCCTCAGTGTAAGCAATATAGTGTAAGCAAACTTGGGGAGAGAGACAATGTTGATCTTCTGTACCAAGTGGTTTCCCTAACCATAAAAACTGCCATGTGTTGGCTCAGATTTATTCAATTCAATTTGATGGTAGGATGGAGGAAGGAGGGAGCATGCTTGATGATTCTCAGAAATAACACATCCCATTTAGCACCATCAGAAGGCTGAATATGTTGAATATGAAATAAATACATTTTAGCTGGAAAAATTAAAGACTTTTTGCTTAGTGTGCACAAATTCTGTTTTATTTTTTCTAAATCTCATAACACATAGTGATTTTCACAGGAAAAAAAGAAGTATACCAGTGACATGCAAATCACAGCATCATCCCATTTAAAGTCCCTGCCTCAAAGCAGAATGTTACCAACGTCAACTGGCAACAAGACACTTAAATTTCTTTTTCTGTAATGATGATTGGAAATTATTTTGACTGAAATGTCCCAAATTCTTCCGCTGGGAATGGATATTTAACAAAATTACAGCCAGGATGGAGCAAAATGTAAAAACTTTTTCACAAAAGTAATTTAAATTATATGACAGGAAATTTAAAATATAGTACAGATAATCGAAAGAGGGCAATACCTATTTGTTGACTACCCTATTTGGCCAGCAAACCCAGACATATTCTGTATGAAAAAACCCCTCTTAGGGTATGAATTAGCATCAGCAGACCAGACGTGCCTATGATTAAAATCCCTCAGGATGTCTTGGGTATCTACGTTCTCCTAATGAGTATATATTTTGGGGTCTGCCTGGCAGTAATCTTGAATATTTAAATTGCCACACACCAGCTTGGATAGTGCAAGGCAGGAAATAAGCAATTGAGCATGATGCTTTCTCACATTAGGAGGGCAGCCCAATCCGTTATTCTGTCTGGCACGTTTCCTCAGCGCTGTCCTGGGTCACTCAGCACTCGCTCAAAGTAACGCCTGGCCAGCAATCAGCCACACACGTATGCACTTGGAAACCACCAAGTTCTGTCCTCGACTTGACATCGCCAGTCCCAAGCCTGTTCAATGGAAGGAGTTGAGCACAATTTCCTTCAAGGAAGACAACTCCATCCAGGTTATATTGGAGAAAGGCTCTTCATCAAGTGAATTGATAACAGTAGTGATCAAAGTCTGGCAGTTGTACCTTATCTGTTGGGGATCATAATTCAGGAATGGAGTTGCCCTTCAGTTGGCTCCTCCCCACCATTAAATTACATTCAATCACCGCACGGAGAATGCAGCCCATGCGCTCGCAGCCAGATGTTATCATTACAGGCCTTTTCTTATAAACTGATGCTGAAACCCGAGTGGTTGATGAGACTAGCTAAGCAGTTGTACCTTTGACCTGATTGCATTAAACTTGCCCTATCAATTTAAGCTTAGTATAAACACCATTTCCCAGAGTCCCTCATGACTTCAGTAGTGAGAAGAAGCTGACTAAGCCTAAACATTTTTTAACAGCAATCTTGTCTTACAACACCAAGGGGATTTGCCATGTATCTGGGGCTTTATAAAACCATATGAACATGCTGAAAGAATTAAAGTCCTTTTAAAAAGCAAAATTGATGGTGACAGTCCTTTTAGAAATCAGTTTGTAGAATGTCAGCACAAGAGGAGTTGGAAACAGGACTAAAATAGCTTTTAAAAATACAATAGATTTGTGTTTGTTTCACACCATTGTTCCTGAATACTGAAAGTTAGAGTTAAAAAACAAAACAAATGAAAAAAAATCTCAAACTGAATTCACCTTCTGTTAAAAAGAATTCCTCCCCAGCACTCCACAAACCAAAGCCCTTCCAGATATATCACCTATCTGAGATCTCCCATAAAATATGTGCATCTTTACTCTGGCATATCAGATTTATTTTTAATAAAGTTTGGTCTATTTCACATTGAGGATAATTCAGATAATCCTATCAAAAGTTTCTATGTAGCAGCACATGAGCTATAGCATATGGTACAGCATATGGACAACAAAGCCTGGCTATGCTGAATAAAGAGGGACATGCTTATAACTGTAAGGATAAGAATGAAAGTAACATCATGCTTGACTCAGCTGTATTGCCTTCTGTGGAGTGCTAAGTCAGTGGTTTGGTAATGCAAATGTTGGTAAAACAACAGGAGATAAACCAGCAGAACACGGATCTTCACCTCAATAGTTTCAAAGAGCTCTGGCCCTGATGCAACAAAAATACACTTGAACAGATTCCTGTTAATTTTAGCAGAAGTATAGAATAAGTCAAAACTCTGCAAGACTAAACCACTGATCCAGAATTGGAAAAAAATAAAGAAGTATCTAGGAGTGACATGACTAATTTTAAATTTTGTTCTATTGATTATACTAATGTAACAAACCAGACAGTAGAACTGCTGCTAGAAGTGCAAAGAAGAAGAAGCAGCAGAAGCACATTAAGCAAAATGTGATGGCTCTATGCTTACAGAGAACATGCTTCAGGGCACTGAAACATAAAGCACAAAAAGGCAACAAAAAGATTACTACTGTTACTATATTGTTTTACTATTTTGAAATCTAATAAAACAAGATTATGCATGTAAAAAAAATTCAGACAACAAAAGATCCCTCCAAAACTAACATAAAAACCCAATCCAACCAACAACTACTGTTATTTAAATAATTATGGAGAAGCTTATTTAAGAACTAATTTACCTGAGTCTCTACCTTGGTTACTCTTAGAAGCTAAGAGTATCTGACTTTTGTTAGACAAATTCCACTGCAGGAAGGAAATGCAGCTAGGGAAAAAAAATAACCTGGTGCACAATTCTACATAATATGGATGCAGAAAACAATCTAGAACATAATGCAGAGTTCTTTTGTGTTCAGATTAAAGCAGGGTCCTTCTTTGCAAATAAGCAAAGTACCCATTTAAATGACAACTTAAACTCCACATTAAAAGAAGACTTGCACAAATTGCTTCCCTTGCAGAAAGAAACTATGTTTCTCTCCTTTTGGGATCAGATGAGATAGAACAAGCCCAGTGACCCTGACTATGAATTCATAGAGGAAAAAAGAAAAAAAAAGGTGCCTGCTATTTACTTCAAACTTTCTAAACTAATGTTGATTTACCTAGCCATGCCCTGTCATTACAAAAGGTATATCTGTCTCATAGCTTTAAGCACAATATGGAAGCATCCAAGTAGCTTTTACCCTACATTTGCTCATAAGAGTAATTTAGGTTTGGCATGCCAGGGAACAATACAGACTAATTTGGCTAATCATGGAGTCAATGGATGCTGGGTAGAAATCTGAGTGGATGGCTGAGTGTGGAGTTAAATCCAACTGGCAGCTGGACACAAGTGGTGTTCCCCAGGGGCCAGTGTTTTGGGCCAGTCCTGTTCAACCTCTTTATCAATGATCTGGATGAGGGGATCGAGTGCACCCTCAGTCAGTTTGCAGGTGACACCAGCTTGGGTGGGAATGTTTATCTACTGGAGGGTAGGAAGACTGCAGAGGGATACAGACAGGCTGGATTGATGAGCCAAGGCCAATTGTATGAGATTCAATAAGTGCTGAGTCCTGCCCTTGGATCACAGCAACCCAATGCAGTGTAACAGGCTGAGGCAAGAGTGGCTGGAAAGCTGATCAGGGGAAAATGAACTGGGAGTGCTGTTTGACAGCCACTGAACATGAGCCGGTGTGTGCCCAGGTGACCTTCTTGCCCAGGCACCATCCTGGCCTGTATCACCACTTGTGTGGACAGCAGGAGCAGGGCAGGGATTTTCCCCCTGTACCCAGCACTGCTGAAGCTGCACCGTGAATCCTGTGCCCAGTTCTGGGTCCCTCACAGCAAGAAGGACATTGGGGGGCTGGAGCACGTCCAGAGACGGACAACAGAGCTGATGAAAGGTCTGCAGCACAAGTCCAATGAGAAGTACCTGAGGGAGTTGGGGGTGTTTAGCCTGGAGAAAAGGAGGCTCAGGGAAGATGTTACTTTCTCTACAATTACCTGAAAGGAGGGTGCTTGGTCTCTTCTCCCAGGCAACAAGTGACAGGTTAAGAGAAAATGGCCTCAAGTTGCACCAAGGGGAGGTTTAGATCACATATCAGGAAAAATGTCTTCACTCAAGGGGTGATCAAGCATTGGCTACCCAGGGAAGTAGTGGGGTCACCATCCCTGGAAGTGTTCAGATACGAGTAGACAGGGAACTTTGGCATATGGTTCAGTGGTCACCATGGCAGTGATGGTTTAGTGCCTGGACTCAGTGATCTTAAAGGTAATTTCCAACCTAAACTATTCCATGATTCTATGATTCATCCTTCTAGTAACTGCAGTAACAGCTAAGCTAGAGAAGATGAGGTACAGCAGGGGAATAATAGCATATATAAAGGGGTGGCAACAGATCAGAAAAAGGAAAATCTTTAGTTGGCATGAAGTTGTTGGTTGTGTTTGTCACTAGCAGCCTTACAAATCATTACAGGCACTTTCTATTAAGTCAAAAAATATTACAAACAAGCTGAAGAAGGTTGGTGATGATTTAGATTTGAGGAACATCAGTACAGGGGAGGCTCAGGTTAGAAAGAAAAAACTGGCTCAGCTTGAAGTCTGTCACCATGGAAGATTTGAGAGTCAAGAGGAAAAAGCTTGAGATAATTCACTTAGAGACTGAAAGCAAAAAGCTCACTGTTCTAAAACAACTGGTGTAAAGAACCTGGAGGTATGAGTTCACCAGAGGTGACTGTGAATCAGGAGTGTGATGCAACCATGAAGGCAAACATAATCTTAGTGTGTGTAGGATGAGCTATTTCCAGCAAAAGTAGGGGAGTATTATTGCTAGAATATGAGACACTAATTGAGGTGTCTTTTATTTCAAATCCTGTTTAGTATTAAAAACAACTCTTGGTAGTTTTATTAAAAGAAACCAAACTGGATTTGAGGCAGATAAAAGAGAAAAGCTGTAAGGAGGGTCAAGGGGTGCAGAAACATAACAACACAAGGACAAATTTTGTTTCTTTAGTCAACCATAGTAAAATTTGAGAGGTGAAACAACTATGTGCTATACCATCCCTTGGGAGAAGATGCTACAGCACAATGAAAGGAAAGAACTATTTAAGTGAAGGACAGTGGTATAAGAGCATATAAGAGGGATATAAGCATGCTAAAAATGCCAGTACAATGGGATGTTAGAAGAAAACTCCTAGCTATAACATCAGGCAGATTCTGGACTGCTGTACAGTGGGATTAGCTGGGGCTAAACATCCTCATGACTTTCAATGTGCAGTTAATGAGAAGGGCTTTGCAATGTGATACCTGCTGCAGAGACAAACTGTAAGTATCTCCCAACTTGCTATTAACAGCATGACTATAACATGAACATCAGCATCTGGTAATGCTCTTATTCTTCTTAACAATTTAATATCTTAAATTTATATCATACTTTTCAACCCAAAGGTTCCCAAAGCACTTAAAAAATTGCAATTGATGTGCAGTCTGTGAAGGGAGGGCTTAATTCACTGCAGAAACAGAGCTGCAGCACAGGTGAGAGGCAACAGCTGTTTAAAACGTGGTTATCCTCAAACTATAAAAAAGTGTTTAAATTTTATACTAGGAAGACCAAAGTGGTCTTTTGGGGGAGAAAGTATTTTCACTGGAAAAAAGTAAGTACTCTGTATTTCCTATTTTCTTCTTCAGGCAGGAGCTGTGCTGTTGATGTCACGGAGGGACCGAGGTGCAGCAATTATAACGAATGTATAACAAAGGCAAAACCATTTCCCCTGTTCATGCTTCTAACACCCATGAAAATAAATTTGCTATGTGTACTGTTGCAAAGTCATCACTACATTCTTATTTTGAAGGGTTTCCTGCCTTCCTCAGGGGATATTATCTTGGGAGATTCATTAGGGCTTGTTCAAACTAATCCCTCTAAATCAAGGTGGATACCAAAATATGCTTGTGCAGGATCCATCAGTAGGTGGGACAAGCTGAGGCTACCTTCTCTGCAATGCATGAAAACCCAAAAAATCAGAATGGACATTTGCAGGCTACATACAAAGGTGACCAGCTGCTGAACCCAAACCTTCAAAAATCATGATACTGGTTTAGGAGTAGAATGATGTTATGATGTTAGATGTTCCTTCTACCTTGACTTTGGGATTGTTTTGATTTTCCTGTTCTAATAAAAACTGAGAAATCTTTCTTTTCTTTTTTTTTTCCCCACTGAAGGCATGACATTTAATCACACTATGCAAAATACAGCCATGACTTTAAAGGACTGTCCTGTGGCTGTCTTTCACCAAAAGTTATTGCAAAATGTGTGAACCTATAAGGGCACCAGTGTAGGAGTTAGAACTTCTCATCATCAGGTTCTGTTTGGCTTTTGATAACAATCAGGAGAGTACTCTGGTCATCCCATTATCATATATAAGTGAAAATAGATGTATTAAAGTCAGCTTTCCGTGAAAAGAAATCACAGTGCAATTGTGATTCCCTACAGCTATAAAGCAGGAATAACATATAAAAACCGAAGAGAGATGCATATTGTTACTGGTAACACCTCATCAACAGGTAAATTACTACTTATAGGCTCAAGGTCTGTTGCTCTAGAAGCTGTAAAAAGAACTCATCTTGAAGGATTTTCAGTAAAAATTCAGAATACTTAAATGTTCACAGCAATCTAAAATCCAGGTAAGGAGATATCAATGTTGTGTCAAGCTTGGAAATAACTTTTTAAAAACAAGCCAAATTAGGAAATTCCCCTTTAATTGTAAGGAATGAAATTTTCTCTGCAGAAAAGCTGAATTAGTCATAGAGGTGTCTCTTGCATGTCTTCTTTTTTTTTTCCCCTCCCTTTCTTCTACATTCCATAGTTACAAAAGGAGAAGTCATCTACAGGTCATACCACTGCCTCTGGTGCTACTTAAACATTTTCTAAAAATGTATCTTCACACCAGCAACACACACAACCCCTGTAGGCTGGATTTGCATGAGCAGTTGCTATCTGAGCCCTGAGTTGCCACCCCAAGCTCCCATCCACTTCCTCCTCCTGGCTCCTGTGTTCCCAAGGCTAGCTGGGCTCAGCTGCCTGGCTGTCACGGAACTGCTGTGGGGCTTGGGGGAATTTTAGACAAGCTCACTCCTTTCCAGGAGGCTCTCTTCCCAGTGAACACATGCTCCTGACATGACTATAGGCCACTGGCTCACCTGAACTATCCAACAAGGGCTTCCTTCTAAGCAGGAATAGTTGATAGGAGATCAATAAGGATGGTCCCGACCACTTTGTCACTGAGAAGATTACCAAGAAAATGTCTCACAAGAAAAATGCTTGTTTGTTTTGGCCTGCTGGTGGGCTCAGCTTTCTCCCATTACTGAGCTGCAAGGGTCTTATCAAGTCTTTAATGAAGGCTTCCCAGTGGTGTTCCAGCAGCCCTGGACTGCGTGTGTCCATCTGCACCTCCTTTTTCTCTTCATCTCAGGACAATGCTGAAAAGCTGTATCCTGCAACTTTGCATGTTGAAAAGGTCCCTCTTGCCCCCAGCCCCTTTTTGTATGAGCCTGGGTGGAACAGAGGAAGAATGGGACCTGGAGGCTCCATCCCTGGCCCCTGGGTGGCTCTCCTGGGTGTAATTTCCCTATCACATTTCAGCTACTTCCAAGGACAGTTTAGAAAGCTCTAATCCTACTATTTTATAGTTGTGACTCAAAACAAGTAGGGTTTTTTCACCTTTGCCACATGGATGTGTTCTGCCATTCTGGTGAAAGTTCACCACAGCCTGGTCAACTCATGTGCCTTTGAAAAATACAAAAATGTGGCAGTTTGCACGTGCCCAGCACAGATCTGCTAAGGGTGGATAGCTTAAATTTCTGGGCAGTCCAACATCCATGCAACATCTCACATGCTCTGGTTATTGGCTAGACTAAGCAAGCAGGTAATCCCTGAAAAACAAAGATCTTGTAATGCTTACATACCAAGCTTTAAGATGTTTGACTTTGTACCTTAATAAGGTTCCTTTAACTCATGTGTGGTTTCTATTTTTCAAATGTTTTTCTAGGGTATTTTCTAGTGTATTTTCATTTTTCTATGTACACAGACAGACAGGCAGTTTCTGTTTTGTAAAGCAGGAGATTCCTGCATGCTCTGCTTGTGTTAAAAAGAATCTATATTCAAGAATGAACTGGCAGACAACTCTGTTTGTTGGTTCATAATATTGCAAAGGGAAGATAGGAAATCAGTGATTTTGCCTAAGGGAGCAACTTAAATATTAAAAGAAGAGAGAGGAAAACCAGACTAAAAACCTTTATAAAACCTTCATTTTGAGCTAGAAACTGAAAAGTAATCCCAAGCCATCAATTACTGAAGCATGTGAATACTATTTAGAATACATTTTAAAAATTAAAACTGAAATACCTTGGACCTAATTTTAAACAGGTTTTGCATGGTGCAACACCATTGATGTCAGCAGAATAATTTCCAAGTTATAAATTTGTTAACATAAGGTTAGTACAAGGTTAGAGTGCAGTGGATGAGAATTGCTTTGAAAGTACTGTATGAGATGGAAGGCTGTACGCTCATGTTGAATAACCTGCTGGGAGATGGTTTACTTTCTGCCTACACAGCCAAGCTACACATTAATTAATGCTACCACAGAGACTGTCATCTCCTAAGGCATAGAGCAAAGCAGTAATATTCTAACATTAATAATAATTAATATTCTCTCTTATGAATATTGTTCAAATAAAAGGATGTTGTATTTTAATACACATTTACCAAGAGCGTGTAAAACACAAAGCGCCTGATTTATTTGCTGTTCTTCTGCCAAATACAGGTAATGATTGGTAAATAACTTTGAGCTGATGAACAAAGATGGGGGTTACATCTTTAGAAAGCAATAGCAGCCTCCCCAGAAATTTAACTTGGCTGTGGTTCAAAAAGCCAATGTAAACAGCCTAGACAACCATATTAAACACAGCTTATTCACACTTTCAGCCCACAAGAGTCGATGAAACAGTGTTCAACAGTCTGTTTCTGCCTCCTCAGATACACAGGCACACATGCAGTGCCAGTTGTTAAACACACAGCACGAGCCTTGGATGAGGCAGTGTCAGAGAGCATCTCTGACCCAGAGACATCACCTGGGCAGGTATTTTACAAGCTCCCGAACTCCTTCAGGACTTTGGGTAGCTGCAGAAACACTTGCAGATTCCTGCATTGAACCAATGAAACAGCATCCAGAATACAAACTCAGCACCAGTACTGAACACTAGAAAAACTGCAGAGTTGAGCTGGACCGTGACTCAGCTCCAGAGCTGCGAGGTGATGGCTAAGCATGGGACAAATACTAGGTCACAGAAACCAAATTAAGAATGGAAAGTGGAACAGAGGCTTTAAGGTGAGTTGTTACCTATGTAAACTAGGGCTGCATTTATTACTTGGGAATGAGGAAGAAGATGGAAAGACTGTGTTTCCATTGGTTCAGCAACAAGCAGAATAGGGAATGGCATATTGAACTTGTGGGGTAAAACAGACACAGGAGCATGGAGCAGAGTAGGCTGGAGTGCTCACTGAAATAGTGCAGGAATTAAGAATACAAAGCAAAGGACTTACTATATTATGAAAAGCAAGAGGGCAAAGCAAAAGAACAAATAATTGATGCTGATACCATGGGAACAAACAGTAAACCCTGGAAGAATTGCAAGGCAAGATAAGATGAAGAAAAGCTAGTGTTTTTTTATGTTTTATATAATAGTTTTTGAATGGTGACAGTGACATTTAAAATAAAAAACAGTTGTAGTTACAACTGTACATTCAATGTAGTGCATTGAGAAAAGCAGGGAACTTTTAACAAAGGACATCTTAAGAAACAAAACGATGCCAATTATGTTACAGTGTTCAGGAGACTGGAATATGATGAAATGAAAAGACATTGCCTGAAAAAAATAATTCAGAGATAAATAGAGGATTAAAAAACATAAAAAAAAAGGAATATAAAGATAAAGGAAGAAGCAGAAAAAAAAAAAACCAAACCAAAAAACAACCCACTTGGTTTCACAGTTTTGAAAAGCCAATAGCATTCTTGGATCAAGAGTACTGCAACACCCAGTGTAATATATTAGAATTTCAGGAATGAAAAACAAAGGGAATAAGTAGTAGTGGAAAAATATCATGAAGAATTGCACACAATACAAAGGCTCAGAGAGGAAAAATGTTCCAAATCTGATAGATGTTAGAAAGCAGTGGCAAGATTTCATTTCCACCCACTGCTACCACAAACAGTAATAGAAGTAAACAAACAAACAACCCGTTGTTCAATTATTCAGGCCAGTTAATTTGGAGTTGTTTGTTTGTGGTAGGAGACCGAGATCTTTTGTTGATATAACTGAAATTGTGCCAGTTAAAAGTTAAGTCCTGCCTGCTAGACATAACTTGGCTTTGGAGAATCATGTTACATGTCTTAGAGAAAACAACCAGCCCAAACAGCCCTCAGAGATGCCAGGGCTGGTGAGGGAAACTCATATTCTCTGCCGTACTTTCTAGCTGAATTCATGCTGCAGTCCTTGTTTCAACAATACCACAATCCAAATCTTTCTGATGCCTCAAGATCTCACGTCCTTTGTAGTACAGGGACTGTAGCTTCCCCTAGTACTTTGATGTGTAAATAACACTTATTTTTTTAATTTCCTCCATTGTATTTCAGTGTGGCCCTAAGTTACCATCCTGACTTATTTTCTCTCTTCCTTGTCTCTTTAGGTAACTGTACACTCCATATGGTAACTGTTCACTGCACACTGGCTAAAAATAAACATAATGTCAGAATTATATTCAATACTGTCTTTGATTGAAGCACCATGCCCTGCCTTATCAAAGACATCAAATCCCTATTTGCAATTTCCCATTTCTAGTTACAGCCTTCTGATGCATATCTGCTTTTTGCACGGTGGTGTGATTCGGAGGATACATTTCAGTTTTCTCGCAGGTTGCTAAAAATAGCAAAGAGTCTGCCTAGAAGAGACATCCCATTCTGGCAAAACCTCCCTGAAGACAAAAGAACAACTCCCATATTTTCACCATGGACTTGTTAGTGGGTGTGGCTCACCATTTCCCCATTCCATCTTTATGCCAGTGTAATTAAGTCAATGGGGCTTACATCAAGATAAAACTGAAGAGCATAATGCAAAGATGAGTCAGAACCCACATGCTACAAAATGTAAGAGGACTGTTTCATAGCAGGATGGTGAGAATTTGGAACTTGCTTATCAGAAAACACCCGCTTCAAAGTGATTCCTGATCATTTTGGAATTGAGATTACAAAATCATCATAGGTTTGTTCTATTGTTAGTCAAATCACAACTAGGGAGGAAACATGCCAATGCAAACCTCCTGAAACATGCTTCATATTTACTCTTGAACAATAATCTGGTCTTCACGAAGGGGAAAAAAAATTTACAAGATTGACAATGGATTACATTGTTCTTTGATGTTGCAGCATGGACAAATCACAGGTGTATTACGTAAATAGCTGTCAAACTGACAATTAATATTAATTAGGCTTTAATCTGACATATTACATTGGGTGCAGCAAATGCAAAATCTGTTCAAAGTAGATCATAGATATGTACCCTTCAATTAGACATGAGGGAGGAGGAAATTCTACTCTCTGGGAAAGCACAGAGTTTAACTCCTGAACTGCTAGAGATTTGTGTGGATGAAATTCATCCTTGTGAAGGTGGCCAGTCCAAAACTTTTTTGAGCCCTTGCAATTTCAAAAGAGTAAGGGGCGTTTAAGTAGTCACGCGAGAAGAAGCTGTTCCTCCTCTCTCCCCATATACACACAATCTTGAGTGTGCAGTGTTTAGCAGCTTCTTTTTTTGACACATGAAAAGGCCAGAGTAGAGGAAATAAGAGAGAGATCTCTCTGGATAAGGCCTCCTGAAGCAATCACTTTGGAGTTGGGAAGTAAGAGTATTCACTAAGCTACACAGGAGATGGAAAAAGGCATTTTCATGGTGTGATGGCGTGTCTCAGAGCTGGAAACTGGACTAGAAGAACACACAAGTCTTCATTTACATAGGTGAGACCTACTGATACAGTTTCCCAGATTTGGTATGTACGTATGAACAGCTCCCTGCCTTCAATATGCCTCTGGGATTTCTTTCTGGCTTTACAACATCAAACAGATCACTAAATCGCTACAGTCAAAATGGTGATACAATAATTTCTCCTCAAAGTGAGAAACTGGAAATACATTACCAAAACTGAACCGACAGTTTATGGTACAGTGGATTGTCTTGGGGTTAATGAGACAGAGAAATAAAACACTCAGCAGACAGATTCTCAGCAAGATTCTCAAGCAAGCCACAACTGCTGTTATGACTAAATATGTCCAAACCTCAAAAGAAAGCAGACATGACTGCAATATTTTGAGGCATATGAAGAATAAATGAATAAGGCTAAAAGCACAATGCTTGTCCTCCTTCTAGAGACAGTATCTAACCTGTTTCATAGCTTCCTTCATAGACTATGAACCTGCTTCCCCATTTTAAATTAACCTTTTCACTTTATTTATGATCTCATGTGTTGCCTCAAGAAGAGGATACTGACTAAATTTTTATACGGCACTATTTTTAATGCTGTGAAAAGCTCTTCTTATCCATAGACTTTTCAGAGACCTGGCTGAAAGAAAATACACAACTTCTCATTAGTCCTAAAATATGCAAATAGAATCCTGTCTCTTGCCAGCCATCAACATAAGCAAAAATTTTCACTCATCTGACATCCCACTAGTCATGCCTCAAATTCATATGAGGTTTAGAAATGCAAACCTTCAGCAGGATGCCTTTAAATCTGCAGGTCTGTTTTGTAACAGAGATTTGCAAAAGAATTACGCTTTTAAATAACTACTCTCATTTAATAAACATTAAACATAATCTCAATAATTTTAATCAACTGAACTAATGAATATCATTGAAAATATCCCCTTTCATTTGAGAATATAAACACCTACTCTTCCATCCAGTAATTTCATACCCTGAGATGATGCTACACATTGTTTTCTGAACCCAAGGATGGGAATTACTTTCTACCTCTCAGCTCAGAAGGAGTGAAAGGAAAAACACCAGGAAAATATAAAATAGCTTTATTTTCAATTTAAAAGAAGAAGGCAAAAAAAGAAATGTGTATCCTGTTAATTAACTTAAAGTATTTATTACATAGAAACTAGATTGAAAAAAAGGAGTAAAATAAGAACTTTACACTCTAACAAGAAAGCCACTGCTATATAAAAATATGGAGCTCATATTTTCCATTTTTTGTTTCTAAACAGATGATAAATTCTGCTCTTTCTTTTTCTTCTTTTTTTTTTTTTTTTTTTTTTTTTTTTTAATGAAATAGTGTTGACTTTGGTGACTTTCTTACGTGAAGGAAAGAAAGCAGAATTCAACAACTTTGTGATTGTCTCTGGAGATGCTCAAATCACTGGAGAGTTGAACATCTCCAGATGTTCAGGTGTCATGGGCAACTCAGATGTCATGGGCAACTCAGTCTCTGTTGGAACAATGATTATCTATGTTAAAAATGTTATCTCATGAATTCTTCTTCTAGTCCTTTACAGGCTTTCATTCACTTTTACAGTACAGCAATAGGACTTTTGAGAAAACCTTCAGGACTAAGAAAGTCCCTCCTCCTTCTTCAACTTGGCATTTCTAACTTCCTTGTTGACTTTCAGTGTAGAAGAAAACCTACTGAGACATTACTTTTCCTTCATTTTATGATGTGGACCTCCAGAATATGGAAATGGAGCACGCCTGTGTCCCTTGAACTTTTGGACAGCACTGGAGTAACTCCTGGTGTCACCTTCCTGAGACACCTCTCCTGCAGCCTCTGGGTAGCAGTAGGAGAAGCTTTCCATTTCACTTTGTATTTCCACAAAGCGTTTCAGGCTGCTGTCCTGACACGTCTGAGTGAAGCAGGAGGAGGCCTCTTGCCAGACAGCTCCCCCACGGTATGCAGCCGCCTGCCGCTCCCTGCTCCCAGCCCGCAATTACACACTGGGGTGGCGGCTGCTGCCAGGGGCGTGCGCGGCTCCCGGAGCACAGGGACCAGGGGCAGCGCAAGGAAGGAGAGCCAGGCCATCACTGGGCTCTGTCATGGAGTCACATGAATAAGGAAAAGCAGGAAAAAAAAAAAAAAGAAAACAAGAAAAAGAGGAAAGGAAGAAGAAAAAAAGGAAAAAAAAAGGAAGAAAGGGAAAAAAGAAGAAAGAGAAAAGGAAAAAGGGCTTTAGTAAGAGTGCACATGTCTTAAGCGTCTTTTTAAAGTAAAAGTAAGCCACCTAACTTTAGTCAATCTCAGGGTCTCAAAGCTGATCACACGGAAGATAATCACCATATTTCAAGTATGAGTCGTAGCAACTATGTCTGTATTATTCCCAAAATCCTTATTTTCTCAAAGCCATCATTATTTCTCTTTCTATCCTCTGTCCCTCAGTATTATTTTCTAGTATAATGACTGCTGTCACTGATGAAAGTTACAGTAAAAAATAAGCTAAGTAACATATACTTTATGATCTTTAGATGTTATAAGAAGAGAAGTTACATGATACTACACTATGAAAGCAGTCTGACAGAGAAAATTCAAAGTTTTGCTACATTTGTTAGAGCAATGTGCAGCATCATCTCTTATTACTGTGTAGCTCCATGGCCAAAAAGTAACCTGAGGAGGGTTCATACCACATACTTCATATGAAATATGATCTCAAGCCTAGGTAATATCTACCCTTCCATTTCATGAAGAGCAGAAATTCTGGGATTCACAAAGGCTTTTCTAGTGAGTCAAGAGTCCAAAGCAAGGGGCATTCCCAGGAAAAACCCACAACCCAGGACAGGCAGTCTGGCCTACTGCTGTTTCCTCCCAGCAAGAGATGCATGGCAGAGCCACGACTGTGACTGAGGTATGCCATGCAGCAGCCCTTGTGACAGTGATCCAGAGAATCACTGTCACAAGAAGGACAGAGGGGATTTAATATGTTTGGGGAGGAGAGGAAAGGGATTTTTCTGTGCAGAACAGAACAGGGTTCATATATCATCAATCAAAACTACAGCCAGATCCTTGGATCAACTCTGTGATATTTTAGGGCCATTGGCCATTGTTATATTATCAGACAATACAATGCAAGGGCATGAACAGAGTACTTGAGTGGCCTCACCTTAGTGTTAGTTATTGCACTTATTTGATTTTTTTGGCTGTAGTGATCATATTTCAAGTCCATCACCTAGTGTGTCAAGTGTGAACTACATTTTAAAACAGTTCATAAAAAACATCAACAGTCCAGCACAGGTATTCTTTAATTTGTTTCCACAAAATATGACATATATGTCAGTTGGGTTACTTTGCACATCTCTGCTATTTGGTGTATTTTAAACCTTGCTCCACAAGGTAGTCATAACTTCATAGTTGGTTTTCCCAGTATAGTGAGGGAAAACTGCAAGAGCTTCTCTTCCATGTTTTGAACAAGGGATCCTTCTTTTTAACTTGGGGTTCCCCAAGAGCAGAGCACTGCTGCTGCAGAGATCTGCTGCACCTAAAGGCAAGGTGGTCACCTTATTGGAAACAAAGCTGTATTTTACTTTGAGGTGTCTTTTCCTTCAAAGGACTCAATCAGAGGATGAATTGGCACCGGTGCAAAGGCCATCAATTTTCTTTCAGCTGACATAAACCAACCAAGCTATGATAAAATTTTTGACTGTACAGATCTGAAGACATGACCCAAACTGATGGATTTAAAGTAGTTAATGGATTGCCATCAACTAAGCTGAGCACTGATTATGAATAATGGATCCTAACCCCTATCAGTCGCTGAACTGAAATACATTCACCTAAACAACTTTTGCATTCTAGAAAGGAATTGCAAAGGAAGCATTTTTAAGGTTGCTATAATTAAGTTCCCTTTAAACATATTTAAAATATACTAGGCAGGCAATCTTGGGTTACTTAACTGGTACCACCAGTTCAGCCTATCACCTATTCTGTGGTTTTGCATGCATATCACACATCCCTCCAAAGCTTTTAACCCATTACTAGTTATTATTTTGGAGGAATGTGATACATAAATTTAAACATGTCAGACACAGTGTTCAACACTTCTAATGATCTATTACCCTCATATTATTGAAGTCCCTGAGGAAGTTTGGCAGATGCCATTCAATCATCAAGCTATCATTACTATGTTTTAGCTTTAATCTAAAGTGCCTAAGAGCTTTGTGCTTCTTAATTCATATTCTATCTCTTTTAAGGAAAAAAAAAAGGGTGGGGAGAATGGGTGGAAATAGTTCACCTTAACTGGCCTAGAGTTTGTCACATTCAGGGAACACATTTTTTTTTTCCAACGAGATTACTTTTTCTTGTTTCAGTTATAAATCTATTTCCTCTAAAGTTCTAGTGATATCTCAGAAACTTTGTATCAATCTAGAATATATTAAAAAAATACTATGATAATACAAACAACTTCAAAAAGCAAGAGTTTTTGATCCAAATCTTCCCAACATATGAAAAGTAGTTAAAAAGTTAACAGTTTGTGCACAAATGCGTTATTACCTATGACTCTGTCTTGCAGACTGCCTATTTATTAGTATCTCATTTTCTGATGACCTCTCCCAGGAAATTCAGAGGCCTAAGACTATTAAGTAACAGCATAGCTCTATGAATACCTCACTGTTTGGGTACTTTGCCGCCTCTGTTGACGACAAGATTCAGACTGTTTGTTGTAGGCAGTAATACCTCAAGCAGTGATTCAGGATGTCTGTTTTCCAGAGTTCTAAATTAATCTGGGCCACCACAGATGTGTACAAGCCGAGTTGCAATTCTGTGGGCTGGAACACATCCAATCCACAATGAAACTCCATTTCAAGGCAGGTGAATGCCTAAACACAAAGACCCTTATGCCCTATGGCTTATGCACACTGTGGGCACATGCTGCCCAACTTGAAACCAGCACAGAGCACATAACAGGTGCTGTGGCCACAAGAGGTGATAGTCAGATTTTGTGCAACAGTTACAACATACATTAGAAAACATGCGAAAACTGGGTTCAGCTCCCTTAGTTTCCCAGTCAACCTTGTGGTGGCAACATTTTTTTCATATCTAATTTATTCAATTTTTTCTGCAATTTAGGCTTTTACTTTTTTGTCCCATCCAATCAATACAGAAACTATCCCCCTTGTAGCATCCCTCTACCTATTGAGGGATTTATTCCTTTCTGTACTAAGCATATCACTAACCACATCTTTCTTTAAAACCTGTGTTTTCTAAACTTTCAGTTGGTTTTGTTGCTTTTCCCTGAGTCCAAACCCATACCCTTCTTCGATGTGGTGTGCAGAACCAGGCACCTTCCTGTTGTTTCCAAACCAGGCACCATCCTGGGCCTTGCCAGCACTGAGTTAGAAGAAGCACTTCATGCTTTAGACACAATGTTCCTGTTCATCCATTTCAGTAGGGATACCTGCTTTCCCACAACACTGACAACATGGACAGGTTTTAGATGGTGATCCCTTAAAATCTCTCCAAACCACTTTCTGGAAAATGGCTTTATACCTTTTATTTTTCATCCCATATGGCAGATTTGGAATCTCCTCCTTATATGCAGTACTCTGCATGTGTTGTCATTGAGTCATACCCTATTCATGTCAGACAATTTCTCCAATAGTCAAGATCACTTTGAACTCTCAGCCTTTCCTCCCATCTCACTATCAGGTGGCTTTCTGTCCTTCAGTGTTAAGATAATCTCATCTAATGCTGTTCAGATTCAACATATATTCAACAAATATGCTGCCTGTCTCATCACTCTGAAAATACTGGAATGACTTTTGTAAAGCTCCATTTGAGACTTGTTTGTTGGCTGATACTCTGCACAAAGGCAGAGTAATTGCTCAAATACTTCTTTGTATAGATCTATTTTAAGATAATCCAACTTCTTCAGTAAATCCTCTTCCAACCTACACCCTTCCCTAATCACAAATGAGTCAGGATACCACTTAGTCAATCAAAAAAAGAGATTCTAGCCAAGAGACAGGATTTATTTTCTCTGGATGGAGAACATTCCTATGCAGGGTAGAAAGCTAAGTCAACAAAATAGTACAAAGGCCCAGCTCCTGCCCACAATCATCCTTTTTATGAAGACAATTGACACCAGGGTGTGATTCTTGGGAACGGCCTCCTGGCTCCAAGCCAAGCCCAAGGAGGTACAGGCACCATTCATGCACCCCATCTTCCAGGGCAGCACACCAACAGGGAGTGCTTCCCAGATCTCCTCTTGGCACCATCACTTCCTCTGGGACAACTGTCTCTCTTTGCTCTCCTAACAGGTACACCCTGCCTGCTGTATGTGAGGCACACTTCTGAGAAAAGGGGAAAATAATGTGTTGAGGGTTGAAGACTTCCTCCCATGCCCATTGCAGATAATGACAGGGTCCACCAGACAGAGAAGTTCACAGGGCCCCATAAAGACAACTTTCATTTTTAAATTGCAATCCAAATAGAAATAAGACTGGTGTGTTAAAGAGCAGCTTGAACTCTACCTGTAGCAGTTAGAAAGGGTACATTGCAAAGGAAAAGGAGGAAAATCCAGGCACAAGCCGCTTTCTACCAGCAAAACATCATGAGGATCCTTGGGGTTTTACAGTTTCCAGTACTCTGTATAATTATTTAATTAATTGGAAATTAGAGGTAATGGAGACCTGTTATTTGACTTGTTTAAAGCCATAGAAAAGAAATTAAATAAGCGTGTTGGATTTTTTTCCTTCGGTTGATCAGTCTGAGGCAGGGTCTTCTAGGATTGCTTCTGACATCTAGCCCTTTTCAAATATTTGGTGGGGGGGGGTGTGTTGAGTTGAAGTACTGAATTTCTATTTTCAAACCAAGTAGAATGCAATATAGAATTAAATTATTGGGAGATGAGGCCTATCTGAGGCCATAAAGAATTTATGCACAGAGATTGTCATTTTACCCTCAAGGAAAATAATTTACATTTGACTACAACACCTCCCGTATGCCCCTTCATATGTCACTTTACCTTTGTCTGCTTTCACACCACAGGGTCTTTAGGATGAAGACATTATTTATTTTTGCCTTGTATGGTGCCAAATATGTTGCCAGTACTTAAAATAAATAGCAGTAATACAGGCTCATTATCACGCAATTTAAGCCCTGGCAATCTATACTTGATCCAGGAAAGCCAGTTTTTTTTCTGACACTATCTGTGCTATCTGGGGAGGGATTGTGCTAATACCTTCCATGTGTGTGAAAACAGCCCTTGCTAAGAAGGTTTTCATGCTGTGGCTGAATCTGATTTCACATACCCCTTTCACACTGATGTAACTGTTTTCTTCAGTACAGTTGCACTTCATACAGAACCTTCTCCCAGAGACCCTCTGTGAGCCAGAGGGGAGATGTGAACCATTGTTTCCTGAGTCAATGTGAATAAACCTTATGTGACTTTATATATATATATATATATATAAATATATATATATTTATATATATATTTAATAATAGGTGCTACAGAGTTTTGTGATTGCTTTCTAAACACCAGCTTCATATTTCCCCCGAGGCCTGAAGAAATTTGCAATTTTCTATTATTCTGTTTCCTACCCAGTACACTAGCAATTTAGGCAAATTTTGCCTTCGTAGTATTTAATTTAAATGACTGGAAATGGGTCTGTGCTGTGTGGATTGTGCTGGAGCACAAACATGTTTGCAAGAAAACAGGCTTTACAGTGCTTTCTGTGCCCTGCAGCCACAGACTCCTGAGACAGGAAATCACAGCATTAACCTGATGATCAAGCTACAGACAGCCACAGACTCGATGTGCCACAGACTTCTAAGTAAAAGGCATTCTAAGTAAAAGGCAAAGGCAATGAAAACAGATTTAAACACAAAAATCTGTCAAGTCAGAAGAAATTTGTCTCATGCCTCTCTGTCTAATATATGCACATGTACAGCCACAGACAGGCAGAAGTAACCTCTTCTACATATATATAAACTAAGAGGATGATAAAGATACAAATAGATTTCCAACTTCTCGCAGGAAAAAATGCATTCTGAAATGATTCATATCACCTTGTGGCATGGCAACATATTATTTAATAGCAGCATAAAGTGATACATGCTCTGAAGAGGCTACACTCACAAGAGAAGCTTCTTTTGGAGTCAGTTGCATGCATTACATCACTCGTGGCCACATGTGAGTGTTATTTGTGTATGTACTCTGAAACAAAATAAGGGGAATAGACAAAGAGAGATTCCTCCCACACCCCACATGCCAGAATCTCGTTTCCTATCCTCAGCTGGTGCTCAAGAGCCTGACTCCAGCAATAACAGTCTCCCACTGAGATTAAAGCACTGGCAAACACAGCTTATCTTGGTTAATGTATACTTAAGTTTTGTGTGTATAATACATACATATATTTACATATATAGACGCACGCACATATGTATATATTTATCTCTCTCTCCCCCTCTACTAATACACATATTGTGTTTATACAATATGTATATTGTATATTATAATATATGATTTTATCATATAAATATGATATGTAGGACATCTTTTGCAGAGAGGAAATAGTCCCTGGGTGGAAAAAGCACTCATAGATGTGAGCCCAAGCAGAGATGATTCTTGACTTCAGCGCTGCCCCCTGCTCCTCTGCACCACAGTGGACACAATCACTCTCAGAGACCTCTGTCTCCTTTCCCCAAGGAATGCTGGAATCCACTCCTGGTGCAGACCTGTGGCTCAAACCTAGCCAGTCACCAGCAGTGTTGTTCTCCCACCTCATATCAACTGTATCAAAATTGTCATAAAGACCAAAGGCTTGGAGACCTATGACAAGCAAAGCACCAGACCATGTTTTTGTGGAATCTTTGAGCAAACGTGCCTGAAGTAAGCAGGACAGACCCTGAAGATGTTGCTTACTGACTAGTTTGTTCAGCATTTCTTGAGGCATTGCAACATTTACCAGATTTCCCCATGGGAACAGTCATATTGGTAAATGCGGTTCACTTGATGATCCTCTGTAAGTTTAAATTAGTCTGTGTATTTAGCAAGGGAAAAGACAAGAGAAAGTGATCCAAATTTTGTGGACCATAAACAAACATTTTTGTGGACTGTGACCAGTAGAAGATTTATTGGGACATAAACAGTTCTTACTTACTCCAGGGTAAACCAACAATGATGTTTCTGAAACAAAGAATAAAACATCTTGGCTAGCAAACGATAGCTCATTAGGAGTGTAAAAATATAGGCATATATGCCTGTACACATATAGTTCCCAGAAATTAAGGGTTTGTACTTCAGATTTATGTGACATCTCTTCATTAATTTACTCTGAAAACTAAATGGATCCGTACAATGCATGTATGCTGGTGCTTAGAAGATACAAATAAACATGAAGTAACCTTCATACAAGCAAAATACTAAACCTGCCAATACTTACTATTGCATCATTTTGGGGAAAAAAAAAAGACGACAGGATGTCCATAAATAAAAGCTGTTATTTTAAATCTGCTGAGAAACTCAGGTATAAATATATACAAGTGAGTCAGAAAGTGAGAGGGAAATATGTGGAGTTTGATCATACCCTGTTTTAGATGGATACAAATGGGGTGGAAGAAGGGAATTAAAGCCTTTAAGAGCTTGAAATTCCAAGACCAAGATTCAGACCTGTAAAGTACTAAGCCAAAGAAACCATGCTAGTATATTTGCTGGAAAGAAACAGCATACAGCAAAAGTACTTTTATGCTAGCAAAAGTACTTCTATGCAAGGATCAGCAAAATTGTAAAAGTTGTGAAGGTCACGTACACAAAAAGGAAACACAGTGGAGAGGTACAGATAAAAGAAAAAAGAGATTACGGCAAACAACTGCTCTTGACCATCAACAAATGCAATTCAAGTCTATAAAACAGCTGGGGTAATGCTCTAACTTTACAACACCAAATGCAACAAGAATTCCTTGGGGGTAAATATCTCCACATGAATCACCGATATCAAAAATAGCAAAAAATTTTGGTTGGTGAAATACCGACATATTCCATACATATATACATGCATAATGTATTTTGTTAAGAAGCAGGCAAATAGTCTGAGAACATTTAACATGAATAGCATCAGATGCACTGGTATAGAACAAAAAAAAGAAAGGAAGAGGAACCTTGAGCTCAAGTCTATCAGTCTGTTAGCTGACAGTCACTCTGCTCCCACTCTCTTCAGATGTTTCCCTAAGCTCAGCCAGTAAGCGAAACATCATTTTACTCAAACAACCATTTCATCCTGTCAACAGTATGTGCACTCCCATGGATATGTCCTGGCTTAAGCACAGACCAAAGTCCACTGCTTAGAATGCATACCTGGAATGAAACCTCTGTTTCCACAGTGGTCCTTACCAGTCACAAAAGTACCCGATTCCAAAATATTTTTCAACAGAATGTAAATATTCAAGATCTAGTTTTCTGTGGTAGACTTAGTAGTATTAGGCTAATGGTTGAACCGTATGATCTTAAGGGTCCTTTCCAACCTAAATGATTCTATCGTTCTACTTAGTTGGGGCATTCAGGACAGACTTTCTGAGGCTGCAACCTGAGCAGCCCCTTAACCAATATCACTTTCTATGATGAGCACCAGCAGAGATGCCTTCCCCTCATCCACTGGCTGGATTTGTTTTCTTCCACCTTGTCATATAACAGATTCTCTCCATTATTCTGCAAAGGTGAACAGCAATTGCAAAATTCTGCAACTCATAATTTTTCATTGTGCTCATGATACCACCTCAAGATGGCTGGGAAATGGTGCTGGAAAAGGAAATCCCTTACCTGTAAGTCACAGTTCTAGTCAACCTTGCTGCTTTACAAGCCCCACAGCTCTTCCATCCTTATGGATGTCCACAACCTGCTTTTAGTTCAGCAAGGCTGCTCAAGTACAGAAGTACTGCCAAGTTAGTTTATTAAGTCATCTTTTACACAAATTTTCACAGTGTTTCTTTAAGATTCTGGTACTTCAAGTGATAAAGTGAAGCTGCCAAGGAAAGGCCACATTGCACTGAAAATCACAGGAGAGATGTGGGAGAGATGAATGGCTTACACACAAGGAAACTGAATGGCAAGCATGGCACTCAGAAGCAGATGTGTTTAGTTGCACCTTCTGAATGCTGGTGGTGTTAAACACAGCCAGCCCTCACAGTTAGAGTCCCCTGTTGCAGTCAGATCTGAATTTAACAGCACACTGCAGTTCCACTAAAGCATAGCCTTAATTTTCATTCTTTAAATTTGTGTTGCTTCTTGAACAGCACTTCAGGCTGAAAATGCATTCTGTTAGCTGGAAATCTGAGCCTATTAGCACATTTAGAGAAAAAATTGGATTAAAGCAGCAGGGGCTAGCAGGGATGGAAATAATCTATCCTTTAAATACATCTTAGTGACAAAAGAAAAATGTGTGAAAAACATTTAATGCTACTTCTTCAGTGCAGCCTAGCCATATGAAAGGCAACTTCCAATTTTACAATGGGCTTTGTGCCACCAGAGATATGATAGAAGGGAGTGGAAGGGAGAAATGAAGCTTAGCTAACTAATGAGTTGGGACTATTCGCTGGTTTTGGCTGAAGAGCTGTTGCTCAGTTAAATATAGCAGCTATTCTCCTGCCAGTGCAGAGATGAACACCTCATGAAATGAATTAGTGACATTCCTCTGGTTTGATTTCTCATGATCTATAAAATTTTAAAACTGATCCTGATTCCCAGATCTTAGTTTCCATGCCAGATTCACCAGACAGGAAAATATTAATCTGCTGGGATTTTTCAAGGAATTTTCTACATCTAGAAATGCTGAGAACATGTTCCTCCATAATCAAGTAACAGCTATGCTGCTTTCCTTGTTTTCAAAATTACTTTAAACTTTTGCAAGTCTACAATGCCTGTATCACTCAGAATACAGTGGCTTTTGAAGGAGAGGAGGTAAAACAATTGAATTTTTTCCCACTAATCCAGTTCTCCTTGGTGCTAAATCCAGCACTGAAAAATATTGTTCTGAATAGGACAGAGTAGGAGCACTGCAATTTCATTAAGACTCCAGCTGAGTCCTGCCTGGGATTTTGTGTCACTGCTTTGAGTGCCACTTCCCTGGGCCTGCCTTGCACCAGGGAGAAATGAAAACATGAAGTGGGAGGGTGCAGCTCAGCACGTGCCTCTGCAGGCCAGGACTTCAAGACAAGCACTCACAGGACATGAAGGACAAGGTGGATGCAAGACAACACACTGAATAACAAAGAGGGACAGACTGAGATCTCACTTCAGAAGCTGTTTCAGAAAGTATGAAAAGCAAATGCCTGTGACTGTAGCTGTGGCAATCTCTGTCATCCCATGGCTACTTTGGATCCCAAATACACTAGTTTGATTTTCCTACATCATACAAGAAGCCAAAAAAAAAAATAGTGATAAATGTGGAAGAAATTGATGTCTGAAATTGCAAGGACAGAAGATCCAATACAACCAAGTGACATTTGTGCAACTGGGAGGAGGCATAAAGTGCTTAATGACAAGATTCACAAAGCTTGCTTGTGGAGTTTGTGGATATTTTCTAGGAAGAGAAGCTCTGAATGGGCTGTGTCAACAAAACTCTCCCAAATCCTTGTGCCTGCCTTTAAAACTGCATTGAAAAAACAAGTCAAAGAAGGTACAGCCATTAATACCAGTTAAAGACCCTCAGACCTCTACAAAATTTGATTGTACCTTGCTTATCTATACCTAAGGAGATACTTAAATGCTGATGGTCATATAATGCTGAAAATTGATGCACAGTGGTAGCCAGGATGGCTTTTGAGTTAAATATGCCCATCTGAAAATAATACAAAGAACTAGCTAAAGGTTAATACTGATAACAACATTTTGCCTCCTCAAGGCAGACATGATGTTATAAATGTAAAATTTCCAAGTTTTGTGGGGTGTGGGGGATTCCTTAAAACTGACGCATCCCTTCCCTTGGGCATTGTCAAATCTCAAACTGAACTGGGAAGCTAACACTTCTCTTCCTACACTAGAGAGATTCAAAAGAGAGAAGATTCTGCTGGAAACATCTATGTAAAGCTCTGCCAAGAAAGCATGTTTTCTCAACAATAAGTGACTGTCTCTCTTTGCTTTGTCTCAGACATGTAAACAAGTTATTAATTCAACTATTTCACATTTTGGACATGGCACTAATCACAACTTTGATAATGAAACTCCCTCCCACTTTGTAGCTTGTAGCTTGAGGAGTCCCATGAAACACATAATAAAATACTTGAGAGTTCATTGAGGGAATTCAGCACAACAAATACCTGCAGGAAAGATTATAATCTATTTCCTTTCCACAGAGTCAACAAGACTAAAACTGCCCACTTGATTGTGTCCCTTTCCTCAGGGCGAGTCAGAGATGCAAGTTACTTGCTTGACAGAAAACACAGGAAGAAAGAAAAAAAAAAAAGAAAAAAGGCCTGAATTTGCAGTCTGGATGGGTCATGCCTGGTGGCAGATGTGGTGGGCTGGTGGTACATGGCATTTCTTGCTGTCTGGCTTTGCATGTGTTCAGATAAGTGCCCGGAGTCTGGACCTTTTTCTGAGCAAGCCAAATTACCCTTAACCACATAACCACACCGCCCCATCTGTGACCTCTCCTCCCGGAGCTGGAAGGACCCACCCTCTACGTGAAAGACACTTAATTACATCTCCGTGATAATTGAGCCCAAAGACTGCTAGTAAGTAGAGGCTATCAATTGTGTTGAAGTAGGACTTCTGCTTTTTGTGTTCCAGATTAATATCCACCAAGGATTTCCCAAAGCTGTTGGACTCTAGCCCACATATGCAAAGACAATCTGAAGTGTTAAATGAGATGCTGAGTTTTAGCTCTTGCTATGACCAATGCAGATTATTTCCACTGAGGAAACCACCTCCTTTCTTAATTGCAGGGAGCAGTTTCACTTGTTCATTTTACAGCCAGTGTTTGCATTGCACACAGAGATAGCTGTGAACTTTGAAGTGTAAAGTGAGAATTAAAAAGTTTCCAAGATTGCAAAGAGCACAGTAACTTAATAAAAACTTGTTTAGGAAGCCAAGAATAGTGTGTGTTATATTACACCAATCCTAGATCAAGAGCTTAGGACTGAAAACACAGAGGGAATTTAAAGCCACAAAAAACTTCTCAAGTTGAAAATCTTGCTGAAACGATGATTATCGTTTTGTTTTTCCAAAGAAAAACTTTTATTTTGAAACTTTTATTTTGGAGAACTAATAATCCTTTCACCTCAAAATGCAAGTAACTTGGACACTAAAAGTCTTCAATTTAATCTTAAATTGTACATGCAAATGTACATGCAAAATTTTGTACTTGTACTATTTTGTGTCAGCTAAGTAAAATTTGTTATTCTCAGCTCACAGTGTCTCCAAATAAAAGACCATGATTTTATCTGAAGGAAATTGAATATGGAAATCAACAGAAAACACCACTTAGTTGCCACCTCAGCCATTACTGAAGACAATTATGCTTGGGCAAGGTTACTTGCAGTAAATATACTGCTTTTCTTTATCATGTCAACAATGCCTGTCAGTCAGTGTCAGCTGATTTGGAGAACTGAGGTCACTTCTGAGATGCTTATATTAAGAACCTTTGAATTGGGTATGACTGGTGAAATGCAATACTTGTTTTCCAAAGGATGAACATTTGCAGCTAAAGTAAGCCTTCCCTCGGTGTCTCTGTCTTTCCACTGCTCTGGCTGCAGAGGTGTATTTATACCACAACGCTGCTGAACTGCAGACCTTTTCATAGAGCTCCAGCTTTGCTGGCAAGAATTTCAAGCCTACGGGCCAAGGCACCGGCCATGCCTTCCTTCCTCCGTGAGTAACCCTGGAGGGGATGCCTCACTCACAAATTCTACCCTGAAGCAGGACTCAAGATCCCAGGGAACTGCCTACCGTGTCCCTCTATCTAAAAGCAGTGTGATTACTGTCAGCTATTAATTTGAGACTGAGTTTGGGAGTGAATTAGACATGGTATCACTGGTCTTTTTTCCTTCAAAGCTTTCTTCATGATCACAGCAATTAAGTGAAAGCATCTGAGTGGCAGTGGAACTGCAGCATGAGGCCTTCTAATTGAAGCATTTCACCAGAGAAAAAACAGAGAGGAGGCAAAGGTTTCCAAACTGGCAGGACAGGACAGAGTGTGTGCATATGCGTGCATGTGTTTCTTTAAATTAACAAAACAAACAAACAAAATTGTAACAATTCCCATTCTTATGCTGCTCAGACTTAGGGTGGAGTTACCATTCCCTCTCCTTGCATTCATCCTATCAAAAACCCTCACTGAGGGGCATAAAGCATTTTATTGAATGCATCCATTCTCCAGCAAGAAGGATTCCTTTTGTGGAAGAACACCATGCAAATGAGACCTGGAGTCCACTGAAGGCTGTGGTCAGGATTTCTGCCTCCAGCTGACTGATCATTTCCACACTTTACCTCTCTGACCACTGTACACTGCAAGAGGCTCTACAACAGGCTCCAACACAGTACATTTAAATCAATTTCACCTGAAGAATGAATGGCTCCATTTGTAGCATATGCCAAGTGTTAAGAGATCTGTTTCACAGCCCACAGCTTACAACCACTTCAATTCAGCATATTTTTC
Source organism: Molothrus aeneus (assembly GCF_037042795.1). Taxonomy (NCBI): domain Eukaryota; kingdom Metazoa; phylum Chordata; class Aves; order Passeriformes; family Icteridae; genus Molothrus; species Molothrus aeneus. Next base: position 69,820,125 of record NC_089646.1, read on the forward strand.
TAAGAGGATGTATGCTGTTTGTAAGGCTACCTTTCCATTCTCCACTAACAACAGTTTCTAAGGTTCTCATTTCAGTAACCTTTGCTGCCTTGGCCAACAATTACAAGCAGGAAGGGTGGGATGTACTTAATTTGAAGATCCCCAAGTTCAAATATCCATGTAGCCAGAATATTTGTTCTAAATAATGCTATCATCAAACATTATCAAGATCTGCTCTTCTACAGCACAGGTATAAATTACTTTGCTATTTTTGAGCATAACACCAAGGAAAGCAGGCTGGAAGCTCAGTAAGAGCAATTATGATATCTTCACCACTCACTAATATCTGTTGTCATTTGTAATTTTATTGCTGAAGCTATCACTACTTAGCATATTTTTCTAATGTTCCACTCATTAGCCAACACCCATAAATAGAGGTATTTATTTTTAATAGTGCTCCCTGGTCAAAATCCCTTATAAAATTCCACAGTTTTCTACACTAGCAGTCCCAAGTGCTTTGTTTTACAGAAGTGTTAGGATACTGCTCTGGGCAATTACTCAATAGTATTGGAGTACAAGAGTTGTTAACCTATGGCTCTGAATCAGCAAAGCTATAAATATACCCTAACACGTTATTTAATTAAAAGAATGGTAAAATTCCAAACATCTGTGTTGCTTCAGATAACCTTCTACAAATACACCCAAAGTGGGACTTTAGAGACGGCTAATGAAAACATCTATCAGGAGTAAAGGACCAAATAGGAATATTCACAACTGTTTGTAATTCTGTCAGGGGAAAAAATGTTTCCTTCAATAAAAAGAAAAAAAATATTTTTTTTCTTTCTATGTAGTAAACAGCTGTTTTTTATAGGTGCTTTCAGGCTACTCTGAAGCTGTGTGAAATATCTTGTCAAACAAATCTGAGAAAGTACCAATTTGGCTGTGAAGTTCTGTCATTTTCTGTTTTGTAATCTTGTCCCTGGCTAAGCACAAGAAACTGTGCAAGATACAGACTTTGTAGCTTTTAAGAGAGTGTAAGAAACACTTTCCAAAAGGCACTGTTTGAGTTCTCATGAACCTCTTTTTCCCTCTTTTATGACTCTTCAGCAACTCAAGTGGTTGCAGACTGTAGGGCCATCCCTCCAGCTGGTGTTTGCCTCATGACAGAGTTGCACATGGATTACAACTCCCAGCAGTCAGTGAGCACTGTTTAAATGGGATTTAAACAGAGAAGAAAGAGAGAGAAAGCACATGTATGTGCATGACACATGCATTTCATCAAGAATGAGCACCAAATCAAGTTCTGTTTCATTTACTTACCAATATCTGGGGAAAAAAAAAAACCTGACAACAACCTACACCAAGAAGCTGGGCTCTTTTCCCTCTTTTCACCAGTAGAATATTTCCAGGCATGTGCTTTGTTTATTTTTGCTCTTGGATTCTGGGAGATGTTTTTAAAAGGCATCTTCTAGAATAAAACCTGAAGTTCTGGTTGTGCAAAAAGACTGGGAAGACACTTGCATGTTCAGCTAGCTGGTCAGCAAAAACAGAGAGCAGTATAGGTGCTGGGGAGTAATAGAAGTGGAGAGTTGGTGTTCTGGGGCAAGAGTCTCATATTTCTTTTGAGGAAAAAAAAAATCCCCATTAAATAAAACAGAAGTATTTTAGCTCCGAAGAGATGTAACAGTAAAAATGCAATGTCTAAATACATTTAAAAAGGAGTGACAGCAGACAATTGAGGGGAAAGAGGAAGGAAAATAGTGGAATGACTAATGATGTTATCGGAAAATGGATGATCAGATAACCAAAATGCAGAGAATTAAGTGCAAGGCTAGGGAGAATAATAAAGTATGAAGACAGTGTATCTTAACAGAGGGGTGTAAGTCATCCAGTGCACCAGCACATACTGAAAAGAAACAGGATGGGAGACAAGCCTCAGCCCTGCAAAAATTCTGTACAGACTCCACATGACATTGCCTTTAGCAGAAATAATCTGATATCTAAGCCTTCACTCAAGTAGCTTGATAATAATAAACTTCCTCTGTAAAGCCCATTTTCTTGTAGAAATATGAGTATGTCACAGTTTAAATGAAAATTAGTTCCTAGCTCCCTGCACAAAACTTCCCAAGTCTGTACCATCAGAAATCATATAGAACTCCCCAAGGGTCACAACAAAGCAATGACAAACTGATCCTTAATATAAATTTGCAATTTTTAGTATAAAACAACAAGGTAGGTGTATTTGGATCTCTTAGGTACTTGATGTGCAAACTGGGGAACCAGAGGAGTAGCACCATGGAAAGGGACCTGGGGCTCCTGGTCAATGGCAAGCTGAACATGAGCCAGCAGTGCCCTGGCAGCCAGGAGGGCCAACCCTGTCCTGGGGGGCATCAGGCACAGCATGGCCAGGCAGGCAAGGGAGGGGATTGTCCTGCTCTGCTCTGAGCTGGGGCAGCCTCACCTCCAGTGCTGGGGGCAGTTTTGGGTGCCACAATATAAGAAGGATATGAACCTGTTAGAGAGCCTCCTAAGGAGGGCCATGAGGATGGTGAAGGGCCTTGAGGGGAAACCATATGAGGAGTGACTGCGGTCACTTGGTCTGCTCAGCCTGGAGAAGAGGAGACTGAGGGGAGACCTCATTGCAGTTACAGCTTCTTCATGAGGGGGAGGGGCAGGCACTGATCTCCTCATTCTTGTGACCAGCGACAGGACCTGAGGAAATGGCCTGAGGCCTGAATTTGCGGGGGGGGTTAGGCTGTGTATGAGGAAAAGGTTCTTCACTCAGAGGATGGCTGGGCACTGGAACAGGCTCCCCAGGGCAGTGGTCACAGCACCAAGCCTGACAGAGCTCAAGAAGTGTTTGGAAAATGCCCTCAGGCACATAGTGTCACTCTTGGGGTGTGCTGTGCAGGGCTGGGAGTTGGACTTTGATGATCCTTGTGGGTCCTGCCCAACTCAGGATACTCTATGATTCTATTCTATGATTCTAACTTCATCTTTTTGAAAAAGCCAGGTACTAAACAATGCATATATGGGCTGGATGAAATCACATTTACTGCCTACAGCATTTCCAGTGTTTTGAATCTAAAATATATGTTACTAAAGTATGCCACCAGGACTGTTCATGAAGATACCTTGCAATAGCTGAAAATATGCACTGGTTTGAAATTTATAGTAACAGAGTTACCAGTGTAACACTTGTATGATACAGCCAACAAGCCACTACGTCACAACATTTTTTCCACATGAAGAATAAATTTGCAGAATTGGCTAATGAGCTGATAGTGGAGACTGGAGTGCCAGATATTCTCATTTTCTTTGGATCTTCCTTTACTGCAGGAACATGAGGGCTTTATATTTAAAAAATGTGTCAGTACAAATATGTAAGTTTACAGTTGCAGACCATTAATTTGAAACGCTACTGCAAAGAAAGAAGTGCCTAAAATTTCAGAACAGACTTCCATTGATCCACCAAAGAGTGGAAAGTACTAATAAAAATACTGTAAAACATTTAAAGATGGTATCCAAAGAATTTCCAGCAAGCGGACCAGCTCCTTGGATCTCAGGGCACTGAAAAGCTGTCTTGTTATCCAGACACCAGTCTAGGCTTGGTATCCTTCCATCAGCTTTTGCAGGCAGGTGAAAGTCAGCATTTATGGGGCAGAATCTTAACAGATGTAATAAATAGTTTCCCACATATGTTTCTCTAAAATCTTTACAAAGAAATGGTGATTATTACAGCCTGTGTCTGAAAACCTCTGCCATCACCCAAGATCTTCCTGCTCTGGCTGTGCTGCAAATCAGAACCAAAATGTTGGTTTTCCTGCACAAAATGTTCATAATCCAAGGCCATGCTGCACATACTGAACCAGCTAACTACATGAACTCATACTGCTACCATGACAAACAGCTTTTATATGAGATAATTTACCCTGTTTCTGCTGCACTGAAGCATTTCACACTGTTGTGACTAGATTTTTCTCCTTTGCTCAGCCTGAATCACTAGGTCAAGTTGCATTCCCATGCCCACAGTGCAGGAAATGGAGCACAAATAAGCAGAGACACAGTGTAAGAAGGCAACAACAAGCAACAGTGGTGATCAAGATGCTCAAGAAGTCACAGCACATCACTGCTATGCAGTGATTTTTGAAAGCAACAAAAGAGTTTTCAGGAGGGATAAGAGGGTACAGAAAGAGGAATCTGCTTTCTTTGCAGCAGCAATCAGTGGGGTGTTTTGCAGAGAGGGCAAAACAGAAGCAACAAAACAGGATGCTTGCAAGCTGCCTCTCCACAAAGCACTGCCTTTTAAGGCAAAATAAAAATTAATGTTGGTTATATGAGCAAACCAAAGCAAAACACTATGGGACATAAGGAAATTATTTTGTCAGCCTGCCTGGAACTTGGTTTTGGAGGGAGCCATCTCTGTATCTATGCCTAAGGCCATGAAAATATTCAAGGCCACTTCATACTCAACAACATAATACTCAATGGGATTTCTTCAGTTCAGGTCCATGTGAGGTCTGTCAGGCTCAAGTCCCTATATATTCTATTCCTTTGAAGAAGCCTAAATGTGAAGCTAACATATACTCAATTTGACAGAACAGCAATGCACGAAGAGTTTATCAAAAGTGGATATTAGTCCTTTTCACAGTGCTTAACTGTACAATATTTCTGGAAATGTTTAATAGAACAAAAGTATGTATAAAACAAAAAAGAAAAACAAAAAAGCTGCAAGCACAGCTGATGTTCGAGTTGCCTTTTTTTTTTTAATAACAATTTTTATATTGCCTAAATCCCTCAAGTCAGAGTCTAGAGTATTCTGGACTCTGTCTGGAGGCTTCCCAAAAATCACTGCTTGTCAACACCCTTTTTACAGAAATGAGTCTGTTTACCTCCACCACCTCATTGTCAAGTCATCTCTTCCCATGAGCATTACAGTTTAAGTTGGTTTCCTTACAGAGATGTCTAACTCTCCCTTTCCTTATTATTCAGGAGTTTCTCTAATGGTCAAAGTCCAAGTTAAAATAATTTACATCAACAGAATGCTTTTCTTCAAGGTGCATTTCTACACAGATCACTGTAATTGGTTAGATGATACTTTTTATGTGAAGATAAAAATATGGTAAGTTGATATGGTAAGCAATGAATAAAAGGGAAATGCAAAAAATTCTAACTGGGTATTCATTCACTTTGAACTTTGATCCAAAGTGAACATTTTCCTGTAGGGGAACTTGATATAAAGTTAATTTCTGTGCCTTAAGAATCTATGGCTTTTGGAATTGACACACAAGTGTGATATCTCAACTGGAGCATGCCAATCTCCTGAGCTGTCTTTGACAGGTTACACAGGAACCCTGAGAAAGCCTTCGTATCACCCAGCGTTTGAGGACACTGTAGAGGTTTTGAGGTTTTGCTCTGCAAACAGTGTCTCTCTGAGTTCTTGGCAGTTAAAAAAAAACATTGAGGGATAACCCAGGTTCTGCAGGCTTTACAGGAAAAAACATGGTCAGCAACAAGGGAAAAATTAGTATACAAACCAAGGGGGCATTCACATCTAATGTGCTTAGTTCTTTCTGTCTCTAGCTGCCATTGACATTCTTTGGTTGGTGTATGGAAAAAGAGTTATTGATTACATTCCTCTGACCACTTCAGCAGGCCCTTTCCTCTTTCTGTGATAAATAGGACAATACTTGGTAATGCCAGCCAAAAGCAACAACGACTCCAACCACTTTGTCACATTTCTAAGCGGTCCCTCCCAGCTCAAAGTCCTGGTAAGTCATGAGTTGTCAGCATGCCAATGTACAAAACGGCCATTTGATGAACTCTGGTATATAATGCTGATCCTTAGAAAACCTACAGCAAGTACACAAGCTGTAGTGTACCTGCACATATGAAGGGTTTTCACCAGAAATTTTTCATCCAACAAGCACGGCCCCAAAACCTGCTTTCTCTGAAAGTAGATCCCAGCTGACATGGCTGATGTAGATGTTTGCATCCATGGTATTCTCAGTCATAGCAAGCTATGTTATCAAGGGTATCAAAGATAGCAGGCATTACTCTGGAGAAGGAAATCCTTTCCAAAGCCATATTTAAGATCTTAATTAAGTCAATTTTTTTCCTTAAATCCATTCAGCAGTTAAGCCAAAGCAGAATTAATTGTGGTTGCTAATACTAGAAGACAAAAATAAGAATACTTCTCATGAGCTTTCCAGCACAAATGGCCTGCCATCCATCTCCAACTCCCTGTGGCTGTTCTTCAATGCTCGTAACTCTTCACTGCTGTGGATCTCTATTGTGGTGAATAACACACCTTCCTGTGCTTTTGTCTACACTCTCATGTCCCCCTTACCCTTGCATTTATTTATGCCACACAACTGTTGAATTATTATAGAGGTGGGTGGCTTACCTATAGGGCAAGTCATATTCTACTCATGACAACTTTTTGTTTATAATACCTGAGCTATCTCACTCTTGGGATTCACTTCATCAGTCAAGATTAATTTTGGCCTTTATTTTAAGCCCGGAAGCTGTCCAGAAGGCATCTAACAAATATGCAAAATACAAAGAAAATACCAATAAGCACCCTGGGGAGGAGACAGAGAAAGGAAGGTCAGGAATAACACACCTAAATACTACCTTGGATACTTTTCTATAAGCCATTTCAGCCAACTATGTGGATAAAAGACTTGTGGTAATTTTATAGGATTAGCACTACAGAAGAAATGTTTTGAGTGAGGAACAAATGTCACAATGTGTGATCAGTGGTGACACTGCAGTATAAGAAGAGGCCCCAATAGGCTTTGTTTCATATATATAAAAACAGTGGACAGAGCAAACTTGGCCCTACCTGAGCTTTTCCTAAAACCTCACATTTCCTCTGTTTCCAATTTCACCTTCATAACCCCCTTTTTAGTCTTCACCAACACATGGAAACAAAAACTTGGATCAAGAGGAAAGTGCTGCTAAAGATTAGAGGTTTGGAAATTTACAACTGTTATCTGAGGAAAAACTATAGTGGCAGCCAATTACTTTAGTCAGAAGTTTTGGTTATTGTAAAGAAGCTTCAATATATGATTTTTCTTCCAAAATCAGAAGACAGAAGCATAGTATTTTATCAGTCAAACAGAATTAAAAGCCAGAACAAAAGCAATTCAAGTCCTAGTTACCCAATCTAGAAATTTTTAAAACTAGGGTCTGCAAACACTAACTCAGTAAGACACGTAGGGAATTATAAACATTAACTTGGCACAGACCACTGTAAAAAAAAGAGGCAGGTGTCCTATTTTAAACCATATATTTTTTTGTTTTCATTTTTGCTATTCCACTGTTCCCCTTACAGTTAATCAATAAAAAGCATGATTGCAAAGTAGTACCAGTTCAGCAATTTGGAGGAAGTAAAAAAAAAGTAAAGAGTGCTTTCAAAAATTACAGAACAGCGTTCCAGAAAGGAAATCTGATTTAAAAACCCATTTCTGTGCAGCAGTCGAGTGGTCTGTTTTGAATTTCAATGGCTATCTGTAGCACTGAGGTTTCTGTGTCATTGCATGCAGAAAACGTGATGAGGAATGGGGCTGTCTTACTCTGCTCCCAACCACAACCTGGTAGATAAATTCTGTAGTCACAAGGCAGCTGAGAGCTCTATGAAGACTATTAAAATGTACTGGCAAAGCTGGAAGGAAGAAATTCAAATGAGGCCAGGTTAGAGGTTTCAAAGGGATGAGTGACTGATCCTGTTTCATGTTATGCCAGACAATGCTAATAGCTTAAACACTAGCTCTGTCAAACAAGAAATAGATGTATAATCGTCTGTGAATTATTAAAATTGACTTCACCTACTCACCTTTAGAATTTTCTGACTGAAAGGAAAAAAGAAATCAAGAAAGAAAAACTCTCACAAGAGAGGCATGCACTCTTAATCTATTACTAATGTCTTCTTGAATCCTGTTAATATTTTTCATATTGTCTGCTTTGGTGAGCTCAGAGACTATATGTGAGGAATGAGCAAAAATTCCAGCTGATCCAAGGCATAAAGCTCTTAATGTTTAAGTTTCTCCTGCCCTGCAGATAATTACTGTCTTCTCTTTCACCCATCCAGCTGGGACATCAGACAATTTGGGGAACATCCAAGATGGGCATGAAGAACCATTTCCTGATTCATGACAAATACTGTAGATGTTTTTGACACAGAGATAATTCTTCTCAGGTTTTATTCAGCAACAACACTTCTCCTTCCCTACCCTCCCTCATTTTTCAAAAGTTGTTTATATCTACAAGGCTCAATTTCCCCTGCTATTGAATCATACAAGTTCTTCTTGAACACAAGGGAAGTATTAAGGATACTAAGAAACAATTAACAGTGTAAAAGATTTTTAAGTTCTGATGCAATCCGAATCATGGTTATGGGTTTTTTTTCTGGAATACAAAAATGAGACAAGAAGATACAGAAGCTAATCCTCAACATCACTCAACAAGCACTCCTCAGCATCATCATCATCACAGAGTAGCAATAATAGCAAAGGTCCCACCTATTCATGCCTCCCTCATGAAGTTGTTAATTTACAAATGATGACTCAAAAGGTGAGAGAGGGGAAAGGTGAAGGTTTATTTTTTTAAACAACCACTTCCAAACTTCCACCTCCTTTCAACTATTTTCCCTTTTGAGAGAAATAGCAAATGGTGAAGGCCAGGGACGAACAAAATCTCCTTGTTGACTTTTTTTGTGAGACTGAAGACCACTAGGACTAAATGGAAATAAAAAGTCTTGACTCCCTTAGAAAAGTACCTTTCTCCCCTCCAAATTAGGTTTTCCTTAGAAAAATCGAAGGGACAATTTTGATTTTTTTTTTTTTGTTAACAGAACATTTTTTACTTTTTTTTCCCCCCAGAGGTGAAGTCAAAACACCCCACATTTTCTAGGGGAATAAATTTCAGATAATTAAAGAAATTAAAAAAAAATGATAGATGCCTACTGTCATTTTTGGACTGTGAAACACCTGAAAAATCATGAAATGAAAGCTTTTGGAGACAAACCCCCACACCCTCCTCACTCCTAAGAACTTGCTATGCATTTATGCATGTCTCCTAACCTGGTCCAAATTGCCCTTTCACACTGTCCCTCAGAGAGACAACTGCACTCACTCTTATAACATCTCCAGCAGCACCAAACTCACAATTATAAATATTTTACAAGAGATGGCCCAGGACTTTGAGAATCAGTGGCTTAAAGTACTATCTTTCAAGAAGTAAAATATGATGTGCCATGGCATGCCCAGGCTGGAGACACCTATTTCCCCAGCAAACCCCTGACTGGAGGACTCCATGCTGAATGAATAAGGCTGATGTCAAGGCCTCTGCTGACCCAAGCCCAGCAGAAACCGCTATTGCCAACTCTACAACCATCTCATGGCTTCTCAGATGAAACACATGAACACTCTGGGGCTGTCATCTTCCTTTGTACACCCACTCACTCATAAAATAAAGTACAAACAGCTGAAGGCAAGCAAGCTCTGGCTAAGGCTGGAGAAATTAGACATGAAACTAGCCCTTAATTCCAGATTTACTGAAGGAAACCTTACCTCTGTCTCATATCCTCTGTATTCAAAAGCCATTTTTATTTTCATATAAATCATGTCATTTACTGTTCTCTGCTGCCATTCTAAAAACCTTGCAAGGGTTGAGTTGGCACAGCACACTCAAAAGAAAAGGTTACAATGATGTGGGAAATGCAGTCAAAATGAGAACAGTATTGTTAACATATTGCTTGACTTTAAAAAACCCGTTGTAAAATAAAAAAAACAGCATCTGAAAGTGAGACAGATCTTCAGACACTCTCCCATTTTTAAATCTGAACAGTAATCAGGTGTGTAAGTGACCTCAAGCACCTCTAACACCAAGGTCTTCAGAAAACCACGATGGGAACCGATTTGTGCTGAGCAACTCTGCCACTCTCACTGGAAACTCCAAAAGGTTGGACTTAACCAGCCTGAAGGTGGTCTGAACAAGAATTTGTCTCTTTCAAATGTCTGATCTCTCGTAGAAAATGGGGAATAGGCTGTAGGTGGTGGAGACTGCTGTCAGGAGGGAACACTTAGCAGTTGTGACAAATGTGCCTTGGTGCTGCCTGAGCCTGGACTTCTGTCATGGCTTTTGCCTCTCTCCCAACCTCGTGACTCCCCTTCAGAGGCTTTGCATTTCCCACATCTGTTGGAGTGTTTGTATGGGACAGGCATAGGACAGGCAGTGATAAGAAAACAAGGGTCCAAATGAGGGTGAGACAACAGAGAGAGATAACAAGGCGGAGGAGCAGGCCAAATGGCAGCCCAAGAGAAGGGGGAGGCAAGGGGATAAGAGGTGAGATAAAAAGAGACTTTCTGTGCATGAATAAACATGAATATGTGAAGAGGTGGCAGTAAGACCCCCCAATGCTAGGAAGTCAGAGAAGAATTACGGGCTGCAGCAGTTGATTAAAACTACAAACTGCATCAACTTGGTATAATTCCTTCTTGCCTGTGAAGCTACCCTAAGAGAACCTGACTAAAGAAATTGTCTTGAGCTATTTCAGCATCTCTGCTCCCAGGCAGTGTACAATGGGGCAGGCAAACGAGAATAATCAGCTGGCACCTCCTGAGCTCCCACAATGTTTGGGCTGGCCTTCTCAATTCCCATCACAGATAAATTGGTCTCCTTCATATTAAGATGCAGCAATGCACGTAAACACACTCTTGGCTACTAGTATGGAAACTGTCCTTGAAGTGAAGCACTTGCTTGGATGCCTGGCTGAATCAGGTAGGGTCTAATTAAGGAGGTAGACAGCCTTCTATCCTCATCCACCTCTCCCTCAGCCTTAATCCTCCAGTCACCTAAGTTTAATTTAAAAATCTGTTTCCAGGAGTTGAGCCCAGATCAGTCACATCCAAGATTGCCACTAATTGCTATGCGTCAACATCATTTAGAAAAATGAGCAATGAATCAAAACCACCAACCATTCTGCCTGGATGACAGCTTTATCTTTACACACCAGCTTTTCCATGGGGTTGCAATCTCTTTACCCACCCAGAATGGAAAATTGCATTGCCCAAAATCAGTTAGAGATTTCTTCAGCCAGTCTGAACACTTCCAAAGGAAAACGATTCATCTTGTAGACGAACATACGGCGTGACACCCAAAGTGCAAAAGCCAAGCTCTAACCTAGACCCCAGGAGGTAAGGACACCCTCTTCCTCTGGCTAGTCTTGTCAGATGGTTGTGGCATTAGAGGATGGGAAAGCAGACTCAGAGAGTCTCAGGAAGATCAATGAAGATGTGAAGGTCACAGATGACACATGGCTGGTTTCAAACCCTCAGGAATGACAGCAAAGAAAGAGGTGGTGAAAGGAGAAGAGCAACAGAGCCAGCTGTAGAAGTTGCCAGAGAAATGTTTTGTAGGAGGCACAGCAGAGGAGGAGCAGGATGACGCAAAGAGAAGCAACTGAGTAAAGCACAGTGTGTGAGCAGTGGTGTCCAGAGGGATTCCTTTACTGGATGTGCCGGTCTAATACTGATGTAATGAGCTAATTATGAGGCAAAAAGTCAGAATCTGTGTGGGAGGCCCGGAGGGGCACATACTAGGTATCTGCTCCTACTAGAAAGGAGGTAAGCTAGGGCTCCTGCTAAGAGTCTGTTAAGAGGATTAAACAAGACACAGAGCAAGACTGGACATGAGCCTGCTGAATCTTCTCCAGCTTGGTGACATATTGAGAGGAAAATTTGATTGCAATAATGATCTTCCTTTCCTCTAAGAAAGAACCAAAATGAACAAAATCAGGATGAGATAAAAAATACAGGAAGCTACCTGTTCAAGGATGGTGGCATCCCCTAGGAATGACAATGCCATCAGGCTCTCCCCCAGCTTTCCTGCTGCTTAACGGTATCACTCAAGCCATGCAGTCTGCTCTGCCATACGTGTTTCAGAGGCAGAAACACAGTGATGCTATTTTTCTACAAACCCTTTCTCTCATGCTTGCTGAGAAATATTTAAAATATGTTAAGTGCCTCTTAGATGCTATAGAGACAAGTTACTACTGATCATTATTTAACTTAGCTGAATTTGACATGTATATTTTCAGAGATACCTCTGAAATGCCTGATATGTAAGGCCTTAACTAAAACAAACAAACAATCTACTGCAGGTTTTATTGGCAGGAGAGACAAATAAAAGGAAGAGGATGGCAAAGCAATGCAGAGATAATGTTGAGATTAAAGTAAGGAACAATATAAACATTTTGGCTGAGACAGAAGCAAAGTCAGCTTGGAGAAGAATTAAGGACAGCGGAGGCAATAGTTTTCAGATGTTGACATTTTCAGAACAAGGAAGAAATAAAACAGATAAGAGAAGACTGTCAGTTTTATGACAGTTCACAACTTTACCTGACTGCTAGAGGAAAATAGACAGGAAAATAATCTGAAGATTATTCTTCCTTGAATGCTCCCATTTCATTTTCATGAGTATTAATAAAGGCCACATATTGACATTGATGAGCAAAAAGATCCTTGAGGAGGGGAAGCACGTGTTTCCTCATGTAGATATCTGAACAGTTTACAGTCACAGGCAGCTCTGAACTTAAGAGTAGGAAATGAAACTTGTATGAAAACTGAAGTGGAAGTGTGAGGCATTTAGGGGTTTGTGATCATGGTTTCATTAGATTCTAAATGCTCTTTAGGGCAGGAGCACTTAGAGGAGTTCAGAAATGTTTTTGACTTTAAGAAAGCTGACTTTGGGAGAATGTGATATGCCCCAAGGAATTTTTACTGGAATCCTATGAAACATGGGAAACACAGAGCTGAATTTTTAAAAAACATCTGAAGAGACTGAAATTTAAAGCCGTCCTGCTTAATTCCGAGGAGGAAAAAGGGTAACTGAGGCCAAACACAGTTAAGCAAAAATGCAAAGTTTAGTATAAGTGACACACATAGGACTTGGGAAGGACAATTTAGTATAAGTGACACACATAGGACTTTATATATATATAAATATATATCTCGTAAATATATATTTATATTTATATATTTCATTTATATCAGTACTAGAAAGAACTGGGAGAAAAATTGCTTAAGGCATATAACAAGAGGAAGAAGTCAGCAAGTTAGCATGTCCTTTTTTCCTTTGAAGAAGAGTAATAAGAGGCCAGATGACTACTTAAATATTAGCATCACATTGTGACAGAGTTTCCAGGCTTGCTTAAAGGAAGGAAATTTGCATTGATGATGTGTGCACGTCCTCAGAGTTACAGCCACGCCAGCCCGTAACAAATGTGATGCACGGATCCAACCTGCAGTTCCTATGCCAGGCAAGCTGTAGGACAACTGCAGAAACAGGTGGGAGAAAAGGTGAAGGCTTGTCTGTAACACATGCAGAATATTAGATTGGGAGAAAAAACAACATCTACACATGGCTGAAAGGCTTCTTTTATTTTCCCCTTTCAAACAGTGACATAAACTCCTAACTGAGAGATATATACATCTAAGTTCTGTGATGACAAGACAGACCAGTGAGACCTGGAGTTAATCTTCACTGTTGCAGGAAAATGCAATGAAATGAAGCAAGCACCTATAAAACTGTTAGCTTAATTTCTGCCATGCAAAAATAATAGAAGCACTTTAATTCAAACACCTTAATGGGCAAAATTTAATTAGAAGCAATTGTGCAATTCTTGGGGGGAAATTCAAGCATAAAATTAATAGTACTTGTCCTACTGAAAGATAAGAAAATTAAAGACAGACCCTAACTCTGTAAAAACTACCCAACTTCTGGGGTTGAGAGACCTGATGCATATGACATTATGTGCTGCAGGGCTGCTTGTTTCCAGCTCACCAAGCAGCTTATTGAATTTCAGTTTTAACTTTTGAAAAAAAATTAAAATTATTTTAACATTATTTTTGAGAATGCCAAGTAGATTATTTAAATCCAAGTACCCACTAAATTGCCTACGTACAATATGAATATTCTGACTGTAAGTAGAAAAGACTAGTGAGATAATTTCTGAAGTACCTACATTTCACAAGTGAGTAAACTGTACTGGAAATTGATCTTTACATGCCTAGAGCAGAAGGTGAATGTAAAGCATGACTTTTCTAGCCATGTGCTTAAAAAGCTTGCAAAATAAGTGAAAGCACCTTTTGTAGTGTTTCAAGTTCAGTATAGAAAGCAAACTTGCCATGAAGCTCCTGAGAAAATCGTTGATTTTAAGAAAGAAACAAACAAAAATTTTCCCCCAATCTTTGCAGCAGGTTAGCCTCCAAAAGCATTTAAAAAAGGGTCAGAAAATATACTGATAGGAATTTGATAAAAGCTGAAAGAAAGGATACTGATAGGTTTGCATTTGGCAAGACACAAGGAAGGAAGGAGAGAGACAGGCATTAGAAGCATTAACAGGAACAATTCCCAAGGCCAGTAAATATCAAGGGGCCCCACAGCAGTCAAAAGCAGAGTGAAGAGATTTAGAGCCAAGACATTGAAAGAGTCTACTTAGTTTGACCAGAAGACTGTCTCACATTTCAAGGTTTCTTCTTCAGTACAGCTAAGCTTTTCAATGGGAGGCCTTGACCCCAGGGATCACTAACTGAAGAAAACAAATTGTTTTCAAATGAATGTATTGGCACTGTCAGAACTGACTGTACACAAGATTAAATTATGTTTATTTTCAATTTCCAGAATACCATGTTAAATTTTAGAGAGACAGACAGACAGAAATGTTTCCAAATAAGACATGAGAATCTGAGCATCAAATTTTCTGTGTCAGCTGTGATTCAACAGCAGAATTGCTGTTAACTGAACTGCCTAAGCCTCCTCCCAAAATGTCAACCTGAGGCTTTCTTGCCTTTGGCAGCATTGGTGCAAGTGGCAGCAGGGGACACGTGCTGTCAGTCCATTGTAGTTATTTCATTGTTCTTCCTTGCTTTCTTGTGATGGATTGGGTTTTGTTCTAGTATTTTGAATTGCACATATGTGATTCCCAGAATGAAACAAACAGTAGTTTGCCTGCCTTTGACAAGGAATGGAACTCAAATTAGAATTTAAAAAAAAAAAAGGAGAAAGCGATTCTGGTTATCCATCCTGAGATGATCTAAAAATGAAACTGATGGCAGAAAAAAGATATCACATCTCTTCATAGAAGAGTTCCCTCAGAGTTCCTCTGCATGCTCCTTAGGACAAAGGTACTTCACTTTGTGCTTCTACCTTGATCGTACTTGAGCAGCTTCACAGCCTTCCTGGGTTCCACAGAACAGGAAGGAAGAACAGACAGGAACCAAGTCGGGACTGCACTAAAAGCAAGGCAAGATGAGGGTAGGGAAGATACAGATGGAGCCCTCATTCAAGGGAAGCTGTCCCATGAGAAAGCAGGTAATTTCAGATAAGCATCAGAAATCTCCTGTGGGTTTACACAGCCCTATTTCAAGCCCACATTCCACTCTGTATTTGAATTCCTCCCTATTCTCATGTATGGAGCCACTAGAAATGTTGAGTATTCAAGAGGGATGTGTGCTTATGCACCTTCCCAAAACAGTAATTATAATAAGCTGAATTTAAAATCCAGAAACTGTGTTCCCAGAGGGAGACCAATAGGGACAAAGAGGAGGAGAAACACAGGCAGCACTATTTCAGCAGAAAACATCTGAGCACATGAAGAGGACTTCCAAAGAGCTACATACTAATCATGAATTTTGAGGAGTGAATATGTACTTGCTAGTAAGACGTAGGACAAAGCGGGACAGTGGGTCTCACAAAGCACAGACTTGTTGGGTCAAGTGTCCTTTTCCTGTTTCACAAGTCCTTTTGTCTCTGTCCTCCTTATCACCCTGACACCTTACCACAGCACAGAATGACAGACAGCTCTTAATGACTTCCTAGCATTTGATTCTGATACACAGGTCCAGCCCTTTTTAACAAACATGAATGTCTCTATTCCCTTCTGAATTTCAGTTTTAGAACCCATGCCCACTTCCAAGCAGCAGCCCCCTACTCCCACCCTGCAATCTGTGTCAACAGCACAAAGGTGCTCTTGTCACCCCCGTGCTTGAATCACACAGCTCTTCTGAATGGGCACACTGACAGATGATGCTATGTCAGCAGCCAGTGGGGCTTGTGTCACCTTCCCCAGGAGAGGAGAAATCCTCTCCTGGGTACACCCACTCCCAAATAGCACAATTGAGGCTACTGTTCCCTGTGTCCTGAAACCAGACTTCAAACTGTACCTTCTCTGTGCATTGCCACCATCCTGCCTGACCTGGAAATACTACTAGTTTTTTCCTTCTCCCAGAATCTTCACTAGGTGATTGGAGCAGAGGGTTTAGGGATTTGGTCCAGCCAGCAGCACGTGCTGGCTTAGCAGATTTCACTGAGGCATTCCTGGGAGTAAAGATATGTTCTGCAAATGGGCATTTGCTGAGTGGGACCCCCCAAAGCACACGAGCACATCTAAACCAGAATTTTGCAGCACCCACAGTTACCCCACCCAATGTAAGCTGGACAGGGGACACTCAGTGGCTGGAGCTGAAACACTACCGCGAAAACACAGAGGGTGGAACTTTATAACCAAACCCATCCGTGCCCTCCTTCTGCTTTTCCTGCTTGCAGCTGGAGAAGAGATGCCCATATTCCCATTCACAAGGAGCTGGTTTATGCTTTGTTTTGTTTCCCATATGATGTTTTAGCCCCTCAGCCCCTGCCTCTCCCACTCGGGAGGGTGACCAAAGAGGAGCAGCATCCCTGTGCGAGGGCCACCCGCTCCTCCCGCCTGCTCCTTGTTTCTTCCCAGGTAGCTGGCTGTGAGGGGCCAGCAAGCAGGTTAATTTAGAGCTCTAAAAGCTGGCAGCAGGAGTGCAATTAACCCGTTTTCACAGACTGCTGGCCAAATGCAGCAATTTATTGGCTGAGTGATTGGATTATTCGTTTGCAAAGCTAAGAGAGGGCATTTTCTTACCACTTCAGTTGGCCTGTAGTACTTGTGATTGACTGTCACATGAATCTTGCCAGTTTCTTTGCATCGTCCCACTTCATTCTCATTCTTCCCTTCCCACCTGTAAAGAAGATAAACATTTAATCAACCCATAATTACTTTAGTGCTCTGATCTTACCAACATTTGGCAGGCTTTCATTTACTTGAGGCTGGTGTCAATTCTCCCTGCAGGACAGTACAAACTCATTAGCTAAAGGAACAAAGGGAGAGTTTAGACTTGAATAGAGTAACAATGGCTTTTGAAGTCTTTGTTTTGGTTTTTGATTCAGTGGAAGGTCTAAAATACAGGACTTCCAAATTAAACACATAATGCTAAGGGAAAATAAAATGCCCTGATTTCAGAATGTCTCATGTATCTGTAAATAAATATGACAGTGAGGTTTTTCATTTGTGGATTGGTTCAAAGCTGTTTTCTTAAAATACTTTTAATTCTTGTATTTTGGCCAATACTTTCAGGAACTCTTTAATCTGTTAATTTTACAGATGTGAAGCTCTGTTTGAATAGCATTAAGCTGCATAATTTAATTTGTGCTTAACTAGAAAAAAACAAAACAAAAACAGTTCTTGGGTTTTCGGTCCTACCTCGACATGGCACTCCACATACATGTATTGTAAATTCTACTTGCTACCTGTGAGCTGAAAGCCAGCTCCCTCAGTACAAATTAGATTCATATGTGTTGAACAGCCTGCAATTTGCTGCAATTCATGTGATCTGGTTGCGCTGTGAACTATTTTCTTAGGGACTGTCCTGGTTTCAGGAGCAGCAGAAGAGGAATGGTTTGGTGGGTGAACAGCTCTGCCTTTGGGGAGGTCAGGCTGCAGCCTGGAAGCCTGGGGACAGTGCTCCCACTCCAAGTAAATGCTTCAGATAACATGTGTAGGAATGTACATCAGTGCATCAAATGTTATCCCCTGAATGCACAAAATCCAGAGTTATGATTGAAATTCTATCCTCTCTTTGCATTTTGCTTTTAAGTATATATATGTACCATGGGGCTCTGAAGCCGCTTGGCTTAAGAATGTGATGATGAAATTCTCTAGCTTTTTTTATGTTTAAGTAAAATCTATATAAATTAAATCAGCACTGTGATTTAGGCTATTTAGCCTCAGTCACCAGCAAGGAAATAAAAGCACCCCTAGCGTCCCACTTACTGATTTTTCTCCCAGCTCTCAGATATGTATATTTGTCACAGATATGAATTCTCCTTGGTCCCCTGCCCCCTCAGGCTCCTAGAAGAATTTAATTCTTTGACAATCTCAGCCTTCATTTAGGAGTTTCTAGCCCTGAGGGCTAAGGAGGAAAGTCTGAAAATGTGACCTCTGTGTACCCATGAAGGTTTAAACACTGAAAGGCAGAAGGAAATACCAAATATGCATTATTGCAAGTTCTTAAATCTCACAAATTTTTAAACACAGCTCATGACTTTTGAATGACTAGCAAAGCCTGTAGGATGCTTGATACAGTGAACATTTGACATTGAAATAATGTCCTACAGATAACAGTGAAGTCAGCTGTTAACAGGGCATGCCATGATGCCAAAGACGATTTATAATTTAAATTTTCTTCCTTCTTTTTTCTTTTGCAGTTGCTCTGTTGTGAGCCTGAACTGCAAAGTTTTCATTCAGAAGCCAAAACTAACATTAGTCCCTCCCTTTACAGGGCAGAGGGTAAAAATGTGCAGGACTCAAATGAGCTTAATAGAAAACCAACCATCACCAGTTAAACAACAGGAAGCTCTTAGATCAGGAGACGTCAGTTGTTGTTGGAGGTCACTGAGCAGAGAACCCCATTTAACACCCAAAAGGCTCCAGAAGGCTCAGCCAGCCAGCAAAGACTCACTTAATGTCGCTATCAAAGTTATATAACAATAGAAATAGCTTGAGGAGAAATCTCCACCCGTTTTGTTCAGCCCAGTAATGTGAAAAGTTCACAAGGAGGAAAAAAAAAAAAGAAGTGCTTCTCATTGTGAACAAAGTAGCATTTGATAGCTGCGCTTCTAACTACTCCTGGCACCTCGATGCTCACAGCTGGGATCGTTACACAGCTGATAAAAGGGACTGTGTGGGGGGCCAGCCTGACACCAGGACCAAGACATCCATTTTGCCAACCAACTCCCCCTCCCCACTCCCTCAAACCACAAGGCAAGAGAAAAAAACCACACCGAAGCCATCCTTCATTTATAGCCAAGTTGCAGTCAGAATTTTTGACTGGAAAATATCATGCCAAATTATCCTGAAGCATCAGCATGGTGGAAGGGGGCATGGGGAACCCTCATGTTGTGCTGCGGTTTCAGCTAGCTCCAGCCACAAAGACTACCCAGCTTGCTGCTCTGCAGGGCAGATGCCCACACAGGCACCAAAACAGCCTTGTGTAAATTGGGGAAAACACAATGGATCCCTGGCTGGAGAAAGTTTGGCTCATGAGGACTGGGCTAAATTTATAGAGAATAGGGAGTGGATCCCTGCAAGCCCAGCTGGTGCCACAGCCCAGAGCTCCCACGCAGACACCCACTGGCCTGGTGCAGGCTTTGCACAGAACACTGCTCCTCGAGCCTCTGCAGCGAGGCCACTGCCTGCCCCACGCTGCCTGGCTTCACCCTCCCACTGAGGCAAGGGATGGGCTTCCTGTCACAGCTGGTGGCCTCAGCCATGTGCCAGCATATCCTGCACCTGGAGAAGGATGGGTGAGACCATGGAACTGCTCCTGACAAAGCAGGTTTGATACCCTTTGCATCTACATTGCCATGTTGAGTGCCTCGCTGATGGAGATGGGTGCTTTGGGATTGCTTGGGGTGATGGTCAATGGTCAGCCATGGTGTTTCGTGGGAAATTCCATATATCTTACCCCTGAAATCAAAATATTTGTCACAAATGCAATTTGGAAAAATACCTGATTTCAGGTCAGATGGACTGTTTTGTTTATTTCCTAACCTCCACTTAAAGACAGAATAACTTAAGTTAGAATTTTTTAAGCCATTCTGAAAGAAAGAAAGAAAAAAAAATCCATTCTGAAAATGTAAAAGCCTCTCTTTTAGATATTATTAATATAATTTGTGTCAGGCTAACACTAATGGAACTTACTGAAACTAAACTTTACTGAAACTAAAACTTCCATAATGCTTTGATTTTCTGCTGCTATCAAATGCATGAGCAGGTTTACTTGCTTGAAAAGTTCTTCACACCAAGAGCTTTTAAACTCTGGATTTACAGTGGGATGGATTGCATTTAATTTATGGCTAATTTCATATCTATTATCATTAACATATTCCTATTATTATCAGTGCTGATGAATGCTTCTTTGGCTTTTTTTTTTTGGAGGTTCCAATTATTTTTCATTTCCTATAACTATTCAGTTAGAGAGCAAGTTTCAAGCAATGAAAATTCCCAGAGGTATAGAAGATTTTATGAGGATGAAAAGCTGGGGTACCCACCTGGTAGGGTGTGAGGTGGGCAGGAAAGAAAACAGGGGAGCCAGGATAATTGAAGAGGGGTGGGAATAGCACTGCAAATGGACCAAATGGTCTGGCTGTAACTGACGAGGAAATAAGTCAAAGTACATATATTTTTGAGGTGGTGAAGAAATCAAATAAAAATGAAAATTGTTACAGAAGCAGAGGTAAACTGAACAAGTATATGCATTTCATCTCCTTGCTTGATCTTTACATAAAAACAGAATCCATAGCATTAAAAAAAATATTCAAAACCACTAAAGGCTACAGGTGCTCAGCTTCTTTATGAAAAATAAAACTATTACAATCACCTTTATAATAAAATAAATGCCAATAGAAAATATTTTAACATTTGAAACTGAACAGTAAATTAAATAAAAATAAAATTTTATGAAGAATTTGCTTTTCCTCCACAGGAATGATATAGCATTTGTGTAAGTTTCAGATCAGTGGCCTGATTTCTACTACACAGAATATTAAGCCAAAGCACTTAATTCTGTCCTGGCACATTATAAATAGCAAAACTGACACCATATAACAGACCATTAATATCTTTTTGAGGGTAGTCTTTTGTTGGGAAGCTTTAAACATGACTCTTCATATGTTCCTTTGCCACCAACTCCACCACCAACCTTGCCAGCAGATCTGAAACATCAAAGTAATCATAGATACTGGGATTGCTTAACCATGACCTTGTGCTTAAATCAAAAGCATGCTACCATAAAGGAATGTATTAATTTTTTTTTCAAAAGCTCTGATGAATCAGGTAGTAATTTTTTTTTACTAGTCCAATAGTATGTTGCATAATAATTGCTACTCCCCATACTACAAGATGATTAAAAAATACATGCTAGGCTTCCTATTTTTTGTTTGGTTTTTTTAAAATTCATTCCAATTAATTGGAAGCCTTTGGAAGCCCTGTCCCTTTACTCCAATTTGTGAAAGTTGGTGTTGGGAAAAAAAATGTTTTCTCAAAGAATATTAATGCTTCTGTGAAAATTGAAGCATTATGGAAAGAAAATTTTAGTTTCAAGTAAGCTCCATTAGTATTAGCCTGACACAAAATTATATTAATAATATCTAAAAGAGAGGCTTTTTCATTTTAAGAATGGATTTTTTTTCTTTCTTCAGAGTGGCTTAAAAAATTCTAACTTAAGTTATCCTGTCTTTAAGTGGAGGTTAGGAAAAAAACAAAGAAATCCATCTGACCTGAAATCAAGTATTTTTCCAAATTGCATTTGTGACAAATATTTTAATTTCAGGGGTGGGATATATGGAATTTCCCATGAAACACCATATTTCATTCTTGTCTAGTCTCTCTATTGGAGAAACTCTCATATCTCCTATGTAGTCAGATAATTAAGACTATTATAGCCTTCAAGCCTTAATTTCCATTCAGAAAGAGTTATTGCGTCTGCTTGCAGATAAAGCCTTGTATCAATGAGGAAGTAATGAGGGCCTGCTCAGCCGAAGGAATTAATTCTCCAGTTGAGGTGGGTTAAATGCCCCCTGAAATATATACTCTTTTTTGAGAATGATGACAAAGCTGGTGAAATCCTAAATGAGGACTCTTTTTGTGAGGGTTCACCCAGGCCAGCATTCTTCACTGATATGGCTGGGTTCCTTTCCGCTACCTCTCTTCAAAATGCCTCCAGTTGCTGTATGAGATTCTGCTCCCTTCCTCTTCATCTGAAAGCTTTTCATTTTATTTTCTGATTTAAATATAACACACAGCACTGACCAGCCAGCAATTTTTGGTGGGCAAAAGCCAGATCTGGAAGTAGCAGCTGTTTTGCTGATGACTGCTGATGGCTTCTCCTCCATGTCCCACATGCTTTCCATTCTTACAGCAATCCTTCAAATCTCATGTGTTTCTGTAACTCAGCTTTCCATTTTAAGATAAAAAGAAAAAAACAAACAAACAAAAAACCCCCATCAAACTAACCAGAAAAACTCTCCTCCCTCAGTTCAATCTCAGTTCAACCCTCACTGTCACTGAAGAGGCCACAGGAGTTCACCTCAGAAGACCTTATAGCTTATCTGCAAACTTCCCGTTTTTAGGCTGATCTTTTATAAGACCAACTAGTATGTTAGTCAAGATAAGATTTGTATGTGGAACCAAATGACTACAGTAAAATATTTGGTTTTTTCTGAACTAATTCTGATCCTGGAAGCAATGAATATTTCTGTAACAAATGTGCACGCATTTTTATGTTAATAAAAACCACAATAAATCTTTCTGTAGCTTGAACAGGTTTTCTTTTTTTCTTTTTCTTTTTCTGTTGTTTTTTTTTGTTTGTTTGTTTGTTTTTTTTTTTTTTTAGTTTCCACATTTGCAGACAGGAGTCTTTGTAGCAGTCTGCAAAGAACTCTGAGTGCTGTAGTGGTTTCAGGCTATCTTTGCAATCCTGTTCTAATTTAATAAGATTAATGGCAGAAAATTAGTCAAGACAAGCGTTTGCCTGTTTCGTTTACCCTGCTGAAGTTCAAATTATAGGCGGGAAGTGTTTCCCCCAAGTACCACTTAATTAGTAATAGGCAGAAGGGAAAGTAAAAGAAAAAAAAATGTAATCCTTACAGGGGAAAAATATTTGTAGCTATGAGGCTTTCCTGTTAGTACAAAGGACTGAATTTGAATGATTCAGAGGACTATATAAATATAATTTGAAATTTCTCCCTTGAAAAAAAAATAAGAAGAAAACACCCACCCCAGGTAGATAAACTTCCATGAACACTTTGCAGTCATTTCAGAGAGAGAATCAGTCCCATTGCAGCTGTACATTTCATTAGTTACAAAAATGTAGTAAAGTTTCTCTCTTTCTTGTTTTGGCTAGAAGACATAGTCCTGACATGTGCTAATGACTGGCTAGGACAGAATATTATGTTATGTTCTTGGAAAGACTTTTTAGGCTGTCCTGGATTTTCAGCTGTACAAGTTAATGTGAATTGTTAGGAAGACAAAAATCCCTAAAAAAATAAAATAAATATTTTTAGTTGGTTGATGAGGCAGCCAGGATCTCTTTTTTCCTGTTCTCTACTGCAGTATCATGATGTGACAGCTAAGATTTTCATTTGCAACTTTCCTTGACAAAGCACAAAGTAGGGGTAGTTAAGAGCCCCTGCACATGTGCCAGTTTTCTCAGATGTGGTTTGAACTCTGCCAGCTTTTGTTTGCCATGACATCTATCCTAGACATTTACTCCATCATTTCATCAATGTAAAGGCTGCTGGAAATCTCTCAGATAAGTTTTTGAGGTTGAAAAATTTCAGAAAATCTTGCAATCCTGCAAAAAAAAAACCCAGAAACCTCAGATAACTCAACCAAACTTTGAGGAACAGTAACAGGAAGAAGGGAGCCATCCTTGTGGGAACTTGTTTAGCTGTTGCACTCTGGTTCATTGGTTCTTAGGTGCCCCATAAACTGAAAAGTAACAGATCAATGGGACTCACCAGTGGGGTCTCACAATGCTAAAAGGGAGGATTTTTCTGCCAGGCTACTCCCTGAAGGAGATATATTCAAACTGGAGGAGGTGGGAATAGAAATTCATTGGGGCTTTCAAAGAAAGGTTGCCAGACAGAGGTTACCAGACAGCTGGCCAAGGACCATGTGTGTGTGCTACAAAAGCATGGGTCAGGCTGACACCTGGAAAAACTATGGAGGTTCTTAACAAAACTTCCCAAATCCTGAGGAATATTTTACATTTAGTGCAATTTGAAAGATGAGCAATGGCTACAGGATGAGTAGTGGGTGTGTTGTAATGTTATTCTCGCCTTGGGAGCAGGGGGAAAGGTTTATCTGAACAGGCTACATGCAAAATGTTCAGAGTTACACCACTGTCAAAATGATCAGCAACAAAATTATCACTAGCACTTAAAATGTCACCTCAGTCACCATATGTATAGTTATTTATATATCACCTGTAAATGGCTTAGGAATTAAAAATTTATTCACAGGAAAGAAAAACTTAGAAGAGCCAAGGGGAATAGAAAACCAAGCCTGCATTTCTAAAGCAATTTATGTTCCTAAAATTCCATGTCAGTAGGTGTCATGTGAGTTCTTACACAATTTTTGCAAATTGCTGCTATTGATTAGTAATAAGAAAACGCAATTGTGTCTTCGTACACACAAAATACCTGCTCTCCTTGACATTTGGAGTTATATTGTAAAGTTTTTTTCAGACATCAGATTGTGACTGATTCAGTTGAAATACTGACTGCATTAAATATCAACATAAATGATACACAGTCTACCATATAGGACACAAAATTTTGAGTGTTAGGAACAACTAAATCTGAAGTATTCCTTTAATATCCCCTCTATAGCAGAAGCAACTAATAGAAGTACTTCCACTTTTATTTCTGGCCTTGTTATTTTCTTAAGGTTTTCTTGAGGACTTAATTTGCCTTCTGAAAAACTCATGCTGATTTGTCACTCTTGGGAAATGCTGAGACTTCTTAGACCAACACCAAAGCAGGGAGTTCAGTTTTAAACTAAAGGATAAATTTAGTGACATCAAAAGAAATAGTGATGTGGGGAACATCTACAAATAAAGACTTTCAGCTAGGTACTGACCTTTACATATCAGACTCTAATTGTAGGTAATCAAAATAAAAAAATTGAAAGAGTTGTTCACCAAACATTTATTGTTGCTTTGACAAATAATATTAGACAGGGACATGGTAGTTCTCCAAATCACTAGAATTCTTACTCATATGGAGCAGTTGAATCTGCAGCATTTTCCTATCCATTCTTATTAGGTAGAATTAACTTATAAACACAAGAAACTAAACTATAAAAAGAGAAGAAAAATTAAGAAAGACAAAGCAATTATTAGAGCTCCTACTATTTCCCCTTTAGACTTTCAAACCTTAGTACTCTAAAGGTATATGAGACAATGTGTGATTACTGGGACATCTTGCAATCAAGAGATGTGAAAAACATTGAGAGAAACTTATTCCCCAAACGGAGCTTTTGGGTTAGAAATACTATTTATATGGTCTCTCTCTCCCTCATCAGAATTTTTTTTTTCTGGAAGTTGATGCCAAAAATTGAAACCAGACTAAAAACTCATTGAGGAGAAAATGTTATTACCTCCCCAGCCACCCACTGGCTGTTCAAATAATATTGTATATATCTGTGCACTTCTGCATATTTATTGAATTTGTCAAGTTTTTGTTCCCAAGTAAAACTTATTGGCCCTGTCAAAAGTTCACCAGCTGCACAAGTGACTTTGATGGCCTGAGGAACAGCCCTGGCGCTAGCGTCATGGAAGAGCCTGTGGCTTTCCTCTCCCTTTTCCAGCTGAGATTGGTATGTTGATGCATGGGGCCCAGAGAAGATACAGAAGGAGGGAAATTGAAAAAATAATAAACAATAAAAATATAAATTACAGAAAGCGCTCACCAAGCCATCCTGGTTTTATTATACGGCCTTGGGAAGGAATTTTGTATTTTCAATCAAACTATGTGGAATATGCATTGTAAACATTCTGCACCCACTGCTCAACATTTCTACGGCTTAGTAGAAGAAGAGCTGATAGGAATGTGGAGCGGTTTGCTACATGAGCCATGCAGTGTGACTGATGGGCTGTCACCTGGAAAGAACAGGGCTGATGGGTGTCACCTCCTCTTCAGATGGTAGAGGGTGGGAGCAGGACTGTGGGGATCTGGGGCACAGAACAGAGAATTGGACAGAAAAGCCCCTCTTGCAGGAAGGTGATGAGCAGCACCCTGGTACTAACATCTTTGGAGGGGCTTCCCTACCCCAAGACAGGAAGAACAAAGAATGAAGGCTTTGATAAAAAAAATTAGATTAACCCATCCATCTTTCTATCATGATCTAGGGGGCAACACTAGACATATCTGCTGTGGCAGTCATTCATGCATGGAAGGTCTCATATGTTACAAGTAGAAAGTGGGCGGGGGGGGGGGGAAAGAAGAATGTAGACAAAAAATACTCTGTTTTGTCCCAGTAAATATGAGAGGCTGGAAATGTTGAACCTGTGGCTACTCTCTCCTCCTCATACTTACACAATGGTTTTCCCAATGTGCTTAAATGACTTTTCCACAAATTCACGGACACTGTGGACCTCCCCAGTGGCTATGACAAAGTCCTCAGGCTCATCCGTTTGCAACATCAACCACATGGCCTGCAGAAAGATAAACAAAGTCAGATTCAGTGCACATGTAAGTGGCCTCTTTGGTACATGATATTGTATTACCGCATTTTTGATTTGGAAATAACTACACGTACATACACATACCCTAGGCTGGGGAAATTAGCACTTTCTTTACACAGTGGCTATTAACCAGTTCAGTGCAACTCTGAAAAGAGTTCAATTATTTCTTATTACAGAAAACAGTGCTGTATTTGATTTTCAATTTGTTTCACAGCAGGAGTTTCTGCAGGGGAGACTTTAATATGTTTACTTTTGAACACTGAGACTTGGTTTAGTGCTCATAAGCATGGATTCACTTGTTTAAAGCACTGCATGAATTGACATTGATATGGGGAAAAGATCAAAATTTTGTAATGTTTCAGTCCAGAGTGCTGTTGTCTGTCTGCTACAGAATGATGTCAAACTCACTGAAGCATGAAAATATGGGTCATTTCAGCTGCTTCTTCTGCCACATTTGTTTTGCCTAAGCTGAGATTTTAATTAAGAGTAAGTATTTAAAAAGGTATTTAACCAATTTAATCTGGTTTTCCTGCTGAATATGTGTTCAATGTTAATATTAAAGTACGGTAGAAGAAACTTTTCACACAGGAATGAGAAAACCCTGGTGGAAAAGTGACACAACCATTAACATCAGTTTCAGAGGACTGTTCATGAAGCAAGAGTTTTGCAGTATCTTTTGAAGCAAAACCTTATCTGATTGCCAACATATTTGCATTTCATGGGACCAGTTTTTAATTCCCACAGCAATGTCTTTCACAGTCCTCTCCCACAAGCAAGTAAGGATGGGTGGGCGCCATCTCAGAGGGCTGGCCAGCTAAGTCAGCATGAAAGCTGGAAAGCAGATGGAAAAGAGGTATTCAAAGACATGTGTGACTTGTCTGAGATATCACCACAGGTACATTTCAATTTTCTGATGTGCAAGACAGTGCTCTAGTGACTTGACTGTCTGACTACATAGGAGCTGTAGGTGTACAGAATAATTATTACTTTAGATCAATCAAAATGATGCAAACGCTTCATTTCCTTTGGAGAGGAAAAGGGAATACCTGTATGGCATGATCCTTGTTTAATAAATAACCAGAAAAGGGAAACAAAATAAATCAACTCTCTCTCCATATGGTAAAAAGTACTGTCATCCTCTCACATTGTAATCCATGATGCTATTTGCATTGACCTCTTCACATCAGCTTTAAAGAAAACAACTTTAGTAGGTCCCTTGATGGTAGTGGATACTCTGCAAATCAGATTAATAAAAGCTTTGGGATAGCCCAGTTTCTCTTGGTAAATATCACCTGAAATATTCAATTTTTCCTCTCTATTCTCAATAAATCAGTGGTCTGCATAGCAAGGCAATACATTCCACTTAAATGGTTATAAGTGTGAGCCATTTTTCTTTACAGTTATTATTTTATGCATCTTCCAAAGTTTGGACAAGATTTTATTAACATGCTCATTTTGAACCTTTTTACTTCTTGAATGTGCATGGAAAGCTCGGTTTTGGGCAACTGCTGTGTAAGTCCTTGACATAAATTATAAATTGTGCTTTAGGGAGATGACCTGCTGGGCAGGACAATGGCAGCAACTTTATTTTTCCTTTCCAGGATTGAGCATCCTAGCCAATGACGCAGAAATACCCAAATGGCTGATGAAACTCATCTTGTGGGGAGGAGATGTCTTAACTTGTATCTCTCATATGAGCTTTTTTGGAACACTGGGGTTTCCCTGCTGATTTGAGAGGTCACCGTAAATCACCAGCTTCTGTTTCTTCATGACTGGACAAGCCTGCAAGATTCACAGTAGCAGCAGCTGCACAGAAAGGTAACAGGAGTATCTATAAGATGAGTGCTTGATAGTTTTGGTTCTCCCAGCCTAGTCCCTGATTTCATAGACATTCAGGTTTCCTTACGCAGTCTAGCTGAAAACAACACACTTTCTTGAATGAGAGGGCACTATTTGGGCAAAAAAGGATTTCCAACATTAGACAATCAGTCAATCAGGGACAATGGTTCTCCTCCCAGCTTTGGTGGATGTTTGCTGTACATAATGAACTCCTTTTCTTGCCTTGACACTGTAGTGTCAGTTACATTGGAAAGAGATGCAACAACAAAACATCATTTATTGGTAAAAATTCCCCCTTACCCAAAAATGCTACACTGGTTGACTGAATATGCAATTAGCATAAGTACCTGCTATTTACTATGTTGGTAAAGTAATATTAATATGTCTAAGCAGAAGCAGAATCAGACTTCCAACAATTTTTGCTACCCCTCCACTTTTAAACGCCTCTGTATTGTAATTCTTTTGACACAGTTTCAATGGCAAGACATTCAGCAATCCAGTGAGTATTTAAAATATTTACACATTACTTTTTGTATTAATATGAAATAGAATTGAAAGTTTCCCTTTACTCTAAACTACACCCTACACTGAAGGAGGCAGCTGCAAAATCCTAACAAAAAACAGCCTTTGAAAGTGGTCGCAATGAGGTTTTATGCATTTGGATTTATCAACTCTTGTCTACCATTTCAAAAAGCAGGCAATCACTGTCTCAGCAATGCGACTTAAACTGCAGTAAATGACAGGATCAGCTTAGAAATGATCAAACAATGCAGAAAGAGTTGCTAAAAATGATTTTTGCTTCAAATCCTACCAGGAAAGAATGTTTAGATTAATGGTTACTTGAGAGTCTACCATTGTGGGTTCTTTTATTTTTTCTGGCATTCACAATTGTTGGCACTTAGAATTACCTCAATCCAATCAGGTATGAAAGAAATTAACATGCTAAAAATTACAAAGTAAGTGATAGCTTTGTTTTGCTTTGAGGAAGGTGACCAAATGCTGTTGCTTTGAATAGGTCTGCATGAACAGTCTGTAAAAAAATGCCAAGGCAAGTCAGAAGAGAGAAAAAACATTGAAGAAGTTCCACAGTCAAAATTATATTTCCTCAGGTACAGCCCATGACAACCAATAAAACATCCATGTACAGACAGTAGCTATATCATTTCCCTACATCAAGTGCCAGGAATGTGATTCTCCTCACATCAGACTAATAAAGGTCCTTGACCTATGAATTTCTAGGCATTTCCTTTAAGAATTCATATTGTACCAGACTCGAGTCTGAGAACGAGAGGAAGGGGGGTGATACAGCTCCAGGTTTATTTGTCGTTACTGAATGGCTTACTGGTTTTAACAGAGGGGAAAAGCTTTGTTTAAATTTCCACTGAAAGTAATTAATGGTTATTGACTGGCAAATGAAGAACAGGTGACACTCTGAATTAGAAGATAAATGATCTCATGTTCTAGCGTGATAATGGGTTAGTAATTGCTACAAAGCCTCAGACTAGTGTGTCCCATCATAATGCTAGATCATGTCCAGAACACAAAGGCCTCTGTGTGAGAGGTATTCAGCCGTTCACCTCCCGATCCAGCTGCAGAGTGATTTGCTCCATTTATTCTCTGATGGACTGCACAACCGAGGCAAAAGTTCACCATTCTCACCTTCCTGTTCACATGCTGAACCACCTGACCCATGACATGGCTGAACTGGGATAAAAACATTGCCCAGCTTTGGCTCTTGGATATCTTTTAACCATCACAAGGTCATATATTTTAGGAATTTTTCTGGTGCAGGAACTGAGAATTGTGAATTTTCCTGTATTTCTTTGTGAAGGCTTTTTTGGATGGGCTGACAGCAAGTAAAGAAATTACTTGTTTTCCGTTCTGACACCCTCTCCCTAATTTTTTGCTCAGTCCAGATAACAAAATATGATGTAGATGTAGATAAAATGTAGATGTTTAAAAGGAGGAGAAAATTACCATGGAAACAATTCAGGCTTCAACTCTCTTAGAGTAAGAGTCTTCCCTTAATGGCAAAAGTGACAAAACATATTTTTCATCTTTGAATTCTTTTTTGCTCTGGTCTAGTGAGTCACAAAGTCTAAAGGCATTTCTATGTCATTTACTTTCAAAGACAGAAACCTAGAAGGAGATACGTAACTAGTCTAGCAAGCAGACATACTTTTATGATTATGTGGACTAGGATATCTGTTCTGCATGCCTGAACTCCAGCCTCTGCCAAAATCTTTCCTCTTTCATCTTTCCCCTCTACCCTTTTCTCTATATAAACCCCTTCCAGTAGTAAGCACCATTTTCAAGCAACATATCCAAAACATGAACCAATCTTCTCCCTGCTCAAATTTCTTTCCTTATGCAGTGTGTTTTGCACCTGGGCTAGTAGGTGGGAAAACCCATGTTTGACTAATACAACCCCCACACAGATACATTTTGTGCATGCCACTGCCACTATGGTTGTGATGTGTCTGCTTGTCTCAAGAATCTAGAGTATGTTGTAGATGTGTTTCACCATTAACTTCCAGTCTAGCACCCCAGTAAGAAAACATTTATTAACTGGGCTGTCACCCATGGATAACAAAGATCCGGTAGTTGAGGTTATGTTTAACTCCATATATTGAGACTTTTGTTTCACTGTCTGCTCTCGTACTATGTATAATTAAAATGGGCTCATAATGAGGTACCTCCCTATTCAAGAGCAAAAACAAATTCAACTTTTGTTATTTTAAATCAGTGGATAATTTCTGCTCTAGAAATAAAAGACTTTTTTTTTTCAAAGAATAAGTATAAAGCCTTTTCATATGTCTCATCCAATTCAAGACCCAAAAGAGATATGACTGAACAGATCCCACAATAGGATAAATAGAAAATGTTCCTGTTGGTACTAGTTACTATTGCCTTGCACTGCTACACAGCAGCTTTTTCCAAGACCTATACTGTAAAAAAACCCACTTTCACATGTATTTCTAGGTGTTATGTCTAGTCAGAGAAATTCTGACTCTGCATTTGCCACACATGGAGAAAAAAAAATCAAACCAAATCAGTAATGTTTACTTTAGGAGATGGAAGAGATAGTTGCAGCCTGATGCATGGTGCATTGTCTGTGAGTTTCAGAGGCAAAGAAGCAGAGGCTGGTGAATGTCTAGCTCTACTTACTTATCACTGCAGAAGGAATGGGTTACCTCAAGGCTGTCAACAATCAGGGAGCAATTTCTGACTAAGTCATAAAACATCACCACCTGGAGAGACCCAACAGTACATTATCACCATTTATAGAAATTCTGTCTTTATGGTATTCCATACTCTATTGTCTAGAAGTGGGCAGAAACATTCAGTGGGTTGGATATGGTAGTCTAGTGATCCCAAACATAGCTATCCTGCTGTGGTCACCACTGAGAAGGAGAATTGAGCATTTTGGGCCAAAGCATGATGAGCCTTTGCAGGGATGTGGGAGCAAAGGAGAGCCTTCTCCCCATATGGTTAGCACAAAGGCCTGGCATGACTGCTGTTCCTGCGTGGCTCATGAGGAACTGCTCCATTTGTGGCACAAAAGAGAGGGCTATTGTACCACCTCCCTCTCTGCATTGTCCCAACTCAACTGCCCTGGCATTGAGAGAGGCTGCTGGCATCTCCCGTGCTGAGCGACGTGTGGAGCTGTCCTGCCCACGCACTTCCTGCCTGTCTGGGATGCGGAGCAGTTCCAGATGCCATCGCCTGGCTCCTCCTGTCACAACCCAGCTGACTGGCTGTGGTTTCTCAAGCTGCTATGGAACTGACCACAATTGATGGTCATGCCTCAGAAAAGTGAGATGGGGCATTGACTCAGAGCTCTGAACCCAAACCGGCTCCCAGTTTATCTGTTTACTCACTTTTGGAGGGGCAGAGAAGGAAGAAAAGGTGCTGCACCGGGGCTGAGTCACCTACATCTGATTGACTTCTGCGACTGTTAAAAGAGTAGGTGTGTCCTGGGTGTACCCCATAGGCATCAAAGTGTGTTATATAAGGAGATTATGTAAAGACACAGTGAGACTTAGATATAATACACAGCAGAGGGGGAAAAAAATATCCTTACACATGTTTTGCACACAACAGGGGCACAGTACACATGGCTGAAAAACAGCAGTGAAGCTGAAGCGCAGCACAAAAGTGTTGTGATCAGAGTAAATTGTAAGCTGTCCCTGCCTGACAGCCAACATACAAAAGTGTTGGGCATGATCCCATGCTCCCTGCCACAATGGGAATTCAGTCTAGAGTAATGACTATTGCTTTAGTACTTGTTTCTGACAATGTTATAGGTCAAGGCAAGCACGGCAGGGAGACTGTTGCCAAAGAAAACCACAGGGATGTGCTGCCAGGCATGCCAATACTCCCAAGAAGCTAGTGACAGCAGGAATAATCAATGTATTACTAGGCCTTTTCCCCCCTAAATTACAGCCCTTCTTGCTCAGCTACTTAAAAAACAAGGGTGCACACCCAATAAGTAAGAAGCTTACTGGGCTGTCACAATTTGTATTTGAAAGGCAAACACAAGTTCAAGATTAAAGCCATTGTCTATCATTGCAATTGGTGACTCTTCACATGCTCAACCCTTTCTCAAAACCTCCAGCAACAGAGGTACTTCCAAAAAAGGGCAGGACACATGCCTCTTCCTTTCCTCTAAAGAGTCATCATCCTGCTTTCTCAGATTACCAAAAGTCACAGCGTTGGTGCAAGATCTGTTGCTCAAGGAACCTCAATTCATGGAAAAACCCTTCTGAACACCATTTGAGTATTTATCAGATCTCATCAGTCTAAATACATTTGATATGCTTCTTCCTTAACTGTGTAATGCTGAACATAAGGACTCCAAAGTCTGTGTACAAAGTTTTTCCTTCAGCTGTGTCTTTTCTGCTCATGCAGAGGAAACATTGAGTACTTATGACATGGCAGCTGCTTCCATTCAGAAGAGTGACATTTGCAAACCATAGACATCACTGACACAATAAATATAAAATGGGAACAGATTTGAGATGAAAACAATTTCCTCTGAGAGAAAAAACACATCATTTAATAAGAAACAATGGACAATTTACCTTAAGAATCCCAAGAAAGTAAACAAACAGCAAGTCTCTTAGGAGATAGTATGAGATAGGGACTAATTTTATAAATTTTCTCAGAAATTTTTGAAGTTTCACTTGAGAAATTTCCGCAGAAGCAATTTGAAGCATGTTTGCATATTTAGTCAAATTCTATGATTTGGCTCTAGAGGTGAACTTGTTCAGAGCGCAGCTGTGTTCAGGTCCATGATATTTTCTTTCAAGTTGAAAGAGTGTAGTTGATACATTGAAAGATAATAATCCAACAATTACAAAGTTACTAAGATAATAACATACCTGATAATCTTTGTGGACCATCTCAAAGGAAAACAATATCAATGTCTTCTGAAACAAAAGCCCTCACATCTGTAGGAAATACTAGGAAATACTGTCTAACTTCTCTCCCAAAAGTAGATAGGCCAATTGTTTTACAGATCTCAGGGAGGACTCGTGAAACTTTAGTAGGCAGTTCTATTAATAAAAACCACAAGAATTATAATCCAGATAAACCTTAAAGGTCAACCTTCCCTGTTAACGCAACATGATGTTTCTCACATGGACCTTGAGTAAACACAAAATTCTCATTTTGTTATCAAAAACTAGATTACTCCTTTTTTTTTTCCCTTGTGTCACTGAATGTCAAAATATTGTTCTTTCAATATGTGGAAGTATTTGTATACAGTTTTATAACTGATCTTTAGTTGCTAGCTGGAGGCAAAAAAGAAACAGTAAAGCTGCTTGTTGGGAAACCTCAACCAACAATGAAAATTAATATAGTCCTTTTTTCCTGCCAAAAAGTTTTGAACAGATTTTTAGGTCCACAATGGTTTGTTTATTCTTCAAGTGGTTAGATTGGAAGTGACATGTGTGACACAAAGTAAATTAATGAAAAAATACAGAAAGGATGCACATATGCTCTGTTTCTTTCACGTTAATTTTGGAGGATATTGTCGCAATTGCTAACAAAGACCTTCTTTAAATTCTGTTTAAGAGAAAAGGAAAAGAAATTCAAAGCTTAAGAGAGAAAAAAAAAAAGAAAAATTTGAATTACAGAAAGTATGTGAGAGTTTTAACCACTCAGATTTGAATTACATAGACAAGACTATAGAACAAATACATGTTTTCCCAGGCTCCACCTAGCAGACAATTCGGAAAGATATTTGACCCGCTTTCCCCTCCCTTTTTACACTTCCAGAATTAATTTTCCCTGCTATTTTTATATGAATGTAAGACAAAATACCTCTTCATAAAGAGGCAGACTCCCATTTGACAGGATTACTCACCGCTAAAGTAAAGGGTTGTACCCAGGTTGCGGTGAGGGCAGAGAAGTCTTAGGGCCCCATGCCAGGAAGGGCTGGTTGGGGCCATGATCTAACCACAAGAAAATAGATGGGGCTTTCAAGTCAAGTACTGGCATGTTCACTGGAGCAAAACTATCAGCCTCAGAATAGTGCTCACAATGTAGATATTGATCACAAAATGTTTACAGTGCAACATTTGACTATGAAAAGATCCTGGTTCCTGCTTCTAACACCTGTTTACCTCCTATTTCTTTCCGGGATTGCTTAAGCACCTACAGCTAAGCACAAGCTGACTTCTGCTCCTTCTGAGGGTGTCAGAGGGACAGCATGACCTATGGGCCAAGTACTACTGATCTCCACAGAAACAAAAATGCTGTTGTCCATACCACAACCCAGAAAATTATTTTCTCTCTCCAAATCTTCCTTTCCTTTCCTCCTATCTGTCAAAACTGCCTCTGCAGCTTGTTAGCTTCCCTACTCCAGGTTTGTAGGTCTGCCCAGTGCCTATCCAGTAACGGGCTCTGACTCAGGTTAAACCACTACTCATACTCTAAAAAAATTGCTAAGAGCAGCAGAGAAGTGCCAGAGCACAGGCAGATAGGCTCAGAGATAATAAAGCAGCACTTCATAATGTTTATACATGTTTGAGGGTATAATTGGGGAGGAAGAAGAATAATCTTTTAGGACAGTAAGAGTAACAAAGCAAGAGCACTGAGACAAAATTTATGAACAGTATTATTGAAAAAAATGCAGGGAGAAAGAGTGAGTTGATAACATAAAATTAACCTGAAATTTATTTCATAATTTATATTTCCCCTGCAAATTTCCAGAGTTCTTGCTTTATACTTTTGAACATTATGCATTTTCTCCTCAGGCTGCAATGAGTTTCCCAAGATGTTACATTCCTGAATATTAATCTAAAATAATTTAATTAAAATATTAATTTACTTCTCTTGAGAAAAATATTTATATTGATTGGGCTCTTAAAAATTAGAATCCTTGTCTGAATAATCAGTGTAAATAAAGAGCCTGCTATCTTAAACACATCACTGAACTTCACTTTTTGATTTTATTGTAGTTTTCAGTGCACTGTAGTTGGAAGTAAGAAAGATTTCCACCATTAAGTCATTGTAACTTATAAGACAATGATAAAATTGCACATCAGGCACTGTTTTACTAACTATAAAAAGCAAGAAGTCACCTGAAAAAAGGAAAAAAGGATGCTAAAGTAATATCATTCCTGGTACAATGGATTTTTTTTCCTTTTCCTTTACCAGAACATTAGAGGTGACAACATTTTGGAATTTGATGCTAAATTCTCCTGGCTGAGTACAGACTGAGACAAGAGCACGACTTTGATGTCTCAGGGATACAGTAATGCAATACAGAGGGATTTATTTTCTTTTTTATTTTTACCTCATGTCACAAGTTCAATTTTAGGCCAACAGTACCCAAAACGGCCACCATGTGATACAGCAGCTTATGCAAAGAGTCTGGCAGTTTTAACCCAAGCCCTGGGACAGAGGAATCTGCCTCACTTGCTGCCTCAGTGTTAACACTACAGTTGCTCTGACTGAGTTCCTCCATGCTCAGGGTCAGGTAGCAGCTCGTGGTCTCTGCCATCCCAAACTGGGGCATGGAAATCTCAGCTAAAAAAAAAAGGCAACCGCAAAATGATCCCAGAAACCAAAGGATATGCTTTAGAAGTCTGGCTGTGCTGTGCAGATGTGAAAAGGCAATGTGAAGATTACTTTTGAGCATGCTCAAAAATACATTTGGAGGGCATTTTGCATTGACCTTCCCTTGGCTTGCTCTGGCCATTCTGATTCCACCATCATTAGTAATTACTTTCCTGCTACAGCAGTCAGTCGTACCAAATCCTGCGTCAGGGAAAGAGAACGATCTGCACTGAAACCATAGATACGGCTGCTCTCCATGGGCTAGTGTCAGAATGGGATAGAAAATTTTACTCATTTTGTTCCCAGCAATAAATACAATCCTGGCATCCTGGATAAATCCTTCACATAACAGCATGTGTTCTTTTATGCACCCTGGGAGCGATTCTATTTAAAGCCATGGAATTGTGGGTGTGAGACTGTAAGCACATCCACTTACCCAAAACAAAATTAAAACCTGTCTTATATTAGAGTCAGGAGAGCTGTTATGAAAAATGCAAACCATATGAAGTTTTAAGTATACTTATGTTTTTTATCTGTCTCTGTGTAGCATATACAATTGACTTTCACTGCCTGAGATGAAGTGACGACAAGTGTTTTACCATATTATTACAGAATACCCCAGTAGCATTATCACACTTCAACTTTTGCTTGCAATAAATCTCTGCTACATGCATGTCAGAAGTCATTGCTCCTATCACATCCAGACGAATTAGAGCCCTCCCTCCCCAGTGGACATGAACGAGACTCCACACACTAGGTATCCTGCCATTAAGGCTGGAATGACTCCCGCAGGTCAGACACCGGGAACAGCGTTCCCACACGCATTACTTGGCAAGCGCCAGAGGTCTGTTCTCAGGCAAATAACAGTGGCACAGGCATGAGTCATTGCAGAATGCAATGGATTTATCACCACAATGACACCGTCATCCCTTATATGCTGGTTTCCATATGCAAGTCTCATTCAATTTTTTTATTCTTCTTCTCAGAGATTTATAACTCAGCTGCTGAAATATATTTCACATGAACACAACTCTCTGTTCTATATATATTTTGTAGTAGCTATACTACAAAATATACCATATTTTATACCATAAACCATATTCCAATTACAAGGATCCAGCTTTAGGTCCAGCCTACTTGTTGGTTTCAGTTTTGTCCAGCAAAATGATGAGCAGTGTTCCAATCTCAGCAGTGTTAATCACTCTCTTTGGGGCCTCCACTAAATCATTTAATCTTACAGCCCAAATTCTGCTATCTATGAAGCTGGAGTCATAATATTTATGCAACTAGAGTGCTTTAAGAAAGTTAAGGGTAGCAGACACATTTCATCATGAAGTGCATT
Source organism: Molothrus aeneus (assembly GCF_037042795.1). Taxonomy (NCBI): domain Eukaryota; kingdom Metazoa; phylum Chordata; class Aves; order Passeriformes; family Icteridae; genus Molothrus; species Molothrus aeneus. The sequence continues at coordinate 69,857,973 of NC_089646.1, forward strand.
ATTTGTTATATAATTAGATTTGACTTGGCACTTTCATAGTAAAAGGTGAGAATTCAAACATTCTTCTTTAATATTGACTCGCTCTGGACTAATTAAAGACAAAGTAGCAAGGAAATGTAAGGATGAGATCACACAGAAATCACTGTTAGATTACATTCTCCAAAATTCAACATAATAGACATTTCTTGAGATAGTGCACGTTTTTTTGTCATAATGCAAGAAATAAGTGAGATAACTACTCAGGTGATCAAGATACTAATAACTAAGAAACACTGGTGTCTTTTGCTCTCTTGCCTATACTTCAGAAAATTTATTTTTTCCCTGTTTGCAAAATAATTGAAGAAAAGTTGTAAATTAGCTCTTTGAATATTCTCCCAGAGAAATATTCTGTCCTGCAAACCATGCCTAATTCCAGCTTCATGTGAAATCAATTTTATCAACTTCTACAGCCTACCAACATAAGAGAGGAAAGTGGGATGTGTAGTTCATGTCACTGTAAGTAGCTCTCTGATGCCACAGTCTTTTCTGAATTTGACCCAAGAGGTAGTTGAAAAACCAGGCATGAAACAAACTGTTGCATCACATGGTGAAATAACAAGTAAAGTTACTATTAAACCTCCTGCCTTTGAATTCTTCCCCTTTTCAGCACAAAGAAAATAGCAAAGCATGAGACTGTGTGGGATGGAAAGGAAATAAAACCATTTTGCTGCACATCTTGGAGAAGCATCTGAAGCCTGGGACTACTGTATTCAGACCTCCCTTGAATCCTGCCCTCTCTAGCTGCCACCTCTCAGTCCCCATGCTGACCCCCTGAATCAAGCCAGATGGGACTGGCAGAGACATGTCAAGGAAGTGCTGAAAAGGTGACTTGGGTCTCTGGCAGCTAGTCTGGAGCTCATTTCTATGTGAAATCTCTGGGGGCTCCTGCTTTGCAATTTCTCAGGAATGTTTAATTCTCCTCATCCTTTTGCTGAGTCTCTCTGGAGAGGTCATGGAGGCCTGTGACATCCCTGGAGGGCACTGCCTAACTAAATTAGCATGAGATAACTTTGGACTCTCTTCCAAACAAGAAAATACAAGGGAGAGAATTTCATTAAAAGCAGAAGACTAGGTGATCCAAGTTAATCCCAGCCCAGAGCTGCTGCAGAAATGTTCTCTGTTTATATTTTGACTTTACTCTCTGTTACAGAGTTCACTGACTATAATGGAAGCTGTGTTAAGTGCACAACTTGACCTCAGTTGACCAAATCTTAGTTTCATAATAAAGACAAAAAGTGGGTTAGGCAGCTCTAAAAGGTCTGATTAGTTACTGTTTTGCCTGTTTGTGTGTGACTACGTAGGGCACTGAGTGAATGGTAAAAGATAAGCACTGATGTACTTTAGATGAGCTTTTTAATCAAGAAATATGAATGTTTTAACATGCAACACTACTATAATGCATATGTGTGTAGGCTTAGCAAATACAACCAAGTCCCAAACGTGCATTTTGGGGTTTTCTTCATGACTTGTGTACACAGAGTTTTATTTGGGTTTCTTCAATGGATGATGGAAAAAAAGACAAGTTGGAGTAGAGGGAATGGCAACATCTGCACACTGTTCTGCAATAATGTTTCCCATGCAACTCAAGGGGAGGGTAAGACACAAAGGTAGATCAACACACCCAGCAATATCCTACCTCATCTCCCAGCAGTATAGCAATCCCAGCAACCACCACAGCAGATAGTTCCAAAACAAGGATTTGATTTTCTGTATACAAACAGGATGGGGAGCAAATCAGAAATTTTTTTACTTGGGCTGAGGTTGTTACAGCTCACACTAGGAGATAAAACAAAAATGTATCCCAAACACCTAATTGCCTGAGCTTCCTCTATGGAAAAAACTGCGCTGGTGAGACCCAGGAATTCACACTTCAAAATATTGTTAAATATACTGGTAGTAATAAAGTGAGACCACCTAATTCAGCACAATATGGATGAAAACAGCATTATTCTTGAAAACATGAGATTAGAGAGGGAAATCTTTATTAAATGCTGTTCATAAGCCAGTCCTGCATAACAGCATGCTTTGGCTATATTGGGACAAATCCTCCTCCTTCTGAGAAGACAAGAAGAAAAGGAAAAGGTACAAAAGTTCATGCAGTTCACATTAAGGACAACCCAATGCGCTCTCTCCCTTCAGGAAGGAAATATTAGCATGGCCCCTCAGCTATACTCTGAGGGCAGTGATCTGCTGGGAAACGTGATTTCAAGTCGGCAGATCTTGGGGCACCAGCAGGCTAAACCAGGGTTCTTACTCCTCTCATAATTGTCTCTTTTTCACAGAAGGACCACTGTTTTGCCATGGGTACCACTGAGTTTGCCCATGTGCAGTTAAAAAGAAAATTTTCCCACTGAGCTTTTCCAGAAGCTGAGTGCCTGTTTAGTAAATGCTTTTCCTAGTCTTCCTCAGAAAGATGAAATCATACTCCAAAGGAGAAAGTTATTCCAGCATGTAAGAGAGACTGGAGAAAATGCATCAAAATAACTTCCTTCCACAGTGAATATTCTTACCCACTCCTTAAAGCTTGCTTCATCACCAAAATCACACCCTGAAATCAGGCATGTGGGCCCGAATCCAGCCCCCCTGGAGTCAGCCAAATCTTCCCTATAGACTTCTGTGAGGATGGAATTTCATTCTGTATGTAGGAGCCTGTCACGGCCAAAGGCAAAAAAGAAAGGGTGTTTTCCACGCAGGCTCTGCTTTTCTACTTTTGTGCCCCTTGGGAAACTGGTGCAATTAGATCCCTATTATTATGTACTGGAAAGGCATATTTGGCACTGCATGTGTGTTTAGGTACTTAAAAAACAGAGGGAAATTTCAAATATAACTTGCTCTCTTTCAAACAGCAGACTTTATATATAAACAGTTCAAAGTTGCTACAGTCTGGTAAGTGAATAATTAGGGAAAAATAAGCATGTGAAATATATGATTAGCTGGCAGCGAAAGAGTGCTAAATAAGATTCTAACCCCTTTTAAATGCCAAAACAAAGGATAAAATTCATATTTGTGTCCAAAAAATAATCAACCTAACTTCAAATATTTGAATCAGAACCACAAGGAAGGAGACTTTACAGCTATAGGCTTTTGTCTTTATGGTAGGACTTCCTGGAAAGGTGCAAATAGGAAAATTAACCTAACGAGACTAAAGGTGTGATCTCAACAAATCTACTTATACATGCATTAAACATATCCTCTGTCACAATTAGAGTTCTCCTTTTCATCTACCTAAATTCAGAACTCTCTGGTGCTGTGGACAAGCCCACATGGGGGTTTAATGCAACTGAATTGATTTGCTGTACTATTTCATCCTGACCCATCACATACTGCACTATGAGGAACAACATGTATGGTGAGTGATAGACTCTTACAGTTCTTACTATAAACATTGAATTTTCTTACTTTTTTTTCTTTATTTATGGAGGGCTCAGCTTATGTTCTGTTTCCTTAAAAACATATTTTCTCCTTCTCAAGTTTTAACTGGATACATTAGTCTGCGTTGTCCTAAATTATCAGCAACAATATTTTGAAGGATTTACCAAATAATCTGTTTTATCTCCTGAGAAAGCAGCAAGTTAATGGTGAAGAAAATCCTTGCATTTTCAAATTCATCATGCACAGGAGGGCACATCCTCATTTGTCATATGCATATCCTGGTATGTCAATTAGTCTGTAATGTCTTTCAGATATTTCTGGGTAAAAGTATCACAGTAACCCAAATAATTTTCATCACATCTGAACTTTTACATGCCTCACCAGAACACACTTAGATAGGGAGGAAGGATTTTGTCTTTATGTCGCAGGGCAAGAAAGGAAGATGCCTTTTTTCCAACTCCCCCAGCAATTCAATGCCTGGAGGAGAAACAGGAAAGAAACCATGGTGACCTCTTTGAACTTAGGGAAGCAGCTGCCAGCTCAGCAGGGGTAGTGCTGCTGATGGACTCTTGTACCTACTGCTGGAAGAAGCCTGTAAGCCTTTCTCACTCTTCCTCCCCTCTCTCTTTCCTTCCCTGTTTTAGACATCTTCTATCTCTAAATTATACAAATGGAAGAGCAAGAGAGAACTTTCAGAAACCTCAGGAGTCAACTTGTTATTAGACCGGACAAAGAAGTCACAAAGTTAAAGTTTCCAATTATTTGTTTTCCATACAAAATCAAAACGATATAATTTCTGTACTGAGCAAGCAAAGCATAACTTTGTTTAAGGAATGATTTATGTATCATTTCTACTTTCTTGAACACTTTGTCTTGACATATTAATGTTACTGCTCTCTGAATTCAAACGTCCAAAAAATGTTTATGCTTCTAAAAATGATTTAAACTTGGCAGACGTGAAACAAACCTACGTCTCATAAGTAGGGAAAATTTCACACAAAAGGAAAGTGCTGACTTTTCTAATCCTAGATTTAAAGGTACCTTTGAAAGTTTCTAGCCAGTTATTGTAATGAAGTTCAGCAACAACTTATTTCCTCTACCTTTGAGAAAATGAACTTATTAAAATAACAGAAAGCAAAACAAACAAATGTGGTGAGGGGAATTTTTATTTTTTAAGATTAAAAGTGTGAGAATGTCAGGGAAACCAGAAAAGGGTTGACATCTTGATCCTGAATATTTTATTATACAGATTTAACCTTATGCATCAAAGGGGACTTATGCACATATATGAAGGGGAAATACAGCCATGTTCCAGTACCAACACCACACACCAACGCCACACAACACTGAAACATTACTGCTGGTCAGTTAATTTTTCCTTTTGTTGTGAAGCCAAAGTAAATGTATCATCTTAAGACTGGGTATGAAGAGCATTAAGTGAAAGCACTTACACTTGTGATGGGTTAAGTGCACACAGTGCATCTGCTATCTTGGATCAGCTACACAAAGCAACATACAACTTTGCCTTAAGTGCCTTCTCTTGTTCCATTTTCTTTTCCTCGTTTATTTTTGTTGTTTAGGTTTTTTTTTCCCCCCATGCCCCCAACCCAAAATACAGGACAGTCAGGCAGCTTCATCAAGCTCAGTCAGACCTTTAATGAAGTAATTTAGACTCTACAGGTAAAGGAAAGAGTTGATGTGGGGCTCAGAGAAAAAGGCATTGAAGATGAAGAGGAAGGGGGAGGAGAGGAGAACATTTTCTGGCATCTGACCCAGGTTTAAAACTGTGTTTCATTTTCTAAAACAAAACCAAAACACTCCTCCAACTTTGGGAAATCCTTAGAAAAACAACAAAAACATTGTTTCAGAAGGCAATTATGGTTGCTAAAATGACACATCATTTATGAATGGAAGTACTTCGAAGAGAGTAAACTAATTCTTAAGGACAATAGCAAACACACATTGGGCCTAAATTTGCTGTTTCCTTGGCACTGTTACATTGATAATTAAATGATTCAAGATTTGCACTACTGTAATAAAAAGCAGAGCCAAGACCATTATTTCCGTCTCTGACAAAGAAATACTTATATCCTAACTGTGCAAAAGTTTTAATAAAACCACAGAATGAACGATTTAATCAGTAAATGAAACACAGACTGATCAGAGAATTCCTAATAGTAGTAGGGGTAATAGTAGTAGTAGGAATAGTAATAACAGTAACAGTAGTGATAAGATTGTGGCCATACATTACAAACACACTAGGTTCAAAGTGATGCCTCTGTCTATCAGGTGTACAAGTCAAGAATTTTATTGTTTTATCCTGTTAAATGTTACCTACAAAAACTCAACAACTGAATAGAGGTTTTGAAAAACTCCTGTAGTTAATCAGTTAATTAGCATAGGCTAATGTGTCCAGTTTAACAGCATCCCAATAATACTGACACAGAAATCAAAATAGTGGTGACTAAAACTCAACCAGTTCACAAGTCACACTTAAGACTGTATAGTGTAATGAAAAGTTCAATTTTTTATTTTCTGATCAAAGTAATGAGCTTTTTTATCATCAAGATCATATTTAAGGCTTTCAAATTACGTCATTTATAAGGACTCCAGTTTTGAAAGGAAGAGGACAAATACTTCAAATTGCATTTCCCCCCAATCCCCTCTACTGTACAGCCAACCAAGTTCATAACAGAAAACTTTTCCCCTCCTCTTATATATTTAGTATAAAACAGACAGACACAACTTTTTTGTTTTGCTTACTAAGGCTTATGAACTTCACATGCATTTGGTTGTGTGCCCAATAACTCCTGATTTCCTACTGCCTTATTTCCATCAAAATTTGGCAAAGGAACAGGAGGACAAAAAAATATTAAATTACTGCAAGTCTGGCCAAGATAGGAGTTGACAAAGGGAGAGATACCCCATTGGATGGCTAAGGAAATGGCCAAGCCTGAACATAACCAGGGAATGCACACATGAAGGAGCTATTACAAAGGACCAGGATGTATGGAAAACTTCAGGCAGAGGCTGCAGTTCATATGAGACACTCAACCATGTGTTATAAAACAAATGGCTTGTTTAGAGAACAACATCTTCAAAAAATGAAGTTCAGACTTGCCAGCTTTGGAGAAAGATTGTGCAGAACCCCAGTGTCTGGGTTTTTTTAGTTTGTTTCCTTTTAAATGCTGCTGGCTTTGCATAACAACTAATACATAATAATTATGATTGGAAAGGCTGAACATACCTTGCACAGCACACCTGACCAGCAGTATGAAATTTTGTGTGAATTTCCCCACCAGCTGCTCCTATCCTATCAAGGGGAGTGTGTGGGATGCTGGCATGGAAACCCTTTGCTCTTTCCAGTCAGATGGAAACTTCAGCTTCAGTGTCCCCAAGAGCAGACAAAGAGGGCTGGGAGAGGCTGAGGGCAGACCATGACTGGTCTGGAGGGCCACAACAATTGAACATTGCTTCCTGCAAGGGTTAAGCCAGGAAGCATCTCCTGTCTTATCACTGGAGTGCATGCCCAGCTCTGCTGATAGCATCTGCTTGCTCATTCCTAATTCTAGGCAGTTTTATGCATCAATGGTGTAAATATGACACCAAAGAGGGTGTCCACTACCCTCCTGTTTTATGTGGATTGACATATAGAGGTTATTTTGATCAAGTAGAGGAGAAAATGCAAACAAGAAGATGTTGGCAGTTCAAACTGGCTTTCATTTCCTGGTGTTCTGCAACAAACTTAGTTGGGAGAGATGACTTATTTCCCTTGTCCTCCCCAACTCAGCCCAGAAAGCTCTCAGTGTTGACACCCCTAGAGGTTGTACCCGTGGATCTGTCTGTAGAGGCTGGACAGTGGGGAGTCTATAACAACCTGCAACCACAAGGGAAGAACAAATATCTGCCAAGGAGCTGTATAAGCTGTCATCAAGGCACCTGGATCAGCTGTGATCTCACCAGCAGGCATGGCTGCTCAAAAGGAACACAAATTCTTTGTACATGTGCCAAGACATTTCATCTCTTAATTGAAGTAAAAAAGTCCATATATCTGAGTCTCAAAAGGAAACCATTTTTTCCTTGTGCAATCCCAGCATACTCCTTTCTAAGCACACCTTCAGGCATGACTCAGACCTGGGAATGCCACTGAGGAAGAGGAAGGATGTACTGCAGCAAAAACACTTGCTAATCCAGCTAGATTACTGTTGCCTATTGGGCAGGCAGTTAGAGGTACACTGGAGAGTGTATCCTGTCTTTGTGGTAAGAGAAAGCTGGCAGGTGTTTTATTTTATTATATTGTGGCATCTACCAAAATCCCTTAGAAAAATTTTACAACTAGATACTATATAGCATTTTTCCATACATCAACAATGTGAAGAGAAAATGTTCATAGCTATTTGGAAGACTAAGCTATATTAGTGTTCTATAAAAAGCATTAAGCCGTCATCTTCCCATAATAATTTCACAAGTAGGATTTTTTCCATAACTATTTTTCTTTAGATGTTGTCTGTGTGTGTTCAGTTTGCAGCTCCACACCATCAGAGGCATACAGAGGTTCTTGTCTCTTGGTAAATAATATGTAAATTTGTTCCTATGATTACAGCACTTGCTAAAATGAGCACAGTAATTAGGAGCCAATGCTTACTTTATGAATTTTCCATAGTAGGTTTGATGCTCCAAGATAAATCTCCAGTTCATCAAAATAGCTGTGCTTGTGCTTAATTTCAAACATACCTTTACTCCACCACAATTAAGCAAAAGACTTGAATACATGCTTGTTGCTTGAAGGGGATTAAATCTGTGGACTTTAATTAGATTTATGCCCAAACTAAGTTCTTCCCTGAACTGAGGCCTGTGAAGTACAGCACTTTGAAAGAGGAAGTACTGAATGAAAACTAAGAGAGATTATGCAGATTATCATTTGAATATAAAATAATACTTTATATTTTTCATATTCTGTATGCATTAGCTATGTAAACCATATGTCATCATCCATAAGGAAGACAGTAAATCCAACTCCGTTGTAAAAAATCTCACACTTATATCAAGCATCATAAATAGTAAGTCAAAGTACAAACAAATCAAACACTTTTCCTTGTGAATTAGTTCTAGGGGAGGATACAGAAAGGCTGTTATAGATAAAATAATCATATGTTTCTTAGGCAATTACTTGTGGCATTTCAGGACAATGTCTTGATGGACATATGAATCTATTTTAAAAGGTTTGGTGGTAAATTTCCTAAGAACATATTGTATTAAGTACCTCCAAAATTTATTTTAAAAATACTTTCTAAATAATGATGAGTGAAGTAACTTCCATAAGAGAACTAGATACTAATCATAATTTGAAATCAGACAGACAGGAAATTGCCGCACCCTACATTAGTGAATGCATCCAGGTCCCATGGTAGTCTTTACAGTGTGTTTAGATTGTCTATGGGAAATGAAATCATGTGCCAAAGGCCAAGTAAACCCAAAATTAAAATTCACAGTTATGTCTCCCTGTTGCATTCATAATCCTGCTTATTGCCTCTTACATCATTACAAAGTGTTCTCCAGAATAGAACAACCCACTGCTGTGCTATGTACACCACTACATGCTATAGGCTGTCCAAGTTCTGCTCCAGAGGCCAAATATCACCCACTCAGTCTTAAAAATCATGCTCAGGGTCATAATTCATGTCTATGTGGTGGTCAGATTCTGGGATACTGTGTGCCCCAGAATCATCTGCTGCTAATTCCCAGGTTTGTTTTACAACAAGCCCTCTAATCACTTTTGAATATTATATTCTATATGATGACAACAGCACCTAAACTCTACACAGTATTACAGAAATAAAAAGTGTCTCTTAATTCTGTAAAAGTTATCACTGCAATCACTTGTCATGACATTTCTGGAAAATGTCTTCATGGACACATGCAAATATTTTATATACTTTGCTGCTAACTTTTCTTTTACACATATTTGTAATACCTACCATCTCTCCAAAGTTCATATTCAGTGGTCTCAATTCCCTTCACTGTTGTTTGCAAGAATGGGAATTAGAAACTTTGATGACCTGGTGAAATCACTCACTCAAGAAATTAAACCAAACAATAAAACTAAGTAGCCTAAATATTGTTTAGGAGAAATGTGGCACCTGCAATCCATTACTGAAAGAACTCAGTACTATAAAATATAGTGATCAAGTTTTCAGATAGCACAAAAGATGTTAGTAGAGAATGAAAATAGAGTAAGTTTATTTTCTTCTGGTTCTAACTTCATTTAGATTTTGTAGTTGGCAGCATGTCAGGACCAACAGGCTTCCGGCAGGAGATCATTATTTTAAAACATTAACTCCCATGTTAATGTTTGATTTTGCTAATGTTTAAATTGGGATATATTTCTGAGCAGGAGAATAGAGGGGTAAAAAGATCACACACAATGCTTTTTCTCCAGTAAAAGTAGCCAGAGGTGGGTTGCAGGAAAAAAAAATAAGCGAACATCATGTAACAGATATCACAAAATTCACACAGGTAACTGCTAAAACCTAGGTGCAGGCAAGACAAGAAAATACAAAGAAAGAGCTTTGTGATAAGAGAAACAATTTATTTGGCATAGGAGCCTCTGCCAGATTCCTGCTACCCCACTATTTGAGTGAGGGCTCCTGCAGAGCATCAGCCTCCAAGCTGTGTGTCATCGGAGAAGCAGCACTCTGGAAGGGACCTAAACCTCAGCACCAGACCATGGGAAATCATCAGAGATCCCACCATACTTTTAATGAGTACAGAGGTAGCAGATCCTGGTCAAGTACCACCTGGGTACTTGAATGCAAGTAAATAACTGGCAAGCTAGCATGGAGAGTGTGAGAGTGGAAAGTCAGAGATGAGTCACAAATAAAAACAGATCGTAGAAACAGATATTCTTGCCCTTGAGTTACTCTCAAACCTAACTCCATAAAATAGCTGATGATCTCACATAAGTTCACTAACACACTCATCAAAATGAGAGAGAATATTAAAAAAAACCCTACTGATTTTAGTCACAAGTCACCAAGGGGCTCTGAAGTATATGAGCTAACTCTGAATTGGATACCTCAGGCATCACAGTACACAGGACCTGCTGCATGTAGTTCCCTGCTGTGCCATCCACTCCTGCAGCCACACTTGTCCCCATCCTCCTCACACTTCTGACTGCATCACATGTATTTCACTCTCTGTTGATAGCTTTGTGTAATACTGCAGCCATGCCTCAAAAATCAGCTCACAGCTCATCTAGCTTTCAAGTTTTTCTTAACAGGAAATGTGATTCATACATATTTTCAATTACATATATCAATGTAAGACACTAAGCTGTTGCAATAGCAAGGCATGGGCACCAAAACTTTTCCAGAATTTCAGGGTGGTTTTACAGAAGAAAGGATTTAATGCCATGATTTTCCAGTGCCTCTTTGTGTGTGCTTCAGGAAGACCGTGCCTCCAATATTGATGCCCTGCTATGAGCAATCATGGAGCGTTTGTCCTCTGCAAGGGGAAGTCTGATCAGAACTTCATAATTCTCTTTGCATAACAAGCCACCCTGCAGAGAGATACTAAATTTAGGTGTAAATGAGGCTTCATCCATACTTTGGAGGGCTGATGTTGCTGAGTCATGCTTATGGGCAATCTAACCAACAAAAGACAGTAGAAAACAGCAAACTAGAACAACAACTTCTGAGATGACATGGGCTATTCCCATTAGTTTTAGTCAGCATGATGCAAAACACAAACTTTAGTTACTCTGCATCAGGAACATGAGTAAATATTATAATTTTCTCTCTTAGCCTCTAAAAGTATCAATGCAGATTTTCCTTCCCATTGTGCCTTTGCAATATGAAATGACTGGTTATTTGTTGAACAAACTGGTGGGAAATTACAGAAAAGATGTAAAACATGGAGAGCACACAAATACAGAACACTGCAATTTTTGAGGACTTCAATTTCCAGAGCTATAACATTAGCAAGGTGTTTCTACTGTAAAATAACTGGTTTGCATAAATGCATTGTGTTAGCTAGTCAGTAGCTCAATTATTACTTTGTTGTCTTTGGTCTAAATATTGGAAGTAGAAGTGTAACTTAAAACAAGAAATATCTGTCAAGCAGGAAAGCTGAAGATACCTTTTAATAACATACCAGAGAGCTGCTTTATTGTGTTGCTGCTGCTGCTTCTTTTGAACTCCTAGATAATATCAGATGAGGAACATTATACTGTTCTATGCACATTTCCCTCATCACCACAGTATCTGAAAAGCTTCCAGCAGTTCATTAAGCAACATGACTAACCTCCCTCATTTGTGGTTTCTCTGCTCTCTCTCTCATCCTCTCTCCAAGGGAACAGCTCTGTGTGCACGTGTGTGTGTGCACAGTGTTTTGGTATATTCTGCTGGTTTGGTTATTTTAAATTTTCAATTTTATTATGTGCATGCTACCCTGCATTTATAACAAAGGGATACATGGCTTTAACTTCCTTAACTTCTGCACTTGCTATTTACATGTTCCTGAGCGGAGCCTGCATTCCTTGCCCTGCCTCTTTGCTTCAGCACACATTCTCTGGCTGCTCTTCCTTCTCCTAAAGGACACACAGCAAGTCGATGCACAGCACAGAAAAGACCAAGTCAGAGGAGGAGAGTGGAAGGGTGGAAGAAAGGTCCCATAACTTATGCAGGCCATGACATCACAGCTGCTGACAGGTTTCACATTTGGTAAGATGAACTACTACAGAAATCTCTCTCTCTGCTGTTAAGAGTGGATAGTGAGAATTTGAGAGTCCCCCATAAGGACATCTATGAAGCTGCAAAATCTGTCTACTATGCATAAAGTGCAATGTATAGGGGTTTTGTTGCCATTACACAACTGTGTGGATGAAGATTACATTTCACATATAAAATGCAGATCGGAAAAACTTCAAAAAGCTAAGCCTGACTCTTCCCCTCCATTATGCTAGCATATGCAGAGCATATCTTCACTAACTCACATGAAGAGACCACATCTTGGTAGCACATGTAAAATTTTTTTGAAGCCCAGAGTGAAAGAAATTACGATAGGTAAAGTATTTAAGTTAGAGTGCTGTAAGCATTGTGGAGAGCTATTGTAATTTTTATGCATTTGTCAAATCTGGGTTCAAAACACTGGGGACAGTTTCATTTCCCTCAGCCAAGACTTCTGGTATCATCACCTCTCTCAGTTCAAGTTCATATGCATGTCTAGCTGTAATACGGAATACAAAAATGCCCTCAATTTCTGCAAATTTTTCCCCAGTATATCTTGATGTGGCTCAAGAAAAAACAATATTTGTTGGGTTTATTTCATGGTGAAAACGCGAGAAACAGAGGATGACTCTTCAAAGTCAAGCAACAGATCAGGCCCACATTGAAACTTCAGGGCTCACACACCAGTCTGCTCTCAAAGCAACATAGTTCACACAAAAGTCTGTGTTAACCGAAACAGAATCTGCTTTAGAATGAAAAGGAAAATTACTCTAATTTTCACTGGTGCAGATACAAAATTACCTTTTTTGGTTTTGGTTTTTTATTTTTTTTGGTTGGTTGGTTTTGGGGTTTGGTTTCTGTTTTTGTTTTGTTTGTTTGTTTGTTTGTTAGGTTTCTGGTTTTGGGATGTTTTGGGTTTTTTTGTTTGTTATTGGACATCTAGCCCAGGATTATCTGCTGTTTGACTGCTGCCATTCAGAATACTTGCAGAAGGATAGGATACCCTATCCTCTCATTCAGAAGGAGACAGCTAATGAACAACAGAATCTTTAATTGTGTGTTGAGGTTAATTCTGGAAGATTTTACTATCCCAACATATAAAAAAGAGGAAGGCCAGGGTAAAGGCTTCTATCCCTTAATATGAAAAAGGCTGGGAATAGAGCTAAGCTGCCTGACTGATGAGCAGAAGAATCTTCAGGGTTTGCTTGCTGCCTTCAGGCATTAACGTGCCTAGAAATGCCCCAGAGACCTGTGTGTCAGCTGTCACTGCAGGGATCTCACTGAACATTAAAATACTCCCTGCATCAGGCAAATACAATTTCTGGTGTAAAACCAGCCACTCAAAGGCCACCTCAATTTCCCTTCAGCTTTCTGCTGCCAATGAGAGCAGATGGGGATTAAAAGTAGGGGACAATTTTCCCCCTCATGGTGGCTCTCTTGCTTGGCACTCAACGAACCACAGTACAGAGGTCAACAAGTGCCACAATAAACTAGAGCTTGCACTTTCCTAAAAGCCAGCAAAATCATTCTGACATTTAGAAGTGTCATTTAACCTCAGCCAGTAACCAAGCTACCCCAGCTCAAACCATCACAAGAAGAAAATCGAGAAATTACATCTTTTGAGACAAGTTTCTTAATTATTTAGGGGTTTTTAGCTAAGCCTTCTAATTATTTGGATTGCTTTTCACCTTGAAACAATTTTGCCTCTGAAATACTCACCTGGTCATGACTAGTTTTGTCAAGTTGGCTTTTCTTTTGAAGAAGACTTCTTGGTCAAAATATGTTTTATCAATTGCCTGAAAATTGAAGAGTGGGTAAAATTCAAGATAGATATTTCTTAGGACAAATATGGAGTTTGATATGTAGCAGATTTGATGGGCACTTTCACAGTTGTCTTGGGACCTGAGAAAGACTTTCTTCTTTCTTTTTTTTTTCTTCTTTTTTTTGGAACAATAGGGACACAATTATTTTTCCCAAAACGTATCTCAGCCACTTACACCTTCTTTTGGCCTGCACATACTGTAGAGGGTAGGTCAATCCTGTCCTCTTACTCATGGATCAGACTTTTGCACCTAATGGAAAACAAATCACTGCCTCCATCAAAGGGATCAGGAAAGGATGTTACAAAGATGACAAAGAAAGTGCAAGCACAACTTCTTGAGTGAGAAATGTGTGTGGCTACAAAGCAATACAATAATAGATGAATAAAAAATTGTTTTCATAAATAAGCAGGAAGAGAAAAGCCCCAAGTAATCTGAGGTTTCTTGTGGGTCGTTTCTTTTTCTTAAAAAAGAAGGAGTAAGTTACATATTGTTCAGACATTTTCTGGCTTAAGCGTAAAGGGCCTGCAGAGTATTCACACTGGGATTCTGCTCTTTTCTCTCAATAATATTATTTCAACTATTGAGTTGTGTTGCCACTGGGAAAATATGAACATTTCAACAAAGAAAAATAAATTGCATTTGTGTTCTCACTTCAACTCCCAGATTCTTGGTGGAGAGGAGCCAGGACAGTGTTTCAAGGTGCTGACTATCTCCTTACAGCAAAACAGAACAGATGGGACAGAGCTAGGCTGGGACCCTGCAGCTAAATGCAAACACATATAACTTTTGTATCAGAGTAGGGCTCTTTCCTCCCCTTACGACCTCTACTTTGAGTACCTTAGATTTCAGAACATGGACATCTAAACATGGCAGCTAGGAGGAAGCCATGGCACATTTGGCTCACGCATTGCATCGTATGCTGCTGCAGTTCAGATACTGTCAGGAAAGGCAAGGTTTGCCTTCCTCCTTTGCCTCCTGCAACCTTAGAAAAATCCCTCCACCATTCTCAGATGTAGCTTTCCCCCAGTGCAACAGGAATAAACCCCTCTTCCTGGGATACAGCTGTATACCAAGGGCTCGACGATGGCCTGACACTAATATTTCAAGACCATGCAAATGGGGGGGCTCCACAATTTGCTCCTGTGCATTTGGTGTCAGTGGGCCCTGCCACTCTGCCAGCTTCTGCAAGACGTGCACAACCACCACACATGTAAACACAACCCTAGTGCATATCCACACAAACTATTCACAGGAGCTAGTTAAATAAAACATGGCATTTGGTGGCTGTAAGCAGTGGAGAGAGGGAGGGTGTGAAACATGAGCCTAATCGGAATTGGGGAGCTGGGGTGAAGAGGGTTACAATCCACATTTACAGAACACTTTTTGAATACCAAAAGCTTTCCTCTTTATAATACAAAAACTTCGTTCACTTTAGTTCACTCACCATGAATAACAAACTGGGGAATTAAAAGCTTTAAACCTGTTAAAGAAGGAATATTAACTTAAGTATAAATATAGCTGAAATAATCCAGACAGTTTTATGACCTTACACCCCCAAATGAAGGTGAAATGCAGAATTCTTTCCCCAGGAATAGTGGTAAACACAGCTAACAGATGGAAGAGCTGAATGGAAATTTCAATAAAGTAGGCCACAAAGAAGCATTTGTGAGTGCAGGGGTGCTCACTTAAAAAAAGGGGGGGGAAAAAAGAAGGCTAAAAAATGGAACTTTGTTTTATTTTGATAGAGTGCCAAAACAGTACTGCATTCCTTAAAGAGCAAAATAAAGGAACGAGTTAGACTGGCCTTCTCAACACCTCAGCAAAAGCCCCCATGGGTCTCATTTTGCTAGGATGACTATTTATATGACAGGTAAGGGAATAATTTTGTTGGATTCAGTTACACTAGGCCTCCCTGACCCCTGGGTCAAAAGAGCAAATGCAAAAGTGACAATGTGGATAATTGCCTGTTTAGGATAATGGAATACTGATTGAGGGTCAATTATTATAACACCTGAAAGATAAATGAGCTGATGTGAAAGGTTCAGCAGAGGTAGCAAACAAGAACTGTCTGCATGCACCATGCCATGGCTAATAATGCAGAGTACAGACTCCTGCATTTGATAGCAGCGAAGCACACTTCCTGAGCTGAACTACTAAAACCGAGCATTTCCAAACCCTAAAATATTTTAGTTTGAAAAACATGCCATAAAATAGAAATTCAGTGCCACTGCCCAAAGCTGCAGGATTAAGTTAACATTATTTAACATGCTACACTATTAATTTCCATTATAACCTTTGTCTGTGTCACACATCTCAGAGTTATTGTTTCTTCTATTGCCACACAATTAAAGAAAGCCAGGTTTGACATTTGTATTTCTCAATCCAACCAAAGGAGAAACACCATCCAGGCCATTACTACTACAGTGAGCCACTGTGGTTCATAGAATTTTTTGAAAACCGAATTTTGTCAATAAAATGCTTTGAAACTTCTGTGCATGTAACTGTCTTGGTTGTGTTGTTGTGATTGCTTTTGCATGATATGACTCTTGGAATGCTTGTTCCTTACTTTGGTCTTCTTCCTGTTTTCTGTGTCTCCCAAAAAACAAAGATCATCCTTTCTTCCTCTACACATTATGATGGTATAGGGTTTAGGCTGGAAAAAAAGCACCTTCAAGGGTAAAGCACAAATGACCCCTCTTTAGGGTTACACTCCAATTAGAAGTCAGTCACAACTCTCTCCAGTGATTGTTTTGTCTGGAGAAAAGGAGGCTAAGAGGAGACTTTCACTCTCTACAACTATCTGAAAGGAGGAGGTGGCAATGTGAGGGTCAATCTTTTCTCCCAGGCTACAAGAGACAGGATGAGAGGAAAAGGCCAGGTAAGGTTCAGGTTGGATATTAGGAAAAGTTTTTTCACTGAAAGAGAGGTTAAGCATTGGAACAGGTTTTTTGGGGAAGTGGTAGAGTCACCATCCCTGCAAGTGTTAAAAAAATGAGTAGATGTGGCACTTTGCAGTATGGTTTAGTGGCCATGGTGTTATTAGGTTGAAGGTTGGACTTGATGATCTTGGAAATAATTTCCAACCTTAATGGTTTGAGTAAGCAGACAGTGGGTGTCCAGACACCTAGAAAGCCCACCTTGGTGTGAAAAAAGTATTTCCAGATCATTTGAAATGTCCATCTTCTCATAGCACGAAATGAATGAGCAATAAGAAACACATCTCTATGAACAGTGGAGCTCTGATAAAATGCTCTCAATGTAAATATTCATTTCTCAAAAGTATGGCACAGCAAAAAGTGTTATCTGGAAAATATTTCTCTCAAGTGAGATGAAAAGGACTCAGGAGATCTGCTGCAATAAACCCACAACTCAATGTAAGCCTGTCCCAGTGCTCTTCCACAGTGGCATGAGAGGACCTGCCTGCTTTTTCTCCTCAGCCTCTGTGTGAACAGGGATCTTGGAAAGAGCAGGTATAAGCATGTCTAGATCTCTGTGACACTGTCAACAGAATACATTAGAATAAAACAGACTGCCAAGAAAGTGAATATATAAAACTATAGCACTTTCAAGGGGACTTGAAGGTGACCACTGCATGAGTATAGAGGTAGGGACTTTGCCCAGTTTGGCTGCAACAGTGTGAGTCATTGCTGCTCTGTGCCTTTCTGTTAGTTATGATTATTCTTTTGGTTGTTACATGAATGTTAATCTTCCAAATTTGTAATCTTGCATTTTAGCACAAATCTATCTTTAAAAAAAAAATCCACCTATAATGACTATAATGCAGTAGCAAATTAATGTCTCCTTCCATCTCTCCATGTCTCCAACTGGCATATACTCTTACATTTCATTTATACTCATCATGTAAGCTGGGAAAAGATGAATGACCAGATCGTGAGAGGAACTCTCAGTTGATTCTCATCTCTATTTTATTTGATGGGAATATCACTGCCACTTTAATACCATCAGCTGCAGGAAGAGTAATTTTGATGCCAAGCAGGAGTTTCAAATCCACACTGAAGCTCCCTTTTCTATAAGGGAAAGGATTAAAACTAATCAACTTCATAACAAGCCAAGTGTCCTGCTAGAAACACCCCCTAGTAGGAACAACAAGTATGGAGAGTAAGTCACATGACTTCGTGTAAAAAAACAAAACAAAAAAATCCCACCCCTGGGCTACCGATCAAACACTGTCTCACAGTGACTAATTTCTGACTAGAACCCTACTGCTTTGGTTTTCCTTTCCCTCAGACGAGATGAATCATTGCATGCAGGCTGACAGAAACAGAAGGCATCCTTTTCTTTCAGCTGCCAAACCCCTCATGATTTTCCTGTATGACAAAAGTCCATCCAGCAGTGATGAGAGATTTCTGAAACTAACTGAAGTCTTCAAGGCTTAAAAGATTATTGAAATCTCTTCCACTGTGGGGATAAGCTAACTCTTATTTCAAATATGATGTATTTTCTATTACACTGCATTCAGCTTCTGCAGGAAGCATATCCCTCAAATGTTCCACAGTTCAGAAATGTCTCTCATTTTACTCTCAAAGCTATTTATCTTCCTTGAAAATTTACTACCTCTGTGCTTTTGTTATTTAAAAGTTCTTGCAGCAGTAAAATCGAAAGAAACTCAAAACTCTACAAGCTGAGCTTATAGAAAGAGAGACACAGTTAAGGAAATAAGTCCCATGATGTTTCCAGTTCCCATGCAAACATGGTGCTTTTTGTCTTTTTGCACACCCTTGGATGCTGGCACTCTGAGAGGCACCTAGGAAAGACATACAGTGCAAATTTCATGGGGACCCAAAAGTTCAAGGCAAGGCCCCTTCTTCCCACCTACATATGGGGCACTTGTGTTGCTACTTAGGCTATCCTAACAAAGC
The DNA here is from genome assembly GCF_037042795.1 of Molothrus aeneus. Classification (NCBI taxonomy): domain Eukaryota; kingdom Metazoa; phylum Chordata; class Aves; order Passeriformes; family Icteridae; genus Molothrus; species Molothrus aeneus. The sequence goes on from NC_089646.1 coordinate 69,876,813, forward strand.
ATCCACAAACAAAACTTGTTCTTGAATATAATTGTAAAGAAACAATCTGGATATTTCAATGTTCATAAACTGTGCTAACTGTTAAACATGGGCCTGAATTCTCAGAAATTACAGGAATTGATTACTACAGCAAAACAGCACAAACCCCTGTGGAAATCACCATTATGTTTAATTATATAAAAGTTCCATGGGGGATTCTTGTTCTGAGGCTACTTGTACAAGATAATCAAGTCTCAAAGAGCAGTTCTGTGTGACTACTGTGTAACATCCACCAGGTAAAACTGGAAAGTGACACAATTACATCTGCCTCTTGAAAGAAATGCTGCTGCTGAATGGCTGGAGAACAAGGTGTGAAGCCAACTGATTCATTAGCCCAACTTCACAAATTGCAAAGCAAACTTCCCTGCAATAGTAAGACAAATAGCTTAGCCCCAAAAGAGACCAGCAGTGATTTTGCACAGTATGAGAGAGTTGGTGGTGCTCTGATTTGGTGCTGCTCTCTTTTAAACAGCCATGCTACCTCCCAGCCTGCTCAAAAAGGCCACTGTCCTGGAGAAGCAGGATGTGCAGGTATTTTGTCAATGGTTCTCTCAGAGCTAATGCCTGATTCCTCTCTTTATGTTTTGGGAATGTTAGATTCTGCCTTCTTATTTCTCAGTTACCATCTGACTGACTTAAGGGGGATGCTCCTTATGCTGAGGGCCTCTGTAATAGGGACCTGGGGCCACAGGAGCTGCCTCTAGGTCTTGGCATTTCGGCTGATGTTGATTCTTTGATCAGCAGCTCCTTTGCATGGTACAGACGTTACAAATGAGCCACTGGCTAATGTCAGTCTGCTTGCACAGCACAAGCTTCACCAACCTGAGCAAGCTTGGAACTCTGGGCTCTTTGCTTCTTAATAGATGGCCCAAAGTTCCCTCCCATAGGAGGAAATCTCATCTAGTCCAAATGTCAAAAACCTTTTCCGTGTTGTCAGGGAAAAAACCAAAACTCTGAAGGTGTCTTTAAAGAGATTCAACAGAGGAAAAAGCCCTCCAGAGCAAAGGAAAGGAAATCTGGAGTGACATTAGACTAGAAACATAATGTATAGACAGTTAAGGAAGCAAATAAACCCTTGAGTGTTTCAAATGGAGAAGAATACCTCGCCTTTAATTAAGAATGAAAGATGAATATGACCTGTTTGTATACAAGATACAGCTCAAGTGAGTAACTTTGGAAGAGGTTGATAGCAAACATATCTTTGGTAACAGCCAATATAACTAAGGCAGACCAAGTGCTGAAAAAAACAGCAGGAAGAAACACCAGACTTTGCAAAACAAAAATTCCTTACATTATCCTATCTTCAGTTAACTTACATTGCTTGAAAGATGGGAATAAATAAAAATCAAACAGATCTTTATCAATAAAGAAATTGAGAAATCTACTCTGTAAGATGACAAAATTCTGAAGATCACTCATGAGAACTTCACTCACTAGATGTAACTTTAGGTAGCTTCAAATTTTGGGGTTTGCTGAGTATACTGCAAAAGACAATTGATTCGTGTATTTTTAGAGAAGACTTTGCAGAATTATAGAAAAGTGAAAGAGGCTTTTTTCTTTGGTAGTGGGTTGGGAAAATTCCTTCCCAATAATTATTTTGATGCTGTTTGGCTTCATTGTAATAGTAATGGTGGCAGAAGCTTGGGGTTTTTGCTTGAATGTTTTGTTTAGTTCCTTGTTTTTCCATTTCTTAATCGAGTTGTCTGCTTCTCATTTCAGTGAACATCCTTCAATGGTAAAGTCAAAAAGGACATTCCAGTAATTAACTGGACCTCCAAAGTAAACTTACTGGAAGTAACCTAGAAGAGGAAGCTAAAAGCTGATCAGATTATGTACAAGAAAATGAAAAATCATGGTTGAAAAACATTTTTGTTTCCATCTAGTTTTTGTCACTGATTTTTCTCCTAGAATGAACAGTTTTGCAAGCAGCATCAATGTTATTGAAGACATAACTGAAGCTTCACAGTCTGTGTGATTAAAAACAAATTTACAAGCAGTTTCCTAAACAAAAAACATTCTGTATTTATTAGAAAGGACTGAAGTCAAAGCAGCATCCAGACTGTTTTTAGAATCACTACCAATATTCTACACTTTTTGTCTTTTTCTTTCTGAACAGTTTGATGCTGTTGGTATGCTCAACTTACAAAACTGTGATAATAATGACAAAGAACAGATACATGACTGACTCAAATGATTCTCAAAGACACCCTCCCATCCCTGATGTGAAACCAAAACGCCAACTGCAGGCTGCATTCCACCGTGAGAATTCTCAGTCAACACCACTGCAAATGTACATCAACAGCTCTCTAAATCTTCATCACAAAAAACCCAGATATGTTCATAAAGAGAGACGTCTGGAACAGCATCTCAATTTAGCTTGGCCACTGCACCTTACTGTTTGTCATCACTGCTGTCCCCAGGCTTGTTTTACATGAGAGATTTCCCTTCCTCATTCTGAGTCTTAAAACTATATACCCCACACCCTCACAGCTCTCCATCTTCTTCCCAGACTGCCTTCTGTGATCCTTGCATCAATGAGGAACCCAGAAGGCAGGATGGACAAGTGTGACCTAGAAAGGAGGGTTTGCCTTGCTATGGTTGAGAGATGTCAAGAAAATAAATTTGAGTGTGACATGCTGAAGAAGGGAACTCCTGAAACCCAATTTTCTGTTGTTTTGTGACATCTTATGGGGGCTATGGTGATTAGGAGTGGAAGAAGAAAGGAGCACAAACCACCACATTTCAGAGGAAGAACTAAAATGAACATCAATAGGCCAACCCCCTGATTAAAGGGAGACTTACAAGAAGAAACGTTAAGTAGCAGCTATAGTGAGTGCTTGAGACTTTCAAGTTTTTACAATAGAGATTACAAAGAAGACATCTTTCCTGTGTTGTCCATAAGGTTAATATTCACAGAATTTTAAAAAATGATGACCTGCTCCTGCTGGGATGTGCCATGCAAATTCTCAGAATGTGCAGGAGAGGGAAAAATTAATTTGTTATGAAGTGACAGCAATAGAAAAACCTTCTGAAGGATAGGCTTAAGTTTTCACTGAGAAAAGATCAGAGCTGGTTTTGTATATCTTTTTCAAAACAGTATCTTTAAATGGTTTCTATAATAAATAGGATATTGTAACATCTGAGATGTGGCTAGTACATCGTCTCCATTGAAATATCTAAAATGGACAGGAAACTTGAAAATGGTCAGCATGGATTCTCCAGCCATGCCATGAGCCATTTTAAAACCAGCAAGCCAAGAGGGACCTGAGGTAGGCAGTGACATACTAATTTATACTTCACATATAGCTTAATCTGCCATACTAGAAATTGGATCTTCAGGTTTCCTCTACAGGTAAAAATATTTATTGAAACAATAGTCATTTATTTCAACAGGTCTGTATCAATCCCTTTCATTATTTACAGAGAAATAAACTGCTTGCTGTTTAGATAACATTCTCTTCAGGGCAGGCATAGCTTATCGGAGCTGCCTGCTGCAAGCCCAGTCCAGTCTGCAAAAAATACACTTTTACCAACTCTACTGCCTTGAAATCTGACAACATAGAGCAAAGCCCAAATTACTTTCCAAGACTTTCTTCATCTTTTCTTTCTTCAACTTTAGTCGGCATAGCTGTGAGAGACTTGGCCCATTTTTAGCAAAAGTGAGACAGATTGAAAGTATATGCGTGTCAACTGGCTCCTGCAGGGAAAATCCTGGCCATGGGCTGGGCATCCTGTCTCGGAATTTAACCAGCCACTCACTGAGGTGTGACATATTCTTCCAATGGACTTTTAATCCATTCACTCAATAAAATGCACAGAGATAAAACCAGCAGAAGCCAGGAGCAAGAAAGCAGTATTTTGTGCCACTCTGTTCTTTCATCACCTTCCATTCGCTCACCTCTAAACTCACCCTCTCCAGCAGACTTCATCATAGTGACCAAGTTCAGTGAACTCTTGGGGCAGGCAAAACAGCTTTGTTCAGTTACTCTTTATTTGTCTGCACATGAAAACCTGCTGACATGGTCAGCCTGCCCTAGAGGAGCTGCCCTCTGTGCTTGCCTGTGTCCGGTAGGAGTGGCAGACAGCAGCAAGGCAGTGGCAGTGTCCCACCTCCAGCAGCTCCAGCTGCCACCAGCCACTGGGGACATGTCATGGATCAGCTCCGTGCTATGTGAACTGTCTGGTGTGCCTATCTTTGTTTTGTACCGTGATCTGAGCCAGGTTGGCAGCTTTAGTTATCATTTTCCATCCCAGCTGGCCTCTATCCCCTTATGTTTGAGGCATCATTCTGGAGCGGTCTCCAGGTTCTGAGGAGTCAAACTCTCTCCATGGTTGACACCTCTGCAAGGTGTCTTGGAAAAAACATCCTGAGTTGAAATTCTGGCAGGGTAATTAAGAAGGGGTTGGCCAGTTTTAGTTGCACTGGCATTAAATTAAAACCAAACAAAAGTAACAACAACAACAAAAATAACAACGAAAAAGCCCACAAAATAAAACAAAACAAAACAAGCAAAACAACCCCCCAAAAAAACTAAAACAGAAAAACCCACAAAACAAACCAAAACCAAAACCAACAACCACCCCCCCCCACAAAAAAACAAAACAAAACAAAAAAACACCAAAAGCCACCCCCATTTTTTTTTTAGAGAAATTAATTTCAAAAGCCCTTGGAGGTCCTGCAGCAAAAGGCTCTGCTTCAGGGCGAGGGCAGACACTCGGTAGAGCTCTTGTCTCTGCTTTGATAAACAGCCTGGTCTTTGCACCTCCTGTACAAAACTAATAAACTCTATAAAATATCAAAATCACTATTACCAGGGGATACATCAATAACCCAGGGATTTCACTGTTGGCTGTGTAGTGGCTTGGTGTGCTGTGACCCACTGCCTTCAAAATTATAATCCTTTCACTGAATGAGACAAAATTAAAAATAATATAATATTTCAAAGGCCTAAGTGCTCCCATATGGGGATCAGTTCTTTAAGTGTTGTAATTTGCCAACTCTTAATATACTGGAATTGTTTTAATGAAATATCCTGTGCTATTATGTAAGTACAGTATTGTTTCCATTCACACTTCTGTTCTACACAGCTATTCCAGATGTTCTACCCACCAGCTTGAGATGGAAAAAAATAGTATATACACATGCATTCGTATTTAAATATGTGTGGGTATACATAAACATTTATGTGCATAAAAATCAACTAAATAAAATAAAATCTAAAATTAAATGGTTTTGCATTTGAAAGAAGTTCTTTGGGTATGTCTTAATCTTCTTTTAACAAACCTGCCATCATATAATTCAAACCCTTAAATTTTCACAATCCTAAATTGTAATAAAAACAAGAATAAAAGTTTACTAGAAGGTCAAAAACTGTCAAGTGTAAGTAAAAGAAAATACAGAGATGCAGAAGCAGGAGAAAGGTCAAGTGCTTCTGAAAATATTCAGGTACTGTACCTCCAAGTATATTGCAGCAGTAGGTGACTGGTTACTGCTGTTTTATTTAATAAGACTTCACATAAATTCCAGCTGCTAACCATGTGATAAGTCCATCTCAGAACAGAAGGGCTTCTATTCTCTTGCCACACTGTGATCCAGACTTCCACCCACCTCAGTGGGAATTACAGTCGTACTGAGGGCTGATCCCATGGACCGTTTTCCTGTGTTCACATTTGATTATAATGCAGGAGCTGTGTGAATGAACAATCTTAGGATTTAAGGAAAAAAACCACCTCATTTTATGTAACCCTATATGTGGTGTGGTATGGTAATAATTCCAAGGCTTGACTGCACAGCAATTTTCTCAGTGCTTTAATGCAGTGATGGCACTTTTGTAAAACAAAGAGAGGGGGAAAATGGAAAGAAAATGCACACAGGAAGAAGAAGAAGAATGAGATTAAAAGAAATGATTAATAATTTCTGACTTTTTCGCCTCTTGCTCCTTCCCTCATTCTCTTTTTTCACTGTATTCCACCTATCCTGCTGCTTAATATATAACTCTTCAATCTCTATTAAGCATTCAGTACTTTGCAAAATGCTGAGGGCCCTAAACTTTCAGCTTTTTCTGTCAATTTTACAAAGGAAAAAATACTTTTCTTTTTTTTTTTTTCTGGGCAAACTACACAGGTATTCTGTAACTCTTATGGCAGTATAAAGTGGTGGTAGGTTCTGCCATCCAAACAAGCATTTTCCTGTGCAAGAAGGAGGAGAAGGAGGACTGGAAGATCCACATGGGACATTCCTGTCCAGCTCTGACACTATGTGACTGATAGGTACATCAACTAAACAGGAATGGGGAATAAGAAACAATGCAGATGCTGACTGATTAGCAAAAACTTGCTACTTTTTTTGCCCTAAAAAGGGGTACTTTTATTTTTGTCTCTTCAGTGGTCTTTTTTTTCTTCTTCTATGTGTAGTTTTTGTACTCTTTGATAGTTGGAAATAAAATATTTACAGCTGGGAAAATAAGGAGATCCTTCCTGTTTTATAGTGGAGGTTTTGGAAGATAAAAGTAGTAACGTAATTTTAGTTATATTTTCCCCCATAAAAATTGTATGTAAAAAAGGACAATTCTGATGACAGAAGAACTATTATATAATATATGTAGTTGTGAAAAAGATTGAAATTAAATACTTACTATTTGTGGATGCTTCTTTCAGAATAAAGTAAAAGTATAAAATAAATACCACATTTCATTTTACCCCTAACAAGTGTACAGACAGTGCCGTATATGAAAGTGGTATGTAATGTTTTTTCACTTTAACATTTTTAATCTCTCTGCAGTGTTTCTTTTAAAGGAAAACTTAATTATTTCTCACACAGTCTATAAGCCTTCCTCTGGAGACCTACATGAAATATCTGTAACACAAGCTGAAACTACATTTAATAATATCCACTGTGTGAAATTCACTCTTTAAAAAGTAAAAACTTGGAAATCATTACAGCTTTAGTGTTTAAAAAAACCCATGTGTATTAATGGCAGGCTTTTAAAAACATTGGAAGTGCAACTTGTCAAGAATGACTGCCTGGGAAGGTGGGGAAGACACCCCTGACCAGTGACCATAAGGTCACAAAGAAATCCAGACCTGGAGATTCATCTGTAGCCAGCTAAATGAAGCACACTAAATGCGCAGGCTAAACCATCAAAAACACTCATCCCAGCTATTTGTATTAAAATAAAATAAAATAAAATAAAATAAAATAAAATAAAATAAAATAAAATAAAATAAACCCCAGGTACTGTTTCAAATTCATATTTCTCTGCTGCAAGCTGAGTTAAGTTCCAGCTGCAGCCCTTCTGCCTCTGGAGTCAGCAGCCAGGGAACAGTTTTCACTCAGGTGCAGCCTCCACTCAATGCTCTCAGCATCTCTGAGCATGGGACATTTTTGTCAGGCACGATGCTCTTTTTGCATTTTTTTCCAGGGTCTGCACAGTGAGCAACTGCAAACCAGTGACCTGGTGCAGAGTCATGCAGGGAAAGGGTGGGAAAACTGAAGGAGGCTTGCTGAAAGGGTGACCACAGTAGTTTGGGATGATTGTACAAACAGCTCTTTTGATGTTTCCTCTTTTCTAATAATAAGATGGTCATCTGCACGCTTTGCATTCTGAGAAATGCTGCTTCATTTCTCTCCCATAAAAATGGTCTGCTTCCTCTCAGTGAACAAATTAGAGGAAGAGACCCACAATAATTTACAGTATATTAGACAGTTATTACTGTGCAATGATATAAAATGGTGATTAAACTAAGTGAGAACTTTGGTAAAATTCATATACTGGAAACAGAAGAGTAAATTGAGGTTTGATATTGCATGTCTGAACTCAAACCATCCAGGGCGACACATAAATTCCAAATCCCAATCACCTTACTCATTCATGCAGTTTCATAGTGATTATTCAAGCACTGATAGCGTGTTCAGGCCATAACAAATGAAAAGGATGAGAAATTAAAAGGCTAGCTTCTGTGACTGTGACAGGCACCATGTGGCCTTCTGTGCCAGTGCATCATAGGAAGAGTGTGGGTCTTTCTATCGTAGCCTTTGCATGCCCTGAATATTTCTTAGTATGGCTTACAACAGGAAAATAGGAGAGATAACTTGTTAGTTCCTGCTTATTACCAAAACATGAGAGGCAAAGCTCTGTTAAATGGGACCTGCTTCACAGAGCTGATAAAATTCAAGAGTTCAACAGTGTCATAGCCTGGCATCCACATTAAACTTTATTTTTTATTAGTTAATGCATGTGCTACACTTTAATGGATGCTAATGTAAATAGATGTGCTTATTATGACTTTAGTGCACTCACAACAGCTTAATAAAGCATTTTTATTGTCATCATTTATTGCCACATTCTTTTCGCACTTAGAGTGGTACAAGTCCAAAATAGCCCCCTAGAAGTCATGGGTTTACCTAGGTGTAAATCTGTGGTTACTTTAGATGTTTATTGGCCTGAAAGGAGACCCTGGCTCATTGAATCTAAATATCACTTTGATTTAAGCGCTGCTGAGTTTAAGCAGACTGTAACCAGATACTGAAGAATCCCTCTAGCTCAGGAGGAGAGGAGTAATAATTTTAAATAGGGAAAAACTCTATTCCTTTATATAGCTATTTTAAAAAATTATTTTTAAATTAGATGTCTTGCTTTGAATATGAAATAGCTATAAAAGAACATTAACTTTGACAAGGTTATCAAATCATTTGGCATCAGCTTGCAGCTCCTTAGTGCCTTTTACTTACTTTACCCTTGAGAAAGCAGTCTGCCCTTGTCTTCTCCTCATTTTTCAGATCAACTGTTGATATTAATAGTCGAATGTATTGAGAAAAATGAGAATTTTCATCCCAGGAAGGGTTTGTACACAAGAATATGTAATGAAGGATTTGGTACCACACAAAGCACTGCTGAAAAGCAACTGTGCCTTAAATGAGCACAGCCAGGTTTTTGAGGGCAAAATTGATGTCAGAGGGCATGTTATGACCACAAGACAGAAATAAGGGGACCTCTCAGATGCAATAAAAGAACATAAAGCATGGGAGGTCACACACAAATCCAAGTACAGCTGCAGAAACAAAACCGGCCTGACATTTTACAAAAAGTCATCAGACTGTGAGCACTCAAAAAATGCTATTTAAACATCACAGAAAACAAATAACAACTACAACAACAACAACAACAACTAAACAACTCTAGGAATGCTGTTCCCCTGAGCCAGAGGTCGTGTGCTGATTAAGAAGGAATTGGTACCAGAAGATCAGATGCTACAGAAGATGGCACCTAGCTGAATGCAGGACTCAGCTAGCACAGAACTTGTTTCTTGGAGGACACAGCTGACAACAGATGCACACAAGAGACCTGAGAGAACAACATGCACTCAGACTGGCAATGTTCTTAATATACTCTTAATATATAGGGACACAGGTGCTGGAACAAATTATCCCAGCACAAATAAGGGCATGGCTCCATGACCTGCCAGTGGCACCCTGGCAACAGCAGCCACACAAAGCCACATAGAAAACACAATGTTGCAGTTATCACAATAAAAAACCCCCACATGGAGGCATTTACCACAGAGCAGCTGAAATGCCGTGGGTATCTTCTGGTAATGCACTCTATATTCAAGACTGGTGCTTTCCGCAAACAGTTTTTCCTTGTGTCAGCAAGCTCAGACAAGAAAACACGTTTTCACTCAAACCAGTCAGGGGTACTTCTTGCTTTTTTTTCATCCAAGCTCGCTCAATTTAATAGGTCTTCCTTACAAGACTTCACGATGACTCAAAATTTATGAGACAAGTTTTCTAAAGTAAAAAGATGAGCAGGTGTCTGGTTTTCACTGCCTACCACCAGCACCTGGCTCCTATGTGTGCTGTTGAACATCTCCCCAAACCGGCTTTGTAAGTGCCTGTGAAAAGGAGGCTGGAGAACAGGCAATCCAGCTGGCATCTGCTGCAGCCAATATGCCCACGGAGCTGTGAGAGACTTTTTCAGTGAACTCCCAAATATCCTATGGATTTCAGCTTCATTAAAAATATGAATTTCAAGCCAAGTTTGCCAAAACATCTGCAGACATCACGTATCTTTTTGCAGACTTAGCTGAAATTATGGCTTCAGGTAAAAGCCACAAGAAAAATACATGGTTGCTGTTTCTTTCCAAAGCCAAGCAACTGCTGGCAGTTAGGCACCAAACCCACAAGCCCAACATAAAGTGTAAGACAGGAAAAGTAAATGAAGGAATATTTCCTATCAGCCTCTGCAGGCCAGAGCTGCATATTGTTACATGCCTTGGAACACCAATTTGAAAGGTAGGGAAATAATGAAATACAAAAGAAAGACAGGAAGCTGAGGTGAGAATCTTCTGATGTGCTAATTAATTCTTGATTCATTCTTCCGCTGTAGGCGAATAAGAAACTATTAAAAAATTGCACAAATGTTTGTGCAAGCTGTGGGCCCAAATTCTGGTTTCTGTTAATCAGGCAGAAACCATTTATGCTGACTATGGCAGAAATAAATTATTCAAAGTGACATAAGCCCATGAGGCACAAACATGCCTTATCCCTGACATAAAAGAACACACCATTTTTTTTGCTATTTTTTTAAAGTTTAGAATCCTGAATTTGAATTAAACCAAATCAATGGGGAAAAAAGCTTGTTTTCAAGAACATTCTCATCAGATTAATCTTTTAAGCAAGCTAACACTGTAACCAGACTGAACCTAACTTTCCCTCCCAGCTTTTTTTTCAAAGGTAATGCAGGAAAGAGAGAGGAAGTAGCAAATCCTCCAATTCTTTGAGCAGAGCAGCTTGGGGAGCTACTCAGACCCCTTTCTTCTTGGTGGACTGGGGCTGCACATCTCATCAAAGCACTCACTTTGATTACAAGACCTTATCATCCTCCTGCAGTCATTCATCTGTCAACAACACAGAAGGTCACACCTCTCATCTGTCAGTAAGTGATGACACTGAGGATTTCTCCAAATGAGCGATCTCCAGTCCCAGATGGAAAGAGCAACCCAACGTGGCTTTGAACAGGCTGGTCTGCTTGCATTCTCTGTGCTGCCCCACCAGCTTCTCCCTCCTGGAGTGCCACAGCACCCTGGCTTGGAAGCAGTTCTGAATTCAAGTCTAGACCTACCACTGACAGCACCTTGAAAACTGCCCCAGCCACAGTGTAGATTGCAGCTACACATGCAAATGGTCTGTTTGGCAGAGTAACTAAATGCCACTATCCCACAGCACAATTAAAAAACCTAAGGTGAAGAAGTTGTATTGATTCCTCACTCTCACACCTACACAGGCCTTTTGTGGCTGTAGCTATTGAAGGTCTGCCTCTTCAAGGAAATACTTTGTGCCTGAAACCCATCCTGCCTAAGAGGCACATTTTGTTTCCTCAAAGCTTAGTTACTCCCACACAAAGCTACAAACATTCCCCAAGTCTTTGGAAATGCCAGCCTTGGCTTGGCTTTGTAGGGACATTCTTGAGAAGGCTGCCACTAAAATGGAGCACTTCCCTTTCAGACACCCAAGCTGGGGCCTGGAGAAACACAGATCTCTATGGCCAGGTGGAGAACTGAATATGACCTCTACATTTCAGACTACACAAGCACAGCTCTCACTCCACAGTACCATTTTGCTCAGAATATAAAGAAAACACGTAATTTATTCACGGATTTTGCTCTACTAATTTCCCAGAAGCACACTTTGCCCTAGGCAAAACACAATACAATTTTTCCCTGCAAAGAGTCAGGTGTGAGCTGAATAATTGAAGATATCTTCTCAATTGCTTACTTTAAAAATATTTCTCTCAACACAGTCACATGTTTTCAAGCCCAGTTTTAGGGATGCATTCTGAAACTAATCTAAACAGCAAAAGCAAGTTGGTGTGATGTCCATCACTTTCAAGATGACAAACAGGTTTGCCAGATATGAAGCCACGTAATACAGAGTCTCTTGCATTTAATAATTTTACAAGCATGCATGTTTACTGAATCACACCTACATAAAATTGAGCTGCAGAAAGAAAAGATACACTTTTTTCACCTCCCATCTATCTCATAAATAGGAAAAAACCTGACCAAATCCACAACCAAATAACTGAAAGTACTTAAGCTAATCACCCCTCAAGCCCCGCAGCCCACTGATTTCACCAAGAAGAACTTTGAGTAATTTTTTTCCCCCGTGGTTCAGCAGGAAGAATTCAACCAAATGTTCTGGTTTTCTTCCATGTCTGGGCAACAAGAGGCAACTTCTAAATTCTATCTAGGTTGCATTCCTTTGTGCTACTTACATGATTCCTCCTTGATGCCTTTTGCACAAAATACAAAGGCAGTTGCAATGAGAGATTCCTTCAGAAAAATGGTGCTGCAGTGCTGTCTTTAAAAAAATTGAAAAGCTTACCAAAAAAAAAAAAAAAGAGAAGGAATGACAGTACTCCAGGAATCCAGAAAATAGTTACAGAATTTTGAACACTGTATTTACAGATACCTTTGCTTCACCAGCTGATCCCTCATTTCAAATAACTTCCTCTAGTCAAAACAGTTGCAACACCTCCTCCACTGACCAGACAGAAGGAGGCAAAACATCATTCCACCAAGCTTTACCTCCTTGTCATCTGATTATTCTACTACCTAATTAGCCCTTGTGTGTGTATCAAAAGGGTAGCATGCACATAAGATGGCAGAAGTCAGAAAAAAAGAATGACCTTGTTTTTAAAAGGTAGGGGGACAAACTTAAACAGCTCAAACGAAGATAATATGTAAAATCAGTGCTCTACTTTTGAGCACGTCTAGAATTTTTGAGACAACCAAGACCTGCACAGAACCCTAAAACAGCTAAGGAATTTTCTTCATCTCATGATTCACCTATTTTTTCACTCCTCCAGCTTCCTTACCAGGAAGTCTGTTTCACTTTTAAAAAACTCCTGTTGTCCCAATAAACGGCTTTCTGTTTACATACCATATGCCTCAAAACTTTTTCTTTTGACATGAAAAAAAATTATTAACAGAAAAAATACTCTCCCCTATATCCATTTGCTTATGAGATATTTCATCTTAATCTTTGTAAGGGTTCTTTTCTAATCCAAAACCCTTGAGGCATTTTAGAGGGTAAAAGAGTGATTAGAAGCATTCCTGCTGTAATTTATACACTTTGTAAACTCTAATTGTTCTGAGCCAAAGATTTCTTTTTTCCTTAAGTGCCAAGTTTAGTAGGATTCAAGGTGTACAGCAAGATGTATCCAATAGATCAGACTTTAATAGATTCTGGCCTATCTGTGTGTGTGTGCTGTGCTTCTTAATTCAAAATATAGACATTTCAGTGGTTGAGGAAAAAAATATTTTCAATTACTAACTGAAAAATGCTTTTCATCAAAATGAAAATTATATTTCAAATTCACAAAAACCTCAACCATCTCCAATGTTAAGTAATTTTCCTGAAGTAATTTTAGAGACAAAGATGAAAGAATACAAATATTAGATTTTGTACTTTACTATTAAGTTGTAAAGGAAAAAAAACCACCAAAACCAAACCAAAAAATGCATATTGCAGATTCACTGACTACACAATGGAGTCGGATAACGTAGGGTTTTCAGTGGCACTTGCTTGGAATGATCCATAAGAGCTCATGTGTAGCTACTTCTGAACAGTAGGGCCATTTTAAACTCTGAAATAATAAAAATCTTTATACTTTGTCATGGTGCATTATATACATGCAAATAAGGAGAAAACCTCAAGCATGATAAAACTGTGTGAATCAGCAATACAAGGTGGTGGCTGTATAGCAAGAAGAAATTAGTTTGCATGGAAATGTACACATAATTTATGTACACAAGCACACACTATGTTTAGAGATGTGAAATATCTCAAACTAGCATGCAGGAAATGCGAACAATTTACGTTTATGCTATTGGTACAACATAGTTTTCTTTCTAATTACTGAGCAGCTGAAATCTTGTTTCTTCAGCCCAACAAAATTTCATGATTAATTTACAGGAAGAGAATACCCAATGACTGTCTGAAGGGAGAGAAAATATGGGCAGTATAACAGTACAGGACCTGCTACTCTGCTGTTTGGCAACCAGAGGGGCCTGTGTAGTTTCTACCCTTCAGTGCATCAGAGTAAGATTCCAGCAAAAACACATGTTAAGGGGAGGAAGAAGGGAGGGCTGGGTGTTCAGCTGAATGAACTTACTGTTACCTTTTTTTTTCTAGCATAAGTCTTCTTTTTCCTGATACTGTCTGAATTTGAAACATCTAATTTAATACATTGAAGGGCCCCGTCTTCCTTTTATTTCCTGTCTGTACTGGAGCAGTCGCCTGTTTCAATTATGACTTTCTCCAGCTCCTACATTTTTCGTGCTCCAGCTGGCTCAAAGTGCACTTTCTTGGAAGGTAAAATGCACTAACTGTGCTGATCAGAGACTGATAGCTGGAAAGCCACAATCACAATATTTAATAGCTGAGCTGATAAGTGGAGGGGTTAACAAAAAAATAAAAAAAGACCCAACACCCCCAACAAAATTTTGAGCCTAAACAAAAGGATATTATATAGATGCATGTTCAATTAAGGCCCCATTATAAATATATATATATACATATATATATATATATATATATATATATATATATATATACATATACACATAGAACTGCAGACTGCTTACATAAATTCATACTTTTATGGTAAATTTCATCCACTTCTATGTATGTGTGTTAAATGTTTCTTTCCTGCTTTTCAGTCAGTTAGTGCAGACTGGGGACTAACTCGGCGCAATTATTTCAAAGAACAGGATTGTGGGATTGATATGGCACTACAGCAAAACCCTGTCCAGCTAAAAATAAGATTGTTTTGTAGTCAAGATTGAGGGGAAAAAAAAAGTCTCTGAGCTGTAAACACCAGTGAATGTATTTTTTTCTGCTTTATGAAAACCACAAATCTTTTTTTTTCCCTTTTCCTTCTTACTCATAGGGCAGTTTAATTACAGTTTAATCTCTTTCAGTAAGCACCCCTTGAGACCTTATTGTCAAAGTACTGTATTATCAAGGCTACAGCTACAATTTACTGCAGTAGGTGGGGGCTCCTTTAGAAAGGCCAGAAGGTACCAAAGAAGTCAAAAGAAAAAAAAAAAGAAAACAGAAAAGGAGTAGTTCAGTTACTTTATTATTAACTAACAGTGCAAAGCTTTACTGGGCCCTAGAGGTCCTAGTTCAATAATTAGAGAAACTCTGTAAAGCCGATGGCCAACACTCCCCCTCTGTCACATGCTTGCGTCAGTGAATCTGAATGAGAAGGAGAAGTTAACAGAGTCGTTCAGTGCTCCATTTGCTGTGGCACCTTAGGAACACGGGCTTGGGGAGGCAGGGGAAGACGTTAATGGAGCATGTTGTGAGGTGTGAAATGCGAAGCAGAGATATCTTGGTTTATAGGGCAATATTGAAAATAAGCAGGAACTAGTAATTTAAATTAAAAAATAATCTGCAGCTCTTTGCCAGCTTTGTTTTTAAATGGACTTGAAGGTATTTCCCCAACATGTGAGTATGACTTTGTGTGTAGAAAACCAAAATTAATTAAAGATAGCAATGCAGAGGATGTTGCATCAGCTATTTTCTCCTGCTGTTTGTATACTGATGCAAGTATTAAGAAACAAATGAAACTGAGAAATGGTCCAGTATGAAAATGCTCCAGTTACTGAGGAAAACACAGCTACCTGATCTTTCAGGTATGGTTTAATTGCATGTTTGCATAGGCAATCAAATTATAAACAGTGCACACAGGACATAAACATGGTGTAGCGAAATCTAAGTGATGCATTACTAATATCCAGGAATGATATTTTTCCAATAATTTTTGGTTAAAAAACCCAGTTCTACCTTCCCCTGTGTGCTCTCTCACAAGTGTATACTGCACATGGCAGGAACTTGTTGCCAAGCCAACAGATATGATACGGTATGTAGACAGTGACCTAAAGGGAATATTTATTTCTGTGCAGTGTAGTAGGTTATGGTTACAGCTATCAAGCTGTTTCAGTCACTGATTTATTCACCCAGAAGAATAGAAACAATATTTTTCTAAATCTGTTTCCTATTAACTTTTCCTCCCCCCTGCCACGGCCACCCCCCTTCAAGATTCCTAAAATGGATGAAGTCTCTTCTTTTCTCAGCCGCAAACCAAGGTATACTGTATATAAGAATTCCCTCATCCTTGAGGCGATGATCAAGGAACAGGATATCCTGGTTAATACTGATGCAGGAAGAAGGTTTGCTCATTCTCACAGACTTTTCAACCCACTGGTGCCTTCCGAATCAGCCTAAGGCATGCCATGATTTTTGTCTCTGGGAAGGGAAAAAAAAAGGGGGGAAGGGGGCAAAGATTATTTTAAAAGCTAAATCTGCCATGTGACAAGGTGGAATGGCACTGCAAACCCATGCCATGGGACAGGACACACCATATTTGATGGTAGCAAGGAGACACATTGCGAGTGCTGCCTGTTTTCTATGACCCATACGTACTGATATGGTGCCCTCTCCTAGAAAGTGCTGAAGGCCAGGCTGGATGGGGCTCTGAGCAACCTGGTCTAGTGGAAGGTTCCCCAGCCATGGCAGCAGAACTGGAACTAAAGGATCTTTAGGGTCCCTTCTTACCCAAGGCATTCCATGATTGTGTGATTCTTTGATTGTATGGTTCTCTGAGCTGTGCTCTCAGAGCCTGCACCACTTCTGGACAGAACTGCATTTTGAGTGCATTAATTGCTGAAAGTAATAACAGCAGCCATGACAACAGAAGATGTTCCAATATCTGGTTTCAGAATGTGGAGAAGCAACCAAACACCCTGTGGGTGGGTGGGTGACAAAAAAACCCCACCAAAACCCACAAAAAAAACCATGCACAAAAACAACCCATAGAAATAGTAAGACATCTTCTAGTCCCTCTGCTACGTCTCACAATGCACAGAATTGGCCTCTTAAGAAAAAGCAATCCATACAAAGAAAAGTCACGGGTACAAACCAGTGCAAACTATCTATTTATCACATGCAAACACATACCTCACCATTTCAATATCCACTATCTTCTTGTTTCCTCACTTCTGTTAAATAGCCATCAATTAACAATGTTGAGGAGATAAGGTTTTTAATAACTGCCTTTATTTCCCAAAGCTAATGTTTATACCAGTAGCACAACACCTTGTTATTTTAATTCATTTGAAAGCATTATGCAAATAGCAAGATCTAATCAAGTGACAAACTTGTTGGCCACATGAATAATCAAGCAGCTTTTGGTCTTACTCCTCTTTAACAGAGATGATACAGGGGGGCTTTGGTTGTGGTTGTTTTATATTGGTATAATCTCACTAATTGAAGGGGAAATAATCCTGATTTATATCCATATGAGTCAACCACAATTATTTAGGCATTGTAAAAAAAAAAAACAACAAAACACACAAAAAACAACAGAAAAGTTTTTCCTGATAGATACAAATCACTGTGAAAGAAATTAAGCCAAACTTATTTACCTACACACACAGCTATGAACTCATACAATGAGATTATATTAATTCCCTATAGTGTTGCAAGACTTCCTACTAGTGAGTCAAACAACTCCATTATGAGAATGTAGTCAAGGTAAGAAAGGAATTGAACTTCCACAAGCAGTTCAGGAACAGTGCTGAATTCATTCTTTCTTATCAGAGGGTGATTTCGCACTAGTAATTTTTTTCCCCTCAATGTTATTTTCCAAGACTTTTTTATGCTAGTGTAAGCCACTAATATTTTGGCCATTTTCTGCACTGCATAGACCTACTAAAAGCCATGTCTCATAAAATGAGGATTTAAAAATCTTCCCAGAATAAATGCATTTTATTTCTCACCCTGCCCCCTTCTTCCCCACCCAAGGTTTCTACTATAAATGGCTGGTAACAGCTCAATCGAGTGCATAAAAGCAATTGAATAAATAAAACTATGAAGTAAGTGTAAAATATTAGTGTCCAGACATGCAAGATGTATGCAGGTACTACAAAACTTCCACAGCTGTATGTGCCTGGAACTCATGCGGTGCCACAGGTTTAACAGGACCCGCTACCAATAAGAGTTTTATTTGCTTAATAAATTACATTCAAAAGCACAATAGTCCGGGCTCTTAGCTGTAAAATTGCAAAATATTGTCAGTGATTGCTCTCTGGTTATAAATAGTAAAATAATGTACAGCTCATTAGATTTTTGATTCCCTATGCAATTCTCTCTAACCATTACTCAGACACATATAAAAAGCAACTCTACATGACATTTTATAGAGGTTATAAATTGCTATGAGGAGATGACATGGGATAAATCTGTAGGCAGGGTGAAAGGGACTCAGCCAAACCAAATGTGTAAATTAAGAGTTCGGGCAAAGTGTAGGACTACATGAAACAATACTGAAATCATAAAGGCAGACGGATAAGGATTAACTGCAGCAAAAAGAGTTTTACACTGATGGAAAAAACACCAACAGACCTCGCTGCTGAAGACAGGTAAGTTAGCTGTGCCTGGTAGTATAGAAAAGTCTTAAAATCAAACCCACTTCAAGTAACTTTAATGTTCAAAGTAGGATTAATTAAACCTGGAGAAGCTTTGTGTGATGGTCATCTCACATGAGACAAAATTGCAGGATTTTCTATTTACTTTTCAAGATGAGTTTTGGCAGCTCTACAATAATTTTACTGGTCCATAGGGAAGATAGTTGTTTCACTGGACAATGTTCCCAGAAAATTAAAGACGTTTCTTGTTTCCTTTTAAATATAAGATCTAATTTTTCTAAAGACACACATAACAATGATTTTATTATTATGCATTTACATACTTAGTCAACCCATGAAGAAATAGTTTGAGACTCCCCAGCACAGCTTTACAGGACCCATCACAGTATTTCTTTTTAGCATTTGGAAATCAGGCAGAGTAGCTTTTCTTTCAGAGCACATTTCAGTCTCCCTGAGTGACAATAATATCCAGAGAATACTGCACAGCAATTCTTGCAATCTTGCAAAATTCTGGGTGCTTTTCACAGGCTAGAATTGCCTGAGCTCCCTGGATGAAATCCTGAGCCTGTGCTCATTTTCTCACACCTTAACAGAGGTCAAAGTCAGAAGGGTCATCCATAAGGGACATGTCCATAAGGCTCAACAGGAATAGGTCTCACCACAACATCGAGGCACCCAAGTCAAGCCAAGAACTGAGGTTTGTGTATTTGCTTCTTACTGCATATTAAATGGAATTACTGAAATGCAAAACTTCCCAAAGTAGCAACTCTATTCTCTCTCATGCTCCTATGCTTCTCAGAGACACTTAAAAAAAAAAGAGGTTTTTCTTTCTCTACATGTACAGTATTAAAGCCCTCTTTGCTAGGGCTGAAGTTGGCATTTTCTGTTCAAATTGCTCCATGTCCTCAATGCTATGCAATAAATGTGAACCCAAATACCTTGGTATATGTATTTCACTGCTTGGACAGTATCTAATAAGTATCTCTTCACTGAAATGTGGCAATTCTTTTGGACAAAAACCATGGTGGAAAACTGGAAGATATTTTGACAACCTCATTCAAAATAAAAGACTTCACTAAGTTATATCATTACAGCCATAGTGGAATAAGAATAAAGCAAGATAAAGTTTTTAAGGAGAAACTATAGATTTTACGAAGTCAAATGATTCAATCTGAAAGAAAAAAAACAAATTAACAAGGCCCAGAAACACATTGCCAGTGCAGTTGCAGCAGCAGGGTAGTCCAGTGGCAGAACAACAGGCTGAATGTCATGAGACTTTGTTCTATGTGTAGCTCTACCATGATTTGACCTTTGGTACCTCTCTAACCATTCCGTCTTTCATCCTTTATCTGGCCTGTCTACAACAGATTGACAGTCCTTTGGGGCAGTCTACTCTCTTCCTACATATTTGTGTAGCGCCTAACACAAAGGAATCCCAATCTGCTTTTAGCGCTGTGCAAACACACAACTGAAAATGCAGCTTCTTCCTCTGGGACCTTGCAATCTCAGCCAAGGGACAACAGAGAGATACATCAAACAGATGAAAGACACAAGTTAACTCAGTGCTGCAACTGGTATGTCTAAAAAGGAGAAGTCGCTTTGCTTTGCAAAATATGGCTTTTGCCAGATTCTGAAGGCTGCCATTAAAACTCTCTGAACACTCCACCAGCAGCCATTTTTCTATGCTCTTTAAGTGAAAACAAACCAAATTTATGGTAGAATAAATGTCAGTTTTTCTCAGAAGATTTTTATTGCTTATAAATTTGCATTGTGGGATTTCAAACTGAAAATTGTATTTATTTGGTCTTTTTCTAGTTGAACAGTCTAGTTCCAGTCTAACATTATACTTTGTTGATTGTTTTCATCTGTTGTCTCTTAGATCTAATCTGAGAAGACACTATCCTGCTGTTATACACATACTGTGCCCAGATACCCAAGATACTGGACTGGGAGACAGGTCTCAAAGTATCACCTCAACATATAAGAAAAGTCAACAGCTTATGAAAAAGCTCAGTGAAATACCAACCACCATTCTTATTCATACACATGTGATAGGGGAACTAGATTTGTGTCATCTGAAAACATTTGAAGCATTTGAATTCCCTAAGAGCTACAGTGGTTATCTATAGAAGTCAAGAAAGTCTAAGATACCTGACAAAGGAGATCATGTGGAATGTACAATAGATTTAGTCAAAGAAAAATAAAACCTGGAAAAATATCTGGTGTGAGCTGGGACATTTCCTATGCTCGTACACATGCCATGAATCCCAACTGAGTCAAGGGCAGCAGTAAGGGCATTTCCGAGGGAAGAATTTTGCAACCTCCTAGTCAGCTAATTTGTTTTTTTCCATGTTCGAATGAATTGGGTCCTGTCACTCTAAGACCTCAAAAAATCAGGGCCTTGTAGAACTTAACTGATGTCTCTCTCATTCATGAAAAGTGTAATCTGCTGGGCCAGTAACGAGCTATAAATATAACTTTTACCCTGCTTCTTTTTCATATTCCTGGCTCCTGGCCACCTGGATTTGAATAAATCCATCACCGGAAGATTCCACATGTTTGCTGTTTGAGCAAACATCTGTTGGTTAAGCTGCTGTTCCCTTGGGAGTATGGCCTGGCTGTTCCACCAGGCTTGGTTTCCCTTGTATGCAAATGCAGGCTGTTTTTATGAGCTCATCCCTTTTCTCTCCAGCTATGGCAGAAGCCACATCATGCTCTGATGTAAGCCCAAATGCTTAGTTCAGTCCTACTACTCCTTTGGAGGATTGCTAGCTTGCTGATTGTCCTGTTAAGGATTTCACTGACAATTATTTTTTCATCAAGTATTTTCTGAAGGATTTACTCTTTTTTAATGCCAGGGAATAGTCTAGACCAGAAATCTTTCTGTCAACATGGTAATTTATAAAAATATTTTTTAATCAGTTATATGTAACTGAGTACCACACCAAGTCTACTTTCAAGACTGCTCCTAAGGTCTTCCTCCTCTGTTCTGTTACTCCACTTCCCCACCTTCCCTTTTGATTCACTTAAGGCTTCTCACCCTTTTTATCTTTCTGCTCCTTCCTTTACTCTCCTCCTAGCCTAGGCTCTCAATAACCATCTCCCACCATCTAAAATGATTGGTGATAAAGCAAGTAAGGGTTGACTACAAAATCAACAGTTGTACAACAAATCTCAAATGAAATACACACATACACACGTGCCTTTTTGAGCTATAGCTTCAGGCAGTTTGCAGACCCAAAAAGCAGGGTGGAATTGGTTATAGGCTGTGCATTCATGAGTCATATCAGTGGTCTAGACAGTATTGCTTTAAAACTTTCCTCTGAGGTTTTAGCTGTCTATGAATGAAGTTAGTCCCTGTGTACATGGCAACATCAGGCAGACAAAGGCTTGTGCTGGCTTTCTGGTAAAAAGGAGAGGACCCACTGAGAAGAAAATGTTAATTTTATTCTTCCAACCAATTCTGTCCTCTCTTTTATTGAATAATCGACATCTACTGTCCACATGCAATTTCTTCTCCTATCCATTTTATCTTTTTCACATATACCTGTCCATTTGAGAAAGTTTTTGTGCAGAGAATTATGACCAAGGTTTCTAAGGATGAAATACCTACAGCATCCTATTTCAGACAATGGATCCTCCAGCTCCCATTGCCTAACATGATTTTCAGGTTTAAAAACATGCTGGAATATTTGCTCATTACAACTGGTTTGGAAGTAGTGCAAGTGTCTTAAGAGAAGTTTTTAATAATGGTCTTTTTTTCCTCTTAATGTAGCAATACTGATTATTGTAATTTCAAGGCAAAAAATGATGAGTTCTTTGCAGAGCTGCTTCTGATTTATTTTAAAAAGCAATGATGGTCCCCTTCTGAAGACATTTAGAAGGGAGGAGTCTTCACAACAGGAGTCCCTGAGGGTCCTCAGATCAACCTGCATTGAAGCAGTCACAAGATAGAGGCCAGAAGCACTGAATGCAGAATTCACCCCGTCAATCAGTTTATCTAAACAAACTCTTACTAGAGTTTGAGAAGGCCAAAGAGCAAGATTTTATCTCTGTGCAAGAACTA
The DNA here is from genome assembly GCF_037042795.1 of Molothrus aeneus. Taxonomy (NCBI): domain Eukaryota; kingdom Metazoa; phylum Chordata; class Aves; order Passeriformes; family Icteridae; genus Molothrus; species Molothrus aeneus. The sequence goes on from NC_089646.1 coordinate 69,899,413, forward strand.
CTTTTCTGTTTGTAAATTTTTTTGTAGTAGAGAAAAATCTGAAGGAAAGTAAAACATGTAACTTCAGCTTCCCTTTTAATTTTTCATAGACTTTCAAAACTTTAGTTTCTGGATTTTGCAGAAGAGAACAGAAAACAAAGTAAAAAAAAAATCCACCAACTATTGACTCACATTTCTTCTTGGTATCAGAAGACATTTGCTATAGCCTGGAAAAGGAAGCTTGTGTATCTGTATGAACACTGAAGGAAAAATCTCTGAGATGTGTATCCATTTGAGAAGGATGTTCCCACATGTTCCTTTAGACTTATGGCCTAATTTGCTGTTCAGCAGGGAGGGAGCTGCATCCAACTTCAGCTAATGTCTGCTTGTCGCAGTTTTCATATAAGGAGCCAAAAGCTTTGGCGGTCCACAATTCCTCTTCTTCATGTTAACTCACTTTTTGGCAAAAGGTCTTACAGCGGAGCAGAAGACAGGTACATTAACTAGACAATTAGCTGGATTCCAGAACTGACTGCGCAGGCAAAAATGAAAATTAGAAGTCCTCACCACCAGCAGAGCATTTTGCGGGCTGAGTTGTCCATTAAGCACTGTGGCCACCTGGGTTAAACTGCAATGAGTGCTTGCTGCCAGCTGGCCTTGTCATCACTTTCCCTCTGCGGACCGAGGGCTGTGCAGCCGGAGGAACGGACAGATGATAAATTGCAAAAAGAATTAGAGGACCTGTTGTCCCAGCAATTGGATTTTTTCAGGCCAAATAAATGAATGTTTTTCTCTTTGAAGCAAGCAAGGCAGCACATCTGCTTCAACCTAAGAGCAAGAATAACTGGGAAAACCTCACACCCTCACCACACATATGTGGAAGGGAGGTGCACCTATCAATCAAGCACAGCTGTCTGTGCCGAGGGTGGGAAGCTCCAATGGCTGACTCAAGGAGTCTTTTTCTAAATTTACACTAGTCTTATACTATTTTAAATAAGATCACTGTGGCCCTGTGAGCTGAGCAGCTTTAAACCTATTTGGCAATATATTCCCCCTCCACCCATTTAGGGCCAGACCCAGCAAAGCATTTCTGCTTGCACTTCTCTTTAAAAGTCTAATATAGGTCCCTTGAACTCAGCAAACTATTCTTGGGCTTAAATGCTTTGCTGAACACCAGCTGGAACAGCATCAGCTCAGCACTGATATAGTCCTCCAAGGGCTGCAGGGGTGTAAGTACAGCCTGGCTGCTGGCATTGCACTATATGGACTCCTGGTCATCCCTACCATCATGAGAAGTCATAAGGGAGTCAGAAGAGGAGCAGCTAATTTTAAGGGCTACAGTTATATGTGATTAATTGGTCACTACTCACACTACACCTTATACTGCTGTCAGAATGTTATTTTTTTGCCTGGATCTCTTTTTCCAAAAATGCTTTGGCAGAAAATCTCCCAGGCTGGAAAGAGACACAGAAGCAACGGAGCCAAACTCCTAGAATCCAAATTCCTAAAAGGTGTGTTATGGAATGAAATCTTAGAATAACAAATGAGTGTGGCTGCTTCAGAGATACTTCCCCACAGCTTGAAACGGAGATGTGGGAATGTCTATGCTTGTACTCAAGCTGTTTGCATGTATATTTAGTAGAACTCTAATATTCATCACTCGGCAGAAATTGGGCTGATATTAAAGCAAATATTTAAAGAGAAGATTTATGCCCAAATCTGCTTCTACTTAAATTGTTTCTAAAATGTGAGTTCATTCACCATGTGCCTAAAGCAAGGACCAAAATGAAACAGCTGGTGCAGGGGCCAGAGGAGAGAAGCACAGGCTCGATGAGCTGTGCAGCATCAGCACTCTTCTACATATGACTCTGCACTTCTGAGTGTTTTGCCACAGACATGACACCAGTGGTGTGAATTCAGTTTGCTTCTGCTTCTCTGATTTCATCAGAATTTGAGAAAGGAGGCAAAGAGAGCAGGAGGAAGGTGCTACCATCAGCCCCTTCTGTCACTGGAGCATAGCAGAGAATTCAGACCAGAGAAATTCCCACGTATTGCAAAATGACAGACTTCCTTAAGCTTATAGCTGAAATTGATGCGAATGATTTCATCTGCAACAATCCTTGGTCATTCAAAATGAGCAGAAATCCCCTCACAACTCCCTTGTGGTGTCGAGATTTACAAAAGAGACATTAAATGCGCATACAGCGCCAGGGTCCTACTCATTTAAGCAGGACTTCAACCTGGCAAATGGTCCCATTGAGTTGATAGGGCTGCTCACAGAGCAAGGCACACCATGGGACAAGGACCTTGCCTCACTTCTGGCAGTAAATTATCTTGCACTGTTTGATTATGCACAGCACCCCTGCCCATGCACACCACTGGTACATCACTGGCTGATTCATTAGATGGGCACACCTTCCTGCTATCTTCTATAATTATGCTCCTCATAACATCCACCAACAACAAAGTTTTTCCAGGTTACAAGTTAACCACCTGCTGAGTGACCAAAATGCTGGCCCAAAACTTCAAACACATTCCATTACTTTCATATGTGAGTAATTTTATGCTCAGAAATAATGTCACATGAGTCATAATATCCTTTGAATTCACTGTCTGAAGGATCAGAGCCCAGAAGTATCCTTAAGTTCAACAGTTGCCATGTTTTCCTCTCAAAGAAAAAACAAAAAGAGAAGAATGCTCTGCCTGTTTGCCTTTTTCATGAGGTAAAATGGCCAGAAAGACTGGGTTTTTTTATATTTGACATGTAATAATAACTAGAAAAATTCATCTTGTACTTGGAAAGTTTTCCTCTTACTTATATGGATAAAAAGATAAAAAGACCAAATTTGATTGCTTTTCTTTAGCACATAAAACTCAACTCAGTTTCACATATTAACACAGAAACAATTTTTCAAATTAATCCAGGCAAGGATTCAACTTATAAAATATAAGTTACATTGGCATTCTAATGGGAAAACTTTTAATAACAACATGATATTAAATACTGGAAAATCAGCAGTATGCATGCTTGTAACGACCTTTATTCAATTGTTTTTTTATTTCCTGTAACTTATTAGACAAGCTGGAGTAGATCTTCTTATCTGAACATAGAAATATAAATATTCAGTGCTATTTCCAGACCCTTACTAATGCAAATTGTACTGCGAATCTCAGAGCAGTAGTAAGAAGCTGCAATTAATGGAGAAAAAAATAAATTAGTATAGTTCATGTGAGAAAACTGTTCCAGTGTGACCTGCCCTGGCTCTGGTTCAAGTAAGTCTTCAAACGTGCAGTTAAGTGCAAGCACAGATGTTTTTGCAAATAGGAAAGGAGTAGGCTACCCCATGAGAAATGAGTAAACTGCAATGCCCAAAATTAGAAGCATTTGCCCTGATCCACACCACTGTAACTACAGAAACTGGGTATCTGGACCTCTAATGCAGCCATGTCTTCAAAAACACATGATCAGGTTGACCATCACAAGAAAGTCTGAAGGTTTAGGGATGCAGCCAGAAGGACAGCCTGTGCTACAGAAAGCACAGGCTATTTATAGACAAAACAACTACAGCAGCTATTGCTTGCAAGACTTACTCTATTCCTGGGACAATTACAAGGTAGAAGTTCATTAGCCACACATTCTTTTAAATATCTTCCTGACAAGTAGTAATGACAATATGAATAATTATAATTAACTTACTTACAGGATCCAAAAAAGTCCCCTAAATCAGTCATCTGGAATACACCTCACTGCTTAGTTCAGCTAGGTCTGGACTTCTTCATATACAAAGGGTTTGGAAAAAATCTGCTTCTTTGCAATGTGTAGTACCTTGAACCAAAACAGTTTTCCTTAAAGACTTGTTTTCTTCTCTCTCACCACAAAATGCACAACACAGCTTGACCAAAGGAAAACTCTCCTGCCTAGGATGATGACTTGCTACTCAAATCTTTTGAGTAAAGCTGCAAGTGGGCCTTCCAGGGATTAATTTCCAAATTTAAATCAACAAAATATTTCAAGAGATATACCCTTTTAAGTCCCTCACAAAATAAATGCATTTGAATGATGTTCCGTGCATATTGCCTGAAGACTTCAAGAGGCTTTGTGTTTCAGAGACAAGTTACATGTTCCTCTACCACTGGCAACTGACACAATATCTAAAAAATAAATTATAATTACAAATGAAACTTTGTTACAGACATTTTATTTGTAATATAACTGTGTGACTTCTTCTGCCCCATTATGAATGAAGGTTTTACAAGCCAAAATTCACCAACAGCCCCAACAGCTAAATGGGCCATAATACTCAGCTGTGCCACCATATTAGTGTCTGAAGAGGATGACCTTACCATCCAGTGGATGCTTCCAAAGTTTTACAGCATGTTTAAGTCTGGTATGAGACAGTTGTGTGAGACAGGCATGCTTGAAGTTGTTTAGAATAATGCTGACAAACCCTCGGCCAACACATACCCCAGACTCCAGAGGAGGCACAACCAAGGAAGTTTAAAGTCATGTTTGTAGTAAAGCTGGAAGACAGAGTACCAAACACTTCTCAGACATTTGTCTCCAAGGCAGAATTCACCTTTGTGTTAACCAGTGTACCCTTAAGAGTACAAATGTTGGTATCATGCATTCCAGATGTAAGACAAGACTAACATGCCAATTCTGTGATGCAAGCCTCCCTGACCTTTTAAAAAATGCTGGGAGGACAAGGGCTGACTAAATGACTAGCTAGCATTCTTTCCCTTAAAGCTAAAAAAGGCCTTCTAATAGAACCAAACTTCTGATCAAATTTAACAATCAGCTACAGTCACTCTTTACCTAAGAGAGAAACTGAGACATATTTTAAAATAACATAATTAATTTGTCAAGATGTAGAATTTTAATGCTGCCAGTTCCCATGGTTTTTCTAAATTAAGTGATTGCTCTACACAGCTTTCCTGAATATGATATCCTCTGAAGTTTGTATACATTTCTAGTTCTTAATCATGGCATTGCTGGATCAATTTTATGTCTAATAGTGATGATATTCAGTGCTACTTTTTTTCCTGTGTTTTATGACAGACTAATCTCCAAACACAGAAAAGGACAACTTCATAGTGACTAGCAGACAAAATTAACATATGAGAGTCAGCATCAGAACACACTATCAACTGATTATCAAATTAATTCAGGTTGTCTTGCTTTCCCCAAAAGCTTGAAAGGCTTAGAATTAATCCTAGTAAGTGTTCACATTGAAAAGTATATTTAAATGGCTACAGTGCCCTGGTACCCCTCCAACTACTTCCAGTCCAGGTATTGTAACTTGTGCAGCTTTATTGGTTAGGAGCTGTACCATCAATACCCAAGCCAGTGCTTTATCAGTTGGTTCTAGCAAATATTCCTTGCACAACACCTATGTGAAATTTTAACTCCTCAAAAACTATTTGCAAACCATACTGAATGAGTAGTGAAACTTGAAACATTTTCTGCTATATTTTCTGTTATTATTATTCTGCATATTTTCTCTTGATATTAACAAAACTTAAAGTGGAATTAAGAGCCTCCCTTTCTGCCCCAGAGACCAGGCATGGTGCTATCACACAGTCATACAAGTAATTAACAACTGTAGTAGATAATAGTGACTTTGAAAAAAAAAGTACTTCATGCACACATGCTAGCATGTAACTGTTCTACGTAAAATGCAACAGTGCCAGAAATAAAAAGTACCTGTGTCTTAAAAATTTAAGTTATACGCTTGAGCGCAGGCAGAGATGTGAACCAGGTTAGCACAAATAAAAATGCAAGACACTTGATCTCCATTTTGCAAACAAAGGATGGAAAAGGAAAGTATGTTCAGATCAAAGTGCACAAGAACTTTTCTTTTTTTCCCACTCTGATCACAGTGAATGAAGAGGGCATTTTGTGATCATCCAGGAAAATCCTTTCTTTGCAGACATGTTACAAATACTTTTGATGATTGTCCTGAAGCTGCAACTCTGTTCTTGCCTCCTTCATTTATTATTTGTCTACATCTACCTGTGTTTCTATCCTGTGCTTAAAACTTTCTTGAGTGTTTTGTCCTTTTGTACTTAGTTTACCAGTGCAAGTAATGGAATTCTGCTCCAGGAATGGGTTCCCAATACTATTATGAAACAAATAATAAATTAGGCTGACTGACTAGAATAGTGATCTGAACAAAGTTATCTGCATGTTTAGGATGTGGCCCATCAGATATAATGCAAAATGAGATAGCATGTGTTATCTTATCATTCTTCAAAGTAATTTATTCCTCTACCATCTGAAAAAAAAAATAAAGCTCTTAGCTTTCTGTCTCTGAAATCTGAGAGAATATGTAGCTTATGCATGAAAAATCCAGACTGAATACTTTGAAAATTAAAGATTCTGCAATTTATAGAAAAATGAAAGGTCTGGATGAGAAGGGCCTTTCAAAGTACAGTGCTGTTTTTCAAAAATGCAGGCTCCAGGGGATTACTAATACTACATTGTCGCTGCTAGAGCCAAATTTTACAAGTTGTCCTAATGCAGTGGATCAGAGATGATGGTGATGACCTTAGTAACAGCCATAGTAGTGGGGAAAACTTGATGATCAAACCAGGAAAATGGATAGGGCAGCAGGCAGGAGAGAAGGGTGAATATGGAACAGATGTAGCAGGAAAAGATCAACATATTTTTGAAAAAAAACCAAAATAATCTGACTTTATAGACTCTAAGAGACTTTGTGAGAAACTAAAAGAGGTAATTGTTCACACTCCAAACATTTTGATATACAAACTACACAACCATCACCCATGAATAGCTCAGCTGTTAACAATTTTTTTCCCCCCAAGAAAATAATCAGGCTTTATGCCAAGCAACTTTTCTCAAAGTGAATAATATTTTGAAAGCCTGTTCAAAACATAGCTGTGACATAATAAGTTTTTAAAGAGTGCAAGTGACTCTGAAGAGATTCCAGTCTGAGTCTGAAAGAAGACCCAGTTTATAACCCAGTTAGGAAGAAATAACTTTCAGACTTTTACTCTAGCAGAATTCTCAGAGAGTCTCCCAGAAAAAGCCAGTCCTGCACGCACATCTGTTTCCAGTGTGATGCTGGTATGCAAACTATTGTCTATTGGAAGTGTGTTGTGGTAACGTTTGCCAGGGTTAAAGACTGGGTCAATTTGATCAAGAAGCTAAAATTAGCTTCTGTGTGTTTTCCTGAAAAGAAAAAAAAAAAAATACTGTAAAGCTCTTTGTTTTCCTTCAGGTCTTGTTCTCAGATTTCTGTTCGGCTGTGTGAACTACCGTAAAGCAGACAGTTCCAAAAACTACTTCTTTCTTACTTGTTCTTTTTAATTGATATAACAATAACAGCAGCAGCCATTAGCTTCTACAGAACTGAACAGTCTGATTCTGTATTTCATTCATCACAAGAGTTTAAAATTCAACAAGGCACTCAAAATTCCTACAGTAGTAAGACAGATGCAAGGAAAAAGTTTTGGCTAGTGAAACTAAAATAAACAGAATAATTTTAGCTACTAACTGAATTGAGAAAAAAACTTTTACATTTCTGACAATGATGAAATTGCACATGTTCCTGGAGATATTTTAGTGCTTTTTCTTTTAGTTACATGCACTTTGAACTACACACCCCTTGTATCTGCAGTCATATATACAGGAACATTTTTATGTCACAGAATCACAGAATTGTTAGGGTCAAAAGGAACCTCTGGAGATCATCTAGTTCAGCCCCCTTGCCAAGGCAGGGTGACCTGGAGCAGGTGACACAGGAACACGTCCAGGTAGGTTTTGATCATCTCCAGAGAGGGAGACTCCACTACCTCCCTGGGTAGTCTGTTCCAGTGCTCTGCCACCCTCAACATAAAGAAATTCTTCCTCATGTTGAGGTGGAATTTCTTGTAGTTTAGTTTTTGGCCATTGCTCCTCATCCTGTTGCTGGACACCATGAGTTTGGCACCATCCTCTTGGCACCTGCCTTTGAGATATTTATATCTATTGATGAGATTCCCTCCCAGTCTTTCCTTCTCCAGACTAAACAGGCTCAGCTCCCTGAGTCTCTCCTCATAGAAGAGATGCTCCAGGCCCCTCACCATCTTTGTGGCCTCTGATGGACCCTCTCCAGTAGTTCCTCAGCTTTCTTGTACTGAGGAACCCAGAACTGGACACAGTACTCTATTTTCATATGAAACACAACAATTAATTTATACTTAGACTACTTAATTAAAGGAAACCATTTAATATGGAAATATTTCCTAAATTAAACACTGGTAATGCTGTACCTGTTTATGAAGGCCTTTAATTAAAAATATTTAAATTACTTAAAGGTAGAAAAATATTTTTAAAATCTCACCAAACTGTGCTTTTCATAGATCATTTGGTTCAATTTTTACTGGCTTCAGAATAGCACACTGAGTTTGTGAAAAGGATCCCCCTTCTCCACAAATTTAAAAAAAAATCAAGGCAAAATAAGACACGAAAAATTTTCTTACACACATAAAGTGAGGTTCCTAAAATGCAGACAATAGAAATGTTCATTTTAGAGCATTAGAAAGACAAAGATGAAAGAATGAGAACACACAATGGAATAAAAAGAGCCTGGGGTTAAAAAAAATCAGCAAAGGTCCTGATCCTGTAAGTAAGGTCACCTGAATAGTTTGATAAGTATGAATAATCCCAAGAACTGGAGTGGGAACTACTTTACATGTGTAAATATTTCTAAGTTCAATACAACAATGCACAAAGTGTAACAGCAGTTTCTGCAAATACTTGTTTATTGGTTGGAATTTCTGTGGTTTAAAAGACAAACTTTATTCTCTAGAATATGCCCTATTAAAGCAATTGCTCTTTAAACTGGCTTGAAATGTGTCAGTATTAATAGCCACAGTCTATTACTAAAGACTAACTAATCATTTAACATAAAAAAATAGTTGATTCTCATAAGGCAATGTGCAATCATGTGTCTATTTCTGAATGAGCAGTAATTTAAGAACTCATTTGCTAATTTAGCACTAAAATGGCAAAATGAAGAAAATGCTAGTCTAACATATTGCCGGTGTTCAACAGACCACCTTGAATTTAGTGAATATTATTTAAAGAGCTCTAAAACCAGGACGAAACAGAAGTTACATGAGGAGAAGAGAGGTCTTTTTTAAATACTGTGTACTCATTAACAAGTCTTTGTGTTTGTTTTTGCATTAGCTGCACACATTGGCGTACCTCAGTTGGTCCAAGTACATACTTATCCTCACACACTCACAAAAATGTATATAAACTTTCCTATAGACCTTCAGAATTTGCAGGCAGTCTGTCTCTTAAAGACAGAGAAAGCTTAATAGGTAAGAAGTTAACATCTGTTTTTTCTGGCTTTTCCTACCGTATATGCTCTGTTTCCCTAATTGTTTAATTTTTACTCTGATTTATGGATATCCAAGTCTAGTGCATGGATGTGATACACTATCTATGTTAGCTTCACCATCCCTGAAAAGACAACTTAAAAAACCCCAAAACACAAACTGAAGTTTCAAATCTACTCCAAGAAACTGGACTGAGAAAAGTTTTTCTAAGGATTCTACATCTGATATTGCAATTCTGCTAAATCTGTGCTAATCTTTCTGTGGTGAGCATTTTATGGTGTACCTCCCCTGTTTCTTAGATACAAGTTATGCTCTCCAGAGCTGATTGTGTAAAATCACAACACTCCTAGTAAAATCAAATGTCACTTGCTTAAGGGCTTGAAGCATCTGGCTCTACATGAAATATCTTCCTGCAGAGTTTTCCCATTGGCTCTCTGGGCCAAAAATTGTAGCTGTGGGGTGCTTTTCCTTGGGGAACAGAAATGCAGGCAGCTTTTTACTTTCCTGGGAATGTTCACCAGGTCCCTGGTTTTGCTGAAAGTAAGCCTACAAAAGTTAAGAGAGCCTGAGGAATTCTGCACTACAAGAGCTCAGCTACATGCAAATGTTTATCCAGAAACAGAGCAACATCTTCCAATTTCCCCTTTCAAGATACATTTCAAGCAAGAGATTAACTGTCGTTTCTATGCCTGGGTATGGTGTAGAAAAAAAATCTAAAAATATATTATGGGTAACATCAGTGACCTTTAGAGCTGCTTTTAAGAAGAGTGCATCTTTATCGAAATTAAAACAGGGTATAGCACTGATGGAAAATGGGAAACCAAATGCACTCTTTCATATTTGGGAATGAGTTTGTGTTCATGAACAATGTACATCCCATTTTCCAACACAGTCTCCGTTCATCTGCCTACCTGCAATTGGAAATCAAGGGACTTACCATTTTCTTCCTTTGGTCTCATCACTTCAGGTAATCTCAAGACCTTTACTGGTTTCTTTCAGGGCTAAAATCACACTGGCACAGGTATCAGAGACAGTTGTGAGCACTCAAAATGCTTCCTGGTTGCTTGGAGGGGGCACCACAGCCCTCAGCACAACCCAGGTGATCTGTGGTTCATCTGCCTGGAGAAGTATGCTATACCAATGAGTTTCCAAGACTAACCATGACTTTTATGGAGATTTTCAGGACCAGACTTTCTTCTAGATGCTACAAACAGCATATTTGGAGTCTCAAAGCTCAATTACTATTTGCGATTTCCTTTTTTGTACCTACAGAACAGGGAAGTAAGAAGAAACCTTGAAACTAGACCAAAACCTTTGCTGCTGCTTCCAGCTACACTAGCTTTAGCTTGCCTCAGAAAAGCTTATCTCTACATGCAGACCTTATCTAAGCTTAAGTTAGTATTTTACATAACAAAACATTCCCTCACGCTTTTACCTGCATGTCATTATACATTTGCCTCTTTTTCAGCTACTGAGGAATATGCAGCCATTATTTGCTTTGGATAAGGTACCTTCTCATTGTGCATTTCTCTCTGTGTGCATTGCCCTGTTATTAAGGTAATTTGAAACAACCATGTGCAAAGTAACAAGGGAAATCTCCCTCAGTCAGGTCCTCATCCTATGGGCACAATTGTGTTCACATTATCCAGGCAGACTATTATGTAATTACAGAAATGTTCTTGCTCAAATGAAATTCAGTACTTTTTCTTTGAACAGACAGGTTATTAAAAGAAAAACTTTTTAAATCCAGTATCGGGTCTCACATACAAATATTAAAAAGAAGGAGAGAAAAAAAAAGATTTCTAAATTAGATATTTTGTATTTAGCCAAAGTAAAACACTGGAGCACCAAAGGGAAAGCTAATGTAAAACCTGCTAAACAACTCCTGGAACAGCATCATTTGATGACTTTTTGAGAAAAAAAAAAAAATAAATGTGCCCTCCAGCTTCCACCCCTCGAAAAATAAAGCCCTTCAAGGATATCCACTCCCCCCCCCAAAAAAAACCAAACCGAAAACAGAAGAGGAAAGAGGCTATTATTTTCTAAGGAAGAAGAGCTAACATTTTCTGTCTCCACAGCCACAATTACAGATTACCTATTTACCCAGTAAGGTGTGCAGGCCACACAAGGAAGGAAGTCTTCAGCTACTGAAGATCATTAGCAGCAGCCAGGAGGCCACTGTCAGTTGCTCTGGACCAGTTTCTCTGCATACTCATACAAAGCATGGAAAATTATCAGCACCACTGGGCCTCTGCCCAGGTCATCCTACAGCTGAACACATGAAACGTTATGCCCTGAGAATGAATGCCCTGGAAGAAGCCCAGGGGTGATTTGAGCCCCTGCACACATTAATCACCCTGAATGTGGTCTCATGCTGGGATTCACAGCCAAGGCAGCCAGCAAGGTTGACTCCTCGGAGAAGGGGAGGCGTCAGAATAATATTAGAAGCATCAAATGTCCTCCCTTTCCCTGGTATGGAAAGCTCATCTAGGAGGTGTCAGGATAAAACATGAGAGCTGCAGTTGTACTTAGAGACATGAAGGAGTGATTCACTGTTTCATGGCACAAGTGGAGGAGGAGGCTGCAATAAAAACTTTTACAAGGTGAGATCTAAATCCTGAATGCAGCAGCTCAAGATTACAAAGCCTTTTTGTCTTTTCTCAGGAAAAAAAAATACCAACCAACAACTGAGAGAGCTGAGTGTGTTGTAATTAAACTGTAAATTTCTTGAAATGAAAGCTCAAACTATGCTCCTGACACACCTGCTTTATGAAAGTTACTCACATGCATTTTTGTTGATCTGTAATCTTTAAGAAGGAATCCAAAAGACATCAATAGGAAAAATCTGCTGCAAACTGCTACCCATGCATAACCACCTTTTAATTATTAAGGAAGTTAACAAACAAGATGGAATCAAGCAAACATAGTAGCATTTTCTTTGTGTGTCTGGGGAAAAAAAAAAGCAAGCCAATAACTGAACCCTTGGTAAATACACAATTCTGAGAAAGAGAAATTATTTAGATTTTATAAATAATAACGTGAAACTGTAGTGGTACACTAACTCTTTACAAATATATGGTAATTGGGTTGTTTTTGGTTTTTTTTTTAAGGTTCTAATAATGGTAATTATTACCTATTACTTCCAATAGGATTACTGAAAATGTAATGGGTAAAGGCAGAAATGCATCTGCCTGACAAGACCTGATGAGCCAATAATAACATTCATATTTCACATAAACATTCTTTTCATTTAGCATTTCAGTCATTTAATGACAGCTAAAAATCATTGGAAATCATCACAAAATGACAAATTACACAATTAGAGCACTAAATTTTCCCAGAAAAACAGGAGAACCAGAGAAGGAAAAAAGTTTTTTTTTGTGACCTGAACATGTAGCCTTTTCCAGCAACAAATTCAGGACTATTTCTTACTTCTGCTGTCCAAGCAATTCCAATGTCAAAAAATTCTGTCTTGTCCAAATCTAACAGAAATTTAGCACGAAGCCAGACCTAGCTCCCACTTAAAACCCCAAAGCTAAAATGTGCTGAGACACCACTTTGACTTTAGTATAAGCAGGAATGTTTCACTGATGAGAGAATAGTGTTTTTAGAACTAGTGAGGGGTAGAACTGAATCATACCATTAATCGAGCTGCAGAATAACTTAGGGTGCTCTAGAGTGCTCATACAGTTAAAACAACAACAACACCACCAACAAAAACTCAAAACCAACTCCCCCTACCAAAAAAAAAAAAAGAAAAAGAAAAAAAGCAGCAGCTCATATTCAACATTTGTAGCATGTGTGCAATGTTCTTCAAGATATGTATATTATCTAGTATTGGCTTTAATGACATCTCACTCAGACAAAAAGAGTATCTTCTTTTACATGAGATGCCCCTACATCTGTTTTCCCTGCCCTAATAATCTTCCAAGGTCTTGGCTACAAACAGTTAAGTCAATTTTTTCCAGTAATCTCACAGAGATTTAGAAATATAATTCTATATGTAAGTGCTGAAACAAAGTCTCTGAAAAATTCACAGACACTGTACACCTTACTCACATTGGGAAGGATCCCTTCTAGGCTTGTCCTGTTCCTGTGCTACTTTCCCAAGCTTTCATTATTGGCCTCTTACAGTGACAGGGTATGTTTAGCAAGATGAAATTCTGGTTTGAGCCAGCATGGCAGTTCCTATTAATAGTTAATACACTGTTGAAAGTTCAGTATTTTCATACTAGCTACTCTCAAGATTTTCTTGCAATTCTCTGTGATGGGACATTTCTCTAATCCTTCTCACTCCATCTGTAGACCAGCTGGAGTTTTAACCTGATACATTCCTGGTCTGATGTTGCTTTAGCATATATATAAACTGACTTGCACACAAAGCTTTTGCTGACTACTTTAGTTCATCTCTCTGTATTTTCCCTCTGGGTAGGAAAGCACTGTCACTTATGTCTGTCATTCTGCTGTCTTTGTTCAAGCAAGTTTCCAGAAGAATGTTCTGGAAACCAAATGAATTTCTTTGACTGCAGTGAGTCTTGCTCCTACCTCCCAGCAGAAAACAAATTCTCTCTTGGCTCCTTCTGTTTCTTTCCTGTTTCCACTTAGTTTTTTTTAACATTCCAAACTTTTCAAGCTGTCACTTGCTGTGTTGCCAGGACCAAGAAGAGATGGCAGGACAAACAAAAGAAACCTGGCTGATGAGTAAATATTTATGGGTCCCAGCTAAACTCCCACAGAAAGAAAAAGCTGCTTTGGGTGATTTAGGACTGTCTTAATGTCCAAAACCTGTTCTCAGCAACTAGAACGACCCAGACATAGCTGACAGGGTTTTCATCCCACTTCTAAACAGGAATTAAGGACCCTTGAACAGCAACGAGGAATGGAACGCAAGGAAAGACTGAGACAGGAATTTTAACAAAATGGAGATGATTCAAACAGAGACAGAAGTGGTATGGATCATAGGATTGACATCCTGACAGAAGGGAACAAGCAATTCTAAAATTACTTAATTCTTTTTAAAATAGGACCAGGACAGAATTGCACTGAAACATTTTCAGACTTCAAAGTCTCTCTTTGGGTGTGATTACCCTTTACTAACTTTATGGATTTTGTCCCTGAAGACCTTCAAAGGCTGGAGAACTGTCCTCAAATATATGTCTGAACTCAAAATGACAAAGAGTTTCAGAAGAGGTTCTTGGCCTCAAGAAGTCTGCAGCTGGAGTTTGGCAGCCATCAGACCATAACACATGCTACATCTGTTGAAGAAAGTTTTCAAATTAATAATGTAAAAATGGTAGTGTGTAAAAAAGGCAAAGCTAACACAATACTGATCATTTGACACCTACATGATGACAGTATTATGTACTTTAATTTTATGAGCCATACAAATACTATTACATATTTTAAAACATGCTAAAAAATAAAATAACACTGTGATGGTGACAGTTTATTGTTTGCAGGTGCTCAGTGCTGGAGGGCCAGGCTCTCTGAATTAACAAGTGCCAGCACAGGCAGACACAGACAGCTGTCAGTCATTTTGCCTAAACTAGATAATGCAACTAATGATGCAACTGAGATGATGTAAGTAATATGACACAACAACCAGAACTGAAAAGTACAGGTGTACTCTAGAAAGTAGATGCACAGAAATACAAAGCTTTAGGAAAAGTATTTTTTTAAAAAAATGGGTTTTGGCTACCCTTGAGAGAATGTAGTGATAGGAAATGCAACTGCTCTGCCTGGTATTGTCCATATTCCTGTGTAAGGTTACAGTCAGAAATTACTAGGCAAGTCGCAAGCATGGGCTAGGTTGTCACAGACTTGAAAGGTGTGACAGTCTCACAGCTGACAGTATTTCCATGAAGCATGAAGACACGCTGGTCTCCACAAGTCACTAATGTGAAGTCCATCCTTGCAACAATATTTCCTGTGAGAAACAGAATTAATGATGCCCATCTTCTCACAGTTTGTTTATTTTTAATGTCCTTCACCATCTCAGGTGTTTGATTCCTCCCTCCTCCAAAAGGTCCCGTTCTTCTCACTTTCACTACAGTGGCTGTCCAGGCAAGGACAGTCTCTGCTAGAGCCAGGGGAGAGCATAGGTGTGTGCTGTCCAACCAGGCAACTCCTGTTAAACAGAAGGGACAGCAACTAACTTGTACTCAACCATTCCCACAGTGGGGGCAATAATTTCAGTTCCTCTTCCTTCCCTGGCCACTGATTTTCAGACATGAAGAAAATTAGTTTTCTGTGAGACTCTCATTTGAAATCGTCTAGCAAGTTCAAAAGCCCCCATGGAGAAGGAAGGCACAGAAAAAAAGAGTGGGATTGCCTAAGGCTTGTTTCCTTAGGAAACCAGCCTAAATGCACATTCAAATGAGAAACACCAACTACAGGCTTCCTCTGGTCTGGTCCCTTAATCAGCAAACACAAATACTTGCATGGAAACAGAGGAGAGTATAAAGAAGTTAATTTCCAGGGAAAGTTATCCCCTTAAGACACCACTACTGTTCTTGGCCTCTTTGGCTAACAGCAGCACCAATACATGCTGCTAACACATTTGCTTAGAGCATGTTTAAAATTAGACAACTCTAAACACACTCAAAAGAGCTGTAAGACTAACTGGTAGGTCTGGGTGAGAAATCACTGTATTGTTACTAATAACCTTTCTGCAACTTTTCCACCTTACACCCCTATGAACATTACAACAGTACATTTTACATATTACTGAGCATATTACCATAGTAATATTACCATATTACTGCCTTTTGAAGTTGAGAGAGGGAAGACAAACCAAAACAGCATCTCCTGGACAGATCTATCCCAGAACCACCCAGTACTCAACACGCAGAGAGTCTGTACCAATGTCTTATATCTTTAGTTCCCTGAAAACACAACAGGGATTTGAAGCCTAGCCCTTCAGATGAGTTGTTTAAACACCTTAGGGACAATTCTCAGGTTGAACCCATGCATCTTTTTTGTTGGAGTTATGACACCTTTGCATAAATATTTTCCAGTTTTTGGACCAAAGAGCATGCAGCTCTACAGCCCATGGACCAAATGTTTCAGGTGGCATGTGGGAGGCCAGGCTCAAATCATTGCCTGCAAAATTATCTCTGTAGAATAAATCTGTGAATAGACCTGTAAGTACCCATTTTAGAATGTTCAGTAAAATGTACTGTTGTAATGTGAGATTGAATATGTGGATCATTGGGCTATAAAAGCCAGTACTGGTAGAGGTAATGAAGACTTGAACCTATTTTGCTGACTGCCACCAGAATTTGCATGTTCCTGCAAACGTTTGATTGAAACAAACCAACATTTTTTTCTGTGATAATGTATTTTATCAGAAAAATCCTGAACTCATCTACTAATATGAAACAGTAATAAAAACCAATGCCTTTTCACCCCAGGGAATGAGGGTAACACCTCTTCAGCATTCCCATGCTCCTTGTGGCACTGTTAGAGGAAAAGTCTAAGGTGTAATTTGATCCCTCCAGGCCTGAATGCTGTTCTAGTAGCAGATTACTCTGCTGGCTCCAAATTTAAATTACTATTTAAATAAATTAGAGACATTTTAAATAAACATTAGAAGTTAAAGATTAATCACATCAGTTTATCAGGTAATGAACAAGACTGTGTGCAATTTTTGCTTTAACAGGAATGCACCCAACAGATTATTTAACTTTAATACACACAGAAACCAGAAACAGATTTGCCATCAAACACCCTCCCTGAACCAACCAAAGTAATTATCTTCTTTCACTGACATAAAATGAAGGGAAAAGGGATGATTCAGGGTGGGGCCAGGGGAAGGGGAATTATTAAAGTCCTTGTACAAACACAACTTTTTGCACTGAACATTTTAAATTTCATTGCTTTTTCTCCCATAAATTTCTAATGACTCTACCTGTAAACCCCACCATTTCCACCACAGTCATGCTTTAACTCAGAATGGAAGACACCAAAATTACATAAATCTCCAATACAAAGTAACATTTTGTGTACAAAGTAAGAGCTGTCATGAAAAAGGTAATGAAGAAGAATAGCTCATACAGAGGGCTCTAATGCTATCCAGCTGCTGCTATATGGCACTCACTGATAAGACTTTGTTTTAACTTTACAATAGAGAAAGATTGGGAAAGGTTAAAAATCAAAATACAGGAAGTAAAACTCTTTATACTTCATGTGTTACATTTCCTCTTAATAGCATTTATTTTCTTACATAATTTAGTTTTCCCAAAAGAACATGTATTTGTGCCTTTATTTTTTTAATAATAAAAAGAGAAGAAGCATTTCAAGTGGTGCATTTTAAAAACATAATTTTAGGCAGCGATCCTATTTTTCTTGGGACCTCTAAAGGAAAGGATTGTTGAAGAATGGAGTAACACAAAAACTCCATCACAGCTATGCTTTTGGGATATTCTCATCATAACAACACTGTGTCACTGCTACCATCCTGTATCTTCCATTAAAATAAAACAAAAAAAAATCTAAATTAAAAAATGCCAGGCATATGTGTAAATAAATGTGCTATTTATGTATAAACAAACTGCTATTATTATGCTTCTTTCTTTTTGCTGTTTAGGCAACAACCACTGGGAACATCTTGATGGCAGACATTTTACCAATAACTGTGTTGATGACTACATTCATA
Organism: Molothrus aeneus; assembly: GCF_037042795.1. Lineage (NCBI taxonomy): Eukaryota > Metazoa > Chordata > Aves > Passeriformes > Icteridae > Molothrus > Molothrus aeneus. The sequence goes on from NC_089646.1 coordinate 69,917,396, forward strand.
AACCAAATTTTTCCACAGAACCATAGAAGTAATTTTTAAAACTATGTATGACAAATAAGCACAGATGTTAAACACTGATAAGAAGGATTTTCAGTTTTACAGAGGAAATACTTTAATGTTAAGGTGCAAATGCAGTAATGTGCTGCCTGGCTACAAAAAAAACAAGGATGACCTTGATTAGAATCAGTCTAGAAACAAAAGTGAAACTGACTAAATTATTTTTGTTTCCTAGAGGGGAAAACCATAAAAAACTGTAAAAAATGCCCCTAGAGACAACTTGCAGTGTTAGTATTTCAGTGGCTATATCATGAATACTTAGCACTTTTAAATATGTCTAAAATTAATCATTTCTGTAAACTGCTTACCCCATGTAGCAATGATAAATCTCTTCCCCCTATTTTTTTATAATTAATGCTCTACAAGAGAGGCCAGAAGAGGCAGATACTTATCCTATGTCAAAAATGACATGAGCTGACAGTGATTGCCAGAGAGCAATGAGAAGCTCCATTATTTCCTTCCAGTATACAATTAATGGCAAATACGTAGGCTGAAGGAGAGCAAAGCTCCAAGGAGCAGAGCAAACTACACTCCAAGAAGGTTAGCATGCAAACCTCTCCACACAGCACAACCGTTTACTGGTAAGCCAAGCTAACCTGTTGATACCATCCTTTAAAGCACTTTTATTAACCATGGTGATGCTAAAGAGGTACTTCCAAATACTCAAGCTGACATCAATAATCTCTGAATCAAGCACTACTAGCATCTCCCTGGGGAGGAGTGGGAAAAATGCTGTGTTAAAGACTCTTAATGGCAAACCTCTGCTAGCAATTACATCAAGAGACAATGAGCATTTGGCAAAAAAAGCCAAGGCAGTTTTGTTGGGGCAGCTTAATGATGTAGGAGCCAAAGAGTTAAAGCGAAGCTGCAAAGTTGTGCAGAGCGCTGAAATCTTCCTGTTGGGAGTTCCTTTCAGAAGGACTGGGAAAGGAACAGTATTAATAGCTATTGCTGGGCTGCACTTTCCCACAGGTCTGGACAGGATCTCCTCAGCAGCTTTTGCCTTTCTGAAAGGAAGACCTGAAACGACTGCAGACACTGGAAACCTCTGGGCCTCACATGGAGGAAACAGGAGGACCTGAAAGACAAACCAAGGGCTGTGCCAGGCACTATGACTGCCCACAGCTGAATGGCCACAGAGGAGAAAAAGGCAAGGGGGAGGGGGTGAGCAGACAGAGAAACAGTGAGGAAGAGGAAGAGAAGAAGGCAGCAAGTGAGCAACAGCAGTGCAGATGTCAGTAACAGGTAGCCATCACTTGGAGACCACTCAAACAAACCCACTTGTCCCCTAAGGAGCCTGGAGAAACTTTCTGTCCCAACAGGAAGCTTGCTGGTACAGGAAAGTATTAAAAAATCCAAGAACCCTCAAACCAAACAAAATTCCCCATAACAAATAAATGAAATTGCTCAAGTTTGTTACACATCACCTCATTTTGCACAGCTGAGTCAAGGTTGCTGCTCTCAAAGAGTTTTAGTTCTGTGAGGCAAGCAAATGCAAACTGCATCCTTTTTATTACTGCAGGTAGGAAGATTCTGACAAAAACTATAGACACCTGCAAGCACACAGAGATTTAATTAAATTTCTTCATGGTGACAGTAAGTTTCTTTATCTTCGCTGCCACTTACACGATTACCACTCCAGGTAATTTAATCCAAGTTGGAGCTGCAGACCTGCAATGCAGCACAAGTTGCCAGGAGGAACTGCAGCGTCAAACACCAACACGTCCTACTCAGTTACAAGTAGTCAAGATTTCAAATCACACCCCTGTCTCTGCCATTGTTGGTCACCTCGGGTATGAAGAGCTATACTTGTACTGTTGAAAAGAGTTGGGAACTTTTTCAACACTAGACACAGATATCTTTGGTTAGCTTTTTATTCATGACAATTAATTATGATGACATGCTCGTAAGACATAATTTGACCCAGTTTGCATTCCTTCTCTCAGACCTGAAGTCCTATTAGTCCTACTTGTGAAAAATTATGTTTCTTGTATCCAAATATACCATTCTTTGTATGATTACATGATTACTAGAAACCCTTCGTGATGCAAAATTCCAAATGAACTGGAGTCACAGCAAGAGCAGGCAGGAACAGAGAATTTTCTCTTCCGAGCTTCTGAAAATAATGAGACTATTTGATCAAACATTTTTAAAGCTCTGTGCTCTGTTCCAATATTAAATAATGTCCCCACATCTGCTGTCAAATCTTGCAAATTAATTTTTTCTCTAGCCAGAGCTTGTGCTAAGCAACTCCTTCTGCACCTCCTTCTGCAGAGAAACATAAAAACTACTGAGTCCTTTTAAGAAAAAATTGGTGTCTAGGTTAGGTGATCACCTGAAGCACATCATAGGAGACTTTTCAATTAATAAATGCTGCATCTGATCTGTCCATCCCTTTCCAGTATGCAAAACCATGTTAATTATCAACCATGGTTTTAAGTGTATCTTAAAAATTTTGGCTAAAGTGTTCCGTAAAAGCAAGACTTTAGCAGACCACCAAGGAGAGCTCAATTAATTTTACCACTGAATAATCCTGTCATCCAATAGGATTATTCAGTGGTAAAAACCATCTTGGGAGGGGAACCAGGGAAAGAAAGGAGTTTGTAACAATCATTAAATGCAGACATATTTGTCCATGCTGGTTTCCAAAAGTAAAACAACTCAGAAAATTACAAAGCCACTTTTCTATTACAGCTTTAAATATTTCCTACATTAAACTTCAGGGAAGAGTTGAGGACATTGTACCAAGATCACCTTCACTTTTGAGATTTGAACAGGAATAGCTTAAGGATGTTTATGCTGAGTGAAATAAAACGAAGTCACTGTAATGACTTCTTTTCCTCTTTTTGGACAGAAGATACAGTCTTGCTTGGTATTGTGATGTCTATGAGTAAGCAATCATTCTACCTATTACTATTATGTTAACAACTGTAAACCACCTACAATTACTAGCATGATCCCTAACCTCTGAGAGGTGGTAATCCAGTATTGGTTGTTAGCTGTCAAATTTATTTCCCTTTGGTGAAATATACCCTGGATTTAATTACCAGTCATTCTTGATACTTTATGGAGTTGAGCTCAAGTACTGTGGCTCTGACATTTAACCCATGACCCTTAAATATTTACCAGCTTTACTGGTTGTGTACAATTATCCCTTCAAGTATATCTCAGATCCATCATTCTGCCCTTGACTTACTACTCCAGTCACTCTAAATCAGATACATCTTCTTCCTTCCAATGAAAGGGGAATGCTAGGTTTCTACTCTAAAACATGAAAAAATAAAAGGAACATTAAAAGATACATTTTTAAGGCATTGTGTGGTGTGGCCAGCATCTGCTAACTGCACTTTTACTGTGCTAGAGGATGCCTTGCATCAGAGGGACAATAAACTTTGCCCAGTGCAATGTTTATTAACAGAAGCATCAAACAAGATTTCTGTTACTGATTATGAGCTCAGTGCTCCTCTCCGGTAACAGGAGTGGAGTGCAGGGTGAAAAACAACAATTCTCTGACATGCTGAAATGATGACACTGAGCCCACACACGCTTTTCCATGAGGTCATGTTCCCATGGGTGAGAAGATGACAGTACCAGGGAGTAGCCGTACTTCAAACAACACAAATAACTTCTCAGAGTTACTGCTTCTCCAAGTAGTAAAAAACTCTCCAGATGCTCTCCTTCTCTAGGAAAAGCAGCTGATGGCCCTAGAAGAGCCATCAGTTCAGGAGGGAAAGGGTAACATGCATCCTCCCAGAGGCAAGATCCACCTGCAAGGCCCCAAGGTCTGGAAGCAGAGTTTGGAGCAGATACCCAGGGCCTTTTTATGGCCATTGAAGCTTCCCAGTTCTGTGCAGAGCTGGAGAGAGTATTCAGATGAATAAAATCTTGTGTAATGCCTGGGTATGTTTTGCCTCCCTCAAAAAGCAATTGAGATTTAGTACAATATGATTTTAGCTGATAGGGATAGCAGGTTACTAGATAATCTAAAACTTCCTTTATTAGCAGCCAGCCTAGTTTAAGATAGACAAACTTTCCACTGCCAGTGTTGCTATAGACAAATATAAATGTGAAAAACCTGGCAAAAAGCACAGAAAAACACTGGTTAGCTACAAACAGTCATTTTTAAAGTGCAACATGTGACAGTGCTTGCATATTTATATGTATATACTCAGCTTCTGAAGCAGAATCTGAGCCTGAAAATATTTACAATTACACTTGATTTCACTCAGCATGAGTTGTCACCTTGAGGGGAATGCTCCCATGGCACAGCATTGAGCATATATGCAAGTCTTTGTAGTGGCAGAGCCACTGACACACATAAGGGGATTTATAAGTAGTGTTAAGCTTTGGAATATTCCTCTAACACAGTTAATCAGCAACCTGGCTCACAAGTGTGTAACCTAAACTCAGTGTTTCTCCTCCTAAATCCGAGCCACTGCACAAAACACGTATTAAGAAGTTTTCAGGTTAATTATTTATTTGTGTGTAGTTATCTTTACTTCCAGAAGCATTTAATTTAAAGGCAATTTGCACTCTATACAATATATTGTAAAGGAGCGTGGTAGCCTAGCTGCCTTTAAAAGTTGTATTCCGTCTATGCATCACCTCTGAAAAAAGCATTCTAAAATAGTTTTTCTTCTTTTATAAATAAATATATAAAGTTTACTTCTAAAGGTAAATTAAATGCCTCATGACCCTCAAACAGACATGCATGCCTCCCATGCAAAGGAAAACAAAAATGATTATTCAATAGCACTGGAATATTCTGGAGAATTCAAACTCAGATATTCTCTGTTGAGAGTGACTATTCATTCCTCCCTTCAGCTATTTCTAAAAACCACAATAAAGTTAAAAAAACTGTAGAGCAAGATGGCTCTTATCCTACTGAATTAGTATAATTTTCCTTCTTAATACATGGCTTCAAGGAATTCCATTGTATTTGAAAGCATGGTTTTAGAGATGCAGAACACAAATATTAGGACTCTGATAAAAGATACTTTGTATGTGTACTTTTTCAGAAGTAATTTAAAGAACTGTTTAGGAATCTGTTCTTGGATGCAATAATTTGAGAAGTAGGAAACAACACACTGGTATTCCAGACATAGCTATGGAACTGCAAATATTTATAGGCTCAAGTCTTTCTGTTGAATCAGACTTCCTGCAAATGCTAATGTCAGCCTCACTCCCAGAGGAAGAAGTCATAGGATGGAGACTCAGACAAAGGCATGAAAATGCTAGGGAAAAAATACTATATTTCATTTTCCCAAGGAATTCCTTTCATTTATCTCAATGGTAGTTGGTCCAATGAGATCAGCAGAAAAAAACCCAGATCCTTCTAGAATAGTGCAGCATGACTCAAGGAAATCTGCCCACTCTCTCTGCTAGCTACAGAATAAGTTCCTTGTAAGACAAGGGTCATCAAAACTACCATTGCACTGTGCACTTCACAACTTCAGAAAATATAAACAACTTTGGGTTCAATTCACACAATTACCATTACATGAGCATTCACCATATGAATGATGTTTCAGAGCTCTTGGAAAAATTAAAGTAAAAAAAAACCGAAACAACAAACCACACATTTATTTCTTCTAGATTTCTCTGATTTTAAGAAAAAAGTACAGCCTTCTCTTGGGATAAAAACAAACAAACAAACAAACAAACAAACCCAAAACCCCCGAACAAACACACAAAAAAAATAAAACCAAACCAAAATAAAAAAGTATCTGACATGTGGAATATATCTAATTTTAAGAAAAAAGCCACATCCAACTTACATAATGATCAGAGAATTATAGAATAATTGAGACTGAAATGGCCCTCTGGACTCATTTAATCCCAACTAATCTAGTAATATTTTCTATACAGGCATTTTCACTACATCCTCCTTGCTTCTGGCTTCTGTGTGCTCTCTTGAAACCACTCACTACATGAATCCTCTGCCTGGCATTTCACACTTTGCAGGATATTTCACAATGTGTTTTATGCGTTTCCAGAAGTCCAAGAGATACCCCAACTGCAAGAACACAGCTTCTGACCATGTACACTGTTTTTTTTTCTGCAATTTATGAATTCAGAATACAAATTTATTTATGGAGCAATTCATATTCAAAAACATGTTCCAATGCTTCCTCCCTGCTCCCCTCCCCCTCCCCCCCACCCAATCAATGTGGGCACAGTCTAATTTATAACAGTAGAAGAATGAATTATTGGAGACCATCTTATGCAAGTATAGCTCCCAGAATACATGACTTTCCTTTGCCAAGATTGTAGTGACTCTCAACATGCTACAGCACAGACATTTCTGAGGTAACATAGGTCTTCAGCCAATAATCTCCATCCCAGTATTCTTCTGCATCAGACTTGGGCAGCAATTTGATATTGATCCTCTGCTGAAAGCACACACAAAAACAGGCCCCTTATCAAAGGCAGCAGAAATTGTTATCAAGTTTGATTTGCTTTGCCTTACCCTTGCCTAAAAGACAGGTAAAATTCACTGGTTCTGCAAAGTGTTTTGCATTTCTACATTAAGAGAGTGCATTAATAGATGGAACATAAGTAATTCTCCAGGATATGGCAGAAAGGTTTAAAGAGTTAAAATATAAAGTCCACAACTTCCTGATGTTCCATGATGTCCTTAAGTCTCTATAGCTATATTTTTGTGTTCAAACTTTATTATAGAAATGCAAACCATACCATGTTTTCCCCTTTACAGCTGGAAGAAATTCTTGACTGAGAGCAAAAAGTAAACATTATAGCACGGCTTGAGTCTGGATAGTACACAGAACAAGAGCTCTGCAACTGAACAGTGTCCATGTTAATTTCAGTGATCTATTAATTAATCCTTCTGACATCTAAATGAATTATTTCATGATGATCAAAAAAGCATGAAAGAGAGCATGGGGTCTCCAACAGAGATAACACTTTGAATAGCATTTCATTCTAATGTTAAGGAGATTGGCAACTGAGAAGCTCTTAACTCTTACATATCTTAAAGATGAGACCAGCTCTGAAGCAATCACGACCCACGCAGACCTACACAGCATCTGGAGTGGCACAGGGATGCCAAGAGAAACACGCAGATCTACTCACCTTCATTAAAAATAAGAGCATTAACAGCAAACTAAGATCTGCAAACCTGGTGGAAACATGCAGCCATGTTGCAAAAACTACAGAACTGATTAACTCGGAGACAGAGTCAACCTCTCATTCCGGGGTTACAAAAACCAGTGCACACCTAATCCTTCTCCACCTCCACTCTGACCTGATCCATAAGGAAGAGTACTATCCTGTCTTTTGTAGGTACATCTGAATCCCTCAGCTATTGCCTGTGTCTCTTAATTGGTTCATCAATTCCAAAACACCATTTGTTCCTTGCTGATCACCTAAACTACAAAATCAGAGCAGAGGCTGTCCTTCTCTGTATGCCCTTTCTCTTTTCTTCTTTTTTAATAGGAACATTGTAGGATACTGAGATAATCTCTGGAATGGTCTAAGCAAGACTTTAGCCAGGTAGTCTTAAAGATGAAAAACTTACAAAAAATGAAGCAAAAGAGCAGATACAATTATGTGAGAAACCTGTCAGCGCAGATATTAAGAATAGAGAAACTATGAGCAATGAAATGCCCTATTTGTCTTTAACCAACCTAATCCAGTTTGTTCTCTGACAACTTTCAGTGCAACCTATGCTGCCATAGGATCCAGCAGAGGCAGCACAGATATCAAAATAATTTCAGCCCTGAATTGATTACCATTGATTGAGAAACTAAGAAGGGGAGAAAGTGTACCCAGTTGTCAAAGAGCTCAGACTGTCTTGTGATCATCATCAGTACTGGTACTGTATATTGGCCAACAAAGCTGAATCATAGGATGGCTTGGGTTGGAAGGGACCTTAAAGACATTGCAGTTCCAAAAATTGTCTTTCTCCCTGTTTAGCCTCCAAAGTTGCTTGATGTGTGAAAACTACAAAAGGTCTGGGGGCACCATCTAGAGCCCCACCTTCCAATGATGAGTTTGACAAACTGGCACTGGCATCTCGAACATCTGAGTACAGCTTGGAAGAGGTTATGCAGAGTACAGGTGTGGAGTTCAACATTGCATACTAAATGCAATATATTACAACACCATTCAGCTTTTCACCATAAAGGTATTGCTGCCATCTTGATGTTTCCATCCTATTCTGTTCTCCACACTGCAAATGACTCCAGAGTTTCAGACACCAGACAGCTGTCCTACCCATTCTGTGATTCCCCAAAACAATATCAGTCAACACTCACAAGTACAGCACAGAAAAATAGTTTTTGTAATTGATGCTGCTGCTACATTCTGATTATTCTATAATCCATTGCAAAATCTGTTGTCTCCAAAACATCATAAGGAAATACCCAAAGAATTCTTGCATCTTCCAGCATATGCTTATCTGCCAAACAGAGCAGTAATTATTTTCCGGTCTTATTGAATTCAGTTTTCTAAATGACCACTAAAAGGCTCAGATGCCACAGAATCTGCCTGAAATGACAGATTATTACAAGGTCACTAAACAGCTCATCGTGAACTTCCTGATATTTTATAAACTAGGCTGCCTTCACATATTGTGACATATGAAGGATTGCAAAACTCCTTGCAACAAAGAACTTTTCAAGGCCTTTTGTCTTTAATACTAGAAGTGCTCAGAGGGAGACAGAGTTCTCTGAAAAATATGAGGTTTAGTTTTCACAATGACGAAGGTGAATCTTAAAGAGTTTTTGTTCTTACTGAAAAGCCTTTCAATATAAAGTGGAGCTGACTAGAATCTCCTGTAAGTGATCCCTAGATGAAGACATAACACATAATGCATTTCTTCTTAACCTTTACACCCTCTGCTCCATGCTTGCAAAATCCTTCCAAACTAAATCATGGAAATGACAGAAAATGCGCTTTCATGCATTCTTGATTGTACCATGAATGAAGAATTTCTGTCAAAAATCAGTATGTACAGTGCAAGGATATTTCTTCATTAAAAGCATTTTCCATTTTAAACAAAGGAGAAACCAATCTCAAGTGGAAAAGTCCTCTCTTTGTGTTATATTATCAACTAATAATGGCTCAAAATGCTATGACTCACTAAAAAGTTATGCTTTTTCTTTTATGGTACTATCCCCTCACCAAATCTGGATCATAATGTTTTCTGTCTTTAGCATAGTTAATAAGTTCCTGACATGCTGAAATGCCCTTTTAAGAATGTCCCCCTGTCTCTATAAAAATGAATTTTTAAAAATTAAAAACTATACCTATTTGTTAATTGATACTTTCATCTTGGTCGGTTTTCAATTAATTTACAATACTGTTCTGTTTGTCAGAGTTGGAGATGAGCCAAGCCCTCTGTGCATCTGATGAGCCTCACAATAACCCCAAATGCACCTGTTAATTTTGCCTCTGGGTAAACAGTTGAAAACTCCTCAGCTATTTCCTCAAGTTGGGTGGAAACAAAGAAACATGAGATTAAAAAAAAAAAGAAAGGGCTAGATTAGGGAATTGGAGATGCATTAATTTAAGAAAGGAACAGGGTCAAACTAGGGTCTAGGAGGCTAATAAGCACAGAGCACACAGCAAGAAAGCTCACAGCAGGGTAAGAGTTCACTTAATTTATTCAAGCGATCTATTCCAGACGCAGTAAATGATACATTATTGGATCCAGACCTGCAACTGCTTACTAAGACCAACCTCACTTAAGTGTCATTACCCTCCCCTTTAGAAATATTGCTATTACCCAAACCTGTTCACAGTGAGGGCTTTACTCAGCTGGCAATCCACTAACTTTTGTTCTTTATGATGCTCCCCCTAACTCCCCCTCTCTGCTGTGGGAATTAGGCATAACAACCACCATGCTAACCGCAGAACACCCAAGTTGATACAACTCTATGAGATTTTTAGTACTTTATTACACCGAAAACCAATCCTATGGATAGCAGACTATAAACAACAGCAAATGCTATATCAAGCAAGCAGTAAGTGGCTAAGGACTTGGAGGTTTACTAAGGGGTTTCAATCAATCAAAGTCTCCTTCGTACAAATTAAAGAAAGCTGAAAAAGAAATCAGAGAAGCAGTTATCATGGAAAATTTTAAAAGATCTTCAATTTTATGCCTTTTTCTTTGAACAAAAGAAACAAAGGGCAGATGGTTTTACTGTAAAAGGCTGGGGTTTTTTTCTCCCCTGCTGAACTATGATTAATGTGTTTACTAAGCAAGAACAAAAAGTAGCCTTTTTATGATGGCAAACCTTCCAGTAGCTGGCTATTGATATCCTTAAGAATATAATTTAATTCAGCGATCAGATTACACAAGATTTCAGAACACATTAAAACTGTACTGTACAGACAGAAAGTGTAGGGACTGTGAAGCACATGGAAGGCATAAACCTTTGCTTAGTGGGGACTTCCTTCAGTCCTCGGAAACTGGGCAAGGTCACACACTCAAGACTACTTTTAACCACCTGTCCTCCCACCCCAAAGACACAACCCACTCTTCTCTGGGTACGCTGGCAAGGGATCTAAGATGAAATGTACCACAAGACTCTGCAGCTCTTGCTCTGTGCTTGGGCAGTCTCTGAAGTCAGACAGGACTTGACAAAGAGAAGACCTCAACCCACCCCTGCTTCACGGAGGGAGAACATGGTGCATAAAGGGCTGTATTTATAGATTACCCCACATGTTTGCCTGCTCTTGTTTCTGTACTGAATGGCACAGAGGGCAGCTTTGAGCAGATTTCACAGCAAGGTAAAGTCCCTCTGTTAGACACCTGCCTTCTCTTTCACTTTCTACACGGTGTGGTCAATAATGTTCTCTTGCTGAAAGAGAAGGAAAGGCTAATCTGTTACAAAAAAGATAACTGCTGCAAAACTTAAGAGTTCCTCCTACCTTCTCCAGGGTAAAACAGCCCTTCCCTGGGCTAAGTAACATTAGCTTGACACCAAACTCAGAACAGCTGGAATAGTGGGGAGCTACTAAAGGTTTTATTTGTTAAAAAGTTAATTGAGTGAAACTCATATATTTAGCCATTTGCTTCCCATGTTTGTTAATTTCCCACACTTAATAGCTTTTGCAAGGTCCTTTGCATTTCTCACTGGGAGCAGTCAGTTCTTTATCTCTGGAAATTAGCACCTCTGGAAAGAAAACAAAAGTAACAGGCAGTTCTACAGAAGTCTTTAGCGCGGGAGTGTTATGTATCTTTCAGATTTGGTATCCATTTGCAGAACCGATTGCAAGGCCAGTATGGTGTCAGCCATTATGATACTTTATCTGCAGCAGAAGACCAAGGGCTCTTCATAATGCTTTAAAGAATACAACCTAGCTCTGGGATTTTAGGCTGGGACACTCTAGAAAAGATAATTCCCAAAGGAGGATTCGTATCTGTGAAAGTCAGAAACAACTAGCCCTAGGACTTTGTTTTGCACACCTCTAAGAGATAGCATTTATAATGGGAGTCCTGGTGGCAATTTGCATTCCAAGCAGATCTATCCAAATTGATTATAGTCAAAGAATTGCCATTACAAGCTTTTAAAAGGCCTCTGTAAAAGTCACAATAACATTCAGAACTGTCATTTCTAGATTTTTTTTTTTGTTTAATTGTTACTTTTGATCTTTTAGCATTCAGACTTTCAGTATTTTCCTGGAAACTCAAGAGCTGCAAAATGAAAAGCTGAGTGAGATCTTGAAATAATCTTTGGGCTTCAGGAGCTGAGGCTTAAAGAAAACACTAGATATTGCAAGACCTACATTAAAATCATGAGAGCTGGAAACGTTTTGTGAGGCTTTGGTTTCTCTTTACATAAAGCACAGAGAAAAAACAGCATGTAAAAGAAGGTGATTAGATCCACCAACCAGATTTATAAATTAAAGGGGGCTTAAAATAACCAAAATATATTAGATTGATAAAGAGTATTTACTTCATCTGATATATCTGCAATGTGAAAAAAAAATAAAAGGGTATCATATACATGGATCTAAAACTAAAGCCATTCATTTAAAATTCCCCCAAGTTTGTATGACTCACATAAGGGGAATTTTTAATTTTAAATTATTTTTCCCTTCTGATATCAGTGCCAACTCTCCCCGACCCCTTAACCCAATTAGCAACAGACAATGCCACCACTGTTTCCAGGGCAAGGACATAAACTAGGAAAAAGTAATATAACAAAGCTGGTTGTGGCTCTACAGTTAAAGGTTATGTCAGCATTTTCACGATAGAAACCCTGTTCCAGAGGCCAGCAAGTCTTCTGAAAAACTCACTCCACTCAGAAACCTGTTGCAGAGGGTTCCTGCCATCTTTCATGTGCATGCATTGGGAGGGGGGGTATATATATATATATATATATCTATATATGTGTGTGTGTGTGTGTGTGTTGTGCATAGCTACACAGAGACCACATTTATGCTTGCAGGATGCTCTTAGCTTCAAGTGGAATTCTCTTTGCTCTCTTTTAACATTCAGATACTCAATGATCAAAGAGTTCATACTATACACGTCTGCTTTTTTGCCTCCCATGATCTGGTTTTTTAAAATGCAACATTTATGAAACTTATCAAAATTTGAAAACAGGGCTATGGAGATGAGCCAACACTACATGAAATTCTTGACACTGAAATCCTGGATTAGTTATCTTTATCATGACCTAGAGGAAGAGATGGGGTGCTCTCTCAGAAAATTCGGAGATGACACCAACCTGGAGGAAACAGTTGATCATTTTCTTGCCATTCAGAGGTATCTTGACAAGCAGGAGGAGCAGGCCAAGAGGAACCTTGTAAAATTCAAGCAGGTCAGATGCAAATGGAACAGATGAATTGACTGTTGAAATACAGCACAGCTAGGTAGAAGCCCTGCTGAAACAGACCCCACATCCTTGTGGCCAGTAGGCTGAACATGAGCCAGCTCTGTGCTCTGCCAGTGCTGGAGGCTAACAGCATCCAGGGCCATATCAAAAGTCCTATAGCCAGTAGATGAAAGGAAGCGATAATTCCCCTTTACTTAGCACTTGTTATATTGCATCTGGAATGCTATGTCCAGTTTTGGGCCCAATAGACAAGAAAAATGTTGAAAAACTGGAGTGAGTCCAATGAAGGACTGCCAAGATGGTCAGCTGGAGCAGGGAAAAAATTTAGTGATGAGGTGATACAAGCAGTAGAACAGGTTAAACAGAGAGATTTCACAATCTCTGTACTTGAGGCTTTTAAGACCCATCTAAATAAAGTCCTCAGTGACTGGAGTTAAGTCAGGTGGGCCCTGCCCTGAGCTGGATTAGATTAAGGACTGGTTGGATCCCTGGTTTGTTTAAGGCCTCTCGAGCTCCTTTACAACTTAAATGATCCTCTAACTCCACTCTGAAATACAGTGGTGAGATTGGGACTTCACCATCCTGACCCAGATAATGGACAAATCCAGGCTGGGGATCTTTGGTTCATGAACATATCTTTCTCATTCTCCTTTCACCCTTCTCTCTAGGCTGTCTGATCATTCCCTCTAAGGTGCTGCAAGGTGGCAGACAAAGTGCTAGAGCTATCATGGTCTTCCCATTTGCTAACATAGGCCCTTGACATGGAAATACCACACTCAGTAATATACTCAAGTAATATAACAAAGCTGTTCATGCCTCTACAGTAGTAGAAAAGGAAAGGTTATTTGTCATCCCAACTTTAAACACCTCAGCTTGATCTCTCTCATTTTCCTCTACTGTCAACTAAGTGAATCATATCAAGTGCCTGATTTAGTGTTTTTAAATTACTTTGTGAATAATGATCTCTGTCTTTCCATCAACCAGGGAGGGAAAATAGATGGACAGAGGCACCTTGCCAAATTAGGCTGGGTACTGTGAACCCTGTGCAAGTCTTTATCCTTGTTCTCCCACAAATCATTGCTTACACAGGTAGCAGTTTCCCACATGGGTATGTGCCTTTCCTATCTGCTCTATCCAGTTAGGGATATATATTTCAGCCTTTTGAACTCTGAGAGCCCTTCAGGCAGCGCTGGCACCCAGACAGTTTCACAAGGAAATTTTGGAAGTGGCATGAGGCAATGGACAATGAGGCAACAGGCCCATTTGCCAGCAGAGCACCTGGCTGGTAGGAGTATTCAGTGCAGCACATCTTGAGACTGAGACTGATGCAACCACAGAATTACTCAGTTGCTTTACTGTGGCATGACCTGGCCTCGGTAGGCTACAATGTTTGCCATTATAGCTCACACAGCAGTAGTACACACTTAAAGCAATAGGACTCAGAGATGGAAACAATACAGATGGAATTTTCTTCACAGAGGATACAAGAAAACAAGCTTGACTGTCATGACAGGCAATGCTTGCAGTACATCAGCTGTGAAGACTCCTGTTGGCATCACAGACTGAGATTTGAAATGATGAAATAGCTTTGAGACTGTTTACAGCAGGCACCTCCCAAACTTGACCAGTAGCATAAGAAGAAAGAGAGAGATGAAAATTAACAAGTGGGTGATGAACATGGGTGTCAGAAGTTGGCTGCAGGCAAGAATAAGCCAGTCAACAGTGGAGAGATGACAAGGTGAATATAAGTCATGAAAGGCCCTTGAAGTGGAGACAACTAACACTGGTCTGATGCAATAGAAGAAAGGAGCAAACAAAGACATGTGTGACATGCTGAAAGCAGCAACTGAGGGAAATGAGCTTCCCAGAGACATTCTGAGTGGATGTACACAATTTTATATATAGTGTTCACCAAGCCCATAGAAAATGCTGCTGCCTCATTTAATACATGGAATTATTTCAGATTGAATGTGTTAAGTAGATTTACAGAAATTAGTATCTCTTGAATACATGATGCACAAAGACTCAGCATCTGACTTTGTCCACCTTTTTGGCCAGAAAGCTTCTTATGAGTTCATTCAAAGACTGGATAAAGAAGCCACTATCAGACTTCACGTGTGTCAGGCCACACCTGGAATATTGTGTTCAATTTTGATCCCAACAATGCAAAAAAGGTGTGGACAGGCTGGAGAGAGTCCAGAGAAGGGCCATGAAGATGATCGAAGGCCTGGGTAGTCTGACTTGTGAGGGAAGGCTGAGAGAGAAATGGATTTGTTCAGCCTTGAGAAATAAATAATTAGGGGTGACCTGATTACAACGTCTTGGTATTGAAAGAATGTTTACAAAGAGGATGAAGACACCCTCCCCCCCCCCTTTTTTTTTTACAGGGAGTCACATGGAAAAGGCAAAAGGTAATGAGCAAAAGTTACTCTTGGGGAGATTCTGATTGGGCACAAGAGGTAAAATTTCCACAGTGAGAACAATCAGCCATTGGAATAATCTCCCCAGGGAAGTGATGGATTCCCCAAGGAATTCCCCACTTTCAAGATTTGGCTGGACACGGTGCTGGGACATCTAGACCTTGCTTTTAACAAGGAAATTTGCAACAGATGATCCTTGAGGTGTCTTCCAGCTGGTTTTCTTGGATTCTACAAAAAATACATGGCTTTGGCAGTGCTCATCTCAGCTACTAGATATTAGGGAAGCAAAGATAAAAACCAAACCATAGTGAAGTTCAAATTGTTCGTGTATTCCATACAATTAGAACAATTAGAAATGGCTAAATCATTAAGCCATTGGTTTATACCAAATGGAATTAGGTAGTTGATAATTCTTACCACAGACCTGCAATTTTACTTCATTTTTTGGTTGAATTAGTATTTGTCCTGTTTCCAACATTAGAAGGGTTTTCTCTGAAAAGAACCTATAAGCTAAACATTCTATTCAAAACTTGCTCCTACTTTAACTAGGACTATATTTCCCCGTTGGAACAGAGTCAGGATGCACATATATGTTTTTTCTTTTCTTACTATTCACATGGGATAGAACACAGAATAGATATTCTTTTTAAGCAGGCAGCTTTTGAGGAATGACATCTCAATCCTCAGATCTGTGGTTTAACAGCCAGTTTAAAACAAAGCCAAGGATTGTTACTTTGACAAATTGCATGCTTTTCATACAAATCAGTTCTGAATTGCAAACATAAATTACATGCTATAATGTGTGTGTATACATATATACCCTCTAAAATTCATAATTGCTAAGGCCTTTATAGGGGACTAGGATTTTCATGCAGCAGGTGTTCACCCTATTACTGGGTTTTGATAACCTGAGGATGGACTGCAACCAAGTTGCAAAACAGGGTGTGGATGGGTTAACTCTGCTACTATTGCACCACTTAAGTGCTCAGCAGTTAGAATTACATGCTCGGTCTCCATGGAAGGTGAGGCCACAGGGTCTAACAAGGCACCCTCCCCTTCTGCACTATGAAGTAGGTGAGAAGCTGAGAAAACATGCATGAGTGCCCCACCGGGGAGAGAGGTGAGAAGATTCCCTTGAAGACAGCTGCAGTAGTAGCAGAAAGCCAGCCAGGGAATTTGTGAATAATTTGGGACAAGCTGGCAAGGAACTTTTCACCAGAGGGTGTTGCAGGATCCATGGGGTGGTGGAAACACCTGGGGTGTGCCCTGAGGAACGCTTCCAAGGGGGTGTTTTGCTCCCTCTTGGCCTGGCACCAGTGCCTTGGGCAGAACTAGTTTCACTGGGCTTTACACAGAGATGTGAATTCCACCTTCAGTGCCTGTGTATGGAAGCCACACTAATCCAGAAAAGAGAGAAGAGCTTCTCAAGGAGCTGCTGTGGTCTGAAGAATGAAGATCCTCTTAGCATTGCTTACCATGAGAAGCAGGGACATGGCAGGCTGCTGTGTGAGAGCATCAGAAGCAGGGCTTGTAAACAGCTTTGCCGGTTTAAATGGCCCTCAAACCCATCTGCAAGCCAGCCCAGAGTGATTTCATTTTCATTTAACAGAGAGGCAAAGGAATCTTGTGAAGAAGGGGGAGAAAATTCATTTACGGTTCACATACGTATATTTAAAAATAATTTTTTCCTTGACATAACAAAATAGTAGAATGTGAAAACAAAACCTGGAGCAGTGACTGCACTATGAGAGGCGGCAATGAGCACCAGGACTCACCTTTACAGTGTGCCATGACTGTTCAGTATGGATGGGAATTGTCTTGGGAGAGCAGCACTGATGGACAAGGACTTTTTCTGCCAGTGCTACACAGAAGCACATGTGACATAAGAGTTGGGCTTGTTTCTGCATTTCCACAACACCACCAATTCTAGCAATAATTGCAATATTGGGGCCCTTATGTTTTCATCCAATACCTAATTCCAGGAGCAAGTACACAAGAATTTGTTTTCAAATATTAATACATAATCATTGAGGTTTTGCATTTGCATAAAAATGCCTGACACTATGAGTCCTAAAGACTTATGAAACAACAAGAAGACCCTTATTCTTTTAAATCTCCTCATTTTTTTATTCAGACTCATAGCTTTGAAAATTTGGGTGTTTCCCGTAGCATATTCACCTGAAAACAGAATTTTGCTTTAAAAAACAGTCTGATAAACATGCAGAAATACATGTTTATAGATGGAACTTCATTTTAATATCCTGTAATGTCCTTCACTCTATAATGCAATAATAATTCTTTTCAGCACGATTACTCATGTGCCTTTCAATATTTGTCAGTGTTATTTTGGCTGTCAGTCTGAGACACTAATGATCTGAAAAGAGTTTTTGCTGGTAGTAAAAAAACCCTTAGTCAGCGGACAGAGAACACACATGTAATGGACTTGCTGCTAATGTCCAAGTCATATGCAACTGCTACTTTATCATATACTGTTTATTTTTTAATATCTGTGCATAACTATAAAAGAACGTATTTCTAAGCCAGTACTGGGATTGCCATCCTTACTGAGACCATGGATTTGAATATCTCTGTTGAGTACAAAATGCAAAGCCAGACAAAACGCAGTTATAAAGCAATGTAAGCCCTTAAGCAATAATAAAAAACAAAGAAATGTACTTGAGATGTTACCCCTCATTTCTTGCAAAGCAAGCTCATATTTAAGTTCAGATGGACCAGGTTAACAATCACTATTTTTAATGTTAAAATGCCCTGGGGAAGTTATAAACTCACCAAATATGCTGCAAAACTTACTTTATATTGTGTGCAGCTGTACAGCTTCATACCAGTGACCAAACTTCGTAAATGGGCCAGTGAAGTAAAAGATGCTCTCCCTTCCCCCCTCACACCCTTCGCCCCCATCCCCCACAACAATGACTTACTTGTCAAAGGAATTTAATTTATTTCAGTAGTTTGTCAGGCTACTATTCAGTTCTGGCTTTCCCTACCTTTTCCACCCCAGGTTTTTGCATCTGGTAAAGTCAGGATGAAGGAACAGATAAGGTAGGAGAAGTAATAAATCTGAATGACACTTTTTCCCTTTGAGCAGTCATCACTATGAGACATAAAGGGGAGATTTCTACTAACTCTAAATTAGCAATTACATTGCGAAATGTACTGCTGAATGCTGATCGGATTTTATATTCACATTGGAAGTCTTTCCCTAGTTTGTGCTTTCATCCAGCACAAACAATTCCACAAAACTAGTTATCTAGCTAATTCCCACATTTTTCTTGGTTTTTTATTTATTTTTTTGATAGATCAACCCTATAAGCCTGCAACATTTTTTTCTTGCCTAAATGTATTTTCCTGCAAATGCTTCTGTAGCCTGCATTGGAGGTCTTAAAGGAGGAGGTCTGGCTTGTGGATTTGGGTGTTGTGAAGTTAACAAGGAGGCCGTTATGAGAAGGAGCTTTGGCAGGCCATGGCTCATTGGCAGTGATTAATTGACCGACATAGTTTCACATGATCCATTCTGACATCCAGACCAGACCTCACCTAGGAAATCACCAAGTGGATATCGATACTGCGTCACCAAACTTAGCACCACAAACCCTTTAAGGCTATTTTGGGCTTATACTGGCAGAAAATGGCTTATCTTGAAGCCTCAGCTAGGATAAATGGCCATCAATGAAATAATTACTTAAAAATGGATCTCAGGCTGGATAATAAAAAAAAAATAAATCCATGTGGTCAGAGCAATAAGGAAAAATTCTGTCAGGCTGAAATGTCTTTAAGAAAAACAGGCTCAGTAAAACAGCAGATTGAATGCAAATTAGAAAGATAACTGCTATCAACACTGTAGCCAGGGGAAAATGCTTTCCTCAGTATGGTTTGAAAAACTGTATAACTTTTGATGACTCAAAAAATATAATTATTGTTGCTTTTTTCTTCTTTTTTTCACAAAATTCATGCATTTCCAAAGCTCCCAAGACACCTAGATAAATATAGGCAATCACCTTCTGGCTAGGTTCAAAAGAAATGCTTTTAAAAATCATTGGTCCACTTCTGTACTTCATTAAAGCACAGAAGAAAATTAATTTTGTTACATTACAGTAGACCCATTTTTCATTGTAAAGAAATAGCTTACTTATTCAAGAAGAGCCCTGATTAAAACCAGCAGTTTTTTTAAAAGTTCAAGTTTAAATATACTATTAGTGCTTGAACTTAATTTTATCAGAAGTCTTTAAAAATCTTCCCATAATATACACATATTTGTTAAAAAGCAATTGTGTGTGTTTCTTGTACAAGACCAATCATCTGCCCAGTCCTGTTGGTGACCAAATTCTCAGCATGCTGTTGTCAGAGACGTGAAGGAGAGGGCAACATTAAGTCACAACAAGGCATCTTGTCACTAAGTGATCACTGCTGTGGAATGACATAGAAGAAGGAATGATGAAGTAAATGCAACTATTCCAAGTTTGCCTATTTGAAAACAAGTGGTCGTAGCAGCTACCATAATGTTCAGTGCCTGGCCTTGAGGTAGGATCAGGCTTTCAATCAGATTAGCCAAAGGCCACTAGCACAAAGAAGGTACTTCTCAGATGTGCACTGACTTGATAAGCAGTTTACAGGTAAATAAGGAGGGCAACATTTGCATCAGCATTAACAGTTTAGCTCAGGGCTGCTCCTAACCTCGAAGTTCAGTGTGTTGGTTCTTTACATTGTAACTATTCCATGATTGGCTCTGTGAAGTATTTAGTATTTATTTATTTAGTTTGTTATTTAATTATTTATAGGGTTAACAAAGCCTACATAGCAACAAACAGACCACAGACCTCAGGTATTACAGAGAGAGGCTTTTGGGAATACTGACCATTTTCTTTTGTTCTGCATTAAAACTGAATCAGCATCACTGGAAATGCTGATTTCCTACTTTTCTTGTTCCTACTCTTGCAATTTCCAGTGCTGTAGTCATACAAAAATGTATTCCTATGGTCCAGAAACCATTTTCTGCTTAGAGTCATTGCTTAATAAAAGCCTATGGATAGAAAAAACTTATTTTCTTTAGAATACCTTTTCTTTTAAAGAGCAATATTTCACGGAAATGTATCTGTTTCAGTGAAAACATTCAGGATGGAATTTCTAGTGGGTGTGAGAAAGAGTTCAGTATCAGAATGAACACAAGTCCCAAAGCTCCTCTCCCGTCCCTTAAAATGAAATTGCTGCTCTCTGACTAGCCTTGACTCTGGTGGAGTTCTAATAGGATAATTTCACATTTTTAGAGCTGAAAACATATATGCCAGTCCATTAAACTAGATTTAAAGCTCCTCCTAGAAGGAAAGATAGAACTATCCCAAACTGTAGTCATCATTTTCATGAATTAAGAGCAAAACTCATATACAACACAAAAAATTTTACAAATCCTGTTTGTGTCAAATTAGAAACCAAGGAAAAAAAAAAAGAGAACAGGCACATATTCAGCCATCCTATAAGCACACTATGTCTATCACAGAAAATCTGAATCCACAAGCAGGCACTGAGGTCAGTGAAGTGGGACCCTATGGAGCCTAGACTCAGGCAAAACACAAATCTGAGGACTTACAGTTCCCTCTAAGGATATTATTGGCTTTACTTCTAACATTATACCATTTCTGTATTATACATAGATTGAAAATCACCTCTGTGATGTGTAGAGGAAGGAGATTGATCTGGAGGAAGGAGATCGATATGGAGTATAAACAACTGGCCAAACAATTAACCCAGTCTATAAAATTTGCAAAGCCAAAAATAACTCATTTAATTTTATGATGCAAATTCTTCTTCAAATAAAAAACATCCTGTCTTTTGAAACTGAACTTCACAATGATTAGAAATCAAACTAGGATTAGAAGACATTGGAAAAAATTTAAGCAAGAAGGGCAATACTGCCAAGCCAGTGAAATCCCTGTTGAGGGCTACTGTGCAGGCATATGAATGTGTGAGAACTCTGTGCTTAAGCAGTAGCTAATAAAAAAAAGTAATTTATGGAAATTTCTTACATGTTGTAAATAGCACATGCATGTTGCAACTTGTTATATTTTGGGGATTTCACTGGCTATACCCCAGCTTATTTAGGCAGAGTGTGAAAAGCAGTGTGCAGAAGAAAGTTACAAGGTCCTTAAGTAAGTAATGGGCATTTTTTCAATTTTTTCCAATGCATACCAAATAAATTGTCTCACTATGGTGGTACTGAATGTAATAGGCAGTAATGAATAGCCTAGGCTGTTTTTGGTTAGATGCTGTGCTCTTGCCTATCTCCCTAGTGTTAGGCTGCCCCTGCATGTCACAGCTGGGGCAGAACAACAAAGGGAGACCTTTGCGAGGACCTGTGCAGTTCTGGGGGGGATGGATCCTGCCTTCTCTGCAATAAAAGTAACCATGAAATCCAACCTACACAAAATAGACAAGTAGGTATAGAGGGCAGGAATGTACCAAGACTCCAGCATAAGAGATCTGTTTTGCAGAAGTTGTGTTCCCTGTGCTCAGCCAGACATGGGACAGGCTCCTTTTGCCATAGGCTTGCAGGCGTATGAACAGAGTGCAGCACAGAGTATTTTGTAAAAGTATCTTCCTCTGCCTACCTCTTCCAGAGGTAGAATTTCTCTACAAAGGATAAAAAGCGTCATTACATTTGCAAATATTAAAACTATTTGATCCTAGACAAGATGCAGCAGAAAATTTTCTGTATCCTGTGGACAATTTCCAACTGATTTCAGTAGAGCTGTATCAGGACTTCACTGATGAGGAGAAAGATAGTGATGACAAGAGGAAAGAGTTGCAATCCTACAGAATACTCCTTCTCTATAAGTCAAACCAGTGACAAGTGTTCTATCTGATGTCTGAAATGATGATCCTTTCATTAAACAAGGTCAAACTAATGTAACATTATTGGTATGACTTTAATGTTAGAAAAAAAATTCTTACTACAATGGCTTCTATTGTTTATAACAACTATAAACAAAAAGTAGTGGGAAGAGATAGACCCAACAATTTCAGTGTAGACTTTAGAGACAGATAACACTCCTTAAAGCTTTGTCAGCATTATCTGTGAAATCAGAAAATGCTAACTCTAGTTTGTTCAGCTTGAATCTAGTAACAACAAATAACAACAAAAATGTTCTATCTTAGGTACTTTTTAACATTTGTACAGAAGAAGTATGATATGTGCAGTTGCATTTATTTAGGAATTAACCATTCCAAAAACTTGATCCAAGAGCATTTTTCTCCAGTTAGTTATAATAGCTTTTAATTTAGAATACCTACACCAGTTTCTCCTGGGACTTAGTAAAAGTAACTTACTGTGTGGGTAGTAGAGTTCAATCACTACTTCTGCTTGTGTAACATTAGAAAAGTTAATCTATTGAGGGTTCATGTCTAACGTGAATGTTTCTAACAGAAAAGTTGAGTTGGACAAATCTTGATAGAGTAGCATTTACCTACAGCAGAAAACACAGTGGCTGTTGTAGACAATAATATTAAGTCATAGATCATTACCTGCAATTTGAATGCTCTTGAGCAGAAAAGACTTTGATAGAGAAACTAGTACAAAACATCTAAACCAATACCATCTGCAAGAAATAAAATTCATCAAGGTGACAGAGAAGATATTCAGAGTTCTGCAAAACAATGCAAGCATGCATGAACAGTATCTAGATGGATAACAAAATAAAATGCACCTAGATGAAACCAATAAAATAAAAGAAATATCTATTCCTTGAATAGATAAATCTCAATGTAGTGTGATTAACTTGAGAATGAGAATAGCATAGATCGAAGGAATTACTACTTCACATAGTAGAAAGAAAAATGAGGAAACTCCAATTTTAGACACTAAACTTACACAATTTCTATTTCTTATCTTAAGGTCTTGATAACCTTTGTTACCTTTATAGCTTTCAACTGTGCCTACCTACGACCTGGAAAATGAATTAGAGTTGCCCATTAGTCATTTTCTAGTCTCTGAATGTTAAATCATACTTTTGTTTATTCTAACCTTCACATGAAAAACTGCTGTTAAAAATGTACCAATGTTTTACTCTTAACAGGGAAAATGAAAAAAAAGTGACAGGTAAAATTAAATGTTTCAGATGTTTTTTTTGGAAAGTTACATCTCAACTATTTTGCGGGGGAGGATAAATGAGGCGAGATCATTTTAACATACTACCTCAATAATATATGCAGAGTGCCTCAGGAAATGTAAGAACTGTTGGCCCTATAAATGAAAAATTAAGAGGAAGACAACTATTTATTTCATTAGTCATCTATATTTCTACTTAGAATCATTGAATAACCTGAAGGATCCAGCTGGCTGAAGATTGCTTGTGATCTCAGAAATCTGGAATACTTAACCAATTTTTTAAGATAACATTCACTTTATTGTTCACTCAAGACACAGCTGTACAAGTTTTCTGGAATTTTAGAATATGTTAAGATCCATCTGATTTGCCGTTATTTTTTACCTGCAAATATACACAGCAGTTTTATGGGCTAAAAAAACTGTACTCCACTTCCCAGTGTACACCTCTGTTTCCAGCATCCAACCATTTCAATCATGTATCTCTCAGAGAAATTTAGGTAAATAATATTTTTTTCTTAATATATAATTCTAATAACAGCTCATTTTCCACTCCCTTTTTTTGTAGTACATTTATCAGTATAAAATACACTGTCTTAAGCACACACATCCACTATTAAAATCTAACAGGCTCCTTGGCAAGAGGAACTGCACAAATTACTTCTATGATGGGAAAACACCTTGAGCATCTCTTTATGTCTTTCATTTGGCACATTATTCAAGAAATAATTTGTCAAAATACATTTACTTTTTCTAAATTTCAAAGGAGCAGACTGTGATAACTGGTTTTGCAATCAGATATTTCAAATCATCATTGCAGGCCTTTTTGTTTTTAAGGAGTTATATTTAGGTCTGAAAGCACAGAACAAATGTTGCCATGACTCTTCCTTTTTTTTTTTTTTTGCTACAATATGCTAGTCAAAAAAACCATCTGAATTAAGCCATATTTGGAGGAGTCTAACATTTTAATGAATCTTCAAAAGAAAAAAAACAACAAACCTTTTAGAGCTTTTAAAACACTAATAATGACTAAAAAAAATCAATTTGTAAAAACCAAATCTTGTAAGAAAGATATGTTCCACCTGGAACTAAAAAGGTAAAATGAAATCATATCACCACAAAGAACAATCTTTGTCCTTATTTCTGTTTTTTAAAGATATGTTTATTCAAAAATATATTGAAAATAATATTTGAAAATAATTTAGGAATGAGTAAGTGTTGATTACTATGACACATTCAGAATATTTTTTTCTAAGTTATAAATAAAATTAAAGATGGATTTGGTGTACCTACTTGTGCTGGAAACCATATAAATTTCTACTTTAACAGCTATATTTATTTTTAACAGCTACAGAGAGCCTTAAGAAATCATGACCATGGTCAAGAGACACATGTGCATCCATAAATTTTTATGCACATTTCATGCCTATGAAACTTAGTACTAGGTGCCTTGTGTGAAAAAAATTAACATGGCTTCAGAGCAGGAAAGGAAAACATATCCAGTTTTGTATTACAAACAATAAGCTCAATATTCTGTGATGCACTCAGAATAAATCATAGAGACCTGCTAGATCTGGCCCTGCAAATCTCCATCAGGCACATTCACCCACAGTCCCACTGAAGTTGCAGGGCCTGTTCTTGTGAGCACAGAATGATGGAGGCTTCAACTTTTAGTATCCTATTTTTATATCATTAGTACATCCCAGATCTGAAGGGCTATGCTTCTAAAAGCTCATGGGAGCTAGACTCAGTCATCCTTATGAGTCCCTTCAGACCTGAAATGCTCCACAATTTCCATCTTCTTACAACACACAAGACCAGGAAAAAATATAATCTAAAACAAGTAAATATAATGGCACCTTACATAATCATAATCATACAAGAATCACTCAAAAGAGTGGAAGTCAAGAAACAGAACCAAAAACTGGTGATGATCTTCCTAAGGAAAAAGAAGAAGGGCAAACCTTGGGAATTTTAGCACTATCTTAAAAATGAGAAAAAGACTTATCAGCCAGTATTCCTTGGATACCCACTAACCTAACAGATTGGAAATTTGATCTCCACCTTGGCCTCCACTGTAATGTCTGTAAAAGAGATTCCTGTCAAGACCCAGGTAGTGGATCTCCTGTTGACTTTTCTAGCATCTTGCTTTTTGACTGGACAAAGAGCACAGAGATATTTTATACACTGTAAATTCACATGATCTTTTACCCTCTCTCCCCCATTTTAAATACGGTTGTTCATGTACAACTTCTCTGGGTTTTGCCATAAATGTGATTTGATCCTTGGTACAAGATCAGATTTTTTTCCCTCCTGTTTCAAATCTGTTTGTATAGATTGTACATTATGGGGGAATGGGAAAGCTAAGTTTGAAACAATTTTTATTTCAGAAACTTGACATCAGCTGTTACATGCTTTTTCACAGCTTTCATACTAAGCTGTGGTTTTAACAAACTTTTGAGTGATTATTATTTGAATAATGCCTACATTTAGGACTGTTTTTTCATGTTTTAAAACTTGAAGTAAATCACACTAGCACTTACTTGTTACTTTTATTAATGCACAGCCCTGTTTTAGGTGCAGTTCTGTGCTGCTTCTTACCCTGCTACTCCACATATGTGGCTTTTTCCCACTTCATTCGTATCCTTTCTGCACATTTTGCATGCTTCTTTTTTTGCATTCTCTTTTATTTTCTCACCAGTCAGCTTTGGGAAAACTGACAGTGAATGAATGAAAGTGTTGTGAATCATACCTAAAAACACCTGGTAAAGGTTTATTTTATGGCATCAAATAAAAATGCTGAAAAATACCTGTCAAACGATATTTTTTTTAAAACTAGTAAACCAGAAGCTTGAAATGCTTAAAATGCAGAAAAGAAAAAAAAAAAAAAAGAGGTGTAAATTTACAAGAAGGTAGGCAACGGTGATAAAAAGTTATTTTGCAGAAGTTAAAAAAAAGGAACAAGATTAAATGACATTAAAAAATATCCAAGTCTTCATTTGATTATCTTTAATCTAATTATAAAAAGGAGCTGCTTAGTTCCCTGCAAAACAAGGAGACCTTAGATGGTTTAAGCAGAAAAAACAGAGGCTAGTGCAGCAAAAATAGTGCTAAATTAAAGCACTTGGAGGCCAAGGGCTTTGAACCTGGGTTTAAGCAGTCATTCCAACCTTGTGAGGCAGGGACTACAGAAGTTTGGGCTCCTGCTAACAGAGCCCTCATTGTTTCACCAGGCAGCTAGAAAAATGCTGCTTTATATCTCCTCACACCACAAGCCCAGCACACATAGCCTAGGAGGAGAAGGAGTCTGAGGGTGTGCTATCCATTGAAAAGCCATTTTTCCGCTATAAACTACCCCATGCTCCAAGCCCTGGCTCGTCAATGGCGCTAGCGGGATGTTATGATGGTGCATAATTTATAACTGGAAATTTCTGATTTATGTGGGATTTGGGGCATTTGTGTGCCCACCCTCCCAACCTTTCTTTCCTTCACTCAGCCCTGGGCACGTCAAGGTGAAACCTTCAAACTGCAGAGCCAAGGTATCCGCTGCGCTAGTGGATAAACACTGCACAGTTGAAAGTTCAGTTATTCCACACCTGTTTAATATGTTTATTCAGTAATTAAAGATTAATGCTTATTCCAGACCAGATAAATATATACTGTACACACACTCGCTACACACGCTTGCATTCTGCAAGGAACAAAGATTTAACTGTATTGAACTACTTCAGGGTACTAAAACATGCATTTTTAAAAAGCCTAAGCCATGTCACATTCAGGCTGTGCTATAAATTACAATACATACATTGGTAAAAGATGCTAACACTCAGTCAGTTGGAAGAATTACCAAAGACAGCTTAGAGACAGGTCACTATTTATTTGTATGGCTCATAATTATGGCTATTTGCAGAGACAGCTATGGTACATTGCTATTCTGCAGCAAACTCAATTGAAGGCATACGTGATGATGTTTGCATGATTTAGACTTGCTGAACCTGTAATAAAATGTATTAGGCTGAAGTGTCCCAAAATATTTTATTTATATATATGTACATATATATATAGATAGATAATATGTATTTGTACTTATATATATATATAAATACAAATATATATATATATAGTTACAGATGAAAATATTCTTCATATGTATATACACAGAGACAAATTATATACATGTACGCACATATAAATTAGGAACTCTGTAATAAGCTTTCCATATGCAAAAATATACATAAAATGAGACCTCAGTGGATACATTGTCAAAGCAGTACTTTCACAATGTTTGAAACAGACTCTTCCTTTAAAAATGTCCAGTTTAATAAATAGATGTAACATAATGAATCTCACCTAATTTTATTTTTTTTTAACGCATAAGAGAATGGAGATACTCTGCTAGCATCCTGTTACATTTTAAGGGAAGCTCTAAACATACCTCTCATATGGCTCTTTTGAAAAAGATATATTTTCCTGGTTCCAAACTCACTGTGTAGGTTGGAAGCAACGTCTTTACAGTCATAGAGGACCATGGGAATAGCTGAATCATGTCTATCTGCTGAATTCATATAAATTATGCTAATTCTATAATTTTAATTACTTGAGGTAATCAAATACAATTTACTTAACAATTTACAATTTACTTTGCCTCTTATAAAGTTCATAGGTTTATAAACAGAAGCATCTGTATAGTAGGAGATTTTAATTGTATCATTTTGGATATTATGGTGCTCCACTAAACCTACAAAGCTGGCAAACTAGCGTGCTTGCCGTGCTGAAACAAAACCACCGCTGAAGAATACATCATTAAAATATATTTCAGGTGGTTTTATTATTTGTAGCTCCAAATCAGAACAGCAGCTTATGATGTTCTTAAGGTTCAATCAAGAGGTCTTATGCAAGACTTAAAGAATATACTTCAATGAAATTATTAGTCTGTTTAATGCATGCTCTGTGTTGGATTCTGTTTTGCACTGCTAACATTTCCAGTCTCTTTTAAGAAGGAGGGTTCAGCCAGTAGCAACTTTTTTGAAGCTTTCACTCACTGCATGATTCGACCTTGCTCTGTTTTAGTAGGGGCAGAAAGCTCTCTACACCTGAATGGGGAATGAGGCAAGACATGCAGGGGGTGAAGAACAACCTCCGGCCAAAGGGCCCTTGGCCCACTCACAGCCAGCAGCACAGAAAAGGGTCTGGACAACTCACACGTAGCAAAGGTCTTCCAAGTCTGTTTTTTAAAATTGTTTTTGGATATACCTGCTGATGCCTAACAAACTGATGAAGTTCTTTTCACAGAAGCTGTATACATCTTGCTTTGTCTAGCACTTCCTAGGTGACATGTTCAACAACTCAGAAAGAGGACAAAATATGTGAGTGCACACGTTCAAAAAGAACAAGTTTGCTAAAGCATTACTGTAAATTCCCAAACTGCCTCCTATGTGCAATTGCACAAATTTCTGACTGGTAATCTTGCCCCCTTTCTCAGAAAAAAAGGAAAAAAAAAAATAGAACTACTCTCAGCTTTAAGAAAATACACCCCAAACTGTAGCGGTATACATTTCGCAGGCAGTGTGCACAGCCAAGCACAGTGGTCCTTCTTGGAACCATAAAGGTAAATGTGAGAATAAAAATCATTAAATGCAAGCCACAAAACCACAAATTAAAATCCAAACAGCAGAATTATTTAATGTTCTTGACTTCTGAAATGAAGAGTTTCCTTCCATCACTTCCACAATGCATCAGGAGAAGGGAAAGCAAACAGAAAGGAATTATATAATGACAAAAGTCCTGACCCATTCTTGGCTTTCACAATGTGCTTAGAACATCACAGAACATCAGTAACCAGACAAAACAAAAGGTGCTGCAGATTCAAGCCTCAAATCAAGGTTTTAGTCCACAGAATCACAGGTTTGGTTTAAAGGACATCCAGGACTCTGCTCGAAGCAGAAAAACAACAAAGTTAATCCAATGTCTTGGTAAAAGCATTTTAACTGGAATAATCTGGTTATTCAAATATTATTCTGGTCAAGCACCTCTAGATATTTTCACAGAAAACAGAACTGTAGAGTTATACTGTACTATGTTTCCACATTGAAATAGAATGGCAAAGACATTTTGCTTATTTTAACAAAAATGAGACTTGTTAGCTCTCTAAATTGTGTTCGATGCAATTAGCTTGTATGGAGTTAGTGGGAGGATTTATTTTGTTTGGGGTTTTGGTTTATTTTTTGTTTGTTTGTTTTGTCTCTGGTAGTAATAAGACTGTGGAAATACAAAGCCTAAATAAAGAATGAGTTCCAGTGAGTTTGTCACTAGAGCACATAATAGTATGAGGTATGTACAGTAAAGGCAGATGTAAATAGAGAAAGCACATTAAAAAGTCTCCAAAGTTTTTCACTTTTGAATACATTTGGATGGCCAAAGCTGTGCTTTCCTATGGAAAAGTATCTCTAATTTAATTCTTCAGCCTCAGAGAGATTTTATTTTTCATAGCATAATAGATCAAACTTTTAAGTATTTTGTTAAAGGCACACAGGTGAAAACTACACATGTATATGTCTTAAGGTGGAATATGTGACTAGCAACCAGTCACTGTTGATTATCTGAATCTTGTAAAAATAAGAAAAATTCAGTTGTAGAACACATAGTTCAGAACTGGAGCATATTATTTATTAGTAATTAACTGAATACCATAGAAATGTCTCTACCTATTGAACTACTGAGATTTAATTATAAAGGGAACACACAAGGCACAGCACAAAAGGACACTGAAATCCATCCCACGCTAAATTCCCCATGAATTCACTTGGTACTACTGTTGGCCAGGGCACAGAGGACATGAAGGGACCAACCTAGTCCTTTTAAGCTAAAAAAATGACAGAAAACATTAAATGAAACAGATATCTCTACATTACTAGGTATATTCATCTTCTCCACCCTAGGCAAATGCCTGCTATCTTGCCTCATCTGCAGTCAGCTACACTGGATTAAGCAGAAACCTGAGGTTTAAACAGAGAAAGCACTCTTCACAGTAGAGGCATAATTTGAACAGGCATTTAATTACTGCAGCCATCCAAACAGCAGTGAGGTAAAATGTGCTCTTAACGGGGGAGAGAAGCAACAACCCAAAGCCTCCAAACATGTGAATGAGTCAAGTCTGTAGCAGCTGAGAGCTGTTTGTGACTTTCTTGTTTCACTCCTTTAGACGTTCTGGAATTTTTACTGCCTGTTATTCCAGTGGTAATATGTAAGCATGCAAATAGATTAAATTGAGAAGGGGGCACACAGAAAGGAGCAGAATTGTAGTAACTGATAAATATCAGTAATTTTCTAATAAGCTAAAAGTTTCTAGAAGTTTATAAGTAAGCAAATAAACTGTTAAGATAATATTCTGATAGAAAGTCTAAAGGGAAGTCTAATATTAGTTAGAGCAAGCACTCAAAAATTGGTGCTTTAAGCTACTCTACCCTGCTAATTTGAAAAAATGAATATACATTATGTTAAAATTTTCTTATTGTTTTTTGTGCTTTTAGGTTTTACTCCATAACCCCAAGGGCAAAAATCTGCCCCTCTTACCTTCCAAATGGCAATTCAGATTTCCATGAAAACATTTGACTCCAGGACTGAGGTTTTAAGAAAAACAAGAAAATCCAAACACTCCCTGAACTACTGAGAAAAAATTAAAAAGCTGAAAATGATAGGGTTTGGTTAAAAATGTCTGTCCTTTAGAACCAGGCTTTACCATCAATCTCAGAAATTTTTATGCAACAAGGACAGACCAGTTTCCTGTCAAAATTACAGGATTTGGATGTATTGCTTTGCAAAGGTGAACCAGCTAGAATAATCACCGTGGTGGTGTTTATTTACTTGCACAGCTAATGAAATTACGGAAAAATATTTTGTAAACATAGGCAAGTTTGGAATACCTGAAAGTGGGCTTTTTGCCAAAATAACAACAATAATAATAAAATTAAAAGCAAAGCCTTAAATAAACCCAGACCACAGGGGAAGAATTTTTGTTCTCACTGACTTCATGGGTCCCTGCATTTCACTTTTACATGAGTTCATTGACAGTGAGCAGAAAGCTATTTTCACTATTCTCCTCAATTCAGTATCTGAAACACAGCCTCAGTTTCTTTAAGCAGAAGTTGCCATGTGTCTCTCTGTCA
Source organism: Molothrus aeneus (assembly GCF_037042795.1). Lineage (NCBI taxonomy): Eukaryota > Metazoa > Chordata > Aves > Passeriformes > Icteridae > Molothrus > Molothrus aeneus. The sequence goes on from NC_089646.1 coordinate 69,948,960, forward strand.
AACACTGCCAGGCCCAAGGTAAAAACACAAGTAAGACAGTCCCTGTAAAATACCCATTAGGTGTCATCAGAGCTGCCTGGAGCCTTATCTCAAAATAATGCTAAGCTCCCAAAGCTGTCGAAAACTAGATAAAAGCAGAGACAAAAGATTTTCAGATAGATTCTCTGAGCCCTTGTGCATAAAACCAAACAAAACACCTTTCCCAATTTTCCACAGGAAATAGATAAAATGCACAGTGAAACAGCCAGCAGTCCAGGGGGCTCAGCAGCTTTCCCAGGAATGCCAAAGACAGAGGAACAAGTGCCTGTGGCATTTGATTAAGCCTGGAGGATAGAACCTCTGACTTCATGATATGCAGTGATGAGCACAAACACCAGCTCATTAATCAAGCCAGAGCCTGATGAGCATTAGCCTCTTTTGCATACTGATTATAATTCTTATTCTTGTCAAGACTGATAGGCACAACCCACCAACACCTTTTGCTTTTGATGAAAGAACACACCACAATAATTTCTCACCCAACCATCCAGAAAACACCTACGCGATAGGAGATGTGAAAAGATAAAGACCTGTAGGCAAGCCCCCAGCTTGGAAAGCTTTTTCTAGTTGGCTTTGGGAAAAAGCACAACACATTTAGAAGGAGCCATGGGAACCACCAGGTTGTTCAGCAGATGCAGCTGAAGCAGAGTCTTCTCTCTCATGAAGTGACTGCAGTGGGCCCTGCTGAATTAACATGACCCTAAACCTAGGCGACTGCCAAGCTGGGAACCAGTTTAACAGCACCAGCACCTCGAAGTTCAAATAGGAGGAATGCAATAGCAAGGGTCACTGCAGGAACAGGCTTGTAAGGGACTGGTAAGGTTTATTAAACACCACTCATCACTCTTCGTTTTGCACAATTGTGGGAAAAGAAGATTTTATAGCACAGTGATCCACTCTACATCAGAATTCAAATGTGCAAGACAAGTCCTGTCTCTTGGAAAGAAATCACCCTGTAGCTGTGAGAGAAACCACATTTGCTTCTTTGGCAAAATACTGGTGACTCTCCTCCCACGCAGAAGTCAGACAGGACTCCTATTTAACTGAAGATGCCAAGAACGTATTTCTCTCTCTCTCTCTCTCTCTCTCTCTATGTATATATATATATGTATTCAAAAATATATATATGTCACTGTTCTCTACATTCTTTCTAAAGGCATCTCTAACATTACACATGCACAACCACTTGTAACAGCACCATGCTTGTGCTTATAGATTAAGAAGCCCAGCTCCTGACAGGCACAGGTATGGGAATGCACTACCTGAAACACACAATCAAAACTAAGATTGCAGGTCAGAACACATATGCCCTACATATCTGGATAAACTCTAGAGAAAGTAATCAGATTTATTTAAAAAACCCACAATGATATTTCAGAAGCTACACAGAGTTTGCTGAAAGGATACTCCAGATTTCATTATAGGACACAGGATATTTTCAGTACTAGCAAACAGTTAACCTCTTTTTCTTCACAACTAATCCTACACAAATTGAAATAAAGATATTCTACTATAAAATATTACTCGGTTGTTAACTAACTATTCAAGAACAAAGTTACAATCTTGTTTTATAATGAAGAAATTATTACCATGTTCATTATACTACAGGAGGTGGGCTGTAGGGGTTTTTTTCTTTTTGTTACCTGCTGCCCTGTCAGGCCTTATTATTTTCACAAAGATCTGACAATCGTGGGGCCGTATTTGTTGGCTGCTTGTGACAACATTCAAAAGGGGCACTATATATCACCGAAACAGCTCACAAACTGGCTAGTCACATTATTTATTATGAGCCACACATGTGACAAACTATTTAACTCAGTGACTCCTAATAAGTCAAAGAGCAAGCAATTAGCTAAACACTATGAGGGCTGCTCGTGGCAATTTATAGATGCTCTCAAGCTGTCACAGCACTTCAAAGTGCCATTGGGGGGGAACCCCTTAATGACTCACTTGATATGACAAGCAATACACAGCACACACAGCAGCAATGAAATTGGCAGCCAATTCTGTTCCTTGAAACTTCTTCCCTTTCCCCAACAGATGTTTACATGTTTGCAGTTTGCACTTCTCTCCTGCAAGTTGTTCATGCTGGAAATGTGGAGAGAGAGGCACTGTGTTCCTTTGCAACAGAGCAAGAGCTGTTCAAGGCTGCTCTGTGGGTACGTCCTCAGGTCTGCAGGAAATTTGGAGAGCTGTATGGCTGGGAGAGACACTGCAGGCAAAATCTGTTGGTTGCACAAAATTTCCAGCTCACTACTGGAATAAATTGAACCTCACAGAAGTTGAGATCCTTTTCCAGTTAGCTGGGATTACTTTTTGTAATAAGTATTCTAATTTATAGTAAGCCAAACAAGGACACTTGTAGGACATCTGAACAAGATGACCTCCATATCTTTCAACTTCAACCATTCTGTGATAGTAAAAATTATCACTTCGGATTCGCTCAAAAACTGGGAAAGATCCAAGATTTAGAGCTCAGACCAGTTTCTCAAGCTTAGTTCTTGGCTTTCTGTATTGAATTACAGTAACTGGTAATTATCTTGCATTTTCTTCTTTGCACCTCACTTAAAAACTGTATGTTCTTTCTACTGAGTCCCCTCTTGAATTTCTAAAGCCACTCAGTTAACCAACTTTCAGCTGGAGGCACCTTGGTGAGTTATGGACAAAGGCTGAATCAAAGATCTCATAGGATAAATCTATTCAGGGTGCTCCTGTTTGTATAAACACAGTGACAGCGTATGAGGAGCACAGGAACAAAAAATAATGTGGCAGCATCAGGCAAAAAAATGTGGTGATGATTAGCAGATACTCCATGTTGGAGAGCAGGAAGGTAAGGAGAGGTGAAAAAAGGAACTCAGGAGGGAGGCGATGAAATTGTTATTTTGCAGAAACCCCAAGTGATAAAACAAAGGTTGGAGAGGAGAAAGCTTGAAGTCACTGTTACCCTAAATATTGTACCTGCAATGATGAGAGCATGACAAAGCAGTGCCTGGTGAGAGACAATAATTATTCAGTGGGAATGAATGGGTGACTGTGAGAAAACACAACATGCTGCCACAGTTGGATGTGACTGTCCTATTTCAGAGGGTAAAAAAAGCAGATGTCAGACCTGCTTTCAATAGCAGTCACTCCAAGCCATCCAAGCAAAGCCTCCCCCACACGAGACATGTAGCAGGAGCAATTACACCTCCCTCTTCGACACACATTCCTTTTAAAAATGCAAAGCGTCATTGACTGTGCTTAAGCATTCCTCAGCAGCCACAGCTGTATTATAGCAACTCTGTTATTCCAGATAGCTTGAGGGGAAAGTACCTGCACAGAGGAGCGTTAACCTCTGCCTTTAATTGCATGGTGACATCATCCATGAGATTTAACTTGTACTTTTGACATAACATCAGCCTTTCAGTGCACAAGCTTAATTTAGTATACCATGCAAAAGTGTTGAAATCCTCCTCGTACAGAAATCAACAAAGTATTTAACAGGGACAATGGAACTCTAAAAACATAAGGAAGTGTTTTGTCTATCAGAAAATTTTATATTTCCAAATTCCTGAATTCTTGAATTTGTATATTGGTAGGAATACTTATATGAATAAAGTAGCACAAGATGTGTTTTCCAAAATATTTGTTTTTCCCAGTGACTTAGGAAGAAAAAGCAACACATTTAAATCTTCAGATAATAATATAACAATATAACAAGCTGTAAATGATATGAAGGGGAGATTGGTTTTGGTTGTGGTTTTCTTTTTTTTTTTGGCCAATCTTTACTAGAGTCCTTAACTACCTGACATTTCATCATTCTTTTGGCACCTTGTCTTTTTTCTTTTTTTTTTTTTTCTAATTTTGGTATCAATTAGTCTTTGTCAAGGTTTGCTTTTCATCCCATGCATCTGTGCCACACTGCTGAGCGTTTCAGAAGTTTCAAAGTAGAACTATCTGCACACTGTGACAAAGATCATTTTACTGCATTAATGTAATAACTCATCAATCAAATTTCAGATATGGAGGTATTACTTATTCTGTTATTCTAACTTACAAAAACTGTTATACTCTGAGGGAAAAGTGTTACTAGACAAACCATGTTTGGGTAGGGGGGAGGCTCCAGCTTATATTAGGTAGTAGAAAAGAGGTAAGAGAGTGTTTGTCAAAGTAGCACTTTTAGAACTGATGAGTTATCAATTTGACTGTCTGGCCAAAAGCCACTAGTGGCAGAATATGGATTTCATATGCTGCAGGACATTAACAGAGTTGTGATTTTTGTTGTCACTCTTGGGATCTTTGGTGCTTTCCTTAGAGCTATTCCTCCCAGGATCATGAGATTGCAGAGGCCTCTCAGCTTTCTTTTTAAAAGAAATAAAAATAAAACAAAAAATTATGAAAGTCTCTCTAGTTTCAAGGGAAAATTTAGAAGCATAACTTGAGTATTCCCTGAAAGTGCCAAAACCCAAAAAGGCAAATAAATCAACACTTACTCTTTTTAGGTTAAATAAATCATGAGGCTTTGTTTTAATCTTCTCATTTTGAAGATCCACTTCGCTTTCCATTTATTTATTTATTTAAACACTGGGGAAGAAACCATGATGAATGTAACAAATCATAATATGGTGGATAACCTCATACTCCTCACAGGTACTTTTCATCAGCACAGCAATTTCCAGTGAGAGTCACAAAATTTAGTCATATTTTAAAATACCTTCTCTTGAATCATCATGACTGCTTTTTCCCAACATCTGATCTCCTAGTAATCAAGGAAAACAAACAGCCTCCTTTTGCAATTCATTTCTAATCTGTGGAGAAAAGGACTAATAGTACAATGGCTCCTATTCAGTAACAGCCAAAATATTATTCAAACACTAAGCACTAAGGCAGAAATCCTTCAGGCTCTCCTGTTTTCTTACAAAGAGCCCCAACTTTGGCAAATGCATGTAAAGTGCATTTCTGAGGTGAGCAAAGTTAACCTCTGAACTTTGCCTTTAGATGCTCATACTTTAAAAGCAAAACATAGTAATTTTAGAAAAGTGAGCTGAAAACCCCAGGATTTGAAGGGAAGGGTAGATGGCTACATCCAGGTAGAAGAGATGATATTCTACATAGATAATCACTACATTCTTACTTTACCCTTTATATTTTGCCACTTCTATTTTGCAGACATAAGATTGTGTCCATGGCAATTTATTAGCACCTGTAACACAGGTTTATCCTCTGAACTAATATTTAGGGTACAGATTAAAACCTGTCACTAAATGAGACTGGCTGAAGCCTTTTAGCTGAGGTGCAGGGCTCAGGTTTCCAGTGATGATAGCCTTGGCTGTGGGATTTGCAATTGGCAACTAAAAGCCACTGGAATTAAAGAAAATTGTGCCTTAAGTTCGGTGGAGTCCTAATCTTCTGAAATAAGCTTTCAATAAATGTTATAAGAGCACATTTCCCAATTAATACATGAACAAGAACAGCTTAAGGTCTCCTCTCCGCAATTAAGATGTTCCATTTTGCCAGTTGTGCTTTAAGCAGAATCACTTGCTGTAGTCAGTGATCTCTTCCTCATGGAACAAGTGCCTACATCTTCCACCTTTGGAAGCAAAGAACAAGCCCTTCAGACATGTCTGAAAGGACAGCCTTTCTCTGTCCTATCAAAACTTGTCATCCTCTCTTGAATGCAATTAGTTCTTGGTTACTTATATTATTTTCTTTCCTCTAACCAGGATTTTTTCCTAAAGTAAATTTCTTCCTTCCCCCACTCCACCACATACTTTACCCCATTTTTCCTCAGGCGTGTTCTAAAAAATGGCTGGTTCTGACTGCTAACAGCATCTCACAAATCCCCATTTGTTTGTTCCTTCTCAGCTCCATTATTCAGATCAGATTGAGTCTTCATCTTTCAGTAACTCTCTGGATATTCTTCACACCACATGTTCCTGAAGTGCAATGTCTTTATTTAATGCCTACTGATCTCCTTTCCACACTGCTATATTTCTTAGCCTGTCTCAAATTACCACACTGGTATGTTCACTGGATATTTGCCATAGCAAGATGCCATGTGCATAAAGAACACATATACCTTGAAAATCAGGGTAAAAAGACACAAAAGGCATGTTGAAAGCATTGTTAAATGATGTTAAGTATAGTATCTGGTCAAATTCATAGCTCATTCAACTTCATGAATGAATCCTGAGAACCTCAAAATCCTTAGCACTACTTGAGAAGCAATTCTTCTGCTTTGCAGTGATAGACAGCACTTCAGCAAATTAAAAGGGCAAAATATTAGCCACTCTGCTTGACACAGACAGCTTTCAGGCCAAACGAGGTCAGTGGTTAGGCAGATGCCCACATTTGAATGGGTCAGCTAAATGCATCATAGAGCCGTGTTCTCTCTCCCATCAGATATGGCTGCTTTACCTTCTTCCAAATATTCCAGGATAGTCAGCCTCAGAAATCATTAGCTCTGCTACCACAATGCTGCACAGAAACCAGTCAGCCTAAACTACAGCCTAGAATAATGTTGAGTGCCTGCACAGGAGTTTATTGGCCCAGATAGTGCAGAGATTGCATCTCATTTGTGAGGAGAATTCTTGGTGAATGCAGCTGTCTGCTGTCAGAAGGACACCCTGCTTACCAGAAGTCGTTGCTGAAATGTAATGCTGCACAGAGTAATCTGGGGTTTGAATGGGTGTTGTAGACAAGTTTGCAGAGAACATTGCAAGAAGTTGCTAAAGAAATTTTCAAGTGTTTTGTTCGAGCAGCCCAGCAAGAACAACAACTGCCTGAAATCAAAACACACAGAAATCACCAACAAACTTAAAAGGCAAACAGAACCCATATGCAACACCCCTGCATTGTTAGGTTTTGGGATTTTTTTCCTCTTCAACGGCTTTGGGTGGAAGGGAGAATATTATCTTTGTAAGAAATCCTGCCAGGTCAAACTGAAATCTGAGGATTCATATTACACCATATGATCAAGAGCATCTGCTTTCATCTCAGGCACAGCAGGGACGAGGCAAGAATCATCATTCAAGATTTGAAAAAAGAATCAGCAGCAAGTGTTGGCACAGCGAGTACTCTAGTGGGAACGGAAACAGAGCAGAACTAGCAAATATTGTTTTGCTTGTTTGCTTTCCTGCTTGCTTTCTTAATAAAAGAATCTGCGGTGTTTGTCTGTGTGTGTCTAAGTGCGTGCATGCAAAATTATGTAGAGCAGAATGGATTATTTAGAGAGAGGTTTAGAGACAGGTTATTTAGCTCTATCAAATCAACCCTATTCAAACCTAGGCCTTCAACACTGAATTTTTTTAGTGTATGGTAAATATGTCCACAAAGAACAGCCGATTTGCCTTATAATGCCTGATCAGCTTCAGCTGTATTTAAAAAACACACAACTGAAAAAAACCAAAGCCCACCTTCCATAAAACCTTAGGTTTGACTTCTTGTGCTTCAGGACATAAATGAAACTCTAAAACAGGGAAAGAGGAAGAAAGTTCCTCCATGACGCATTAATTCCACAACTGCCCACTCCAAGTTTCTTGTCCTTGGTAGGCACGGTGAGCTGGCAGCCCTGGACTGAGGAACAGCTGGGTTGGGCTGCTACAGCAAATCCTATATTTAAATGTACAAGTGTTTGTCCCTTCAGTAGTCTGGGTCAGACCTGCTGTACTCAGCAATGCAAAGAAACTTTTAATTTTGCTCTGACTTTAAAGAACGTGAGCACGCGCATGCGGGTGAGAAGGATTTGTACCACACTTTACAGCAGTTTGCAGAGCAGATTAACTAGATTTGTCCCTGCTGAAAGGATTATATAAAGATTAAAACATTCACAGTAGAGAAAAGCATGTAATACATGAGGGTAATTTACACTAAACCCATTATTAAGCAGATGAACACATTTAATTAAAAAATAAAAAGACAGGACAAAACCTGAGTCATGAAGAAGTGAGATGATACCCCTTTAAATAAGGACAGCCTTCAAATAAAGCTGTGGTAGAAGTTATTTCTTCACCAAAGTGGCATTTTTGCCAACAAGACTCTTGGCAGCCTTCAAGGGTCGACACTAGCACAATTGACCAAATATGGTTGGGAATTTGAAAACATTGAAGATATTAGCATTTGTTCCTGAGTCTAACATAACACAGTCCAGTCTTGCCACCAGAGCCTATAACTATTAAGTGATAACTTAAGCATTGGAATGCAAATAATCCACTGGTTCACATTAGAGTCATTTCCATTTGTTGACGTTCCCAGTCCCCTCCAAATCCTGACAGTACCTTATTTGACTTCTGAGGGGAGCAATCCACAGGAAACATACTAAAAAGAAGCTAAATTACAAGAGCAGAAGTCGGTGGTGGTTTACTTGCAGGGAAGGGAAAAAAAGATGATACATTAAACTACACTGTCCAGAGTTACTTGACCTCAAACTGATTGCTGTTAAATTGCTTGAATTGACGTTAGTCATTTACCTACTGGCAGCTACTCAAGATTTATCTTTGCAGGCTACAAGGTTTCATCATTTGTCCTTAAACTCCCTGCCAAATGTTAACTTTCAAAATACTGGTTTAACTGTGAAGTGTGGGGAAGCTTTGCTGAAGCAAATGAAAAATGAATGCAAGTACAAGATAAAAGACTAAATACTTAAATTATTTGGCACCTCTCCTCTGCGAAGTTCAAAGAATGCTCAGAATGCTTAATGGATAAAGTAGGATAGCATAATAACTTTTAAGGAACAGTCTGTGATCTGAAGTCGCCTAACCTAGAAATGTCATAATGGGCATCTGTGTTGGAAAAATAATAAGGGTCTATAATTTATTAGAATATACTAAACAAAAATTAAATTATGGTGGAGATAAGTTTTATGCTACAGAGATAAGTGCTATTACTTCTCATTTTAAAGAGAAACAAGAAAAGTCACCCCAGGGAAAAATGAAGTCCTCCCACACTTTTAACTACACCTTTATCTAGCACATATATCAGTTTTATGTGTCCACACATCCCAGCAAAGAATCACAACTTTTAGTTTAAATCTGCATTCAGGCAGATATAAGAAACAGGAAGATAAGCAGCAAAAAAGCACCTCATGAATAGTGCCCAAAACACAGATTTCAACAGGCACTGTAGTTGTCATCAGGGTATTTTTTATTGGGGGAAATATATATATATATATATATATATAAATATATATATATATAAAATGACAGTGACCTTACTGAAAACCTGTTGTGCTTTCTCCAACATTATATTTTTATGGAGAGTGAGCAGCTGCAGGAGGATTCAGCACTTTGCTGGACTGTATCCTAAAAATATGCCTGAGAGACCATCAAATTATTCCTCTAATACTCTTCACAACTGACTTTATTTCTTTCTTATTGAGGCTAATAAGTGATGAATACAAAGATAAAATGCAAGTAAAGTGGCAGAGGCTCCACACATAACAACCTCCACACCAGCCTGAGCTCTCTGTCCCATAATCCAATCCAGTGGAGCATTAACCAGAGCGTTGGCATTACAGCCCAGCCCACAGCAGAGCACCTTAGCTGAACTATTCCTGAAGAGCCCAAAGTTATAAATATCTTCATAGTTTGATATATTTCCTGAGCCAGTGCTCTCTGCAGAGCTTAACAGCTAGGACAGACCTCCATACCTGAAAGAGATACAAGATACATTTTCCAGGACCAACAAAAAAGATTTTGCCTGAGAAAAAACCTCAATTTTTCCAGTATGTGCCATATGCTAGATCCAATTATTTACTATGCTATTCCCCAGAGAACCCAAACCAAAGAAAAACTGAAAATCCTGAAGCTAACATTTAAATTATCAGACATATCAGTCTCTAAAGATGTTCCACTGGATGTTAGAAAACCAGAGTCTGCCCAGAAAATGTTTGGCCTATGTCTTTTCCCCTAATTTCACTTAAAAGTAAGTTAAAAAAGAAAGCATTTTCAAGTGTCTTAGTATTTTCAGGTGCAGCCTGTTACTCTAGGCACCTCAGTTCCTGAATGCTCCAACTTCAGATACTGAAAGATTTAGAGCACTAATCTCTTTAATTAATACAAATAAAATTTAGGAAATTGTTACATTTATGTTCTGAGTCAACAAATTAAGCATATTCCAACTGCTCCTTCTTAAAATCACTGTACATTAACATCTGTGTTGCCAAACCGTGTCCCATTTCAAGCTCAGCAAAGGGATTGTCACAACTTCTATGGACACCCAATGGCTTAAAAAAAAAAAAAAAAAGAAGAAAAGTCATTGTGTCTGTATGTCTGTAAAGACAATAGAACTCTTTGGGGCTCAAATACTCTATACAGCTTTTAATATATGGGATGCTGAATGAAAAAGCTCAAATATGAAAGGTGTCCTGAAATTACGGCTGCTGTACTTTCCCAAAAGCAACATTTCAACAAATTTCAGTTGAGTTTCCAAGTAAGCTGCGAATGCCAGCAATTACTTGGATTCATTTATATCAGGCAGCTCCATCAGATGGCACTATGCAGATGAAACCATAACTTTTGGTATAGAAATACCACTGCAACATGAAGTAAAAGTATTTGAACAGGCATTAAAAAAGAACTATTAAAAAAAAAAGTGATCTGGGTATACTTTCACACTTAGCAAATAATGTTTTAATAAAAACCCCTGGAGACTTTTGTAAAGCTAGAATTAAAAAAAATAAAAATCTAAACATCCTTACATTAAGTCAATAGTTTATTGAATCTAATAGGAGAAAAATATTTCTATTTTTTTACACACTTGCAGTTTAACTCAAATTACTGAAGAAGTTCTTGCTCAATAATTATTTACTTGAGTAGCACTCAACTATTCCCTTCTTCCTCCCCCCTCCTCAAACTCCTAGAAATTACTTGAAAATGAGAACATCACATTCATTAAAAAGCAGAAAATAACATTCCCGTGGAAAAGGTAACTCTGCTTGATATCTTAATTGAGAGATTAGATTTGAATGCCTCAATAGTCTGTGTAAACTTGGTTGTCAGAGTCTAAATCAGGCTTCAATTTTAATAAACGATTATTTGCATAATATCCCTCTTTTTCTTTGGCATAAAAGCAAGTATATGACTTACTTTCCCATCAAATATGCTAATTGGCTTAGTCACATTTGTCTTCCTAATCTGTGTTAGCAATTATTTTTAAGAAACTTCACTTAATGCATAAGAAATTGAATCAAATGACCACATACATTTCGTATACAGACTTTTCCACTGCTTTTCTCATCTCTTTTTGGCTCCAAGACACTATTCAAAACATTTCTAGAATAACAGAATCATCTTTCATAAATAAGAAAAAAGGGTATATGTGCCTCAGTAAAGAGAGAGAGAAAGAGTATAGCTGTATTTTAATGCCAATATTTTTTCACTTTCTAAGGGAGATAGGAAAAGGTATGTGCCCACAGAATTCAACAAATCTTACATTTCCATTTCCCTCATTTCCCTGCCACATATCACAGCTAGAAGAAAATACTAGCTTCCAAGAAAGAGGGGAATTAGAAAACAGACATGAATCCCACAGAAAATCTAAATTCTCTGTTTCTAAAAGGACACTAAAAAGAAAAAGTCTGGAGTTCTATGCAGTTTTAAGGTGCAGATCTTAAAAAAATTTAAAATATTCAGTAAAGAATTTCTGAAATATTTTGTGGCCTGCACCTTTTATCACAAGCAATTTAAGGGACCTGTAAGAGAAACTCAAGGTATTCAAGGGCAAAAACATGCATAATAACATTAACAAAATTAAAACATCAATAAAAGGCAACCAAGGTCGTAGCTAAATATATAAAGCTGCAAATTCAGGATATAGAATATATACCTCTTTGCTTTAAAAAAAAATTCAGAAAAAAGGTTAAGAATCTTCTTTTTGCACCAGCATTTTAAAAAGAAGTGAGCTTTCAGTTTAATATTATTTTATTCTATTCTCACTTCTCAAAGCATTCTATTGTCGGAATGTTTTGCAGTGTGCTACTACCATTCTTTAATTCAAAAGCAAAAAATATCCAACTATTTCTTACAGCTGCAATGTTGTTTCTGGATCAAAATATCACTAATATTCAACAAAGCATTGCACAATGCATTTTTTACTGAGAAAAGTTCATTGGAGAACCCATTTCAGAAGCACCAGAGGTGAAGCAGTCTGCTCATTTCCTTTGGGCATGTGAAAAAGAGGAAGAAAAGATGCTGAGAAAGAAACCAAAATCTCAGCTGGCAAGATGCATGACAAGCAGCTGAAAGAGGGACCTTGGGATAACAGTGTCGTCATCAGTGTCCAACTTTTTTTTTTTAAATGAGCTCTCACATTTTTTCTCCATGATAAATAGCTGTTTCCAGAGGTCCCCTCCCACTCCTCCCTAAGTCCCTACACAGCAGCCTTATTTCATGTGTCTGCAATAGTCTACTTTCTCATGTAGTATTTTCTTACCCTGTTCTTTTTGCACTCCCTCCCACTTTCCATGTCTATCTAAATGTGTCACATCCTCATGCTACTCTGTCTGGCTGCACCATGATCTCCTTCAGGTGTTCCTGCAGAATTGGGACTGGGATTGTGGTCTGGGTCTGAGAGAATGGGCAATGTGTAAAATGAAACCTCTATTTCATGATCTAAAAGGTTTGCTCAATCAGTAATTGCTTCTCATAGTCATACTTCAGAAAGAGCTCAGTAGTAGGCAGCTTGCACTGAGAGCCTGTTGAGTGACAAGGAGATCTCTAAAACATCTGGGAACATAATTGGATGATGAGCACTTTTGAAAACCTGTCCTCAGTGCTTTTACCTCCCTGAAAAAGTGCAGACTATCTGTGCATGATTTTAAAGCTGCTGATTCCCACAGTGCAGTAGTACGGGTCAGCTTCTCAAAGCCAACACTGAAGTGAACAACTAGCATGAGTCAGCTGTTCCCAAGTGTCAATTGCCCCAGCACTTCTGCAGCAATGTGCTAGATGTCCATATAATTGAGATTACATGGAAAAAACTCTGAGATTATCATACTAGACATTTTTCCTAAATTACAATTCTTCGCTGGTAGAGAGAGTTGCCAAAATCCTTTAATAAAAATAAGAATTAACACAGTACAATAACAATAGCCAGAGCCTCTTCTCCCCAAGTGCAATAACCAGAATAAACAGTTTACCCACATAATAGTCCCCTATAAAACTTAAAAGAAATAAACTTACAGGAATATTTGAGGTTTTTTTACGTTAACATATCATACATTCCTAGGCTAATTTGTTTAAAGCTAAACACAAGGGACAAGGAATTTTCTAATCCTGCATTATTTTTGATATAGTGATTTAACTTGCTATCATATTTTACCATAATTTTTACATTTATAACAAGAAAGACTCTTTTTTCTTTCTTTAAGGAAAAAAACCCTTATGCAAGTGTTCACCAGTAAAAATAAGGATAAATCCACTTTATTATAAATGCTCATCTACTTAACAGTACAAGATTATCATATTTTTAAAATTCTTTTTTACCCATATACAGACACTGACATGTAATTGTCATGATCCTGAACTTCGGTTTTCATATCTGAGACCTTCTAAAATTATGACGATGAACAAGATTTTAGAGGGAACATAAGCTTTTGAAAGCAAATAAAGAGAAAAAATGTACATGTGGTGAAGGTAATGATGCATACAGGCACGTGTTTGAAGTTATTAGTTAAATTGTCAGTATGAGCCAAGAGAAAAAGATTTCTCTTTCCCCTCCTTTGGAAATCAAATAACACTTCTTAACCAAAAATATCCAATGGACCAGATTTTCCTTTCAGGGCTGCATTCTAATCCTACTCATATTTGCAAAGTATTGGGGAAAAGAATTCCACCCACACACTCAAAAAATGTATGAATGTAGCTGAGGATGGTCATAAGAAAAACTGCTTTTCTTCCTCTTCTTCCTGGTGGTATCTTTGTGACTTTCACTAGCCTTAAAAAACATACATCTCTTCTTACCTTCACTAAGCTCCAAATTAGTTATTTATAAATAATAACAAATTTTATAAGACTCTTGGTTTTGGGTTTTTTTTCCAAATTCTACTACAAACAATGGAAATAAATCCATTTTCTTAAATACAAATATAGTTCACTGGACAAAGTGCTATGTGGGCAAATAAGTCTCACATTTTGCTCCCTAAGTATTGTGATCTATATGCAGGATCAAAACATATTTACATAATGACAGTGTATATGCATACTTTCTTAGTTGCAAGACCAGACTCTGAGTGTTGCCTATTTTGGAATTCTAGGCTTACCAAAGGGCTTTCATTAACATGTCTGTCTCTATAAACTCCAAGACATGCTAAGGTTTTCTATAAAAGTGCAACAATAAATCCATGCTTAATCAACCCTTTGTTGAGCTGCACACACATGGACTCTGTAAAATACAATTCAGATCTAATGGCAGGACCTCTGTTCATAGCTTCAAGTTCAATGGTGTTTAAGACCTGGAAGTGTTACTATTTTTTACCCTGAGCCATGTAAACATGAACATTTGATGCCTTGGACTTCTTTGATTAGACATGCATTCTCACCACACAGCTGCAAACATTTTTTTTTTCCTTCCTACTATTGCTCCCAGATAAAACCAAGTGATTTTGCCTCAATACTAAACTCAATCCTGGTCTTCCCTGCCAGTTCACCTCCAGCTGCCTGTACAGAGTTTCACACTAAGCCCCTTGTTTATATCAGTGCTGCAATTAAGCCCAGGCCAAGAAGAGAAGTCCCTCAGAGGGTAGCAGAAGTGCAAGGCTAAGAATTGATTTTCAACTTCTGCAACGTAGTCCATACACATCCTTTCAACCCTAGGAAAAAAAAAGTCCTCAGCCAGATCTCCTCAGAAAGCACCTTTTTTTGTGTGTTTGTACAGGTTTTGTTCTTTGGTTTTGTTGTTTTTTATTTTGCTTTCAGCGGCCATTCTGGGGGCATTTTTCACAAGTTGAATCCTGTTTCCAAATTGGCCAGTGAAAAGTTTTAGCCATGTTGAAATCGTTTCCAGGGCTAAATTGGGAAACCTGAGGCAGCTGGGCAATCTTACAGCTGGCTGAACTGTGGCTTGCAATAAAAGGCAGTGTGAATAAGGTATATTGAAGCTAAATTGGATTCCTGTGAAGGGCCATTTATTCTGAAGGGGGGCATGGGGGGAGGCATTAATGAACAGAAATTAAATTAGCTGAACCAGGCTTTTAAAAATATACTGAAAAATACCTGACCTGCTATGAACCTTTTAACAAAGCAGGAACTTTGGGCTAGCAGGACCAGTTCAGCTCAGCTTTTTTTCCCTGCCAAAGGTACAGATGTCAGAGGATGTACAACTACTCCACCTGATAAAAAGCCAGGCTTATAGATGGATAGATGGGGCAGGTTTTATTTCTGTAACCTGAAGTCAATGCAGGACAAAGTCACTGCTGTGGGAAATCCAAAGTAAAACAATATGCAGCCCAAATACAGAGCTCATTTCAGCTGATGAAAATACTTAATTAACCAATCAGCAGATAGCTAGGGAAAAATAAATGTGCCCTTTAATCCTTCTTGCCAAAATTCTCTTCACTGAAATACAAAGAAATTGTGGACTACCCTATCTTTTGAAGAGATTATTGATTAACTTTGTAAATATTAAATATCATAATTAACTTGAATAATATTTTACTTACACTCTCTACTCTAATCTGAGATCTTTTTCAATGAACGAAATGCTACAAAATTATTAGAGTGGCTGATTTCAGAACTGGAATACTAAATTTCTTTGGGAGGATTTCGTTTATTTGTGGTTTTTTGTTTTGGTTTAGTTTTGGGGGCAGGTGGTATGTTGTTTATTTGGTTATGTTTTGGCTTTCCCCCCCCCCCCAGTTCTTATTGAATGAAATAGCAAAACTGCATATTCCTGAAAAGCTGGAGCTACTTCACTGATATAATTAAATCTGCTGTAAAAACCACTTGGCTTTCACAGTTTTCTTTGGAATTGTAATCCACATTACTTCTAACTTTTCTTTCTATTACGAAGGCTAGTACTGTTTTTGAAATCTTGCAAATCTGTACACATGGCTCCAGAATAACAGTACTTGTAATTAGCTATAATAATGCCTTCTGATGTGACCCTTTACATCTTAACTACCATTGCTAGTAAGCTTAGCTTTGTAACCACCTGTGTAAAGCACCCAGCTTGTGTCCATTTTACAGACATGTAAACCAAGAATGAAGACTGAATTATATCTTGCTCAGACTTTTCTTACACCTGATCTACAGCACTCCCTTTGGTGGCCACAGCATTTTTAAGGTAGAGAAACTCTTCTGAAAAATATGCTCAGGAATCAGATGTTCTCAGTCACATTTGTTGAGGTAAATTTCCAGGGCAACCAGTATATTTTGCCATTTTTTGCCCAAGTGTGAGAGCTTTTTAGGGTGGGGCAATGGTTTGCCAGTTTCTCCTCTCTTCTTGCCAAGAGGTGCCACTTTTCTCCTCCTCCCCACCCCTGCCCCTTCCAACCGTGAGTCATAATATTATGAACCTGATGATGGGAGAAATCAAATTTTCCACCACTCCACAGTAATCTCTACCTTGGTATTATTCATCATCCTCCCAACCCAAGCTCCAGCCACAGGACAGTCTGTTTCTACAAAGCCAGTCTCAACAGAGATACCTACAGTATATCTGGAAATAGAAACATGATTTATGTGTCTGTTTAGTGACATCTTGTTTGGGGCACAGGGAGTGAGTGAGCTGCAGGCATTATGAGCTGTAGCAGCAGCTCAGCAAACTCCCTGCAAGTGGGCATCACATCAGATATTAAAATGCCTTAAGTATGGAATAGATTCTCTAAGATACTGCAGCAGGCTGTAATTGTAATTTAATCAAATAAATTGGGTCATACTATGCATGCAAAACACATTGCAGTTAAGAATGGGAAAAACTTAATATGTCTTCATTTTATTTTGTTTCTCAATGGAAATGTATCATTTACACATTGAGTTCTTGCTTGAGTTTTATCTGTGGGCAGGAAGGAAAAAGAAAATGATTTCTTAGGGTCTCTGCAGAAATTTATATTTGTTGTATTGATTGGCTCCTATGGTCACTGTTACCTGCCTGAAGGTGGCAATAAGTGCTTCTAAACTTTACATCTCCCCCTGCCTCCAATTCAGTTTTGAAGTTTTCACACACATTTCCTAGAAGAACAGAACATTCCAGACAGGCTTTTGTATATCTGAAGATCCCCTGACTGAAACTTTTCCATACCCAGCTCTCAATTGAATATGTCTAGAAAGAGGCTACGAGGCATTTTTCTTTGTGTTCTGAGGAGTAAGGTCCCTGTTCTGAGATGAGAAGGATGCAGCTGAGAAGAGAGCCTTTCCTCAGGACAGCTCTGTGTGATGCTCCAGATTTTGTGGCTTTCTTCATCCTAAATGAACCGCTAGTCAGTTTAAATGCATCCCAGTGCAAAAAGCCCAAACAGACACACTGTATGTCTCTTCCCAACAGGCTTTCCATGTAGATCATGTGTTGTGAGGATTGTGGGACTGAAAGCTCGGATGCAGGACTGTATCAATTTGCACTGGGAGCTTGCAGTAACTCCTACTGCAGATTCTCCATGTTTTCATGCTGTGAATTTCAAATTTTCTTTCCCTGAGTAAAATCCAGTTAAAAGAAAGGGAATTCATAATAACTTGAGCCAAATACAATTTTTCCAGAACTGGAACCTCCATGGCCCATCAGTGTGTGCCATGGTCCAAAGAACAGTGGAGAAATGTTTGGTCTGGCTCACCTTTCTGGTTTTTGGAAAGGACTGCATTGCTTTCCAACAGAGAACAGTTGAGCGAGTAGGTTTTATGCAGCAAGGAACCCCTATCTGGTGGCTTGTTGACTGAGCTAACTGCCAGATCTTCTGTGGCAATGGTAAATTAGTGTTTCATTCTAACTACTTTCTCTCTTTTTTTTTTTTTTTAAAACCACCAAAATAAATCTAAAAAACCAATCACTACACAACAAGCATATAGAGGGTCAACTTCTACAGCCCTGCAAACCAGACAAAAACTGCTGAACAAATCTAAAACACAGAAAGAAGACTTTCCTGGCATCACAGAGACCTCTGAGCAGCATCACTATCCTCCTCTGGAAGACACACGGTGCCTGGAGGGAGGGAAGGAGGGAGAAGTAGTCCATACCTGATACCTGTATCACCTGGCCACTGGAAATCAGTCCAGGGGCCTGAAGCAACTTGGGAGTAGTGCAGACTGCTGCCAGCCTCAAAGCACTACTGCCAACACAAAGATGCTGTTACCCCTTCCCTATGACATCACAGGGCAAATTCTGGGCACAACCAAAGACCTTGATTGCATATTGAACACTAACTACACATGCTAATAACTTTCATGCTGAAAAATGACATTACATGTTGCAAGCAGAATATGAACTCTGGCTAAATTCTGTGAAAAACTTTTCACTGGGGTTCCAACATCACTTGTCAAAAAGTGAGTAGGGTATTTTTATAATTTTTCCTACTTTCTGTGTTAGGTTAAAAATGCAAGAAAACATTCCCTGGTATTGGGAGTACCAAGGGACTCCTAATAATAATGATATGAACAGGCAACATCATGCAAAAATTTTGAAACAAATTTTAAAAGCCAAGTTACTAAATTTAAACAAAGTTAACAGATCTACTTGTATATTTTTCTAATCCCTATATGTTTCATTATTTTATCCGTGATAATTTTCATCACTTCTCTGTTTTGAAGGGATTTTTTTTATATAAAATGCATTACAATCAAATGAAATGCATTGACATGCTTCTCTTTCTCCATCTGAATTACCTTCTCTAAACTGTTGCTAAATTTCTCCTAGTAAAAACATTATTACAAGGAAGGGACTCCTCACCACCCACTCAGCTCCCAGAAGCCAAGGGAAAAAACTTAGAGATATTGTTTTTCTGATTTGACACTGATACTCTTTGGACCTAAAAAATGTTCCTGGTCCAGCATGCTTTTTTAATGGCTTTATAAAGAATTAGGTCAAGCATTACCAAGACCTAACTTCAAGCTTATACTAATCTTTTAAAACATGGCATATAGGACAATTAATTAACTACTTTTTTCCATCCTTCCCAACTTTGACATTTAAAATGCTCTATTTTTTAAGGAAAGAAGTGTTCTAGGGCTGTGGAGTAATCGCATTTCTACATCTTTTAACACGTATCATACTTACTATGGAATTTCTACATTAGAAATAAGAACAATCAACCAAAAGACCTCAGTCAACTTCATTTGAAGCAGAAATGTGATTTTTTTTTCTTTCTTCCCTCCAGTTAATGATGAATTATTATATTAAAATATATATTACAACTTCAAAGAAAAGCTAGTTTTTATAAAACAGAGGCATTCAGAATTAAGTTTGAAAAGATTTGACCTTTTGCACACAAAAACTAACACCTACATGAATGAAGTACTGTAGTAAGTGATGATATATGATGGATCATTTAAAATGTGTGTATGGAACGATGCACATTTTTTAAGGCAGGGGCAGATGGTGGTTACAGCACCTCCAACATTTTCCAATTACTTTGTTTTTTCAAAATATATCCAGACCATAAAAATATTAGAAGAGTCCTTGAACTTTAATAGAAGCAGTACTTTTCAAATATAAAAAAAAATCTTTAAAATATATTTCAGTTCAGATTGATGTTCAAAAAACATAATCCATAATAACTCAGACAATCCCCTTCACCCTTTCTTACAGAGTTTGAGTTGCAAAGGAAGAGAGAATAATGAGGGGTTAGACCCAGAGTTGTATCCCGATGTGTTAGATAGAAGTTTAACCCTATCTTCTTAAATTTAACACATGCACTGAATACAAAAAGCTGCTCCACCCTGAACTGCTTTGAAGACAGGCCCAGTCAGATGCAGGATTTTGGTTTTGCCCAAACTCTAACAAAAATGTAAGAAATTTGAGACTGAAGATAACATGAAATCTACTACCTTCACAACGAGCTTAAAAGTAAAATGGGGAAAACAAATACAACACTATTAACACTTTTATAATGAAATTAATATTTCTTTCAGTCTTTATCCATTCAGATAAAACTACAGGATGAGATTTCAACAAAATGCACACTGGGCTGACAATGGAGCACATTTTCAAAACAAAAATCAAATAAGAAATGCGCTGGAATTGGACCCCAGTGTGAAGTGAAACAAAAGTTCCCAAACACAGCTCCTTTCCAAGTTAGGCTGTAAACCAGGAACACATGGAGAGAAGAAAAGGCTGTTTGTATTGTTCCAGGAAACTGGACCAAGGATTATTCCATAATTGCATTAAGCAAATACAGTATAATATCTTACACAGTGAAAAGTTCAGAGACACCATAGGCCAAGAGATTGACTGATCACATTACACTGAAGTCCTGTAAGCCATTAATTCCTTAATTACTACAGTTATAAGCATTTGACACCAATGCTATTGTGTTCAATGGCAAGGAAATGGAGAAACACCATCATGAGGTATTTTCACTTCAAGTAAAATTTTTTTAATATCCACATTATTAAACTAAGGTCCCATCATGCATATATTTAGGATGTTCATAATTTTATGAGTGGTACACAATAAAGTCTGAAGCAAAGATAAAAGCCTTTAAGCACTCTTACTGACCTGACAGAGCTGACACACACACACACACAGACACACAGACACACACTGGTTTCAAGATGAATGTAAGCTACACCAAGCAATTTCCAATTTCCACACTGTAGGCACTACTTACACCTTCCAAAAATTACATTATTACTACCCTTCCTGGCAAAAAAACCCCTCAGGCAAAGTGTTCTAATGGGTTTTCAAGTCAACAGGAACAGCTGGGCTTAATGTCACTGAGACCCTGATGAGAGAATGAGAAGAGTTTGGTTCTGCTTTCAGCCCTGCAAAATTCTTCCTCAGTGGCTGTAACAGAAGGCAATAATGCATGTCCCAAGAAGTTTGGCCTGGGTATGCCCAGGACAAGGCCAGCTACCACATCTTTACACAGAACTAAGTGCCTAAAGGCTGTAGGGGAGATGGGAAAAAGAACTGTACTACTATAACATCAAGCAGATACAGACTGATGTAGAACTCAGTTGCTTTCAGAGTCCCACCAGGAAGACAAAGTAGCTGTACAGTACACACAACTTCCTTGTCTGTCTGTCTGTCTGTCTGTCTGCCTTACAGAGACACAGCATCCAGGCTAATTCAAGCAGGATATGGAAACTGTCCACCTACAGGTTAATGGTTCTGCATCTACCTCACTCTAGAGAGCTGTGCAGCCATCATAAATTAGCATAATTCTACTGCTTTGAATGGAATTGACTTCCACAAACTGGATTGCCAGTTCTCAAACTGGATTGCCAGTTCTCAAAGGAAGGAAGAAAATACTTATTTCTGAAAGTGCTAAGGACAAATTCCCCAGCACCCCTGACAGCCAGGAGGCACTCCTTGTGCTGTTCATGTGGGCTCAGCATTGGGAGATTCAAGGTTCAGCAATACTTCTCACACCAGAAAGCTGTTGTCTTTCCTTCTGTACTGCTCATCTCTCTTTAGTTCTGCAAGTATGAAATAAAGAACATCCTTGGCTGCCTCCCAAAGGGGTCTCAGCCTTCCCAGCAGGAAGGATGGTGACTGCAATGAGAGGGCCTCCTTTACAGGGAGGGCGAAGATGAGGAAAAGGGGGGATGGGATCTCAGAAGAAAGGACAGGGATGGTAGGGACCACCCAGGAGATAAAGAAAACATGGGTTGAGCGGAAAGCTGGGGAAGCTCCTGAGCATGTACAGTAGCTAATTGTTAAATTTTAACCATTTAGCCTTTAAAATCTTTTTTTTCTCCCCCTTTCCTTTACACTCACACAGAGCAAAGGCATAGTTTGTGTTCAGAAGGAGCAGCTTGCAAAGACATTTAAAACTAAAGCAGATTTTTAAATTTAGCAGAGCTTTCTCAGTGTTTTCTAATCCTGGCTCAAAGGTTGAACTTTGTTAAAATTTGTTACAAACAAGAATCTTAAGAAGTTCCCAGACTTTGATGGGCTTTGCTAAATTTAAACCCACAGAGAAATTTTATAGGAAATTACAGACTAAAAACGATACAGCCACGAGGAGAGACCATAGCAGAGCTTCTTGTACTTGTTTCTCTCTTGTAAAGCTCTGCAGGATGGGTGTCACAAAACCTAACTCCCTGTGCCAGCCCTAAGTTTCTCTTCTCTTCTCTGGCGTTTTCTGATCCAGGCTTTCCCACACACAGTAATGCATTCCCAAACATGACTTTACAGCAGCCCCTGAGAGCAGAAGGGAGCTGGAGCACGGGGGCCAGCCTGGCAGCCTGAAAGCCAACCATTGTTCCCAGAGGCAAGCAGCCCCACAAGGCACACTGACTCCCTGTCTCCAGAGGGAACTCAGGCACAGGACTTCTCTCCACTGCCCAATAGGCTGGGGCACAGAAACACTGTAATTTGGTGTTAATTGGGTCAACCCCCTACTTTAATTAAAATGAAACTCCAGACCTTTCCCGTTCTACCTCCAGTTACATTTTATTATTGCTTAGCTAAACCAAATGTACTGTGGCAGTGGTTCCTTCACTTCCTTCACTGCACAAGTCCTCCACCAGAAGTTTCCCCTTCTCCCTTCTTGCTCTGACAGCATGCTGTCAGGGCTCACTCTACCCCTGGGTCCAGGGGCTCCATTTTGATCCAGACCCAGACACCCAAATCTTGCCTGAGCTGTGCTGCAGGCATACCTTGGCCCTGTCCTGTTCTCTGATATACTGGTTCATTTACTATCTCTCCTGATGGTCTCCAGTCCCTTCTGTTGCTCCTGACTGGAACCAGGATGAGCTCCAAAATTGATTCATCGCCTTACCTTGCCTGGGGCTGCTGATGAGACCTTGTTGCCTTCACTTGTCTCAGCCTATCCAGCTCAGATACTGCAGGGCTGTGCCCTGGTTGATGAGGGCACTGCTTATGCTGGGTCACCATGAGCACACAGCCTGTCACCCTCACGGTGCAGCTCCATTCCTGCTGAATGCTCCCTGAAACGAACAATCACTGCAACTTGACAGGAACCTTCTCCTCGGTGAACCACCAATAAAGACTCATGGCATATTTACTCTTTCAGCACATGCAACTAGTGGCAATAATTGAGAGTGAGATCCATGAAGGATCTGCCATGTAAAATAGGTGTGGTGAACACATCATCTGGGAGTGTGGAAGAGACCAGAATTACAATGGAAGTACTGCTGGAAGCAGGAGGACAGTGTAGGTGAAGCCTGGTGAACCAAATGGACAGCATGTGAAAATCAAGACTGCAGAATACATGAAGAGGCTGCAGCAAAGTCTTGGGAAATGGGGAAGGAGACTGAAGGTGTCGAATAATTCTGTGGGTTCCTTTAGAGACAGGACCATGCATGAGGCAACACAGCATAATCTGTCCTTTGGTGACCTATGGAGGAGTATGTATCCACCCAGCATTGCAAGTTTCTCTGAGGCACAGTGACTCAGCAGAGGAAAGTATCAGGTTCAGTAGGTTTTTCTGCACTGCACAGGAGGAGGCATACCGAAGAGCAAAACCTGTTACTCTCTAGCCATCTGACCTATGTGTCACAGCCAAGGCTTGCCATGGTTCTGCTTTGCCAAGGTGGCACAAACACGTATCCACCACGTGCAGAGAGGACGAGCCACAGAGGCAGCAGGACTGGGAAGCCTGACACCAAACTTCCCTCCAGCCCTGGCTTTCATCAGACCTTCTTGGGGCCTTAACAAGGAACTGATATACTCTTGGCTCACATTCTGCAGAAATAAGACATTAATCCACACCTCTTGTCCAGCTCCTTATCTCCTGCTTTTCTCCCTGTTTTGCAAGGTGACACTCATTCAATCTGAGCAGAGGCGAGACTAGAAAAGATGTCATGCCTCCAAGAAGATATATAAGTAAATGAATACACAAATCTATCACATACATGTGCATGAAACGTCCCACACTTAGGAATATCCAGGGCATCAAAACTCACTGCTGCATAAACTGTGACCCACTACATCAGACTGAAGAGCAGAGGGCAGCGCTGCTCGGCAGACCTTTCCTGCCATCCCAGAACCACTCGCCCAGCTCTATGAAAATGTAACACCTCATCTCATCATAGCATGCCTATGTACTCCTTACTCACATGCAGCAAATTCAAAGAAGATGAAACCAATTATGACATTAAGTGGTGGACTAATCTTATTCAGGAAATAATTTAATTCAATACAAACAATGAGGTACTATTCTTTTAATTCCTTTTTTCCCCCAGGAAATTGTATTTCTATGCCTGCAAAAGAGTGTGAGAATAACCATATATTGTGTCCCACAACTGATCTGCAACACTCCTTAAGTACTTTTTTAAAAGGGGTCACTCCATGCACACTGTTCAATTAAATCACTGTAACCTCTGGGAGCAAAGTTGGAGTTTTGCAAAGGCCATAATGCAAGCAGTATGTAAGTTAAGTGTATTTTATATATTTATATTTAAATATACTGAATTTAGAAACATGTATATTTCCATATCTGTCACTATCAGAGCCACAGGAATCTTCAGCTAAACTATGTTAGTAAAGATGAGTTTCAGGAATTTAATGCAAAACAGGCACAGAGCAAGCTCAGTCACTGGGCAGGCCACATATATATATATATACACATATACATATATATATATATGACCATAAAAAGTGCAAAAGTTCACTCACTGTGTTAGTTTTATCCCACTCCCGATTAATGCTGAATATTTTAACAATTATGTTCTCTGTGTCTGTTCGAGATCTACACATGCAGGCTTTGTATTTTTTTCAGAAGTGCTCTAGCATAGAGCTTGTCTTGTTTTCTGCCAACATAGATGCTATAAAATCATGTTTGATTCAGTTTACTCCTTTCCTCCCCTCCCCTCCCTTCTTCCCTTTTCCTCAGCCTTATCCTCCTCCATGTTCTTGGGTGGGCAGATTCATGGGGAGACTTGGTTTTTAGCATAGCCACCACCAGGCAGTTTGTTACTCTCCTGAAGCACATCTGGGCTTTATATCAGGCCTTTAATTAATCCTCAGTGAAAGCCAAGCTATGACATTTTGACTGGGCAGGCTCCAGTTTTGGACAGGTCTTGATTTATTGCGACTGAGTCTCAACCTACTTTGATTTATTTCAGCTTTGGGGAGGAGGGCAAGAACTGAACAGAAAAAGCACTGTTGGATGCAGAACATGTGATGCACGTAAAGGACCTCCAGATTACTGTGGACCAAATGACAAACAGCTCAGACAATTTACAATAAAAACTAAATAAAATAAGCACCATTGATGAAAATATTCTGGTGAAAGAAATCACTTAAAGCAACAACTACCACTATCAAAATGAGCAACAGCAAATAATAAAAGACTTAGTGAACTAGGATCAAACGATTTGGCAGAATGTGCCAACAAAGGAAGCTCATGCCTTATCTCTAAGTAAACAATAAATCCCTGGTCACTCATTAGTGTTAATCACACCTCTCATCTGCATTCAGCTAAATACAGAGAGGCAGGACCAACACTTTCCTGATGAGTTGCTTCCAAAGAAAAGGATGTTCTGCTATTGTCTGCCAGCTCGCCTTGGGTGGATGTCCTTTTGCAGGTCTCCCTCTCCCACTGCACCGTGCACAATATGAAGCATGCCAAGTCTTCTGGACAGCAGGAACAAAGGCAGCCAGAGCCAAACTCTTCATCTAAATAAAGCAACAAACATCACAGTAATAGGAGCCACTGAATAACAAATCCAATCTGCTCAAGGTATAAATCTTTCTTGTTTCTGTGGGTAAGCCTGCTCTCTAACGTTCTTTTCTTGTTCTGTTTTCATTCAAATTCTGTTGAACAGACAACTTGGCAAGTTTTTTCTGAATATTATGGTAGCTACTTCCAATTAATTCCTGCTGTGCGTACATTGCAAAGGAACTCTATCTTGAAAATTCTAATGGAAACAGGTAATTTTATTGCTTTCCTTTAAGTATTTTTGTTAAAAATTCAAATATCCTTATGCATCCCTCTCTTATATTTTCTTTTCACCAACCGAAATTCACTTTCTTGTTGTATTTTTTTTCTTCTATCTATGGGGATTTACAGCTCTAACAAAAGACAAGAAAAAATGAAGTTCCAGCAACTGAAAAGCAAAAAAAAAATTCAGTGTAAAAAACCCTGGTACTTTATATTTGCAGACACCTATCAGGCTTTGGTGCCTAACAAACATCTAGCAGAAAAGGATGTTTTTGGAAAGACTGGGCACTAGTCTTAAAATTTCAGTAACATCTCAGAGGCTACCTCAACAGTCCCCACACACAGCCTTGGAGGACAAATATTTGTACTCCTGTTATTCCGGGTAACACAAGACAGAAGGAGCAGCAACCCATGCACACACATACAAGCCTGTGTCAAGGCATCTGTGCTGCCAAAAAGCAGGAAGGTACACAAATTGGGTATGAAAACATATGCATCATCTTTAAAAAGATTACAACCAAGGGACTGAAGACATTAATAAAAAGGTATCCATGCGTTAATTTTTAAGTTTCAGGGTGAAATCTGGAAGAAAGTTGTGCTGTACATGGTTGATTTGATACCTGTGTAAGTTAAGGCCAGTCCAGCTGTGTGTTATACCACCATGCAGGTAAGCAGTAGGATTCAAAGTTTAAGATCACTTGAGTCTTCTGCTAATTAGAAACAACTGCAGGGGTGTTCTCAATCTGATCTGCATCACTAATGACTAGTTTTATCATCTGTAAAATGACTATTTTAGCAGCCTAGGCTGACATGCCTATTTGTGCTGGGAGGTTACACAGGGAACCCACATTTGCTGTTTTCTTCCCTAACTAGGCTGAGCTGGCTCTGTGTGTCCAACAGAAAATTACTAATTCTGCAGAAATGCAGAATATTCATAACAAAGTAAATGGCATCCAGTCCCTTTTAGTTTCAAGAGTAGAAGTCTAATTATTGTTAAGGACAATTCTCAAGACAAACTTGTCTACTGAGCACATCCTTTCCTCATCTCTACTCACTCAGTAAGAAAAAAAATCATTAATATCTAATGCTAATGCTTGTTACCTTCTATGCATGTTTTCTTGACCCACTCAGGCTAGAGAATTGCCTTTCAAGCAGAGTGGCAGCTGGTGGCTCACTTTGGCCTGAGAGCAGGTGATGAAAGCACAGGACTTCCCTAAAAACTAGGGCCTTTTCCCCATCTTGTATTGCTCTCACATTCCCCCCAACATGAGGATGCAGTGTTCCATCAGCTGTGGTACTCCTGAGTATAAATTTGCTTTTTTTCTGCCAGACAGTGCTCCTTTTAGATGCTAGGGAGTTGGTTCTGGGTGGGACACCAGATCTTAGTTTTCATCCTGAGCACCATCAGTTTGTTCTTGTTTAAAGGCAGTTTTATTTTCCTGCTTTTATCTGCTTTCATGAAATATGAAAGTGTGTGTGATTTTTCCTTATAAGAAAGTGTAGTGACACTGTAAGCTCCAGCAGTACTTTCTAAAACCAACACAGACAGAGTTTGCAGTGACAAGTTGGACTGTTTCACTTAAAGCAACTTTATATGAACCAGTATCCCTGCAAAAGTCCATATCTAAGCAAAAAGGATCACTTTAAGATACTTCTAATAAAACTATCAGCTTGGTTAGGAGTCAACTGTTTTGCAAGCAGTTCCAGAACAAAAACAACTATCCAAAACATTTTAAGATAATGATTTCAGAATTTGGATTTTTTTTCCCTGACTTGAAATATTTATGACACGTTGTATTTAAATGATCAGACTGCTACAAATCAGCACAACTAAATGCCTATCATCAGCATGCAATTCCATGACAATTTGCTCCCAAACCTCAAATGAATAAATTAACCAAGGGAACTGAGTTTTGCTTCTCTTAAGTGTATTCTAAAAGTAAATGTAAAATGTGCATGATTCTGCTATTATTTAACAGTATTTTATGTAATCACTCCAAAATTATTGCTGTAAGAATGATGACAAATTTACTTTCAGTTTAGGTGGACTTTTTACTGAAACTTCTTCTCCAAGTTATATTTTTACATGTGTGCCCTTTGGTTTTACACTGCCTTTCTTTAGATGTGACCTTATGAACACCAGCAACAAAAAAGCCTTCTTTAAGGAAAGTCTAATTTACTTAATTACAAGGAGCGGGCAGTTGTGCACCAATTCCATTATTTTGTCAAACTTGAGACTGAAGACTGGCACCGGGCAGGCCAGGTGAAAACTCTTTATTTTGCTTCCTGGTTTTATTGGTAATGAGTTAAATGGCATTTTAATGTCTCCTGAGGTCACTTTCAGAGCCAAATTGTGGCTATCCTGTCACAGGTGTACTGTGTAACTCAGGGCAGGCACAGAACCTCTTTCTCTTCTGCTGGCCTCCCTGTGCACAGATGTAAGACACAGTGAATGAAGTCCCACCAAAGCCAATAATCATATTATTATTAGAAGATTTCACTCCAAACTAGTTCCTGCAGTTGTTTTTCAGCAATGTTGCTCCTCAGGTTTTCCAAGGGGGCAATGAGGGAACACACAGCCCTACAGTTGAGCACTTCACACATGTCCTTACCTTTTATGGCTATCTGGATAAATAATACATTTTCTAAAATAGCACACATATACTTTTAAGATGCCATTAAAATGCTATACATAATGTTAAAGTGTTACATTAAGTGTGCTCAGACCATAAGAACTTGCACAAACCATCAACCAACACCAGTTCTAAATTGTTACTACTTGCTCTTAAAATACTTTTTTTTTTTTTTTTAAAAAAGGTTCTCCTAGAGATGAGGCATTTGTTAGCCTGGAAAAGATCCTTGGAAGGGAAGCTCCTTGGTGCTGCACCTTAGCATTCCCAGAAAACAGAACACAGCAGGGCCCTGTTCTATGGCAGGCTCCTCCTTGCAACCCAGTATCACTTCTGCTGCCAGTACGATCAACTCAGAAACACACATTCCAGCAGTGCACACCATGGATAGGGCATGTGGGTCACAAGGTATTATCGGCCGAAATAAAACAGCAAATAAAGATAAACATGGAACGTGCACCTATCGGAGCAGTGGGGAAGACCATTCTATCTCATGCCTCCTGTTATCTTTCCAGTATTCCAAGATCTGCTTGTAATTTGGCAGATGAACAGGTTTAAACCTGCAGTGTTTTTAGTATGTGTCTATCTTAGATATTGGTAATAATACTGGCAGTAAAATGAAAAGCTGTACAAAATATTTTTCCCTTGTCAATTATTTCTCCTTTAAAATGAACACGATATATTAAAAACCTTATGCTTGTTGAATTTAAAACACCTCAGACGAAGAGAGAAATTCCCACCAGACACGGAAAAGTAATGTTGGTCTGGAAATAAATGCAGCATAATAAATTAATAGGAAGGGGGAAATGTGCCTGTATTGAATAGGAAATATACCGCATTAGCAAGACAAAGCATTACTTTTTCTTGTAAAATAAAGCACAGAGCAACAAGATCATATGATTTGTACCAACTTTTCATTATGTCAAAAGCAACATGTGTGCCTTGTATTAGACCATTAGGGTTGTCTTGATAAACTATTACTGTGTAGAGTAACATCTCACTTGATGTTAAGAGAGGTTAAGGCAGAAGTAGGAGTTCATGCTCTACTAATGCAATTTACTGCTCCTTAAAGAAATCTGTAAAGTGCTCTTGGAAGAAGGAAAACCACTTGATATTAAAAAAAACAAAACTCCAACCCATTTGCAGATCAAGAAATAATAATGCACAGCTTGCCCTAAAAAATATCAGCTTCTGAAATGTACAGAGCTTGTTACTAGGAGGAAAGCTAAATAGTAAGCAAATGTGCTTGGGCTGCATTCAATTCTACAAAAAAATCCTAGTAAGTCATCCTTGCAGAGAGGCAACATTTCACAGGAATACTTATGGATCCCTTAATTTTCTTCCTCAAGTCCAGTACCACAGATCCTTTAAATCCCACTACCAAATAGGAACTTTGGTAGCATATGTGGGCCTGCTCACTTCAGAAGCACCACTGAAATCCTGATTATTCCGCTAGAAGCAATGGAACAGCCGCCAAGGCTGCTCACACCAGGAGCTGAGCTGTGGAACTGCGGGATGTGCTAGGAAGGATAACTGTTTGGCTCCCTTGCTCCTGTCAGCCTTGACCCTCCTTTAGAGCAGGAAGTGCTGGAAAGGTTTGAAGGAATCACCATGCCAGGGCCCTACTTCTACTTTATTCTCCTTGTTGATGGCCGCAGGCAAATCCATCCAAGTCACACTGCCAAGCTGACAGGGAAGAGGGGACAAGGAAACACCAACGTTGCTCACCTACCTTGCAAATGCAATGTTCATCACTCCTGAGGGAAAACACAATGCTCTCACTGCAGAAATCATGTGGATTTTGAGAGGAAGAGAGAAAGGAATCAAACACAAGACAGCAATAAGCTTTCTTCACATCCTTAACCTGGTAACCAAGTAAGCCATCTCCAGGGAAAGCTTAAAATGGGCCTAAGAAGGACAACGGGAAAGTTCAACTGCTCTATCTTTGGAACATTAGTGTTGGTTGTTAGGTCAAGGCTCCATCCAAAAACACCTACAGCTAAAATTCAAGTATTTCTGCTATAACTAAAAGTGGCATATTAAGTGCACCCTCTGGGTTTGGGGAATGTTTCCTATTCAAAAAACCAAACCAAAATAAAAAAGGTATTTTTTTTCCCATACCCAGACCAGGAAAGAACAGTCACTCTGCTGATAACCAATCTTCTTAATAATGCACAGAATATTAACAGCTAGAGTACTATAAAAGTGAACCCTGACATTTTAATTTATCTGAAACATTTCTTCTTTCGGTGAAATGACCTGAAGTTGGAGGACTAAAAACTTTGTTTCTGGGAATGCATTGCCTATGATATTTTATTGGCTTGATTTCAAATGAAAACAATTATTCTATAGCAAGGATGTTACCACACAGACATAACAACACCATTAACTATTTTTGACTTCCAGTGTAAATTGAACCATTATAGGGTTTTAAAAATGTTGTCATTAAATTTTAATGATCTGTTTTAAGGGATTTTCCCCCTTATTAAAATTCAAAACAACTATACTATAGAGCTTTCTCAGAATGTGGTGCACTATTCTAAGCTTCCAATAAATCTGTAAATCATAGATTAGTTAATAAAGAGAAACTACCTGGGTTATTACAGGTGGGGCTGGTAGCAGTACCTGTTATTAATGTTGCCTAACATTTACCAATAAAATACACCGCTTCCCATTCTTTAAAATGTTGCCAAATACCTGATTGAAAAAATAAATTCTGAGTTCAAACGTGGCCACTCCTGGTTGGCTTTTTTCTTCCTTTTTTTTCCCCCACTAATGATGGGAAAAAGAGCAAAGAAAGGAAAGAAAAATATCCATTGAACTGATTAATCTAATAAAAAAATATGTTTAATTTTTATTAAAATTCAATATTTTTTTCCATGAACTAGGGGTTTTCTTGTAGAGTCAGTATTTGAAATTTTGCATGCAGAGGCCTAGAAAATGTTTACAAGAACATTTCCTTCACATTTTCCTTAAACTTGCCCAACTCATAAGCTTTAGGCAGAGTACAGTGGAAAAAAATTTTAAAAAAGGTAAAATCCTGATTTACAAGCACTGAAAAGAGACTTGTGAGACCTTTGCTGTTAAATTTTGTGAAGATTCACTCCATGGTGAACATGCTCCATCCCATGATGGGGCAGTGGTTTCCCTCCAGGCACAGCTGCAGCCCTGAGCAGGCTGTCTGGTACATTCACTCCTAGGTCCAGACAATCCCATCTCCCTCTGAGATTCATCACTTTCCCACAGTCTCATCTGAAGTTATCCCAGGTTAACCCACAAGGCTGACTGGAAGGTGGAACAGACCTTTTGGTTTTGGTTTTTTTTTTTAGTCTGTCATTTTTTCACCCTGGCACTATATTGCCACCAGCTAATGAGTAGATTTTGTCCTGCAGCATGCACAGAGGTGGACTGCAATGATGGTGCATTATCTGCATTGTGTGGTCTCTCTGCTAACACCCATCTGCTTTCCACAGGCCTTAGAACAAGTGAAAGGATAACTCCTAAATATAGACCCTGTCCTAATTTTACCTGGGTTTTCACACATTGACAGTCAGAGCAGAAAACTAAAATCATAGGAACACAGCACACATTTACAGTTATTTGTGCAAAGTGCCTTAATTTGGTATTCTCAAGAAGAACAGGCTGCAAAAGCAGAATTTGTCAGGAGGTTTCTTGCAATTGTGTTATTTGATGGAAGAGATACTTCATTCAAGTCACAATGGCAAAATAGGTCACTGTCGGAAATATGACAACAATACATAATTTATCAGCTTGGAAACCTTATACTTGAAAGAAGCCTTAGTCTAACCTTTCCATCACTCCAATTGAATTGTAAGACCACCACTGTAACAAGACCACTTAGAAAACCACCGGGGTGGCCTTGATAATACATGTATCATTGTTGAGGCACAGGAAACTAAACCAGATGGTTTTGCTGAGGAAAGCACTTTTTTCTGGCTTTGTAAAGCCTAAAAACACTAATAGGTCAAACATGAAAGTGCTGAAAAAGAAAGTTAAATTAAAATCTCTGTAAATAAGAAAAAAAAATTATTTACATATGTGTTTCCCTCACAGAAAATATGTCTGCAAGAAAATAAAAAGGGAAAAATGATGTTACAGTTCTGAAATAGTTTAGGATTGTTTTCTGAAAGGTCTAGCAACAACATTTACAGTTGGACTTACAGTCTACCACTGCTGGAACCAATGCCATATGACGTGTATTAGACAGAACACCTACATATTGTAATTAAGAACTTTTTCTTGCCTCATTTTTATGTTTTAACTGTGAAGACCGTTCATGTCTATTGCAACGAACTACTTACTTTCTTGTATGATCTCTCATTATCAATCATCTTCAACTTAAAGAAAAAAAACAGCACATAATGAACCTCTCAAGCTACATAAAATTGAAAGCAGTTTCCACAAAAATCATCCATACACAGAAACATACATTCACATGCACACATTTATACAGGCTGTGCATGTGTGTGCATGCAGGGTGTTCAGATTTTCTCATTTATGCTGTAGTTATTTAGAATCATATTATTTGCAGGCTTCAGCATTTTAAAAACCACAAAGGACTTGGTTTGGGTTTGTTTTTCTTCATTTTAGACATTGTCCACATGAGTAAAATTAAGATGATAGTGTGTTGCTCTGCTGAGAACTGCAACTATTTCTAATAGTCAAGAAGTCTAATCTAAATTACATACACTGAAAGAAATGCATTATACAGTCTTTTAGTGTGCAGTGTTATTTACTAAAATGTAAGCCTTTATTTAGCATTAAAAAAGAAATCTTTCCCTATCACAGTTATTCTAAAACACATTCTCTCTTCATAAGGGAAGCTTTGCCCATATTTTAAAAAACTGAAAGAAGATGTTTGAGAATTATACCTATATTTTGCTGGCAGCAAATCATGCTCTAGTGAAAACATAATTATTTAAATTTCATCTTTTTCTCTGCTTGTATGAGAGAATGGAAAAAAAATGTACACTGAGGAGAGCTTCACTATATGCCAATTATTTGTGGCACTTCATTTTGGCACTGCAGAGATATAGCCTTGGGGAAAATGTTTGGTCTTCAGTCCCACTCGTAAGGTTGTAACTAAAAGCAGAGAAATAAAAGAGCAATTTCTGAAGCCAGAAGTCAAGTGGGGCCATGGGTGCCCTACGGAGCTGAGGGAGCCTGATGGAGCCTACCGGGACAGCAATAGAGAGAGGAATTACATCGTTGTGTCACAGAATTGTATTCTGATTCTGTATGCGAGACGTAGTGGGGAGACACCTATTTGGTGATACCAGACATTGTGACACCATCTACCACTTCATATCAAGACAAGCTCTTTTTTAGGGTTGGAATATTTCAGTTGAGGTGCAAGACATACAAATAATTTACTAAAATAACAACGCCATGAACTGACCTTGGAAATCCACTCATCTGTGTCTTTTCCCTATAGACTCAATCAGAGGGAAGACAGTCATTATTTCTGGATCTGCTCCTCCAGCACTCTTTTGTGTCAAGAAGAAGTGCCTCTATTCCAATGCCAGTGCCTGTGGGTCATCTCTGGGTGAACTTCACCTCTTTGATTTGAAACCAGCTGAGACTGTGCTGTGACCACTTTTGGCTGTATTGTATCCTGAGAACTGGGTCACTATTTGGGTGGATGATTGAACTTATTACTGTGGTCAAATGTCACTTCCTTGATCTTGGACACCTATCTCCACAAGTCCTAAATATTTACATGGGGAAATCAAAAAATATTCTGCCCTTGGCAAGAGAATACTTCCTGTGGAAAGATGTTGCTTTCTCAAACACATTTCAGCATGAGACTTAGTTCTACATTAAAGATTTTTGAATGTTCATTGTCTCATTTTCTTTGACACACATACTTCTAGAAAAGGTACTG
The DNA here is from genome assembly GCF_037042795.1 of Molothrus aeneus. Taxonomy (NCBI): domain Eukaryota; kingdom Metazoa; phylum Chordata; class Aves; order Passeriformes; family Icteridae; genus Molothrus; species Molothrus aeneus. Next base: position 69,983,506 of record NC_089646.1, read on the forward strand.
CTTCAGCAAGCACCTGTCAAGAGTTTTATGAATGTTCAGTAGTTGTTCCAAAGGAGCACAGACTATCAAACTTTTCTCCTAAAGGTTGTTACAAGTTCTGATGCTCTCACAATTACTTCACCTAGATGGAAGCAGTTCAGTGCATAATCACCTCAAGTGGAGCAGATTTGATTTAATTTGAAGATCAGTTTGGCCTAATAGAGACATTAGTTTTGCCACCTCAGGCAAGTTGATGGAAAGAAAACGTTCTGTGTACTTGGAAATACACAAAATACACTTTACCTGGATGGCTGTACACTAATACTGAAACAAGCCCATCACTGAGGGTTTAAAATTATTTCATCACTTTTATTAGAAGATATTGACTTTAAACGTAAAAATTAAGCTGAAAGAAAGGAAAAGCATTTTTCACTTCAGTCAATACCAAAAGGGCAATTTAAAAACATGCCTTAAGTTCATCAGCAAATCTCATAACTATATGAGGTATTGATAGTTACACAGACAGATACAATTGACCTTCCTTTTATAACCAACAGTCCTTACTAAAGCAAGACTCTCACAAACAAGAATTCAGCTGGGATGGTGAAAGAATTACTCAGAAAAAACTTCAAGTCTTAGCAGACTAAGGTGAAATGTATCTCAGAAGACAACATATCCTTAATGCTACAAGAAAATAACAAAACAAAAGTAGAAATCCTTGGCCAATACTCCTGCTGGCTGGCACCTTTTCTTACGCACAAGAGTAAATTAAAATTCTAAATAATTCTGTATGCACAAACATACAAGAAGGGATTTCCCACAACAGCAGTGGTAGCTGCTGTTTCCAAGGATCATTTTCTGCCTACTAGAATGGTAAGTAGAAAAATAATGGATAAAAGTCCAGGTGATGCTGACTAGAGATTTAAACAAAGATAAGATTTTATTATCTAAATTTCAACATGTGCAAAATTCTCTAAGACCATAAAAATGACAGTGTATTTTCTTGTGCTTTTATTTACAGATTAACATATGAATGAGAATTAGAACCAATTAAAAAGAAAATAAGATAGAAATGTTCTCTTTAAGCAGTTTCACAGTTTCTTAATATGCTTGATTGGCCTGTACAATAAATTACTATATTATTTATAAATAGTTTTCTTTTGCTTTGGTTGTTTTCTTTTACATTATTTAAATATAAATTAATGGAAGACGATTCCCATACATTCTGAATATCAAATGCACCCCAACTTCACCATGAATATAGGCACACACCTAATTTTAAACTTTTGACTAGACATGTAATTATTTGAATTGGAGCCAATTATGATCCAATTATGAGTCCTCTGTAATTACTGCTTGACGTACTTGCTGGATTTCTATTGAAGGAAAGAGAAAATATTTCTGATCTCTATGAATACCTAAAGACTATTAAAACTGTTACCTTTGACTTTGTTCTTTTAGTTTTGTAAGATCAAGACTGAGGGGCTTTTCCACTGCATTCTTCAGTGCAGTATTTCTGCTGTTTGCACAACACTGAGGTATCGGCAGAAGGCAACCTGAGCATCAGCAGGTGATAAAGAGGAAACTGAAGGAAAGGCAGGAAAAACCTCAGCAGTTTAACGGAGGCTCGTGCATCCAGGTGGCCAAAAAGGCCAATGGCATCCTGGCCTGTACCAGCAACAGTGTGGCCAGCAGGATGATTCTTCCCCTGTACTCAGCACACTTAAGGCTTGCTGTTGTGCCAATAATTGAAAATACCTGGCAGATAGTCTGCAACAAATAAAGGGTATGTTATCCTCACAAAGCAAAATAGTAACGGAAGATTCATATGTCAATAGCACTGATGTAAGCTTTTCCCTCTTCCACCTCAGTGGCATTGATCATCATCTCTAGTACAATCTCATGAGACTTGTGCTGGCTCACAGCAAAATAAATAATGGAGAAAGGGAGAACAAGAGGCAGCAACAATTTCTGCCAATATGTTAAGAGTTACTAATTTTAGGTTAAAATTTATAATCCCACACCAAAAATTTTCAATGCTTACATTTTTCTATTCTGTTCACTTCAAACACTGAATGGAATCCTTTCTTTCCAGTGAGTTGGACTTCCCAGTTTTCATTCACCAGCACAATGCTGCTGTACCCTGTTGCTGCAGGTGGCAGTTCAAGTTCCCAGTCAAAATCCTGATCAAGCACATTTTCCAACTAATCTCTACTGATATGTTTAAACCATGTTTAAACCCCAAATTTCTGAATCACCTGCTACTAAACTACCCTCAACCCATCCCTCAGTGGACACCTACATGCTTCAGTGCAGGTAAATGCTTCCATGCTTTACTGTACACAAAGGAGGTTGCCCAAAATCACAGTGGCAGTCAAATGAACTCATATAATCAAAGCTCAAGAGTCATGAATTCTGCTTGTGCTGTGTGACCATCAGATGTTCTCAAGTCCAACACATACAGGATACTGTTTCTCCATGAAGTCAATGGGAGTTGGCTCATAAACTTTTGTGAGATCAGGAATTGACCCATAATATTTCATAAAACAACAAAAAGGAATGTATTTATGGTTTTATTATTATCCCTAATAAGGAAATAAGAAGAAAGGAAACACAGTACATGGTCTAGTCTATATGCACATGTGTTACTTGTATTAATATTGATGGGATTTAAAGCTACATATGGAGAGGATAAGATATATCCCTATGTGTTCAGCCATATGCTTAAGGAAGCTCCCAAAATGCTTGTAAATATGATCATGCTTTCTAACATATTATGCATTTATTTGAACAATGTTAAATCTCTAAGCCCTACTTTCCAGTCCATTAAAGCCTCAAATAATAGTTTATTTCCAGTTTAAAGTTACCCTATTTTTTACCCATTAGAAGGCTGCCTGTAACCATATTTCCACAATACTCAGGGAATTAGAGAATTGATAATAACTCTCCCATCATCTGAAAGGATGATATCTCTCTGGGATGAGAAATACTCAAGATGAACTATATTTTAGCGAGGAATTCTTTTCCAGAAGATTTTGGGACAGGCCCAAGATGTGTAGCTGAAAGGCCTGGAATGCTACTTGCACAAAAACATGTGTTTGTGCCATAGACCTCAGACAACTACATTCCTTCTGGAGGCCCAAGGCCTTGAAAGCTATTCATCCTTCTGGATTTAGTTGTTGATTTTTAAGGGTTGAATGATAGCGTCAACAGGCAGAGGGAGCTGGGCCTGTTCAGCCTCAAGAAGAGAGGGGATGAATGCCATCAATGTCTATCAGTATTGGAGTGTCAAAAGGACAAATCCAGGTTCTTGGTGGTGCCAAGCAACAGGACAAGAGGCAAAAAAAAAGCAACTGACACAGAGGAAGTTCCACCTGAATATGAGGAAGAACTTCTTTACAGTGCAGGTGACTGAGCACTGCAACAGATTGCCCAGAGAGATTGTGGAGTTCCCCTTACTGGAGATATGCAAGAACTGTCTGGACACAATTCTGCTCAATGATCTCTAGGATGATTCTGCCTGAGCAGGAAGGTTGGACCAGATCTGCTGTGGTACCTTCCAACCTGACCCATTCTGTGATTCTGTGAACACAGGACAAGGATCTAAGCCACAAGTCACAAGAGAGTTATTTAGGATTACCCTTAGAGAAGAAGACTTCAGGATTCATCCCATGATTTATGACCTAGTGCAATTTCTGTTGGACTGTCATAGCTGAATTCTTTATGAAACATCCAATGGCTGTTAACAGATCATATTCATTATGTTCATGCAATGGATAATTTTATTTGACTTACCTTTTACTTCTTTTCAGTTGAGGCTTGGTGACTGATTTTATGATCGCTCATGACCATACTTTTATGCATTAAAAAGATGACTGGGATGGTTTACTCATTTAACTGCTTCCACCAATGTTGTAGCCACAAACATAAAACCATAGCCATGGAGGCACAGTCATTACACTCATGATGCTTTTAACATCTCACATGCAAATGCAGCACAGAACCTAAGACAAATTCATTTGGATGCCAAAAACCACCTTCTTCACTTGCTTGATGTAACTCTTTTGATACCAAGGCAGTATGGCTGTTTACCTTTTCTAAGGTCATCCAGGACATCAGTTTAGAGAGGCATTATGATTTTGTTTTCTTGCTTTTTTGACTGTAAAGAAGATTCAAGAGCTCAGCTTTTACTCTACCTTTAAAGTCTCAATTTATGATAAAAATCAAGACTTTTGCCCACTGAGATACTTCTTACTTTGTAATATAGGAAACCAAAACAAACACTCGTCATCTTTTTAAACTACATCAATGAATGGTGAAGTCAAATCCGGTTTCCCAGCAAGGAATTATTAAAAGACAGAAATAGTCCAATGACCACAGGAAATCTTTAAGCACCAAAATGGGGACAAAAATCTCCTGGGGAAAAGACAATATTTCCTACATGGTCATTCATGTCTCCTTGTAATACAATACAGGGGTATTGTTTGTTTGTCTGCTTAAGTAGATGGGTAGAATAAAATTAGAAACAAATCCTGACTACACAAACATTTCAAACACCAAGTGCAGGCTTATGTGTTCTAATACCTGCCATCACAACTATCTTGTGATGCTTCTTTATAATGTATAACCAAAGAGGGCTTTGATCATTGATTTAGACCTAATTTTTAGGCCTTATTAAAAAAAGGTCATCAACCTCCAGCAGGATCTTTCACTTCAGGTCATACTGCATCTTGCTGAAATCAAGTCATTTTATCAGTCTTAAAATTTGTCAAAAGAATTGAAGAAATACTCTAAAATAGATCCACATTGTAGTCAGACCCCTTCCCCAGGAATTCAGGCAAGGAATGTAAACCCAAAGATTTATTTTTCTGTTCAGGTCATGCCTGGGGTAGACTGCTGTGTTACTAAATTCCCTAATCTGAAGTCAAGAGCAAGACAAAGTTAACAGACCTCAATAGGAAAAAAAAAAAAAAATCAAAAAAGAAAAATCTTGAGATAGCCCTCTGTGGACCATAACCTGAAGTTACAGCAATAAACATTATCCCCTCCACAGAGATGACTGAGAAAAAATCCCACAGCTTGCCTCAACGTAGTCCCTGGCATGGCCCCAGTCTCTCTTAGCATCCAGATTGCCCAGGCTGAAGCAGTCCAGCTGCCCAAGGTGAATCTTCGCTACTGAGCGGCTGATCTTCCGAGTGACAAAGTTAGCCCCTGGAGGAGAAATAAAGGACAGTGTCAGCATTGTCACAGGGGCAGATAGCTCTGGAGACACCTCGTACAGCTCAGCACATGGCACTTTCAGTCCCCACTCACTCCCCTTGCACCACCCAGACTCATGCCATCTTTTATCATTTGAGCAAGCTAAGAAGCTTCCAGGGCAAGTGTCACATTAGTTGCACTTTCACAGCAAACATCTTTCTTTGTGGGACTTCTTAAGCATTCCTAATTTGCTGCCTCAGTATTCACTCCAGGCATTAAGCCAAAGAAAATCATTTGGAATGTCAGTTCTTAAACACAAAATGCAAAAGGTTACATAAAGAAGACAGACATCTTAGACCACCCTCAACTTTTCTGTTTCAGTTTCTTTTTTCATTTTTAATTTATTTTTTCAAGGAATGCATATATCTAAATAAATGTGTTTATTAAAAAAAAAATTGAGACTATGCAAATACTATGTATTCTCCAAGGAACTACAATAGCAAAATGCATTATACTTTTCTAGTTGTTTGGGATTCTTTGTCCTTCAGATTCAGTTAGATCATGAAATTGTGATTTCACCTTTTTCAGTAGAAGACTGTATTTTATTTTACCATATTTCAGTATGTTGTCCACTGTATTACTCTGGAAAATTTGTGTACCCATTTCTGCTTCCAGTGGAGTTGCTTTAAACAATATTTTTGTTACTTATTTTCAGACTTTAATTTTCAGATTATGATGGCTGTATTTCTAAAAGTGGTCATAGTCTCCTCAAAAGCAGAGGGATTTGAATTTAGACCAGGAGTTTAGGCCCACTGGCATTTGCACACTAATGAGCCACAACAATTAAAATTACATGCCTTTTTAATAGCTAAAACCAGATATGATTAAATGGTGACAGATGATACCTCCTCCAAATGAAAAACAGGAGACTTAGTGAAAATGTCTGTAGTTGTAAAATGCTTTTAGCAAACTTCAAAAGTCTCAAAAGTGGAGCTTACACATTCAATGCATTTATGTAGTTTTTTTCATTATGGAACTCTGCTCTTTAGATACACATCTCAATATGCTCTGGTTCCTGTCAAACAAACATTAAGTTGCAGCAACATTATTAAATAACATGAAGTGTCTTTTTCACATTACTAGTTTTTCCTGTAATGCCAAGAGCATCACAGTACTTTTCTGTGTCATTTGACTCTACTAAAAGTAAAAAAAAAAAAAAAAAGCATACCTGTGAGAATCATGTGTAATGAAGAACTTAAAGTCAGACCTTACCACAGGATTAAGATAGAATTTTAAATATTCATCAATCACTGAACTAATTGCAATTCCAGTTATTAGCCATTTGATATATGCTGATATATGTTAATATCATCAATTTGCACCTGTTCTTTAAAAGATGAATATCGTATAATTTCCACATCTCCTGAAAAGGTGTTTGTATATAAAGGAAAATTACACTAAACAGTGTAATTTTCAAACTTTCAGAAACAAAATATACTCCAGAGTCTTTTTCAAAGCAAATTTCTCAAGAGTTGGATAGTACCAGCAATGTGACTCTGCTATTTGAACTTCTGAAAGCAAACTACTGTGGTTCTCCTGTTCCTGGCTGGACAGGCTTGCAGCAGGAGTGGAGTTCTGGCTTAAGAGAAACCAGTGACAGAGTCTCCTTGGCTTAGTTAGACTGGTACCTCTCCAAAGATTGTTTCCATTTTTAACTTATCAAAATGCTTTGAGACCTTCTCACAGATTATTGCTAATTAATTAAAAACAGATTCAACCTATGGCAAAAACTTACTAGGACTAGCTCTGAAACCCTCTGCACCAAAATTATTTCAGTTAGGATTTTTATTCAGCAAATAACAGCTGAAAGAACAGGTTTCTTTCTGAAATAAAGTAGATGTTTTAAAGTTCCAGACTGCAGCTGAGTAATAAGGAAAACTGACTGCTTTCAACACTACATTCCCATTTGTAGCAAAAGCAATGAGAGTTCTAGTCACCATCTGCATTAAAACAAGTTTTACTGTCAACCTGCACAACTAATGAATGTCAACTCCCCTTTTGGAGCAAATGCTTCCTCAGCATTAAAAAAAAAAATAGAAAAAAACCAGCACATTAGGTTGTATGAGAGAAAAACTTTTATGCTATCAATTTAACTTTAATTGTATAAAAGATACACACAAGAAAGAGCTGATTTGTCTAGCACAGCACAAGAAATACTAGTAACTACTGTCTTCTTGCAGAGTCACTGTTAACTGGAGAGAAACAATCTTCAAAGATATTCTCCAAGTAAAATCAGAATATTCCTCAAAAGGCTGAACTGAAAAACTAGAGAGCACCACAACGAAAAAATGAAAACTTAATTTTCCAGAGATATCCTAGTAAGGGTTCCACTAAATAATACCAACCCTCTTCTTGGAAGTGCCTCAGCATTAAAGCTGTGGAAGAAAACTATGCTACTTTTCATTCTGAGAAATGCAATTAGAAAATTTTTTCATGCACCCAAGGACTGAATGGCACATTTCAGAAGCATTTAAATGATATGCTTCATAAATAATGTTTAAGTACTTATTCCCTTCAAACACAGTATCTTAAAATATCCCATTACACTCTGTGTTTGATCCCATGCCATTAAATGCACATCATAACTAGAATTTAAGCTGGTGCCCACTGGAGTCATACAAAGTAGTTAAGGCTATGTCAGCATTTCCACTAAAAAGCCCCGTCCTAGAGGATTGCAATTTGGCTATGACATTGCTTTGGTCTGAAATTTAGCAGAAGTAATGTCTTTTTCCTCAGGACTGATTCTATCTAAAAGGCCTAGGCAAAACGCTACACATATCTTTGTATAACTGAATACAAAGGACCTTTTGAGGCACAGAAATGGTTAGCTTCCTTCTTCATCAGGAGGTAGTGAAGACTTGCTAATGCTGAGCACACAAGAGCATTTTTCTCCACAAAACAGCCACTCAGCGCCAGGAAGAGTATCATCAGAGCTGCTGGTGTGCTAACCACTTTACCCTTTATGCTGATTTTCATCGGAACAAGATGATGCAGCAGCTAAAACGTCACCAGTTATCACAGGTGAATAAGGCCTAATTTGTTATGCTACTAACCTTGCTAATTCACCTGGAAATGTGTTGGTGATAGTGACAGAAGCTACCTTAGACTGGTGGGAAGGAGAGATGTCAGAGTCCCATGTTTTTCTCCTGGCTCTGCACTGGTCCCTCAGTTCAGAGAGGTTTTGTAAAACACAACTCATTGCTTACACCTAGTACAAATAAATGTGGACTCTTAAAAACTCGGTTACATGGTTGATGAATTTTGACTTATTTGAACACCTTTTCAAAATGTGTGTGGGTGGCAAATGTCTGGGAGCTCACTTTCCTGCAGGAACCCCGAGAAGAGTCATTCTTGCTGTTGGTAGGGCCAAGCATGCTGGGCTAACTGCCTTGCATAGTTATCTATGCAGGAAATACGTCAAAACCATGATGGGCCACATTATGTTCTGGTTTGCATTGTGACTGGCAGCACTGCAATCGCTGCAATGAAGCATTAAAGATGTGGCCAGGCAGAAGAGATATGGCCAGACCTAGCAAAAGATGCTTTGGTGCGACATTTCAGCTGTTCCAAGCAGCTCTACTTAAGAGGGGGTCTGACAAGTTCTTACATTTTAAAAGGGGCCTTTAACAAGAGTTTTCATGATATTAACAGCTCTTTCAGGAATGCTGGGCATTAGCTTAGATTTGTTTTCAAAACCCAAGCCCTCCCTTTGAGATCGTTCACATTCCAATAGGAACAATAACGTCTGATTTACAAACCCGATTTTTCCTAGACAGGATTTAAAGCAAGGATTCCTTATCAAGCAGACCTGATCTGTAAAACATATAACTTGTCACCAAACCACTGCAGGAACAATACTACAATGAAAAGAAATAGCAGAGGTATAATGCAATAGCTTTTGCTCTCCAGCCCAGGCCTGTCACCTCTTGTGCTGCCTGGCTCAGGGTGGAAAACAACTCATCCCTTCCAGAAGGATGATGCCTCCATCTGGCAAAGATGCAGTTTTGAAAGCTGGACACATCTCTCATTAACACATATTGAAAACTATTGTTTAGGAGGCATGGTCTTAGTGCACCTACAGTTCCAATGCTGGATGGCCCCAAGACAGAAAAAAAAAATAAATCTTAGTCTCTGCATCAGCACCCCATTCCTTTTAGAAGCACTGGGGTTTCAGCCTTTGTGAGTCATCAGGGAACTGCCTGTTTTAAGTAAGAGTTTTTCTCTGGATACTGTGGTTTAGAAGAGGCAACCGAATGGATGAAGTAGCTTTACAAGCCACTACTGTAGCATCTGTTTCTTTTCAAGAACCCTCATTTTCCAAGTTCTCAAGACTACAAGCAAAACCCAACTAATGATAAAACTGTGGTCTCAGGAACTCTGCTCTCCCTGTAAAACACTAGTTGTTGCATGCCTAACAAAATCCATTATTAATCCTAGCAATATGATAGAATGGCAAACAATCTTATAGAATTCAATAGCAGTCCTTATCTATCAACTGAGATGCAGTCCTAGAAAAATCTACCAAGTTCTTGTAACACCTTTTTCTTCATTTTGCATAAAATATGATTAAAAGGTTTCTGTGTCTGAAGATACTGACACAAGAAAAAGGTTGAAGCTCTGCAGTTTTTTTCCTCCAAGTTTCTGCAGTTCTGGCATAGACACTAGTGGAAGCCTAACATGTTCAAACACATTGTGTACCCAGCGCCTCTACTAACCCAGAGGAACATATTTCTTTTAACATATATGTGTTGTAAATGATACATTTAATGAGATCATTAAAATGTTTTGATTGCCTGAAAATTCACATTGCTCATCATTTCCATTCTGTGAGAACCTTTTCCATTTTTTGTAACAAGCTGTAATGAAAAAAAAAGCAACACCCAGATCTTCTAAGAAAAGAAGCCTTAATCTCTTTACACTGATGAAAATCAATAACAATTATTCCAAAGCAAATGGATTTATTGTCATTGTAAACCAAATGAAAAATCAAGTTATATATCTTTAAATTAACCTTCCATATTTTGAGTTTAAACAGAATTTTAAACTACGTCTTGATCAAAACCACTGATACAGTGTTGCATTTTCATAAAACTAGTAGAGCAGTAGCTTAATATATTTTAAATACTCGTGCATTTAAATTGTGACTCCATGCACAATTTAAAATAATAAATTGTTCTCACAACAATAATTACACAAAGTAGAAACATCACTGCTTAGAAATAAAGGAAAATCATGGCTAAAAGCGACTTTTTTTTCCTTCTGCTTGTCATCATATAAATTTTACTCAGCAAATACAGCTACCTTTGGATGAGTTTGCCATAAAGTCCACAATCAGATTTTTTGAAAAATGAAATATATATGAAATAAGTGTGATATGATTCATAAGCAATTCCTTGTAAAGTCATGCATGGGAAACATCTTCCTGACTGGAGCAATAAATCATTTTATTTCCTGAAACATGAGATATAGTGCTTTAATCCTTTCATTTTAATCCTGTATAGCATGGCTGGAAATACTTTGATTCATAATAATATGTTCAATCTTTTTCTCTGTTCTTTAAAATTTTAGAAGTAGCTTATGGTAGTGGTTTTCTCAGATTTTTTAATATATTTGCAATTTTTTCAAATATTTTCAGTTTACATATCCCAAACTATTTTCCAATGGACATGTATCTTTCTCTAAACAGGAAATTTTACTGATAATATTCTTTTCAAAGAGGTTATTCTTCATCAATCCCCTGGGAAAAAATTAGGTAACAAAAAGAATCCACAGATCCCAGACCAAAAGCAGTGATCCAGTAACATGAGGATAAAATTGTCCTTCTTTATCAAGTGATCTTCATTTGGAACTACTTTGAAATGTGTGATTTAAGTAAAATGATGTGGTAGTAATTCCTTCAAATACTGCTAACAAAGACATCAATCGGCATATAAACTGAATTATTTTGTTTAATAAAATATTGATCCACATTATAACCTTTACAATGCCAAAATCTACTAATTCTCCTTGGTTCCATTTTCCATTAGCACGCCAGTTTTCAACAGTTAAATGTGGTACCAATTCTTTGGGTGCCCATTTTTGAGATAATGGAAGATACGCTACTAAATAATGTATACACTACTTCTATATTTCAAAAATGAAGAGGTTAAGGGAGAAAACTAAAGGGATTGAGAGGTGGGAATCAGCAGGGGAGGGAAGCACAGTGGAGGGGGCTGATGCCCTCCAACCCCAGAACTCCTCTGCCCCTGCCATCCACTTGCACATAGAACATTTGGACAGCTGAGGGCAACAGGAGGTCATTGAACTACTTGTGGAGGGAACACAAATTATTGCCTTTTATAATCTGAGTGGAGAATGAGACATCCTTGTGAGGAAAAACAAGGTACAGAAATGTGGAGGGAGCAGAGAGAGTAGGAAAATTTTTCTTTTTCCCAGTGGGCAAAAAGAGAGCACAAAGCCTACTTCAGGGGACAAATAGTAAGCTCTGTAAAAAGTATGGGACTGAGGAGTAGGAGGAGAGACCTACCCACCACCACCCAAGGATGAGAACCTGAGGTGCTGTTTGCCACAGCCCAAGCCACGCTCCCCAGTGACTCAGTGATGCCAACCCTCCACTGGGCATCTGTCATCAGGGCTTTAGACTGCTCATGACTGTGCTGCATACAAACAGATATAGGTTTCCACCTCTCAAAAAACAATGACAGGATTATTTCTATGACTACACAGCAGCAGTTCTGTAAAGTGGCTGTGAAAAAATGATGTTTGATTAGCAGGCAATGTGCATGTGTAGGGTGTAACACAAAGCTATTAGATTTCACAATTAAAATACCACTGTTGAGGAATAATTACACTTCTTGGATCTATCATATGGGGTTGTTAAAAGGACAGGCTGATATACCAGCAATAATGGTTAGCTAAAATGTGCTATTTTAGTATATTTCCTCTATATAATTTTTCTTAAATTAAAATATTTTCCCCTCAGGAACTGTACACTGAACAGGAAAAGGTGAGGCATCAAAGATTCTTATAAAGGAAAACCCAAACATTAATACTGAAAACAATATGTAAAAGTGTTATTCCTGTTCCCAAGTTTATGTTGCTAATGGTGCTTACATAAACAGAGCAGCGTTCTGCTTACAGAAAACTTAACCTTTTGCTCCAAACTATTCACTTTGGTTTTTTTAATCGCAGTTCATATACACTACATTGTAAAACAAAGGTAGATGTCTTTAGCCACTCTGATTTTCTAACATTCATTGAAGCTGTGTATTTAAAATTGTACAGGGAAGGTTATTGAATTAAATCTCTAATTTCAGCTGTCCCAGAATTACACAAGCCCTTGCATGTGTGAGCTGTGGGTAAACATGAGTGTGCTTGCCCATCAGTACAGACTCTTTACATTGTTAAAGCTTGTGTAAACAATTGTAGTTAAGTACATGCTTTGGTTAATTTGTGCTACAATAGCTAGAACTGTATGCAACCAAAAGGAAAATCCAGCACTTATACAAAATGGAATTATCCTGCAGTCTTAGGCAACTTGCACAAAACCCCATGATTTTAACTTCCCTTGTTTAATGGCTATCACAGTTCAGACATCTGTGCTCTTAAATTTAACACCCCTTTCCTTTTCTCCCTGTTTTTCCCCTCCTCCATCCTCTCAGCAACCAGTAGCACATCAAAAAAGTTGCTGTTTGACGGTTCAAGCTGAGACATTCAGCCTTTACCCTTGCACTCTCTTGAGATGAAGCAGGCAAGGCTTTTAATCTTACCTGGTGACACATGACTGACTAATACAGTTTCTTGGACCTTCTGACCTCTGAGGGACTAAATCTGGCTGGTCTCTCAACCTCTCCAGGTGGCTGGGACATCAGTTTGCGGTGGATCATGATGTAAACAAAGTTTTGCATGGGTTTTCCATGACTTTCTGTGCACCCATAATTGTCCTAACTTTAAACGTGCAAATTTCTTGAGTATAAAACGTGTAATTTCACTTCAAGTCAGGGGGAAAAAGAATTTTCCTTTGCTTTTACTGTAGGTTAAAGACTGTAACAAGAGCTAACCTTGAAACCAGTCACAGCGGCAAATTTGCTGAGTCAGTGCTGATGTATTTTCTTGGAGCAAGAGAAATGGTCTGGCTACAGCCAAGCAGCTTATTTGAAACTTTGCCTCCCACACAAACTAATAAAGCAGTGCTAGACGGGTTTGACACTTATACAGCATAACTCAAGATGTTCCTAATCCATGCGCCTCCCTTTGGAGCTTTGTTGCTCAACAATTTTTCTCCTAGGACTTCCTTCTGGTTAGCTTTGCGACAGTGGTAGTCCTTGAGGCACCCTTTAGGTCCTCAATACATCATTTGATAAATATATTTTGATTTCACTAAACCACCATTTTCTACAGAAGTCCTGGAATCACCAAGAGGAGGTTCTGAAACACAGCTGAATCATTTTTTCAGGGAACTGGAAACTGCCGAGGGGAAAGAGGTCATCAAGAAGTAACAACGTGAGGGCCAGTGAGAACTGAAGGGAAGCAAAAAAAAAAGAAATCCCAGCTTCTGAAAATACAGTAGGCATACTTTTTCTAGTACAAGGCACATAAAATGCAAGGTGCTACATTTTCTTCCATCTTCCATGTTATGAATAGTTGGATTCTCAGCTAGGATGCGGTGAGAAATACATCCCCAACACCACTGATGATCCCAACAAGTCAATGTACATATTACCACTTGCAAAGTTCTACAGTTTCAAGTAAAAGGACGAAATCTTCCAGCTACAGACACCCTCTCAGAATCATAACAAACTAATCAAGTAAACACCTGGCTCAGATATTAAGAGCCAAAAAAAATCTCCATGGTGTGTGCTGTGGCATGCAGAAAAGCTGGTGTGCAACCCAGGGCATGAGATCAGCTCACGGTGCTCTCAGCCTACTCTCCCTGTCCCTGCTGTCCCCATTTCCCAAGCTCTGCTCCTGCACAGGGACAAGTGGTTCTGCTGAAGATGGACCAGGACAACACTGGAAGTCATTATTTTGGATAAAACCAAAGTAACCACCCCGAAATGTAGTATTTTAACAACAAATCCCTGTAAAAAAAAAGCTTTGATTGATTGTGTGGAGCAGGGGGAACCCAACCCTAAAGTAAGCCCCCAAGGCCTAAGAGTTTAAGAATAGAATGGGGTGAAAAGGCAGAGACACAATGACAGTAAACCAGGAAGACAGCAAGCCAACAAAGACAGCATGTCCCTTCTGGTCCAAAGGACTTGGCCATGTTTGGTCTAGCTGTGTTGACCTCCTCTATTCAGAAAGCCAATAAAAACATTATTTCACCTAGCTGTAGTTACTACTGGTTGCTTAAACTTCCCATAAAATCTATGTCCTTACTGCAGCACAGGATGTGATCACTCTCAGAGGACCTTGAAGTTAAGCAAGGGTGCTGCAGCTTCCACACCCAAGCTCCAAACTGGAAATGTCCCCAGACAGAGAGGCAGCTCTCCCACAGGCAGAAAGGGTATGTCAGGAGGTTGCATAAAAACCATTGCTGAGAGCAAACTCCCCTCTGGGACAAAGCCTGGGCATGTTGCTAATTTTCACTCTAAAATGAATAAGGGACCAGAAAAAGAAAGGGACCCTTATTTAGTGAGAAAATATTTTGAACATAATAATTGAGTAAAATTCTAACAGCTTTTTGAAATGTTCACACATTTCAATGAATATTCCTTTTTACTAATGTTGCCACTGAAACTGAATCTCACTCCTGAATTCTTTCTCTGTGGGAATAGAGTTTCTCTAGTGTAATTAATAATATAAATAAATACACAGCTATAAACACAGAGAACTCAGCTTTCTGGCAAGATAAATTGGTGCAGTTTGGCTGAAGTCAGATTACTTAAATTTTCAAAGAGGAGAAACTTAAACATACCACCATTAACATGTCCAATCACCACAAAAGTTTTGCACAAGAAAATATGAAACAAAACATTTGGAAAGTGATTGAATGGTAAAAAAAACCAGAGTGTCTATATAATACATCCATTTACCACCATTCAGCTTGTAATGCTCACTACTGTTTTAATAACAGTATTTTTAAGAACATTTCTTCCTTTGTGGACTCATGAAATTCATCGTTATCCTGTTTTTGTGATATTTCCCATTTAAGTTAGTTTATACTTCCTCTAGGAACACAAGAGGCAGTCAGATCACCTGCTGTTCTGAGATGTCTACAATACTTGAACACAATGGGGTGAAACCAGGACAGAAAGTTAGCCCAATTCTGAATTTCCTGGCTTTGTGTTTTTAGTGGGACCTTTCACATCATTTTTCTATCCCCATAGGTAGCTGTGCATGCACTCAGAAAAACACACATGCACATGCTCCCTATATACTCCAGACAAAGCTGTAAATTTTAGCACCAAAAGCTAAGATTACATGTTTTACTCTTGTTTCTGAATGCACAATGATACAGTTTTACAGAACATCTCTAGATATCATACTGTAATCTTTTTTCCTAATAGCTGGCCCCTGTCTGGAGACCAGACGTGCTCTGAGAGTAAAAATTGCTGTCTTGTGAGAAATGAAGTAGGCAAGGGTCTTATGAAGCCTGAAGCTAACCAAAGGTAAAAAATTTCAGAGAAAGAAATGATAGATGCACAGTTCAGTCAGATTAATGCTGTACCAGGAAATGAACATAAGCCTGGTTCTTGTGAAAATTCTGAAAGGGTGCTCAGAAAGTCACTTAAATTCAGATTCTCATTTAGTCACTGACACAAATTCCTCTATGTGCTTATTGTCAAGGCTCAAAATGGAAATAGATGAGAGTTTTATTCTGAACAAGAACTAATCAACCAAGCAATGATTCTTTTGGTTTTTCATGCCTTAATGTCACCTCCGCACCCCCAAATGAAGGTAACATGCCAAAATTTTACAAGAATTTGAGAAAGTGAAGTATCTTGGTATTTGTGAAACAACGAGACCCTGGAAGAGTCAAAAAGGGATGAAATCACTCAATAGAATAAATAAATATGCTGTGAAAGAATGTTTTTCTTGTTCTCTGCCCACAATTCCACCTTCCCTCACCCCAAGACAACATCTAGTCATTCCAGTGAAAACTCTCCATCCCATGCAAGGAATAAGGAAGAGGGAACCTGTGGGGAGAAAAACCGAAAGTGCAAATAACGGCTTTATCAAAACATATAGGCACAAGTTTAAGTTTGTGGAGGCACCCCTCATTCAGTCATTACACAGTTTATGAGCCAATCAAGTTTGCAAAGCTCCTTTTACCCTCCTTTCACATAGTTTTCAGGACATACTCATATGTACCTAATTTTTTGATGCCCAAACTAAGGTGAGGAAGACTTCAGCAGCTGTAGCCACAGAACCCCTAAATTTTCTGTTTCAGTCCAAAACACACTTCCAAAACTGGACAAAACTGAACTTTAAATAGTTTTCCAAAGCACAATAAAGAGTTCATTTCTCAAAGGGCAGTTTATTGACAGGCTTGAGGAGCAGAGAGGGAAATCACTGAAATTTAACCCTGAACCCCACGTGAACCCAGGGACTGGGGCTGCGTATTTTCCACTGTCCTGCCATCTGCTGCTTCACTGCACATGGTAATCTTTGGCAACCCCACTGAGAGCTGCCGGGGCTATGGCTCTGTTCAGACAGGGTGTAGAAAGAAAAGACACTGAGAATGTCATGGCTGACTGACCAGACTACTGAGATCAGAGAGATTATGCCTCATTTGCTCACCAAGCCCTGCCAAAAGCAACACCATTTAACTGCAGGTACTCAAAACCCAACAGGCCTGTTTAAAGGAAAAGTAGGCTAAAAAAGAGGACCATTCATAACCTGCATTTGTTTGGGGCACTGTAGCTACGACCTTTTGGCAATTTCTCATGAGGGTTTTAAAAGAAAGTCTGCAGTGCCCAGCATTTCAGGTACAAGTGAGATCCGGCAGAAAGTATCATACCCAATTTACAGGACACACCAACCTGGGAGATGACTCAAGGCAAGAGTAAACAAAAGGAACCTAATACCCCAGCAAACAGAGAAAAAAACATAGCTGTTATTTTAAAACAGCTACAGTCTGTTTATCTCTTGGCTGTGAAATGCTGCACAGTATGGGAGTGTAAGGGTTTGGTACTTATATGCATAACCTTCATATGTCATCTCATGACAGGGGACCTCCCTTGAGCCAAAGCCAAATCTACATTTGCTCCTCAGAGTACCCCCACTAGGCTCCAGATGCAGCAGGCAAGGAATCAGCTCTCAAACTGATTTCCTCTGACCATGCTCTTCTGTATAAGGGCCCCCAACCCTTCCAGTGATTGAATATCAAAAGTGTACACACAGACTTACTGACTTTCAAAATAATGGCTCTAAAAGGTAAGGAATATTTCAGAAGTATCTTAGAACTGCTAAGGTATATTTTTAAGGATGTTGGACCTGCAAGAAAATTACTATAGGATACAGAGTTACTGTAGGATTTTTGAGTCTTATCATGCTGACAACAAACACCTGTTATTAATGTAGCTCTCTCCCTCATCCTTCCCGCTTCTGCCAGAAAAACTAGAAATAAGGATGTAATTCTATATATGTGTCTATAACAACATCCTGCCCTATTTCTTCATTCAAATACCTGATCTTGGAAATGATAGTGTCTTCTATCTGTTTAGGAAAGAAAAGCACTTTGATAAGACAAACTTCTCCAGGGGCTGCAGAGCTATGGTTGGCAGATATCAGGCTTGACACATGTTCTTCTGATTGCAAAGGGACACTACAAAATGGTCCTCTGATGTGGAATAGACAATCACTGTCACCCTTTCTTCTTCCCTGCTGCTCTACTGCCTCCACTCTGTCTGCCTCACAGGGAGATCAGGAAAGAGACAGAAAAAACCCATGTAAAAGAAGAGGAACACGCATCTTTTCCCCAGTTCCAGCTGTGCTGGAGCCAACAGGCTCTGTTGTTTTGCTGATTCCAGGACAGTCACATCTCATTTGATCCCTGCTTGACAGAAATGCACAGCAGAGGTGGGAATGGCTTGCAGACTTACAGAGGGAGCTTCTCAAACCCTTAGGCTCCTCCTTCCAAGACAGAAGGGCCCTTCTTTCTGAGAGCTGGAGTCAAAGAACCTTGTCACCAACCTCCGAATAGTAAGCAAGACAGGAGCAATGTGGTAAAATGAGTAAGGCAAAAAGATCACACATGCTTTCCACTGTATTTTTCTTTTGATTTAAACACATATCTTGCAAAAGAGAGGGTTTGAAGTAGTAAGCTACCCACTAACACTCTCAGTTTTAACTTCTCTGCTGCTAAGCCCTGCTGAATCAGAGCTCCCACTCCCACTCTCCCTCTTGACTCATAACCTCAGTGACAGCCACGAAGCTGGGCAGGGACACTTTATAAAATGTACTAAATGAAGCAACTTTCAATAATAACAAGGACTGGCAGGTAGCCATGTTAGAGGAGGAAAGACCTAGTAGGAATGTCCTGCAGCACAAAAGTCTCTGTTGTTCTCATTACTGCAGAGGAAGAAAATCTCTTTAAACGCTTTTGATTCAAATGATCATTTGACAGAAACAACGGACGAGACAAATGGCTGTAAAACAAGGCAATTGGATTTCCTACTGCTACAATATCTTACTTGGCTCCCATGACACAATTTCTCTGTTATTCTGCCTTGCCGTGGTAAAGTAAACTTACAGGCTACCCAGAAAACAGATGAGTGTAATCAGTCCTTTATAAATTATATCCCTTCACTCAAAGAAAGCAAATAACTTTGCCTGCTCTATAATAACTGTTTCTAATACTTCATTTATTCTTTAAATTGTTTATAAAACACTTCAAGAGAGGTCAAGATGAGAGGGCAACAATAATTGGAGATTAAGGAGACTCTCTAAGTATTTTGCACCTGTGAGTAAACACTTTGGTAATTATTATGATGAGAGATAGATCTACTAAAAAACCCCCAACAGCTTATTTATGATTTTCTTGGACATGCATGTTATTTCATCTGAGAGGGAGCCCCATCTTTTCCAGGGCTATTTCAATTCAAATTTAAGCAGCTGCACATATGTCTTATGTCATGTGACTGGCAAGTCAACAACAATAGATTTAACCTCATCTCCTATGGAAGTAACCTAGAGAAATAATGAGCCAAGGGTAAGTGATATTCTCATGAAGTTTTTTCCAAGTCCCCTGAAAAAGCAGGGACTTTCCTCCCCAGACACACATATGTTAAAGCCCACAGAGTCAAGAGCAAGCAGAACTGAGCCTGAAGGACAGAGATGTGAATTAACATGCAGGACTGGTATTCAGGTAGGGTTTCAGAAAGGACTTTCTAACAAAAAAAGGATATCATGTCCTTTTGCAGTTTCTGTGGCATGGTTCTGCCCGCTCTGGTTATTGTTCTTCCTATGTCCACGCACAGCACTGGCAGTGCTCATGGCAGCATTCTGGAAAAGGGACTGGAATAAACTCTGTAACACCACCTCTTGAGCTGCTGAACGTCACAACTGGGCAGATACCTAATGCAGCTGAACTCCAACATATCAATTAATACTAATCCACACTTTAAAAGTATATATGGATAAAATTATATTAAATCTTTAAACACTCAACCCATCAGTCTCTCCTAAAATAGTTACAATTTAGCATGTCATGAAAAAAACCCTGCTTCTTAGTAATTTTTCTGTGCAGCCTAGAAGAGGTTGGTAAAGAAACCACTAGTGTCCTCTAATCTCTCTAAGCAACTTAAAGGAGAACCTAAAACAAGAAAAAGAAAACCCTCCTGAAAAAGAAAAACCAATAAAATTCTGATTAATTATACAGAAATAATAAACTTAAGCATGAAAAAAACATTTTCTGAGGAATTTAAAAGTAGCCAGAGCTATAAACATACTGGCGTATGAACATAAAGTTAAATTTTTAAGTTATTCTTTAGAGTTTCATTGAAATTCAGTTAACAGTATTTGATTCAAGACAAAGTACTCTCTTTATCCATTTTATATGACAAGGTTATAAAAATGTGGATTCAAAATTCAGATTTTATATCATTCCCTTTTTTTTCTTTTTAACCCATTTCCTTGATCTCCTCAAAGACAGAGTCACGTAGATCTAGACACAAATACAAGCCCCCTCCAAACTGCTTCAGCCTAATACCAAACCAATACAGATTATTTCCATATAAATTGGTAACTGAGCTGTTACCAAATTCTTTGTTTTTCCTAATGCAGAATCAAACCAAGAAGAAAATACCTGATCATTGGATCAGAATAATTAACAGAGAATTTTTGGAGGAAGTTCCCTAACCACCCGAATTTTCATTTAAAATTTTTTCAGCTTGAACTAATTCAGAATAACAAGGCAGATAAATAATTATTGATCTGGCAAAACTGAACAGACTCATCAGAGTCAGAGTCTAAGATAAATCAGATCCAAACAAAACAATTTTCATGCTGTTTTACTTGGGGGTTTTTTAAGCTGCTGGTATTTTTCAAGCACCACAAGTCCAGGAAACACAATTCTCTACAAGAAACACAATTTTTCTCTCATTTAAAAAATGAATTCTATTAATCTTAGCAGCGTCTCCCACAAACTTTATTGTAGATTAAAATGGAAATGAAGCTAAGCTAACATTTCAAGATAGCTGCCATCTACATCAGTACATAGTTGGGAAGTTCTGCTTTAGAAGTAGAGAATTATAAGGCTCTCTTAAAACTACTAATATTATGTTTATATCTTGAAAGCTCTTGGTGAGGCATCTTTAAAATATATAAGACTCCCAGGGCTTTGAAAAATCTGAATGGTCTTGTCACTAAACAACAGGTTTGAAAATCAGATAAAGGCAACAGTAATCTTATTAAAAAATAACTTACTTCATCATGTGGCTGCATAAGTATGTCTTTCCTGACAGGCTACAGAAAAATAGCATTTCTGTTAATCCTTGAGGATTTCTAAATTTTTGCATTTTAGTAGTCTCAAGGAAAAGCATATTTTAAAAAGTGTTAAATCTCTCAGATTTTGTTTACTGAATCCCAAGCCTTTTCTTTTAAATATTAAATGATATGATTTTAACCAATAGATACAACATTGAGTTTGATCGAACCCTCACATACATTATCAGTTTGGAAAATTTTGATTTGTTCTTTTACAGAAAATTTTACTGAACACACAAATTCTTTCACCAGACTTTCATGTACAGGCAGCCATTTTCAAGCATCATCCACACACTCACACACATACATAATTTTGGAAAAAAATGAATTAACATTCCCTGATGACTCTGTGGGTTTCTTCATGGGTGTTGATGCCTGGTTATCACTGTCTACAAATGTGATGGTAAACCAGATGATATCATCCCACCACCAAACCCTCAACAAACCTGTAGAACCAAAGTGACAGGAGACACTTAACTTACTTGCAAGTAGACCAGAGTTGTGCAATAACTGCAGCACACTAATGAAATCAAACCCAGAATTGCTTCATGCCATGATTTCAAAACAAAGAGCTTCTTTAAGTGCAATTTAAGATTATGATGCTTTTCTCAAGAAAAGCATCATCATGAGACATAGCCAAAATTTAATAATGACCTGTTATTCACTGGCTTACACTTTTCTGACACCATTTTGGCAATAGACATTGGATTCAGCAGCACAACAAAAACTGTTTCCAGTTCTTTAGTAACACCAGCACTTTCAGAACTAGGTAGCAAAGGTAGCATTTGCCTACTGCTTTTTCATGAAGTCAAGCTTTCAAGTTCCCAGCCTTAGTTACTGTTACACCAATCTTGCCGTTTTTCATAATTATTGCAAGATCTGCCTGGCACCGTGAAATGTGCTAAAAATAAAACAACTGTATATGTGCTACACTCTTTTTTTAAACTTTTTTTTGTGCAAATCTCAAACAGCACATATAGTTTTCAGCAAAATTCAGATGATTCAAGTCACTACCTGGAAGCTGCAGCACATCTGGACAGGTTATGGCTCAGGGCACAGAGCAGCTATTCAGAAAAGGAGAATCACACCCACTGTCTAGGCTTAGACCATACTAAAGTGAGAGACTTGTCCATAACACAAATGCTGGGATGCTTTACCCTCCTAGAGAATGAGCACAAGTCACACTACTAACACCAGTCCATCCCATTCCCACATTTTCCCTAAAGAGTCAGGACTTGAGAAGAGGAAGACACAGCCTGAAAAACACATGTGAAAATTAGCAACCACTGGCCTGATTTTCAATGGCAGATACATGCAATACTTACAAAAAACAAACAGCAGGGGAATAAAAAAGGAGTATTTGCATGGTGCCTGCTATGGTCACAGGGTTGACTTTAAATTCAATGGCACTTCAGTATAAATGTTTAAAATGAAGTATAATACTAGTGCCATCCGAAACCAACAAAGTTTTTAAGACTATGGATAATTTCCAATTTACAATGTTTTCAAGAATTGCATAAAATTTGGGAAGTAAGAACTTTTCCTGACCTTGGGAAGTGCACAGTGTCTCCATTTATCTTGAAGCAGTGCAGTAACGGTAACAAAAGACCTTGGTGGTTATTTTTACAGTCTGCAGCAAATAGAAACTCTGTGAGAGCATAGAGCATAGGACACAAGCATCCCTAATGGATGCACACATGCCTACCAATGACTCAGAATGTGGGCATGAGGTGGGGCTGAGAAAAGTGTCAGCAAGAAAGCACAAACAAGATTTATAACTTAAAAAAGCAACTGTTTCAAAATTTTTAAAAAGGAAATTGAAGGTAAAATATTTCTGAGTGTTACTGATGTTTTTCTCACGTCTTCTGGATTTGCCTTAAATCCAAAATGAGCTCTAGATTTTTGCAGATTCGCATTGCCTACACCTGGAATTACTATAGGATTTTGTAAAGTTTCAATCCACCTACTGATGATTATTGATGCAATGAATAAACACCTTAAATCTCTTTTAATGTAAGGATTATAATATAAATGAGGAGGAAAAAAAGGATGTAAACTGAAGGTCTGAGTTGCTTTAGTGGATAATTCTTTACTACCTAGAAGTCTATTCACAGAAAATGTAATGAAATCAAGGACTTGGCTTCAGAAATAAAAATCCATCAGTATTCCTGCAACATTTCTATAGCAGTGCTTCTCAAACTCCCATGTCCTAGGGCAAAAAATTCAGAGAAAGCAGAGAATACGTGATACTGTATTCTCTCTTGGCTTGGGTTTGCTTTCCTGTACCAAAGAGCAAGCCTGGAGGATTTCATGGGAAACCTGCTAAGTCTCTGTCTTAATAGTTATCATTCTATAGGGGTGAGATACAATACAGATCAAAATATGCAACTGATATTGCAACATCTAAATAGCATTGGGAATGTGGTTTTATTACAATGCTTTGGGCCATAGCTTTCATTTGCCAATCATTGCATAACAATTAAGTAGAACATAATTAAATTTTAAGAGTCTAAGAAAGGCAAATCCTTGAAAAGGAAATATTTTAACATGGTTGGCAAGGTGTGCAACCATCCACTGTGTGGGAAACGCTTGTAACTGACAGTATATACACTGCTATGACTCCTTGTAACAAAGGTCAAAATGTGTTCAAAAATACTTGCAATTAGATGAATAAAACTGGCAGAAATCAGCAGTCAGCCAGCTGTTGGGATTTTCAGCTATTTCAGT